>NC_092712.1:256525384-257137466 GCF_047496885.1 Scyliorhinus torazame | reverse complement strand
GATGTAAGACCGTGACAACACGTATGAGTCATGTACACTTCCCGGGTACCGGGCGCAGACATGCAGGATAATCATGCGGTGATCGCAGGCCACCTGGATGTTCATGGAATAGGTTCCCTTCCTATTGGTGCACACGGCCCTGTTATCCGCAGGTGGACCATGGGAAACCCAGCCACAGCAGAGAAGCCCACGGCCCGGGCATCCTGGCTGTCCTGGTCCACAGGGAACTGGATCTAGCGGTCCGCAATGGCATCTAGGGCGTCTGTCACTGCCCGGATGCACCAGTGCACCGATGTCTGCGAGATGCCGGACAGGTCCCCACCTGGCGCCTGGAATGACCCCGTGGCATAAACGTTCAGGGCCATCGTAACCTTGACGGACACGGGAGAGGGACACGGGAGAGGGACACGGGAGAGGGACACGGGAGAGGGACTCCCCCCCCCCCCCCCCCCCCAGTGCCATGCGGTGCCAGGTGTGCCAGCATGTGGCAGATGTGTGCCACGGTTTCCCGGCTCATCCGGAGTCTCCTCCTGCATTCCTGGTCCGTGAGGTCCTGGTACGACAGCCGCGGCTGGTACACACGGGGCCTCCTCGGGTGCCTCCGTTGCCGTGGCGCCGCGACGTCCTCCTCCTCCTCCACGTGTTCCTCCTCCACTACATGCTCCCCCTGCTCCTCCTCCTCGTCCTGTCGGGCGGGTGTCCCTCCAGCCTGGGCTGCTGCCGCCTGCCCCTCTGTGGCATGCTCCTCTGCAGCAGCCTGCGCCGCCTCTCTGGCACGCTCCTGCTCCTCCTCCTCCAGGGCAACTTGGAGAATAGCGGCTGCTGCCACGGCGGCCAACATCGCTGGCTGATCAGAAAACATGACGGCCTGCGGGGGGTGGGACGACGACATGTCATCACCCCCCCCTCCCCCCAGACAGGTGGCATGGGCTGCATGGGCGCGACTGTTGGAGGATGGCACGTGGCCAGGCGGACAAACTCCCTTACCCTCGCAGCCCCCGTCCCCGGCACATCCCCCCCGTCCCCCTCGCCGGCACTCAGTCCCCCCCCCCCCCCCCCCCCCCGGCACTCACCCCCCACCCCCCGTACCCAGCACTCATCCCCCCGTCCCCGGCACTCACCCCCCCTGTACCCGGCATTACCCCCCCCCCCCCCGGTACCCAGCATTCACCCCCCCCGTACCCGGCACTCACCCCACCCTCCCCGGCACTCATCCCCCCGTACCCGGCACTCACCCCCTCCCGTCCCGGCACTCATCCCCCCCTACCCGGCACTTATTCCCCCCTACCCGGCACTCATCCACCCATACCCGGCATTCACCCCCCCCCCCCTCCCCGGCACTCATCCCCCCCATCCACGGCACTCTCCCCACCCGCCCCGGCATTCACCCCCCCCGACCCGGCACTCACCTCCCCCCGACCCGGCACTCATCCCCCCGTCCCTGGCACACATCCCCCTGTACCTGACACTAACACCCCTGTACCCGCACTCATCCCCCCATCCCCGGCACTCACACCCCGTACCCGGCACTCACCCCCCGTACCCGGCCCTGATCCCCCCCTCCCAGGCACTCATCACCCCTCCCCGGCACTCATCCCCCCCCTCCCCGGCACTCATCCTCCCTCCCCGGCACTCATCCTCCCCTCCCCGGCACTCATCCTCCCCTCCCCGGCACTCAGCCTCCCCTCACCGGCACTCATCCTCCCCTCCCCGGCACTCATCCCCCCTGTACCCGGCACTCCCCCCCCCTCCCGGCACTCATCCCCCCGTACCAGGCACTCAGCTCCCCGTACCCGGCACCCCCGTCCCCGGCACTCATCCCCCCGTCCACGGCACTCATCCCCCCATACCCGGCACTCAGCCTCCCCTCACCGGCACTCATCCTCCCCTCCCCGGCACTCATCTCCCCCGTACCCGGCACTCACCCCCTCCCCGGCACTCATCCCCCCGTACCAGGCACTCAGCTCCCCGTACCCGGCACCCCGTCCCCGGCACTCATCCCCCCGTCCACGGCACTCATCCCCCCTCCCCGGCACTCAGCCTCCCCTCACCGGCACTCATCCTCCCCTCCCCGGCACTCATCCCCCCCGTACCCGGCACTCACCCCCTCCCCGGCACTCATCCCCCCGTACCAGGCACTCAGCTCCCCGTACCCGGCACCCCGTCCCCGGCACTGATCCCCCCGTCCACGGCACTGATCCCCCCATATCCGGCACTGATCCCCCCGTCCACAGCACTCATCCCCCCGTACCCGGCACTGATCCCCCCCCCGTCCCCGGCACTGATCACCCCCGTCCCCGGCAGTCATCCCCCCGTCACCGGCGCTCATCCACCCGTCCCTGGCACTCATCCCCCCTGTCCCCGGCATTCACCCCCCCCTACCCGGCACACGTCCCCCCGTACCCGGCACTCAGCCCCCCCCCCCCCGTACGCGGCAATCATCCCCCCCTGACCCCGGCACTCTCCCCCCCGTCCCCGGCACTCTCCTCCCCTACCCGGCACTCACCCCCCCTACCCGGCACTCACCCCCCCTACCCGGCACTCACCCTCCCCTACCCGGCACTCATTCCCCCCCCCCCCCCCCCCCCGTCCCCCTCGCCGGCACTCATCCACCCGTACCCGGCACTCCCTCGAAGCTCCCCCCCCCTCGCCGCACACACACCCACACACACCTCTCCCCCACACACACAGACTGCGGCCACTCCATCACCTCTCCTGAGGCCACCCCCCAGGCCGTGACCTCACTCACGCTGGAGGGAGGTGTTTTGATTTACACCGACGTGACCCACCCGGCCGGGAGAATATGGGCAGCCCCAGAGTCCATTGTCTCCCGCCCGTCCCTGCCATTCTCCGAGGCGGGGGCGCGATTGACGCCCTGCCGACTTTTCACCCTTCGGAGAATTCGGCGGGGGCGGGATTCATGCCAGCCCCCGGCGATTCTCCGACCCGGCATGGGGTCGGAGAATCCCGCCCCTATCTCTTATAAACCTTTCCAAGACTTTGCCCACAACAGAAGTAAGGCTAACTGGTCTATAGTTACCCGGGTTGTCTCTACTCCCCTTCTTGAACAAGGGGCCAACATTTGCTATCCTCCAGTCTTCTGGCACTATTCCTGTAGACAAAGATGACTTCAAGATCCGCAATCGCCTCCCTAGCTTCCCAGAGAATCCTAGGATAAATCCCATCCGGCCCAGGGGACTTATCTATTTTCACACTTTCCAGAATTGCTAACACCTCCTTATGAACCTCAAGACCTTCTAGTCTAGTAGCCTGAATCTCAGTTTCTCCTCGACAACATTGTCTTTTCCTGTGTGAATACTGACAAAAAATATTCATTTAGCACCTCTCCTATCAACATTGCGCTGTTGACACTGGGGAGAAACTGCAACTGCCCATCGGTTTCGGCTAATGAACATACGGAACTACTAGTTCGGGATGCCTTCGTAGCAGGTATGCTCCCATCCCAAATTCGCCAGCGATTTCTGGAGAGAGACGTACTAGGCCTCAAGGAGGCACGGGCCCTCGCTGCCTCGCTCGATGTGGCGTCACAGAACGCCCGGGCCTACCCCCCCCCCAACCGCGCGGCTGCCCCTTGGGCGCCGTGGACCCCCGCCACGACAGACCCCCCCACCCCCCCCGCAGGCCTGTGATGCCAGAGCGCCAGCCCACCCGAGGGGGCCCCGCTGCTACTTTTGCGGGCAAACGAAACACCCCCGGTTGCGCTGCCCGGCCCGCTCAGCACTCTGCAAAGGGTGTGCCAGGCCCGGGGCGTCGCTGCAATCTACCGGGGAGAACCAGGACCCCAAACTCAACCCCCCCAACGATCCATGTGCGGCCAACGGGCGCCGCCATTTTTGGTCCCGTACCCCATACGCCCCCGACCGCGTGGCTGCCCCTTGGGTGCCGTGGACCCCCGCCACGACCGACCCCCAGTTACCCTCCCCCCAACAATCCATGTGCGGCCAACGGGCGCCGCCATCGCGGGTCCCGGACTACATGCGGGAAGGATGGGCGCCGCCATTTTGGGTCCCGGACTCCATACGCCCGCGCGGCACCCTGGACCTCCGCAACGACCGACCCTGCGGCACCCCCCGCCACGAACGACCCCCCGCGCACCCACCACCCCACCAACGATCCATGTGCGGCCAACGGGCGCCGCCATCTCAGGTCCCGGACTCCACGCGGGAAGGATGGGCGCCGCCATTTTGTGCTCCCCCGGCCACGTGCGATCAATGCGATCATCTTGTCCACCCCCGACCGTGTGCGACCTGTGGACTTCGCCATCTTGGCTGACGGCCAAGGACCCCAGAATGGACGACTTCTCGGGGCCTGAAGAAAGCACCCCGATGCAGCAACAGCGACTGGCTTCGGTGATGCTGGACCAGTCGCGGCCCCGAACGCTCCGAACGGCAACAACGACGGTACTCGTCAACGGTATGAGACGCCCTGCCTGATCGACTCTGGGAGCACGGAGAGTTTTATACACCCCGATACGGTAAGACGCTGTTCTCTTTCGATCCACCCGAGTCATCAAAATTTTTTCCTGGCAGCAAGATCCCATTCCGTAGAGATCAAAGGGTTCTGCATCACGAACTTCACGGTGCAGGGGAGGGAGTTCAAGAACTACCCGCTTTACATCCTCCCCCACCTCTGCACTGCCACACTCCTGGGGTTGGATTTTCAGTGCAACGTCCAGAGTTTAACATTCCAATTCGGCGGTGCTATACCCCCACTCGCTATCTGCGGCCTCGCGACCCTCTAGGTCGACCCGCCTTCCCTGTTTGCGAACCTCACCCCGGATTGCAAACCCGTCGCCATTAGGAGAAGACTCCCAGGACCGAACCTTTATCCGGTCGGATGTCCAGCGGCTACTGCGGGAAGGCATAATCCAGGCCAGCAATAGTCTCTGGAGAGCTCAGCTGGTAGTTGTAAAGACCAGGGAGAAGCAGAGGATGGTCATAGACTATAGTCAAACCATCAATTGGTACACACAGCTGGATGCGTACCCCCTCTCCCCCGCATATCCGACATGGTCAGTCGGATTGCACAGGACAAGGTCTTTTCCACAGTGGACCTTAAGTCCGCATATCACCAGCTCCCCATCCGCCCGAGGGAACGCAAATACACTGCCTTTGAAGCAGATGGGCGGCTCTATCATTTCTTAAGGGTTCCATTCGGTGTCACTAATGGAGTCTAGGTCTTCCAACGGGAGATGGACCGAATGGTTGACCAGTACGGTTTGCGGGCTACGTTCCCGTACCTCGATAACGTCACCATCTGCGGCCACGATCAGCAGGACCAAGACGCCAACCTCCGCAAATTCCTCCAGATCGTAAACGCCCTGAATCTCACGTACAACAGGGAAAAATGCGTGTTTAGCACCGACCATCAAGCCATTCTTGGCTACGTAGTGCGAAATGGAGTTATAGGCCCCGACCCTGAACGCATGCGCCCCCTTATGGAGTTCCCCCTCCCTCACTGTTCCAAGGCCCTGAAACGCTGTCTGGGCTTTTTCTCTCATTACGCTCAGTGGGTCCCCCACTACGTGGACAAGGCCCGTCCGCTAATCCAGTCCACGGTCTTTCCCCTGTCGACAGAGGCCCGCCAGGCCTTCAGCCGCATCAAAACGGATATAGCAAAGGCCACGATGCACGCGATCAACGAATCCCTCCCCTTCCAAGTCGAGAGCGACGCGTCCGACGTAGCTCTGGCGGTCACCCTCAACCAAGCGGGCAGACCTGTGGCCTTTTTTTCACATACCCTCCACGCTTCTGAAATCCGCCACTCCCCAGTGGAAAAGGAGGCCCAGGCCATAGTGGAAGCTGTGCGACATTGGAGGCATTACCTGGCCGGTTGGAGATTCACTCTCCTCACTGACCAATGGTCGGTTGCCTTCATGTTCGATAATGCACAGCGGGGCAAGATCAAGAACGACAAGATCTTGCGGTGGAGGATCGAACTCTCCATCTATAACTATGAGATCTTGTATCGTCCTGGAAAGCTGAACGAGCCTTCCGATGCCCTATCCCGCGGCACATGTGCCAACGCACAAGTGGACCGTCTCCGAACCCTCCACGAGGACCTCTGCCACCTGGGGGTCACTCGGTTCTGTCACCCGCAACCTGCCCTACTCCATCGAGGAGGTCAGGACAGCCACCAGGAACTGCCAAATCTGCGCAGAGTGCAAGCCGCACTGCTACAGGCCAGATAAAGCACACCTGATAAAGGCTTCCCGTCCCTTTGAACGCCTCAGTCTGGACTTCAAAGGCCCCCTCCCCTCCACCGACCACAACACGTACTTCCTGAACGTGATTGACGAGTACTCCCTGTTCCCTTTCGCCATCCCCTGCCCCGACATGACCGTGGCCACGGTCATTAAAGCCCTCTGCACCATCTTTACACTGTTCGGTTGCCCCGCCTACATACAATGCAGGACGACCAGTTACAACCCCCGGGGGTACGGTCAGGTAGAGAGGGAGAACGGAACGGCCTGGAAGACCGTCCTGCTGGCCCTGCGCTCCAGAGGTCTCCCAGTTTCCCACTGGCAGGAAGTCCTCCTGGATGCCCTCCACTCCATCCGGTCGCTGCTTTGTACAACAACAAACCAAACACCTCACAAACGCCTCCTGGTCTTCCCTAGGAAGTCCTCTTCAGGAACGCCACTTCCGACCTGGCTGGCAGCCCTGGGACCCATCCTGCTCCGAAAACATGTGCGGACGCACAAATCGGACCCGTTGGTCGAGAGGGTTCATCTCCTCCACGCGAACCCTCAAATCGCCTACGTGGCATACCCCGACAGCTGACAGGACACGGTCTCCCTGCGGGACCTGCCGCCCGCCGGAGCTCCACACACCCTCCCACCGGCGCACCCCACAGCCACCCCCTCCGGAGTTTCACCCCCCCCCAACACCAATTACCCCCTCCCTCCCACCGGCGCACCCCACAGCCGCCCCCTTCCCGTGTGGATCGGTCCTCCCCCCAGTCACGACTAGGGGTAATGGAGCAGGAAGATGCGTCGCTACGCTCCCAGAGATGACTGTACCCGAGCCAGCGCCTGCATCACCACCGGGGCTGAGACGATCGGTGAGGACGACCAGGGCACCCATTCGACTCATCAAATCCGTATGACAAAGCAAGAAATGCCGTAAATAATTCAGTTGCCCAGTAAAAGTGGCATTGTAAATAGTATTGGTAGTTTTATATCGGAGCATAGCCGCCGTGTTAGCGGCATCCTAGGTACCGACTCTGTAAACCCCTCCACCATATGGCCCACTACCCCCGCTGGGTTCCTTTTTAACAAGGGGTGAATGTGGTGGTATGTATGATGAGTATTACAGTACCCTGTGATGCCGAGAGGCTATTGATGGATAGACGCTGAATCCCGATTGGATCGGCCGCCTACTGGCTCCAACCAGTAAGGCGGAGTATAAGAGCCCGGGTTCTCCCAGCAGCCACATTCTGTAACTGTGCTGCTAGTGAACAAGTCTGCGTAATAAAGCCATCGATTGACTCCATCTCTTCTCGTCTCGTGAGTGATTGATCGTGCTACAGGACCATTCGCGGCAGAGACAGGTGAAATTATAATGGGGGTTAAATAAATGCAGAGACATTAAACAATACTTTGTATATGCTGTCATAGTAGAAGACTTGAAAAATCATTCTCGAAATAACAAACAACCAAAGTTCTAGGGAGATTGAAGAACTTTAAAAAAAACAATCTGAATAAAGAAATACTACTGGTGAATTAATAAGAACAAAGAACAAAAAAAATTACAGCACAGGAACAGGCCCTTCGGCCCTCCCAGCCTGCGCCGATCCAGATCCTTTATCTAAACCTGTCGCCTACTTTCCAAAGATCTACTTCCCTCTGTTCCCCGCCCGTTCATATATCTGTCTAGATGCATCTTAAATGATGCCATCATGCCTGCCTCTACCACCTCCGCTGGCAAAGCGTTCCAGGCACCCACCGCCTTCTGCGTAAAAATCTTTCCACGCACATCTCCCTTAAACTTTCCCCCTCTCACCTTGAAATCATGACCCCTTGTAATTGACACCCCCACTCTTTGAAAAAGCTTGTTGCTATCCACGCTGTCCATACCTCTCATAATTTTGTAGACCTCAATCAGGTACCCCTTCAACCTCCGTCTTTCCAACGAAAACAATCCTAATCTACTCAACCTTTCTTCATAGCTAGCACCCTCCATAACAGGCTACATCCTGGTGAACCTGCTCTGCACCCACTCTAAAGTATCCACATCCTTCTGGTAATGTGGCGACCGTTTTCCAAATGTGGCCTAACCAACGTCCTATACAATGACCTGCCGACTCTTGTACTCAATACCCCGTCCGATGAAGGCAAGCATGCTGTATGCCTTCTTGACCACTCTATCGACCTGCGTTGCCACCTTCAGGGTACAATGGACTTGAACTCCCAGATCTCTCTGTACATCAATTTTCCCCAGGACTCTTCCATTGACCGTATAGTCCGCTCTTGAATTGGATCTTCCAAAATACATCACCTCGCATTTGCCTGGATTGAACTCCATCTGACATTTCTCTGCCCAACTCTCCAATCTATCTATATTTTGCTGTATTCTCTGACAGTCCCCCTCGCTATCTGCAACTCCACCAATCTTAGTATCATCTGCAAACTTGCTAATCAGACCACCTAATGGGGTTAATCTTTGGAATTCTCTTTGGAACAAGCTGTGGATACTGAGTCATTGAGTATAGTTAAGAGAGTGCTTGTTAGATTTTTAGGTAATAAGGGAAATAAGGGGTATGGCGATAGTGAGGGAAGATGGAGTTGAACTGGAAGATCAGCCATGATTTTGTTCAATGGCAGAGCAGATTTGAAGGGTGAACTGGCCTACTCCAATGTTTATTTCTTATGTCCTTATATTCTAATATAATAGCCACAGTGTGAAGACATGTTTTGATCGCCATTAGATTAGATAATTGAGGAGAAGGTCAAGTAGTTTTTTTTCTTTTGTATTCTTTCTGTCAGCACAGACTATTGGCTCAGTCTTGTACCCAGGTCCTTCAGACCCTGGCCTGCTCGATCAGTAAAAGCCATTATCGGTGATGGACTTTCAAGTCCCTCACTGAGAGCCCTTTCTGTGCTTTTACAACTCTCAGTACTTCTTCCAGGTTGTTTTCAACATAGAGGAGCATTGAACAAAAAACACAGCACAGCAACAGGCCCTCCTGCCCTCCAAGCCTATACCGGTTATGATACCATCCTTACTCTAAATTTATATTTAAAAAAAAGAAATGTATGATTCTGAGCAGATGACCAAATCAGGCTGCTTCTTGACTAGAATGTGGGACACCATTCCCAATTTTGAGACAAATCTCCAGGTGTTAGTGAGGAAGACTTTGCAGTGTTCAATAGGTTGGGTGAGCTTTAGGCATGTCCCATAAAGTTGCCCGTCCAATTTTATTCTCATTATATTTTTTTGTAGCAGTTTGTTATAATGTAATGACTTGCTCGGCCATTATAGTGGCAAGTTGTGAGTCCAGCACATTACAGAGGAGCCATATATAGACCAGGTATGGATGACAGATTTCCTTCACTAAAGTATATCAGTGAACCAGATGGGTTTTCACAAAAATCCAAATTGTTTCATAATCAGTGTTAAGTTTTAGAAATTCCAGATTTATTTCATTAACTCAATTTAAATTTCCCAGCCTTCATAGTGAGATTTGAACTCATGTCTCCAGATCATTTATCCCGGAGCTGATGATTACCAGTTCAGAAACATAATCACCAAGATATCGCACCTCTTAATCTGACCTTTGCTTTCTCACATGTGTGTTATACTTCACCTTGCAGAAGGTGAGAGAGCAGAACAGGATTGAAGGTGATCAGCCACAATCCTTGCAATTAATAGAATATGTGTCACATCTGCATCCCTCTCAGCTGGAGATGAAGGGACACGGATGTCACAGGCAACTGCTGTTAGGACATTTTTGTCTGATATATATGCTAACCACATTTCATCAAATGCCAGAAGAAATAAACCTCTTCTAACTTCTAGTTAAACACACAGACAGATACGGGACTCTTCCCCCCCCCCCCCCCCCCCAAAACCCCGCAAGAGGACTCCCTCATCCACCAGCTAACCACCTCCCCTGAATAAACACTCCAGCACTGTATTCCCCAACCCCGAACCCCACCTGCACATGACACCGCCCACAGCCTGCCCCATCCCCAACCCGACCCAAGCCCCCAACCCAGCTGGTCCGCACCCCCACAGACCCGGCTCAACGCACTGACACGACTGGACACGCCCCCAACCCAACCTGGTTGTACCTCCCTCCCCCACAATCTGACCGACCAGGCTGGGCCCCACCAAACCCTTCAATGTTTGATGCCCCTTTTCTGATGTCCTCCCCCTCCCCCTCTCCCATGTCCGACTCCCTCTCACTCCCTGATGTCTGAACTCCGCCCCCCCCCCCCCCCCCCCAAGGTCTTGATGTCTGATATCCCTCTGGTTTCTGACCAACCCCTCCCACAGCCCCTAATATATCTGGCCTTGCTTCCCAATGTCAGACCCCCAATGTCCACAACCCCAACCCCGCAAGACGACTCCCTCATCCACCAGCTAATCACCTCCCCTGAATAAACACACAAACCCTCCAGTGTCTGAAACCCCCAACACCCACCCTCCAATGTCTGATGCTCCACTCTGGGCCTGGATCCTCCAAACCCGCGCCGGGCCGCCAATGTCCGGGTGGTCGCCGCACCGCCGGTCGGGGGCCGCTGAAATCGGCCCCGGCGGTGATTCTCCGTGGGTGACCAGCCGAACTCCCGCCGGCGTGGTTTACATCTGGTACCACCCGGTGGGAGTTCGGACCCGTGGCCGCGGTGGCAGTCCTGGTGGGGGGCAGGGGGAATCTGACTCCGAGGGGGGGGGGCCTCAGCAGTGTCCAGGCCCGCGATCGGCAGGTCATCACGATCTGGTGGGGGGGGGGGGGGACCTACCTTACTCTGCGTGGGCCCATTGCGCGGCTCCGCCATGCTGGCAGCGCCCGCGCCCACGTGGGCCGCTGCGCGCATGCGTCGACCCACTTGCGGCGCTGTGCGCATGCGGCGCTGTGCGCATGCGCGGCCGCGCCGTCTGGCCAGCCGGGCCAAGCCGGCAGCCAGAGCTGCGGGATGCGTGCTGGGGCCCGGGAAAATGGAGAATCAACCCGGACTTTCGAGGAAAAAATCCGGAGTAATTCTCTCCCGTTTTCCGGCGGGCGTGGGGATTTAGTCCCCGAAAGGGAGAATCTCGGCCCGCTGATGTCCGATTCCCCCACCCCTCCAACACTATCCCCTTTCCTTAGACACTTACCTTCTCCCTCGTCTTCAATTTTCTATCGAAATGTTAAACTGACATGCTTTACAGCAGCTAGTGCAGTAAAATAGGGGCGTGACCTCTCTCACTGCCACTCTGTTAGATTGCGACGTTGGGCCTCGTGGACAGCTGTGCTGCCAGGACCTCACCCAGCCTGAGTCAGAAGGTAAGGCAAGATGGGCACGGAGGGAATTTGGTGCAGGTAAGTGGACATGGAATGGCGGCCTGGTGCTGATTGCCACTCCGAGGAAGCTACAGCCCTCGAGTGTTTCACAATTCACAAATCATCATGAGCAGACAACGGCCGTTGTGGAGAGACCACGTTGGTGTGGGGGCAGTCCTCTCCAAGCGCTACTCGGCTGCAAACAGATGCTGAATTCTTGTTGCCACTGTTGAAAACAGTCTGTACAACTGGAGAGAGAATGGAGCAGGCCAACTTGATCGTGAAGGAATTGGGAGAATGACTGCCATGGAAAGTGTGATCATTTCCATGGAGATTCAAGCCAGGCTGTCAAATAAGCTTATGAGACCTGAACAACAAACCTACAGAGCTGGATTCGCCGGCGGCCGACGCTGGAATCGAGAAACCGCATGAGGCGGAAATCGTGGCTGGCTCCGGGCGCCTGGCAGAATGCCACGCTCCGGTGCCTTGACAGCCTTGTGTTCTACTCCACATGTACAGTAAACGCCATTGGCATATCATTAGCGGACCCACCCCAGTATTCTCCGGGGCCTCCGCCAGGATGAATTACTGATGGTAATTTTTACTTATGGTTTCAAAAATCAGGAAACAGGCGCCGTGGCTGATGAGGAAGAGAGAGGGGGGACGGAAAGTGTCCAACTTCGCCACTGTGAGCTGACAGTTGTGCCTCTGGCCAGGAAGCTTTTACCCGGGCCCGGGGGGAGTAGCGGGGGGGTGGCGGGAGGTGGGCTGTGGGGTTAGGGTGGACATAGACCACCATTGCAGCAGCCTGCAAGGCAGCCATGCAGCTGCGCACGCCGCTAACTGCCCATTGTGAACTTAATGGCAGCGGACATATGGATGCCCCCACGCCACCACCTAGGTATCCTCTGGCCCCAGCTGACCCATCAACGGGATGGGCGCACTCCAGTGTAAACAGTGTCATCGTGTTGGCTGGAATGAGTGTGTGTGGGGAGTGGAGTGCTCATATGTGGCTGCAGCTTGTCAGCCTCTCAAATGTCAATCTCAGCGAATCGGGCACCATTTTCCATTGGAATCACCTAGAGGCAGTGCTAGCACATCAACCGTTGCAGAATTGCTCCGGGATCGGCGGCAATTTTGTTTTGCTGTGGTAGAAGTCCATCGACATTGTCCCACCATCAACACGTAGGCCGGGATTGTCCGACCCTGCGCCGGGTAGGAGAATCCCGAGGGGACGCGGGAATCGCGCCCCGTCTCTGGCTTATCAATTCTCTGGCACCGATTCTCGGGAGCCTGCGGGATCGCCGCCGCGCCAGTCGGGGGCCGCTGAAAGCGCCCCCCCCCCCCCCCCCCGGCAATTCTCCGGGCCGAGTGGCCGCCGAGTTCAGCCGAGTCCCGCCGGCGTGGGTTACTTAGGTCCCACACGGTGGGACCTGGAAGGTGTGTCTGTGGGGGCCGTCCTGGAGGGGGAGGGGGGGCGGGCGGATCCGACCCCGGGGGGGCCTCCACAGTGGCCTGGCCAGCGATCTGGGCCTACTGCTCGGCAGGTGGGCTGGTTCCGTGGGGGCCTATGTTCCTCCGCGCGGGCCCCTGTAGGGCTCCGCCATATTGCCCGGGGGCCAGCGCGGAGACGGGAACCCACGCACAAACGCGGAATCACACCGGCCGCTCTGCACATGCACAAACTCTGTCGGCCGTTCTGTGCCGGCTGGAGCTGCGGGTAGTACTCCGGCGCCAACCAAGCCCCCTAGGAAGGGGAGCATTCCTCATTATTGGGGACCATTGATGCTGGAGTGGTTGGCATCGCTTTTAATGCCGTCGTCAGAACCTGGCCGCGGGATTGGAGAATGCCGGCCTTAGTCTCTGAAATGGAGAGTCTCACCTGCAGACGTTGGTGCCAACATAAGAGGAGGTAGAACATGTAGTGGCATGACGGTGTGTTGCCATCCACTGGCAGGGCTGGCTGAGGGCTGCATTCTCTGCAAGGCCCGGGGGGCAGCAGGAGGTGTGGGGGGTGATCAGGGGATATGTCGTGGGGTCGGGGGTCACCTCCCATGGGACCGGGGTGTCAAGGCACGGACCGCCATTGCCACAGCCTGATAGGCAGCAAAACCCTGCTACGCACCCTACTGACTGCCGACTATGCCCGTGGTTGTGCAGAGTGGCTCGGGCCACCCCGCCAACCCCGCACTCCAGCCTCCACCCCACCAACTCCCCCACCCTCCAAAGGGGGCAGCACATGACCCACTCAAGGGCAGTGGCAATAGTAGCCTCTACAGGAGGACGCCAGACTAGGGCTGTGGAGCATATCTCTGGCATGAGGAGCGTCAGCCACCGGTAGCCCTGACAGCAGGGGCGGGCACCATGGCCAGAGACCCTCATGTGCCAGGCACAGATGGGGCCAGGGGTTTGGAGGGCGGAGTGCCAGGGGGAATGGTGGGGGTGAATGTGTGGATGGGGGGGAGGGGGACATGTGGGGGTAGGGTTTGCAGTGCAGGTCATGGCCACCATGTAGCCCGTTGGACCTGGTTGGGCACGGGGTACGCACCATACTAACACGCCTGCCTTTCACCCCTACAGACAATGGACTTCGAAATCCAACCAGCAATGGTGGCCTTCATCCTGTGTGCCGCAGCCCGGGGAGATGAACTGAGGCTGTACGAGCTGGAACTGCTCGGGAGGACCCAGCAGCAATGAAGCCTGCACCAGAGGAACAGGAGGCAGCCGATGAGGATGGGGAGCCATCCGCCCAACAGGCCAAGGAGGAGCTGGGAAAGAGGCGCCGAACAAGGCCTTGTGTGTACTGGCAGCACCTGTCATTTGAGGACCTGCCGGACTGGGCATGTGGTCGAAGATTCCGGCTGAACAGGGGGACAGTGCGACATATCTGCCAGATCATGGCGTACTTGGCACCACGGGCTATGGAGGAGGACACCCGGCCCCTGTGGTCATCAAGGTGATGGTCATCCTGAACTTTTACGACACAGAGTCCTTCCAGGTACTGAGTGGAGACCTATCTGGAACCTCACAGGCTTCGGTGCACAGGGGCATCTGTGCCATCACCGACCTATATGCCCGGTCGGCACAATACATCAAATTATTTTGGCACCCACCAGGATGCCCGGGCAGCAGTGTTCACCATCATCGCTGAGATTCCCCGGGTCCAGGGAATGATCAATTGGATCCATGCCGCCCTACGAGCACCTGCAGGTGACGGGCCGCTCTTCACAACCGAAAGAGGTTCCACTCGATGAACATGCTGCTAGTGTGTGACCATGAGATGCACATCATGCACGTCTGTGCCCGATACCCAGGAAATGTGCACGATGCCTTCATCCTGGCACATTCAATGGTTTCTGACCTCTTCGAGGTGCACTCCGGTTGGGGGGTTGGCTCTTGGGCGACAGGTGTCATCCACTATGATCGTGGCTGATGCGCCTATTCAGAGGCCACAGACTGACGCGGAGACCAGCTACAACAACGCCCATGCAACGACCAGGGGCGGGATTAAGCGGTGTTTCACCATCCTGAAGATGCAGTACAGGTGCCTGGACCATTCTGGAGAACCGTTCCACTATAGAGACAGGGGGATCTCCCACATCGTGGTAACCTGCTGCATCCTCCACAACATCGCGCAGCAGCAGGGTAACATGCTAGAAGAGGAGGATGAACGCCAGGGCTTGCCTGATGAGGAGGATGCGGAGGAGGGCCAGGATGGGCAGGACACCCATACCAGCCTCCCGTACCAGCTTCCCCGTACCAGCCTCCCCGAACAGGCGCCGGAATGTGGCGACTAGGGACTTTTCACAGTAACTTCATTTGAAGCCTACTTGTGACAATAAGCGATTTTCATTTCATTTCATTTTTCATTTCACATGGGGCCCAAGAGACCGCACAACATGTGTGCCTGGGCTGGTGCACACGGGACACTCTAATCACCTACAGGTTCACTGACTAATTCATAACACCACCCCCCCCCCCTCACCAGCCGACCAGCCCTCCCATGAACGCCCACCCCCCCTCATGATACATACCTGCCTCGCTATGGGGCGAGGACCCTGGGTTGGCAGTAACAACGGGTCTGGTCCAAGGGGTGGAGGATGGCGACAACCTGCTTTAGGATGAGCTCTGATGCTCCACATTGTTCAACAATGGCCGACTCCTGCCCATGGTAGCACTTTCCACTGTCAACCTGGGTGATCCCTGCATACGAAGGGACCATTCCATTAGCCACTGAACTCTTGGGGTGGTACAGGTGGGGATAGTGAGGAGGGGGACGACGACGGGGGACACATTGGACAGAAATGGGGGTGGGGCACCGGAGCAATGAGCACTGGCTGAACTGGACTCCCTGGCACATGCCCAACCCTAACGTCCACCCATCCCCTCCCCAAACTCACGTCATAGGGAAGCGCAACTCAGCAGGTTCTCATTTGCTCACCCGATGCCGACCCCCACCTCGGTGACTGCCCTCTCTCTGGGCACACTGATAGGTCCAGTGCCCGCTGCTCTGTTGTGGTGAGGGGCCGCAGGTCCGGCAGTGCCCCTCGGTCTTTTCCCTCTCCTGGCGGTTGTGGGCTGCTTTCTCCTGCCAGAGGTGGGGGGAGGGAGAAAACACAGTGTTAGATAGTTGGACGCAAGCAGCACAGGGCTGCGTAGTTGGTGGTCTTTGTGGCCAGGGCACCCGGCCATGGCAGCTGATATGAGTGCTGGCGGGTGGTTCAGTTGCCCACCGGGTGGGGGGGATGGGGTGGGGTTACGGGAGTGTGGGTCGGGGGTTAGTGCCAGGGGCACAGTGCTGCCTACTCACCCTGGCTGCCCCGAGGAGGTCATGCAGATTTTTACGGCACTTCTGGCCGGTCCTGATGGAGTTGCCCACAGCGCTCACGACGTCTGCCACCTCCGCCCAGGCCCGATGCATGATGGCGGTTGGCAACCTCTTCCAACCCTTTGGTATAGGCTGGCCCGCCTCTCCTCCACTGCGATCTGTTGTGCAGTAAAGTGGTTGGAACAATGTGACACTGGCCCAGAAGTAGAATGATGGAAGTGGAAATTCCATTCACATTCCTCATCCATTGTCCCTGTCAAACGGCGCCCAGCTTGTTGCCTCCTCTTCATATGGGTAAGTCTGCCCCTGAACAGGTGCAAGTGGAGTCCCCTTTCCTGTGGCTCTCAGGGGCTTTGAGATCCAGAGGGTGCATAGAATCATAGAATCTCTACAGTGCAGAAGGAGGCGAATTCTGCCCATCGAGTCTCCACCTATCCTTGGAAAGAGTACCTTACCTGGGCTCACAGCCCTGCCCTATCCCTGTAGCCCAGTAACCCCACCTAACTTTTTTGGACACTAAGTGGCAATGTAGCATGGCCAATCCACCCAACTGCACATTTTTGGACAGTGGGAGGAAACTGGAGCACCCGGAGGAAACCCTCGCAGACACAGGGGAAAGTGCAAACTCCACACAGACAGTTATCCAAGGCTGCAATTGAATCCGGGTCCCTGGCGCTATGAGGAAGCAGTGCTAACCACTGTGCCATCATGCCAGCCCATCAGCCCCGTAACAGCCTCCCCAAACAGGCGCCGGAATGTGGCGACTAGGGGCTTTTCACAGTAACTTCATTTGAAGCCTACTTGTGACAATATGCGATTTGCTTCTTTGCTTCAAGTAGGCCAAAAGCATCTCACTGGCCAGGGTAGAGATATGAGCTGCCTGCCTCTATCTTTGCTGAAGCCATACACCATCCAGAAGCAGCTGGGAAAGGCAAGACAAAGGTACTGTAGTCCTCCGAGGATATTTATGTGGATGTTAGACAAAATGATATGTTGTTGGGTTCTTTTTTTCAAACAATGCATAAAATCTGCTGCTAAGCAGCACTTCCACATCTTGCCCATTATTACATCCTCAGTACCAAATCGTCCTTTCACTTGTTTCATGATGAATATCAATACATGATGTTCATTGGTTGGATGTGCAATGGGTGGATGCATGGTTGAAGGACTGCTTGAGACAAAGTGAGGAAGTACAGTGTTTGGTGCTGGTGGTGGAAGCAATTTGGAGGATTTCATTGCCATATTTTCCTATGTGAGTCACCACAAGTTGAACTTTTGACCTATTGGGGCATCCCCGGTATCCCAGGCAACCATGTGATCAGCAGATTCTTCAGATTCTTCTTCCCCTGCTCCTCCTTTTTAATGTTCTCCTCATCCAGAGGAGCATCTTAGTCTTCCACCTGTAATCATCTCTGCCGGGCAGGACGCAAAACAGGATTCTTATTTTGGACACCCTAGCTGCCGTTCTCTGAAGGTCACTTCCGGGTATATCTAGGCACCTTCAGCATTCCAGTAGCTTGTACTTTGACACACTTGGTACAGTTCCTCACAAGAGCCATGAACAAGCTTGAAGTGAGTATTCCTCATCTCTTATGAACCAGCCCCTATTTCTGCCTCCTGGAATGTAAAGGTCTAGTATGTTGAACTGCTGCAGTATGAAGGGGAATCCAGCACATATCTGCACAAACCCGTTGTGGTTGCACTGATGGAATAATATCCTTTGTGGTTGATGAAACCTGATGTGGTGGCGCTCATTTCCCTGTGTGTGCGCTGGTGGCCCTCTTGTGAAAATCAAAGCGGAAAGGTGACTGTGAGCTTGCATTTATTCTGGCTATTTTCATCAGACTGGGGAATTTCCAAATAATCCAGTCTTGGCAAATAACTTGTTCATCACCTACCTTGTGCATTTATGTGCTGTGGATTGAGAGACCCGTAAGATATTTCTGATAGCACTCTGGAACGAAGCAGAGGTTAAACATTTCGAGTGGTAATGATCTTTAAAATCACTGCAGAGCTGTGTCCCCCAGGTCCAGCAGGATACAAGTCACCTTCTCAGAGGCTGCAGATGTCTGTCACCACTTGATGCAGCAGCCTCAGTCTGTGGAACCACTGCTGTTCTGAGAGGTCATGGTAGCTGGGCCTTTGTCTGAACAAAGAACAAAGAAATGTACAGCACAGGAACAGACCCTTCGGCCCTCCAAGCCTATGCCGACCATGCTGCCCATCTAAACTAAAATCTTCTACACTTCCTGGGTCCGTATCCCTCTATTCCCATCCTGTTCATGTATTTGTCAAGATGCCCCTTAAATGTCACTATCATCCCTGCTTCCACCACCTCCTCCGGCAGCGAGTTCCAGGCACCCACTACCCTCTATGTAAACACTTGCCTCGTACATCTCTTCTAAACCTTGCCCCTCGCGCCTTAAACCTATGTCCCCTAGTAATTGAGGTGCATCCTGTCATGTGGGTAGTAAGAACCGCATCCTCAGCCATTTTCTGTTCACCTGACATCCCATCCCATGTACTGTACCTCACTGCTGTGACAATCCATCCCATGTACTGTACCTCACTGCTGTGACAATCCATCCCATCTACTGTACCTCACTGCTGGGATAATTCATCCCATGTACTGTACCTCACTGCTGTGACAATCCATCCCATGTACTGTACCTCACTGCTGTGACAATCCATCCCATCGACTGTACCTCTGCTGGGATAATTCATCCCATGTACTGTACCTCACTGCTGTGACAATCCATCCCATCTACTGTACCTCACTGCTGTGACAATCCATCCCATGCACTGTACCTCACTGCTGTGACAATCCATCCCATCTACTGTACCTCACTGCTGTGACAATCCATCCCATGCACTGTACCTCACTGCTGTGGCAATCCATCCCATCTACTGTACCTCACTGCTGTGACAATCCATCCCATCTACTGTACCTCATTGCTGTGACAATCCATCACATCTACTGTACCTCACTGCTGTGACAATCCATCCCATCTACTGTACCTCACTGCTGTGACAATCCATCCCATGCACTGTACCTCACTGCTGTGACAATCCATCCCATCTACTGTACCTCACTGCTGTGACAATCCATCCCATGCACTGTACCTCACTGCTGTGGCAATCCATCCCATCTACTGTACCTCACTGCTGTGACAATCCATCCCATCTACTGTACCTCATTGCTGTGACAATCCATCCCATCTACTGTACCTCACTGCTGTGACAATCCATCCCATCTAATGTACCTCACTGCTGTGACAATCCATCCCATGTACTGTACCTCACTGCTGTGACAATCCATCCCATGCACTGTACCTCACTGCTGTGACAATCCATCCCATCTACTGTACCTCACTGCTGTGACAATCCATCCCATGCACTGTACCTCACTGCTGTGACAATCCATCCCAGCTAATGTACCTCACTGCTGTGACAATCCATCCCATCTACTGTACCTCACTGCTGTGACAATCCATCCCCTGTACTGTACCTCACTGCTGTGACAATCCATCCCATGTACTGTACCTCACTGCTGTGACAATCCATCCCATCTAATGTACCTCACTGCTGTGACAATCCATCCCATCTACTGTACCTCATGCTGTGACAATCCATCCCATGTACTGTACCTCACTGCTGTGACAATCCATCCCATGTACTGTACCTCACTGCTATGACAATCCATCCTTGTACTGTACCTCACTGCTGTGGCAATCCATCCCATGTACTGTACCTCACTGCTGTGACAATCCATCCCATCTACTGTACCTGCCTGCTGGACAATCCATCCCATGTACTGTACCTTACTGCTGTTACAATCCATCCCATGTACTGTACCTCACTGCTGTGACATTCCATCCCATGTACTGTACCTCACTGCTGTGACAATCCATCCCATCTACTGTACCTCACTGCTGTGACCATCCATCCCATGTACTGTGCCTCACTGCTGTGACAATCCATCCTTGTACTGTACCTCTGCTGTGGCAATCCATCCCATGTACTGTACCTCACTGCTGTGACAATCCATCCCATGTACTGTACCTCACTGCTGTGACAATCCATCCCATCTACTGTACCTCACTGCTGTGACAATCCATCCCATCTACTGTACCTCACTGCTGGGACAATCCATCCGATGTACTGTGCATCACTGCTGTGACAATCCACCCCATCTACTGTCACTCACTGCTGTGACAATCCATCCCATCTACTTTACCTCAAATCTGTGACAATCCATCCCCTGTACTGTACCTCACTGCTGTGACAATCCATCCCATGTACTGTACCTCACTGCTGTGACAATCCATCCCATCTACTGTACCTCTGCTGGGATAATTCATCCCATGTACTGTACCTCACTGCTGTGACAATCCATCCCATCTACTGTACCTCACTGCTGTGACAATCCATCCCATGCACTGTACCTCACTGCTGTGACAATCCATCCCATCTACTGTACCTCACTGCTGTGACAATCCATCCCATGCACTGTACCTCACTGCTGTGGCAATCCATCCCATCTTCTGTACCTCACTGCTGTGACAATCCATCCCATCTACTGTACCTCATTGCTGTGACAATCCATCACATATACTGTACCTCACTGCTGTGACAATCCATCCCATCTACTGTACCTCACTGCTGTGACAATCCATCCCATGCACTGTACCTCACTGCTGTGACAATCCATCCCATCTACTGTACCTCACTGCTGTGACAATCCATCCCATGCACTGTACCTCACTGCTGTGGCAATCCATCCCATCTACTGTACCTCACTGCTGTGACAATCCATCCCATCTACTGTACCTTATTGCTGTGACAATCCATCCCATCTACTGTACCTCACTGCTGTGACAATCCATCCCATTTAATGTACCTCACTGCTGTGACAATCCATCCCATGTACTGTACCTCACTGCTGTGACAATCCATCCCATCTACTGTACCTCACTGCTGTGACAATCCATCCCATGTACTGTACCTTATTGCTGTGACAATCCATCCCATCTAATGTACCTCACTGCTGTGACAATCCATCCCATGCACTGTACCTCACTGCTGTGACAATCCATCCCATCTACTGTACCTCACTGCTGTGACAATCCATCCCATGCACTGTACCTCACTGCTGTGACAATCCATCCCATCTAATGTACCTCACTGCTGTGACAATCCATCCCATCTACTGTACCTCACTGCTGTGACAATCCATCCCCTGTACTGTACCTCACTGCTGTGACAATCCATCCCATGTACTGTACCTCACTGCTGTGACAATCCATCCCATCTAATGTACCTCACTGCTGTGACAATCCATCCCATCTACTGTACCTCACTGCTGTGACAATCCATCCCATGTACTGTACCTCACTGCTGTGACAATCCATCCCATGTACTGTACCTCACTGCTATGACAATCCATCCTTGTACTGTACCTCACTGCTGTGGCAATCCATCCCATGTACTGTACCTCACTGCTGTGACAATCCATCCCATCTACTGTACCTCCCTGCTGGACAATCCATCCCATGTACTGTACCTCCCTGCTGTGACAATCCATCCCATCTACTGTACCTCCCTGCTGGACAATCCATCCCATGTACTGTACCTTACTGCTGTGACAATCCATCCCATGTACTGTACATCACTGCTGTGACATTCCATCCCATGTACTGTACCTCACTGCTGTGACAATCCATCCCATCTACTGTACCTCACTGCTGTGACCATCCATCCCATGTACTGTACCTCACTGCTGTGACAATCCATCCTTGTACTGTACCTCTGCTGTGGCAATCCATCCCATGTACTGTACCTCACTGCTGTGACAATCCATCCCATGTACTGTACCTCACTGCTGTGACAATCCATCCCATCTACTGTACCTCACTGCTGTGACAATCCATCCCATCTACTGTACCTCACTGCTGGGACAATCCATCCCATGTACTGTGCATCACTGCTGTGACAATCCACCCCATCTACTGTCACTCACTGCTGTGACAATCCATCCCATCTACTTTACCTCAAATCTGTGACAATCCATCCCCTGTACTGTACCTCACTGCTGTGGCAATCCATCCCATGTACTGTACCTCACTGCTGTGACAATCCATCCCATGTACTGTACCTCACTGCTGTGGCAATCCATCCCATGTACTGTACCTCACTGCTGTGGCAATCCATCCCATGTACTGTACCTCACTGCTGTGACAATCCATCCCATGTACTGTACCTCACTGCTGTGACAATCCATCCCATCTACTGTACCTCACTGCTGTGACAATCCATCCCATCTACTGTACCTCACTGCTGGGACAATCCATCCCATGTACTGTGCATCACTGCTGTGACAATCCACCCCATCTACTGTCACTCACTGCTGTGACAATCCATCCCATCTGCTGTACCTCAAACCTGTGACAATCCATCCCCTGTTCTGTACCTCACTGCTGTGGCAATCCATCCCATCTACTGTACCTCACTGCTTTGACAATCCATCCCATGTACTGTACCTCACTGCTGTGACAATCCATCCCATCTACTGTACCTCACTGCTGTGACCATCCATCCCATGCACTGTACCTCACTGCTGTGACAATCCATCCCATCTACTGTACCTCACTGCTGTGACCATCCATCCCATCTACTGTACCTCACTGCTGTGACAATCCATCCCATCTACTGTACCTCACTGCTGTGACAATCCATCCCATCTACTGTACCTCACTGCTGTGACAATCCATCCCATGTACTGTACCTTATTGCTGTGACAATCCATCCCATGTACTGTACCTCACTGCTGTGACATTCCATCCCATGTACTGTACCTCACTGCTGTGACAATCCATCCCATCTACTGTACCTCACTGCTGTGACAATCCATCCTTGTACTGTACCTCTGCTGTGGCAATCCATCCCATGTACTGTACCTCACTGCTGTGACAATCCATCCCATGTACTGTACCTCACTGCTGTGACAATCCATCCCATCGACTGTACCTCACTGCTGTGACAATCCATCCCATGTACTGTACCTCACTCCTGTGGCAATCCATCCCATGTACTGTACCTCACTGCTGTGACAATCCATCCCATGTACTGTACCTCTCTGCTGTGACAATCCATCCCATGTACTGTACCTCACTGCTGTGACAATCCATCCCATGTACTGTACCTTATTGCTGTGACAATCCATCCCATGTACTGCACCTCACTGCTGTGACAATCCATCCCATGTACTGTACCTCACTGCTGTGACAATCCATCCCATCTACTGTACCTCACTGCTGTGACCATCCATCCCATGTACTGTGCCTCACTGCTGTGACAATCCATCCTTGTACTGTACCTCTGCTGTGGCAATCCATCCCATGTACTGTACCTCACTGCTGTGACAATCCATCCCATGTACTGTACCTCACTGCTGTGACAATCCATCCCATCTACTGTACCTCACTGCTGTGACAATCCATCCCATCTACTGTACCTCACTGCTGGGACAATCCATCCCATGTACTGTGCATCACTGCTGTGACAATCCACCCGATCTACTGTCACTCACTGCTGTGACAATCCATCCCATCTACTTTACCTCAAATCTGTGACAATCCATCCCCTGTACTGTACCTCACTGCTGTGACAATCCATCCCATGTACTGTACCTCACTGCTGTGACAATCCATCCCATCTACTGTACCTCTGCTGGGATAATTCATCCCATGTACTGTACCTCACTGCTGTGACAATCCATCCCATCTACTGTACCTCACTGCTGTGACAATCCATCCCATGCACTGTACCTCACTGCTGTGACAATCCATCCCATCTACTGTACCTCACTGCTGTGACAATCCATCCCATGCACTGTACCTCACTGCTGTGGCAATCCATCCCATCTTCTGTACCTCACTGCTGTGACAATCCATCCCATCTACTGTACCTCATTGCTGTGACAATCCATCACATATACTGTACCTCACTGCTGTGACAATCCATCCCATCTACTGTACCTCACTGCTGTGACAATCCATCCCATGCACTGTACCTCACTGCTGTGACAATCCATCCCATCTACTGTACCTCACTGCTGTGACAATCCATCCCATGCACTGTACCTCACTGCTGTGGCAATCCATCCCATCTACTGTACCTCACTGCTGTGACAATCCATCCCATCTACTGTACCTTATTGCTGTGACAATCCATCCCATCTACTGTACCTCACTGCTGTGACAATCCATCCCATCTAATGTACCTCACTGCTGTGACAATCCATCCCATGTACTGTACCTCACTGCTGTGACAATCCATCCCATGCACTGTACCTCACTGCTGTGACAATCCATCCCATCTACTGTACCTCACTGCTGTGACAATCCATCCCATGCACTGTACCTCACTGCTGTGACAATCCATCCCATCTAATGTACCTCACTGCTGTGACAATCCATCCCATCTACTGTACCTCACTGCTGTGACAATCCATCCCCTGTACTGTACCTCACTGCTGTGACAATCCATCCCATGTACTGTACCTCACTGCTGTGACAATCCATCCCATCTAATGTACCTCACTGCTGTGACAATCCATCCCATCTACTGTACCTCACTGCTGTGACAATCCATCCCATGTACTGTACCTCACTGCTGTGACAATCCATCCCATGTACTGTACCTCACTGCTATGACAATCCATCCTTGTACTGTACCTCACTGCTGTGGCAATCCATCCCATGTACTGTACCTCACTGCTGTGACAATCCATCCCATCTACTGTACCTCCCTGCTGGACAATCCATCCCATGTACTGTACCTTACTGCTGTGACAATCCTTCCCATGTACTGTACATCACTGCTGTGACATTCCATCCCATGTACTGTACCTCACTGCTGTGACAATCCATCCCATCTACTGTACCTCACTGCTGTGACCATCCATCCCATGTACTGTACCTCACTGCTGTGACAATCCATCCTTGTACTGTACCTCTGCTGTGGCAATCCATCCCATGTACTGTACCTCACTGCTGTGACAATCCATCCCATGTACTGTACCTCACTGCTGTGACAATCCATCCCATCTACTGTACCTCACTGCTGTGACAATCCATCCCATCTACTGTACCTCACTGCTGGGACAATCCATCCCATGTACTGTGCATCACTGCTGTGACAATCCACCCCATCTACTGTCACTCACTGCTGTGACAATCCATCCCATCTACTTTACCTCAAATCTGTGACAATCCATCCCCTGTACTGTACCTCACTGCTGTGGCAATCCATCCCATGTACTGTACCTCACTGCTGTGACAATCCATCCCATGTACTGTACCTCACTGCTGTGGCAATCCATCCCATGTACTGTACCTCACTGCTGTGGCAATCCATCCCATGTACTGTACCTCACTGCTGTGACAATCCATCCCATGTACTGCACCTCACTGCTGTGACAATCCATCCCATCTACTGTACCTCACTGCTGTGACAATCCATCCCATCTACTGTACCTCACTGCTGGGACAATCCATCCCATGTACTGTGCATCACTGCTGTGACAATCCACCCCATCTACTGTCACTCACTGCTGTGACAATCCATCCCATCTGCTGTACCTCAAACCTGTGACAATCCATCCCCTGTTCTGTACCTCACTGCTGTGGCAATCCATCCCATCTACTGTACCTCACTGCTTTGACAATCCATCCCATGTACTGTACCTCACTGCTGTGACAATCCATCCCATCTACTGTACCTCACTGCTGTGACCATCCATCCCATGCACTGTACCTCACTGCTGTGACAATCCATCCCATCTACTGTACCTCCCTGCTGGACAATCCATCCCATGTACTGTACCTTACTGCTGTGACAATCCATCCCATGTACTGTACATCACTGCTGTGACATTCCATCCCATGTACTGTACCTCACTGCTGTGACAATCCATCCCATCTACTGTACCTCACTGCTGTGACCATCCATCCCATGTACTGTACCTCACTGCTGTGACAATCCATCCTTGTACTGTACCTCTGCTGTGGCAATCCATCCCATGTACTGTACCTCACTGCTGTGACAATCCATCCCATGTACTGTACCTCACTGCTGTGACAATCCATCCCATCTACTGTACCTCACTGCTGGGACAATCCATCCCATGTACTGTGCATCACTGCTGTGACAATCCACCCCATCTACTGTCACTCACTGCTGTGACAATCCATCCCATCTACTTTACCTCAAATCTGTGACAATCCATCCCCTGTACTGTACCTCACTGCTGTGGCAATCCATCCCATGTACTGTACCTCACTGCTGTGACAATCCATCCCATGTACTGTACCTCACTGCTGTGGCAATCCATCCCATGTACTGTACCTCACTGCTGTGGCAATCCATCCCATGTACTGTACCTCACTGCTGTGACAATCCATCCCATGTACTGCACCTCACTGCTGTGACAATCCATCCCATCTACTGTACCTCACTGCTGTGACAATCCATCCCATCTACTGTACCTCACTGCTGGGACAATCCATCCCATGTACTGTGCATCACTGCTGTGACAATCCACCCCATCTACTGTCACTCACTGCTGTGACAATCCATCCCATCTGCTGTACCTCAAACCTGTGACAATCCATCCCCTGTTCTGTACCTCACTGCTGTGGCAATCCATCCCATCTACTGTACCTCACTGCTTTGACAATCCATCCCATGTACTGTACCTCACTGCTGTGACAATCCATCCCATCTACTGTACCTCACTGCTGTGACCATCCATCCCATGCACTGTACCTCACTGCTGTGACAATCCATCCCATCTACTGTACCTCACTGCTGTGACCATCCATCCCATCTACTGTACCTCACTGCTGTGACAATCCATCCCATCTACTGTACCTCACTGCTGTGACAATCCATCCCATCTACTGTACCTCACTGCTGTGACAATCCATCCCATGTACTGTACCTTATTGCTGTGACAATCCATCCCATGTACTGTACCTTATTGCTGTGACAATCCATCCCATGTACTGCACCTCACTGCTGTGACAATCCATCCCATGTACTGCACCTCACTGCTGTGACAATCCATCCCATGTACTGTACCTCACTGCTGTGACAATCCATCCCATGTACTGTACCTCACTGCTGTGACAATCCATCCCATGTACTGTACCCCACTGCTGTGACAATCCATCCCATGTACTGTACCTCACTGCTGTGACAATCCATCCCATGTACTGTACCCCACTGCTGTGACATTCTAGTCTCTGTCTGTTCACCGCTCCACATCATCGCTGCAGTGGATCGTGATGATCTTCCTCTTCTGATGGAATGTGAAAAATGGCTCGGGCGTCTCCTATTCTGCTGCTTCCAATGTTCTCCAGTTTCCCAGAACTTTCTGCCAGATAGAACTGACAAAGCAACTGGAAGAACTTGAGCATTTATTAAGTTTGTGCTGTCTGACGCAGATCGGCCCCCTTCAAGAGCAACCTGTCTCCTTTTTACTGACAAGCTCCCCAAACTGTGCTGAAGATATTGAATCTGAAGGAAAGATAAATTCTTGTGAAGTGACCCTCATTTGCATCCATTTATCATCTTAGATTATGAGCGCGATGCAACTGACAAAAACCTATGTCCCGTTTTGGGTGCATTTCGTGAGATGTTTCACAGCGGCTGCAGTACCGAGAATCACCTGCTAGTCAATGGCACTTCGCCATCAGTGTGTTAGAGTTGGTTCACAGTTTTTTTTTCTGCTGAATTTAACTACCCACCCATTCCCAACACACCAATGCTTGTTCTCTGCTAAATTCCTCCGACAATTCCTGTGATGTGATATATAACAATGCTGAGTGTACTAACAGGTTAATTTGCAGTACCAGTTTAAATTGAACTGGTTGGGGGGTGGGGGTGATGGATTGGCAGATGCTGGGGTATAGAAGCAAACACAACTTTGAACCAGTACGAAGTAGATCAAGGACTTATATCAAGAGCTTTTTCTCCATGCAGAGAATGATTGACACATGAATAGAGTGAAAATCCTGGAATTATTTAAGAAACAATTCAATGCAGCAGTGCGTGAGTACAGTGTTATTCTGGATGGACTAAGAATGATTGGCTGAATCTTGTTATGATATCTGTTTGGAACGTGAGAATTATTTCTAAACGAAACACTCAGAATTGATCATCTTTTCTGAATTTATTGTTCCTTAAAGTGTACTTGTTTCAATAATTTGAGATGATCATCGCGTTGCAAACAATAAACACTCTGTGGGTCACCACTGTGATGTGATAGAGAAGCTTGTGTACTCTGATGATCCATTGAGAAATGCGCTGGGAGCTCCTTGCTCCTGGTTTGGCCACACAGGGTGACAAGGTCGGGGGAGGGTGCCAAAGAAAATGTGATCCAAAAACTCCTCAATGACAGTACAGGCGAAGGAAGACAGTGCATCTCAACAGCCATAGAGGTGGTTGAAGGCTGTAGCAGCAATGTCATCATGGTTTGACACATTACCGAAATCTGACCACCAATCCATCAAGATCCATTTGTCAATGTTCTCTGTTGATTATTCTTTTGTCTATTATGTACGTACTGTGTACGTTCCATTGGCCACAGAAAAATACTTTTCACTGTATTTCGGTACATGTGACAATAAATCAAATCAAATCATGGAATCATGTTGCTAACGATGACGCCCCAAGTCTCCTGGTAAACAAAGTCACGCACAGGCTTCTACTAGGGACGATTCGCTAAGTCCTTTGGCGATGGAGAATTGGCAATGGGGGCGGGATTCTCTGGATTCTCAGCCGCATGTTTCTCGGTGTCACTCCGTTTGCTGGCGTGGCTTCTATCTTCCCGCCGCTTGTCAATGGGATTTCCCATTTTAACCATCCCACGCCGATGGGAACCCCACGGCCGGAGGTGCACTGCCGGCGGGAAAAGTGCATCGTAACAATTGGAGAATTGACGTTAGGGATAGGACTGTGAGCCTGGGAGTCCCTAGTGTAGCCATCTGGGACGGCCACTTCCAACTAGGTGCAGAGGAACTCGCAAAGACTGGTGGGTAAAATGAACAAGCCAAGAATCAGGCAGGCTCAGAGCCTGAAATGCATATTTGTCAGCAAAAGTCCAGACGGTATCGAAACTCTGTCCCATTAGCATGTTAATCAGGCCGATTAGCATTTGATGGCCCATCTTCCCCAAAACAAAGGGCTGGTACTCAAGTAACCGGGGCAGTCCCAACCATTTTGGCGCCACTCCCTGTTCAAGGGAAACGCACACAACAGGGTCAGTGACCGCTTTGGACATCCAGATCCCCGCCCACTTATTGGCTAAGGAATCGAACAGAGTGATCAGGGATTAGTAAGGCCCAAATCGAAGGACCGCCAAAAAGAGCGCGAAAACCCCCCCCCGAGTGTACGAAGAAGAGTTTGCCATATGTTCGCTCTCTTTTGGCCTTGGTACCCCGGTCACGGTCATCGCCAATCGTAGCAACACCAGAAGCAAGTCCAAGTTCAACGCTCGCTACCAGACGGATGAGCCTAGCTGAGCAGCAGTTACTCCTTCGAACCCGGGAGATCCAGAATTGAACAGCGGCCACTGTTTTCTGACCTAAGCCGGATGCCCGAAGTTAAGTACAGGTTGTCTTAGTCGATAGGTGTAGTTAACTAGTAGTGTTTATGTTGCATGACTAATTGTGTGTAAATAAAGTACCCTTGACTTTGAACTAACTAACTGGTGTTTGGCTCTTTGATCGATAGCCGGTTGAAACTTGTGGTGGTATCATTCGATACATGGCGACTCTAAGCATTCGGACATAGATAGCGCAGAAAGAAAGGCAAATTCACTGATTGCCCTAATTGGAACAGAGCCACAGAAAACCAAGTAGTTAAAGAAACCGGCAACACTAGTCAAAAATTAACAAAGACAACAGATGCAAGAAGTTCATTGGGCAGCTGTGTTGGGACAGAGGTGTCTTTGGCCAGCAGCATCTGTGACTCACCCCAAATGAGGAGGGTCTAGAAAATAATCCCTAAAGAATAGGCTGGGGATCACCATACTCATGGTCAAAGAAAGAAATTTCTAAAACGCTAACCCTACTTTTGCAACTTGAAATATTCAAACACTCATGGATAATCTCATGAGCGGCCACCCAAAGAGAAGAACTGCTTTTGTACCACGTGAGCTGTACACTCCAAATTGACATCACAGACCTCAGTAAAACCCATCTTCCTGGGATATGAAGGACAAACAGAGGGATACACCTTCTACCAGAAAAGAAAGACTGACAGTGATCCTCGTGTCCATAGAATCAGTCAGAATAACTTCTTGGCTGCACTGGCATAATAACCCAGTTGTATAAAAAGGTCTATGAAACTTCACCTACAGCTTAGCCACAATCAATACACCATCATCTTACATGACCCTTGACTCCAATGAAAATGCGAAGGAAAAGTTCTATTCTGATCTTGGTGAAAGCCTCACTGCCATCCCAAAAGATGGAAAGATCTTCCTCCGGTGGGACGTTTATGCCAGGTTTAGTCATGACTCCAATGTCATGGAGAGGAACTACTGGGAAAAAGCAGGTGGGAATAGCTAATGCAAATGATGACCTCCTGGTGACAAAGTCTTCTCAGTATGGCCTCATTATAGCAAACACCTTCTTGCACCAGAAGGACAAATACAAAACCACATGGAGGAATCCTTGATAAAAACACTGGCGCCTCCTGGATTTATCATTGTTCAAGTAAGCAAAGTCTGTAAAATTTGATCCATGCAGGGAACTGTTGCCTGCTGGAGAGATCATCGACTCGTTCGATCTGTGTTAAACAGCCACCTATCACCAAGACATAGCAAGAACCAAAAGTCCACAAGGAAGAGGATGGATGTCTCAGCCCTAAAGCAGTGGACTTCTGAATGCAGCGCGCAATCAATCTGGAAAAGCTTCACACCATCCAATTCAAAATCAAGAGTATGGGATAAATAAGTAAAATTAAAACATTAAGGCTGCATTTGCCACATGTTCAGAGAGCCAGTATGGATTTGATGGGCCGAATAGCGGAGTTATGACTGGGCAGAATCTTGCTGAGGTGTGGGGCTTTCACCTGCTGGCTGAAGAGCTGGCAAGAGACCCAGCAGGCCCCTTTTCAGAAAGGCCCACCAAACCACAAGCCAATCAGGCAGTGACCAGGCCAGAGGCAGGCCTTCCTCTGAATCAACAATCCGGGTGTGGAGGTCTCGTTCAGCAAGAGTTGCCAGTCAGTCAGAGGTCAACAGCTCTCTCACTCAGCGCCACCACTGGGGAGGGAGTGGTTGTTGCTGGAAGGACAGGTGCTGGAGTAACAGGGTCACAGAGCAACCCAGACCATAGGGAGGTAATGTGGGAGCGGGTGGCCTGCAGGGTGAGGGGTCACAGAGAGGTGGGTGTAGGGGATGTCTCCCAGTATGCTCCTTTCCTGATATCCAGTCCTTCAGTCAGACACTGAGTGCCTTTAATCTGGAGAATCCCACCCCTAGGAGGTGACAAACTGGTCACACTATTTTAGCTGCCATGCATGTTGCATGACAACAGGCCTGCCTGCAGCTGAGTTAATACTAGTGGTGGTGGAATGAGGCTCTTAAATGGTTATTATTTGGCGGTTGGGCAGGAAGGTCAACCATAGGCCTTCCTGCCTATAACTTAATAAAAACAATTCCTGGGATGTGGGCTTCGCTGGCAATACCGACATTTGCTGCCCAACCCTAATTGCCCTTGACCTGAGTGGATGGCCAAGGTATTTCGGAGGACATTTAAGACACATTGTTGTGGATGTAGAGTCACATGTAGGCCAGAACAGGTGAGGACAGCAGATTTCTCTCCCTGAAGGGCATTCATGGGCCAAAGGAGCTTTTACAACAATAGCTGATAGTTGTCTTGGACACCATTATAGAGACTAACTTTTAAATTCCAGATTTTATGGATTGAAGTTTAAATTCCACCAGACGCTGTGGTTTTTGTGGAATAAAACATGGTACCAGGGAATTACTGAAGCAATTTAGCTAAAATTCCACCAGCCGCTGTGGGATTTGAACACATTTTCCCAGATCAATTGCCTGGGCCTCTGGATGACTAGACCATGGCATTATCACTACCAGTCTCCCCTTCAATCCTGGCAGACACAGGAAGGTGGGAGGGTTCCCGCCAAATGAAATGCTCTTCCTGTTTCCAAGCTCATCATCAGAGTGAGCAAAAGATTCCACCCTTTATCTCAATGGGCAGAGTTTACAGTCACTCACTGGCAGGGTTGCAGGTGGAGGGCAGATGAAGGAGGGGGGCTGTGAAATTGCCTGTGTGGTCTTGCTGCCACACTGTAGGGGGGGCGTGATTTGCAATTTTGCTTACAAACTGCAAGGCCAACCAAAACACCCTTCCCCTATTCAGCCCTTGTGGCCAATTCTGAGGCTGGGAGGAGTTCAGGGGCAAAGGAAAAGCTTGTCAGGTCACCCTGCCAAATCCTCGGGCGGGAAGTGGGAGCACCTCCCTGAAGGACCCCTGTCCACATTGGGTACCGGCCCCAAGGTTTTCCTTCTGTAAGTGCTCTCTCTAAGGCTCTCCATCAAAACTTCCATCCAACTGTGGGGGCCAAAACTTCCTTGCCCACTGAGTCACCGCTCGCAGTTACCTGGTCATGGAATCCTGGACATAGAATCTTGGGACTGCTTGTAGCCCCAATCCTGGCCTCTGCTGCTCCTGGGACTACAGAACTGCCAGCCGACCAGGTCTCTGGAATGTCCTCCCATGTGACGGGTGGAAGTCCTGTGTCCATGCGGTTGCTGTGGTTGGCAAGGTTGCATCCCCTGCCAACTATTCGGGTGTTGGGACAGGAAACCCCAATATCCATAAAATCCAGCCCTATACTGCTACAGCAATATATGATCCAGTCTGTAGCAGCACAGAGCACTACGACTCACTGGGTATCAGACCTTTCAAACACGGCCAGTGATGGATTCTGTAAACTGTTACCTATGTTTGAGCCAGTACAGCGTAGGGTGGAATTCTCCAAAAAATTGGGAGCTTTGACGCCGTTGGGGGAGGGGGGGGGGGGGAGGGGGGGTGCAGAATATGGCGGGAGGCCCAGAAATCAGATTCACGCCAGTGTGAATTTAGAGCAAGATCTCCTGATGGTGTCTGCCATGGTAGGTCGGGAAACTCGCCCGAGGCCAGCGTGAACCTCATTTGTATGTCATTAATGAGATGCCGAGGAAGGCCTGACCCTCTCCCATGCCAGATGCTTTGCGATGCTGGCGGGAAAACATGCCAGCTTGAGACATGTTCGGAACAAGGTGTTCACCTGAATAATGCCTGGGGCTGCCTCCGGAGTTCAGGATAGAGGCTACCCGCAACCTGGACCCTGGATCACCACAGCACCAGGTCACGGGTGCACCTGCGGTGGGCATTCCAGATTAGCTGCCCTGGTGGGGGTCCATCCTCCAGCCTCAGAATGCTCCCGGGGATTCACCTTTGTTCTCAGGAGCTCCATCTTCCGGCCTCAGAATGCTCCCGGAGATCCATCTTCATTTGCAGGAAGGCCCACCTTCTTTCTTCAACAGTGGATCCGTTATGTTGGGCGCCGGGACATGATGGCGGATTACACGCCATCAGGCTTGTGCTGTCACTGATTCCGGTGTGAAACACCCAGGTGCATAATTAGCGAGTAGGGGTCTGGAAGAGTTGGCATGTTTTCCCAGCCTCTGCAGTGGGAAACACTCCACGTTCCTGCCCCTGCCACGTTCCTCCACCCATAGTTTACTAGCCTCTGGTAGATTAGAGGCTCTGATGCCCTCCAATAATCAACAGTTGGATCGTTGCATTACTGGCCATTCTTTTTTAAAAAATATTTTTATTCTCCTTTTTCACATTTTCTCCCAAATTTGCACCTGCCATCAATAAACAATAATCAGTAACGAATATAATGTCAATCCCAATAACAACGATCCCATCCTCCCACCAAACCCTAAACATTAGCCCACATGTTCACACAAATGACAAAAAGGAATCAGAAATCACCCATAGTCACCATTAACACGCACAGTCCCCCTCCCCCCAACCCTCCCAACCGCCACCCCCCCCCGAACTAATGTTCGATGTTATCCAGTTCTTGAAAGTGCATAATGAATAATGCCCATGAATTGCAGAACCCCTCCATCCTTCCCCTCAGTTCAAACTTAACCTTCTCAAGAGTTAAGAATTCCAGCAGGTCCACCCGCCACGCCAGGGCACAGGGTGGGGATGTTGCTCTCCATCCTATCAGGATCCGCCTTCGGGCGATCAACGAGGCGAAGGCTACAACATCTGCCTCCACACCTGTTACCAACCTGGCTGGTCAGACACCCCGAATAAGGCCTCCCGGGGGCCCGGGTCCAGTTTCACATGCACCACTTTAGAGATTACCCTAAAAACCTCCTTCCAGTAATCCTCCAGCTTTGGACAGGGCCAAAACATATGAACGGGATTTGCATTCCCCCCCCCCCCCCGCCCCCCCACCCCGCCCCGCAACGTTCACACACATCTTCTACTCCTTCAAAGAATCGGCTATTACTGGCCATTCTTAGCCATCCTAGTGACTGGCTAGAAAACATTAATCGTCACAGCATTGCAGCCTTAGTTGCTCTTCACAGTTACTTTGAAGTTGCTGTTGTTACACTGAAGTCTGCTTGTTAACATTACAAATTGTGAATTGCAAAGAATGAACAATACCGCCCACCACCCCCCCCCCCCCCACCCCCCCCCCCCCCGCCCCGCCAAACCATAAACTGGAGAAACGCCTCAAGAAGAAGATTCTTGATATAATCCACGTTGAAGGAACTGTTTGAAGTAGATTAACATACATTTTTTTAGTGAGAAAGGACTGTTTGAGTTTAGATCTTAAGAACAACACTACTAAAAAGGGTTGGGAATATTTTCAAAACCTGGTTCACACTTCGTACACAAACAAAATACAAGGAGAGATCTAGCCAGAGGTAGATAAACAACCACTCCGTAGCTTCAACCATTATTCTTCACAAATACCTCAGTTGAAAGCTACCAACCTTTCAATTAAGTCTGAGGCTAAACAACCACTGTCAGCCAGGTGCTGAACGGCGTGTGGGCAGAGCTGACAGTTTATTCTCATTTGCTATTTGTTCCTTGGAACAGCTGCAGGGGATTCATGTCTAAATTAGCTCTTGCCATTGATTTGCAGAAATTGCTTGTAAGGATCAGCAACGTGATGAATAGATGGGTGGGCCTCGATGGAACTGACCTCCCTCTTGTTGCAGGGTTTCCAAAACAGAAAAAATCTGTCCTTTAATTAGGAGAGGAACTTCTATTTCAGTACCAAAGTTTAAGATGTCATACAATGTCTGTTCCTTCCTGTTCAGTAGTTGTTACTAGATTCTGAGCTTTAATGGAGAAGCTCGGTTCTCTAGGCACACGAATAGGTGTGCATAATTTATTCTGTGTGGGTGAGGGGTATCTCTAGTTTATTCAGTGAGGGGGGGTCACTGTAACATTTCTATGGTGGGGGAGTGAGGATCTGCAGTGTATTCTGTGTGAAGGAAGGGATACCTGTAATTGATTTATTTATATATTTATGTATTAATCGTTCATGGGAGGTGGGCGTCGCAGGCTGTGTCAGCATTTATTGCCCATCCCTAATTGCCACTTGAAGGGGCAGTGAAGAGTAAACCACATTGCTGTGGCTCTGGAGTCGTATGTAGGCCAGATCAGGTAGGGACAACAGATTTCCTTCCCAAAAGGACATTGGTGAACCAGATGGGTTTTTACAACCATCGGCAATGGTTTCATGGTCATTTAGACTTGTAATTACAGATTTTTATTGAATTCAAATTTTGCCCTCTGCAGTTGTGGGATTTGAACTACTGCACTACCTCCCCACAATCTAGTGTGAGGAGAGTGGTAATTTATTCATTGCGGGGGATTATTCCGTGAGAGGGAGGATGCAATTCCAATTTATTCCTGGAGGGAGGAGGGATCTGTAATATATTCAGTGTGAGGAAGGGGCATCTGTAATTTATTCAGTGTGGGGGTGGGGTATCTGTAATGTTTTCAATGTGGGGGAGGTGGTATCTGTAATTTATTCAGTGTGGGGAGGGGTATCTGTAATTTATTCAGTGTGTGGGAGGGGTATCTGTAATTAATTCAGTGTGGGGAGGGGTATCTGTAATTTAGTCAGTGTGGGGGATGAGGTATCTGTAATTTATTCAGTGGTGGGGTAGTGGCTATCCGTAATTTATTCAGTGAATGGGAGGGGTATCTGTAATGTATTCAGTGTGGGGAGGGGTATATGTAATTTATTTAGTGTGGGGAGGGGTATATGTAATTTATTCAGTGTGGGGGAGGGGAAATCTGCAATTTATTCAGTGTGGGGGATGGGGTATCTAATTTATTCAGTGTGGGGAGGAGAATCTAATTTATTCAGTATGGGGGATGGGTATCTGTAATTTATTCTGTGTGGGGAGGGGTACCTGTCATTTATTCAGTGTGGGGGAGGAGCAATTGTGATTTATTCAGTGTGCGGGAGGGATATCTGTAATTTATTCAGTGTGGGGAGGAGCATCTGTAATTTATTCAATGTGGGGCGGGGTATCTAATTTATTCAGTGTGGGGAGGGGTATCTGTAATTTATTCAGTGTGGGGGATGGGGTATTTGTAATTTATTCAGTGAGGGGGAGGGGTATCTGTAATGTATTCGATATGGGGGAGGGGTATCTGTAATTTATTCTGTGTGGGGAGGGGTATCTGTAATTTATTCAGTGTGGGGGATGGGTTATTTGTAATTTATTCAGGGTGGGGAGGGGTATCTGTAATTTATTCAGTGTGGGGGATTGGTATCTGTAATTTATTCCGTGTGGGGAGGGTATATTTGTAATTTATTCAGTGTGGGGGATGGGGATATCTGTAATTTATTCAGTGTTGGGAGGTGATATCTGTAATTTATTCAGTGTGGGGAGGGATATCTGTAATTCATTCAGTGTGGGGGATGGGGTCTCTGTAATTTATTCAGTGTGGGGGATAGGGTGTCTATAATTTATTCAGTGTTGGGGAGGGATATCTGTAATTTATTCAGTGTTGGGGAAGGGTATCTGTAATTTATTCAATGTGGGAGAGCTATATGTGTAATTTATTCAGTGTGGGGGAGGGGTACCTGTAATTTATTAGGTGACCGGAGGGGCACCTGTAATGTATTCATTGTGGGGAGGGGCATCTGTAATTTATTCAGTGTGGGGGAGGAGCACCTGTAATTTATTCAGTGTGGGGGGGCAGTGTGTCTGTAATTTATTCAGTGTGGGGGATGGGGGATGGGGTATCGGTAATTTATTCAGTGTGGATGATGGGGTATTTGTAATTTATTTAGTGTGGGGAGGGGTATCTGTAATTTATTCAGTGTGGGGAGGGGTAACTGTAATTTATTCAGTGTGGGGGATGGGTATTTGTAATTTATTCAGTGTTGGGGAGGAGTATCTGAAATTTATTCAGCGAGGGGGAGGTGTATGTGTAATTTATTCGGTGTGGGGAGGGGTACCTGTAATTTATTAGGTGACCGGAGGGGCATCTGTAATTTATTCATTGTGGAGAGGGGTATCTGTAATTTATTCCGTGTGTGGGGAAGGAGCATCTGTAATTTATTCAGTGTGGGGGACTGGGCGTCATTCTCCGACCCCCCGTCGGGTTGGAGAATCGCCGGGGGCTGCCGTGAATCCCGCCCCCGCCGGTTGCCGAAGTCTCCGGCACCGGATATTCGGCGGGGGCGGGAATCGGGCCGCGCCGGTTGGCGGGCCCCCCCCCCGCTCGATTCTCCAGCCCGGGTGGGCCGAAGTCCCGCCGATAAATTGCCTGTCCCGCCGGCGTGGATTAAACCACCTTTTGAACGGCGGGACAAGGCGGCGTGGGCGGGCTCCGGGGTCCTGGGGGTGGCGCGGGGCGACCTGGCCCCGGGGGGTGCCCCCACGGTGGCCTGGCCCGCGGTCGAGGCCCACCGATCCGCGGGTGGGCCTGTGCTGTGGGGGCACTCTTTCCCTTCCGCCTCCGCTGCGGTCTCCACCATGGCGGAGGCGGAAGAGACTCCCTCCACTGCGCATGCGTGGGAAACTGTCAGCGGCCACTGACGCTCCCGCGCATGCGCCGCCCGGGGATGTAATTTCCGCGCCAGCTGGCGGGGCAACAAAGGCCGTTTCCGCCAGCTGGCGGGGCAGAAATCCCTCCGGCGTCAGCCTAGCCCCTCAATGTTGGGGCTCGGCCCCCAAAGATGCGGAGCATTCCGGACCTTTGGGGCGCGCGATGCCCGTCTGATTGGCGCCGCTTTGGGCGCCAGTCGGCGGACATCGCGCCGTTTCGGGAGAATTTCGCCCGGTCGTGTCTGTAATTTATTCAGTGTGGGGTGTGGGGAATCGGTAATTTATTCAGTGTGGATGATGGGGTATTTGTAATTTATTCATTGTGGGGAGGGGTATCTGTAATTTATTCAGTGTGGGGAGGGGTATCTGTAATTTGTTCAGTGTGGGCGATGGGGTATTTGTAATTTATTCAGGGTGGGGAGGGGTATCTGTAATTTATTCAGTGTGGAGAATTGGGGTATCTGTAATTTATTCAGTGTGGGAAGGGTACATTTGTAATTTATTCAGTGTGGGGATATCTGTCATTTATTCAGCATTGGGAGGAGATATCTGTAATTTATTCAGTGTGGGGGATGGGGTATTTGTAATTTATTCAGTGTGGGGAGGGGAAATCAGCATTTTATTCAGTATGGGGGAGGGTATCTGTAATTTATTTAGTGTGGGGGAGGAGCATCTGTAATTTATTCAGTGTGGGGGGCGGTCTGTCTAATTTATTCAGTGTGGGGGGTGGGTATCGGTAATTTATTCAGTGTGGGGGAGGGTGTCTGTAATTTATTCAGTGTGGGGGATGGGGTATTTGTAATTTACTCAGGTTGGGAAAGGGTATCCGTAATTTATTCAGTGTTGGGGAGGGGTATCAATAATTTATTCAGTGAGGAGAGGTGTATGTGTAATTTATTAGGTGTGGGGGAGGTGTATGTGTAATTTATTCAGTGTGGGGGAGGGGTATCTGTAATTTATTAGGTGACTGGAGGGGCATCTGTAATTTATTCATGGTGGGGAGGGGTATCTGTAATTTATTCAGTGTGGGGAGGGATATCTGTAATTTATTCAGTGTTGGGGAGGGGTATGTGTAATTTATTCAGTGTGGGGAGGGGTACCTGTAATTTATTAGGTGACCGGAGGGGCATCTGTAATTTACTCATTGTGGGGAGGGGTATCAGTAATTTATTCAGTGCGGGGGAGGGATATCTGTAATTTATTCAGTGTTGGGGAGGGGTATCTGTAATTTATTCAGTGTGGGGATGGGGTATCGGTACTTTATTCAGTGTGGATGATGGGGTATTTGTAATTTATTCAGTGGGGGAGGGGTATCTGTAATTTATTCGGTGTGGGGAGGGGTGTCTGTAATTTATTCAGTGTGGGGAGGGGTATCTGTAATTTATTCAGTGTGGGAGATGGGGTATTTGTAATTTATTCAGGGTGGGGAGGGGTACCCGTAATTTATTCAGTGTTGGGGAGGGGTATCTGTAATTTATTCAGTTGTGGGGAGGGGTATCTGTAATTTATTCAGTGTGGGGGATGGGTTATTTGTAATTTATTCAGGGTGGGAAGGGGTATCTGTAATATATTCAGTGTTGGGGAGGGATATCTGTAATTTATTCAGTGTTGGGGAGGGGTATCTGAAATCTATTCAGGGTGGGGGAGGTGTATGTGTAATTTATTCAGTGTGGGGGAGGGGTATCTGTAATTTATTAGGTGACTGGAGGGGCATCTGTAATTTATTCATTGTGGGGAGGGGTATCGGTACTTTATTCAGTGTGGATGATGGGGTATTTGTAATTTATTCAGTGGGGGAGGGGTATCTGTAATTTATTCGGTGTAGGGAGGGGTGTCTGTAATTTATTCAGTGTGGGAGGGGTATCTAATTTATTCAGTGTGGGAGATGGGGTATTTGTAATGTATTCAGGGTGGGGAGGGGTACCCGTAATTTATTCAGTGTTGGGGAGGGGTATCTGTAATTTATTCAGTTGTGGGTAGGGGTATCTGTAATTTATTCAGTGTGGGGGATGGGTTATTTGTAATTTATTCAGGGTGCGGAGGGGTATCTGTAATATATTCAGTGTTGGGGAGGGATATCTGTAATTTATTCAGTGTTGGGGAGGGGTATCTGAAATCTATTCAGGGTGGGGGAGGTGTATGTGTAATTTATTCAGTGTGGGGGAGGGGTATCTGTAATTTATTAGGTGACTGGAGGGGCATCTGTAATTTATTCATTGTGGGGAGGGGTATCGGTACTTTATTCAGTGTGGATGATGGGGTATTTGTAATTTATTCAGTGGGGGAGGGGTATCTGTAATTTATTCGGTGTAGGGAGGGGTGTCTGTAATTTATTCAGTGTGGGGAGGGGTATCTGTAATTTATTCAGTGTGGGAGATGGGGTATTTGTAATGTATTCAGGGTGGGGAGGGGTACCCGTAATTTATTCAGTGTTGGGGAGGGGTATCTGTAATTTATTCAATTGTGGGTAGGGGTATCTGTAATTTATTCAGTGTGGGGGATGGGTTATTTGTAATTTATTCAGGGTGGGGAGGGGTATCTGTAATATATTCAGTGTTGGGGAGGGATATCTGTAATTTATTCAGTGTTGGGGAGGGGTATCTGAAATCTATTCAGTGTGGGGAGGTGTATGTGTAATTTATTCAGTGTGGGGGAGGGGTATCTGTAATTTATTAGGTGACTGGAGGGGCATCTGTAATTTATTCATTGTGGGGAGGGGTATCGATACTTTATTCAGTGTGGGGGAGGGGTATCTGTAATTTATTAGGTGACTGGAGGGGTATCTGTAATTTATTCATTGTGGGGAGGGGTATCTGTAATTTATTCAGTGTGGGGGAGGAGAATCTGTAATATTTTCAGTGTGGGGGACGGTCTGTATGTAATTTATTCAGTGTGGGAGGTGGGGTATCGGTAATTCATTTAGTGTGGGGGATGCGGTAATTGTAATTTATTCAGGGTGGGGAGTGGTATCTGTAATTTATTCAGGGTGGGGAGGGGTATCTGTAATTTATTCAGTGTGGGAGGGGTATCTGTAATTTATTCAGTGTGGGAGATGGGGTATTTGTAATGTATTCAGGGTGGGGAGGGGTACCCGTAATTTATTCAGTGTTGGGGAGGGGTATCTGTAATTTATTCAGTTGTGGGTAGGGGTATCTGTAATTTATTCAGTGTGGGGGATGGGTTATTTGTAATTTATTCAGGGTGCGGAGGGGTATCTGTAATATATTCAGTGTTGGGGAGGGATATCTGTAATTTATTCAGTGTTGGGGAGGGGTATCTGAAATCTATTCAGGGTGGGGGAGGTGTATGTGTAATTTATTCAGTGTGGGGGAGGGGTATCTGTAATTTATTAGGTGACTGGAGGGGCAACTGTAATTTATTCATTGTGGGGAGGGGTATCGGTACTTTATTCAGTGTGGATGATGGGGTATTTGTAATTTATTCAGTGGGGGAGGGGTATCTGTAATTTATTCGGTGTAGGGAGGGGTGTCTGTAATTTATTCAGTGTGGGGAGGGGTATCTGTAATTTATTCAGTGTGGGAGATGGGGTATTTGTAATGTATTTGGGTGGGGAGGGGTACCCGTAATTTATTCAGTGTTGGGGAGGGGTATCTGTAATTTATTCAATTGTGGGTAGGGGTATCTGTAATTTATTCAGTGTGGGGGATGGGTTATTTGTAATTTATTCAGGGTGGGGAGGGGTATCTGTAATATATTCAGTGTTGGGGAGGGATATCTGTAATTTATTCAGTGTTGGGGAGGGGTATCTGAAATCTATTCAGTGTGGGGAGGTGTATGTGTAATTTATTCAGTGTGGGGGAGGGGTATCTGTAATTTATTAGGTGACTGGAGGGGCATCTGTAATTTATTCATTGTGGGGAGGGGTATCGGTACTTTATTCAGTGTGGGGGAGGGGTATCTGTAATTTATTAGGTGACTGGAGGGGTATCTGTAATTTATTCATTGTGGGGAGGGGTATCTGTAATTTATTCAGTGTGGGGGAGGAGAATCTGTAATATTTTCAGTGTGGGGGACGGTCTGTATTTAATTTATTCAGTGTGGGAGGTGGGGTATCGGTAATTCATTTAGTGTGGGGGATGCGGTAATTGTAATTTATTCAGGGTGGGGAGTGGTATCTGTAATTTATTCAGGGTGGGGAGGGGTATCTGTAATTTATTCAGTGTGGGGGTTGCGGTATTTGTAATTTATTCATTGTTGGGAGGGGTATCTGTAATTTATTCCGTGTGGGGGAGTGGTATCTGCAATTTATTCAATGTGGAGAATTGGGTATCTGTAATCTATTCGGTGTGGGAAGGGTATATTTGTAATTTATTCAGTGGGGCGGGGTATATCTGGAGTTTATTCAGTGTTGGGAGGTGATATCTATAATTTATTCAGTGTGGGGAGGGATATCTGTATTTTATTCAGTGTGAGGGAGGGATATCTGTAATTTATTCAGTATGGGGGATGGTGTATCTGTAATTCATTCAGTGTGGGGGAGGGGATATCTGTAATTCATTCAGAGTGGGGGAGGGGTATCTGTAATGTATTCATTGTGAGGGATGGGGTCTCTGTAATTTATTCAGTGTGGGGGATGGGGTCTCATTAATTTATTCATGTGGGGGAGTGGTATCTGTAATTTATTCACACTGAGGGAGGGGTAACTGTAATTTTTCAGTGTGGGGAATGGGTTACCTGTTATTTATTCAGTGCTGGGAGGGGAAATCTGCAATTTATTCAGTGTGGGGGATGGGGTAGCTGTAAGTCATTCAGTGTGGGGGAGGGGACATCTGTAATTCATTCAGTGTGGGGGAGGGGTATCTGCAATTTATTCAGTATGGGGATGGGGTAGCTTTAATTCATTCAGTATGGGGGAGGGGATATCTGTAATTTATTCAGTGTGGGTAGGGGTATCTGTAATTTATTCAGTGTGGGGGATAGGGTATCTATAATTTATTCAGTGTTGGGGAGGCGTATCTCTAATTTATTCAGTGTTGGGGAGAGGTATCTGTAATTTATTCATTGTGGGGAGGAGCATCTGTAATTTATTCTGTGTGTGGGAGGTATATCTGTAATTTATTCAGTGTGGGGAGGAGCAACTGTAATTTATTCAATTTCGGGGATGGTATCTGTAATTTAATCAGTGTGGGGAATGCGATATCTGTAATTTATTCAGTGTGGGGAGGGGTATCTAATATATTCATTGTGGGAGAGGGGTATCTGTAAATTATTCCGTGTGGGGGAGGGGCATCTGTAATTTATTCAATGTGGGGGATCGGTAACTGTACTTTATTCAGTGTGAGGGATGAGGTATCTGTAATTTATTCAGTGTTGGGGAGGGGTATCTGTAATTTTTCAGTTTGGGGGATTGGGTATCTGTAAATTATTCAGTGTGGGGATGGGGTATCTGTAAATTATTCAGTGTGGGGGAGGGGTATCTGTAATTTATTCAGTGTGGGTGATGGGGTATCTGTAATTTATTCAGTGTGGGGAGGGGTATCTGTAATTTATTCAATGTGGGAGGGGTATCTGTAATTTATTCAGTATGGGGAGGGGTATCTGTAATTTATTCAGTGTTGGTGGGGGGTACCTGTAATTTATTCAGAGTGAGGGAGGGGTAACTGTAATTTTTCAGCGTGGGGGATGGGGTCTCTGTAATTTATTCAGTGTGGGTGCGGTATCTGTAATTTATTCAGAGTGAGGGAGGGGTAACTGTAATTTTTCAGCGTGGGGGTTGGGGTACCTGTAATTTATTCAGTGTGGGGAGGTGTATCCGTAATTTATTCACCGTGGGGAGGAATACCTGTTATTTATTAGGTGACCGGAAGGGCATCTGTAATTTAGTCATTGAAGTGAGGGGTATCTGTAATTTATTCAGAGTTGGGGAGGTGTATCCGTAATTTATTGTTCACTGTGGGGGAGGAATACCTGGTATTTATTAGGGGACCGGAAGGGCATCATTAATTTAGTCGTTGAAGTGAGGGGTATCTGTAATTTATTCAGTGTGGGGGAGGAGCATCTGTAACTTATTCTGTCCGTGGGAGGTATATCTGTAATTTATTCTGTGTGCGGAGGAGCATCTGTAATTTATTCAATTTCGGGGATGTGTATCTGTAATTTATTCATTGTGGGGGAGGGGTATCTGTAATTTATTCAGTGTGGGAGAGGGGTATCAAATTTATTAAGTGTGGGGAGGGGTATCTGTAATTTATTCAGTGTGGGGGGGTCGGTTATCTGGACTGTATTCAGTGTGGGGGATGGGGAAATCTGTAATTTATTCAGTGTGGGGAGGGGTATCTGTAATTTATTCAGTGTGGGGGATGGGTATCTGTAATCTTTCAGTGTGGGGGATGGGGTATCTGTAAATTATTCAGTGTGGGGAGGGGTATCTGTAATTTATTCAGTGAGCGGGATGGGATATCTGTAATTTATTCTGTGTGGGGGATGGGTATCTGTAATTTATTCAGTGTGGGGGATGGGTATCTGTAATCTTTCAGTGTGGGGGATGGGGTATCTGTAAATTATTCAGTGTGGGGAGGGGTATCTGTAATTTATTCAGTGAGCGGGATGGGATATCTGTAATTTATTCAGTGTGGGGAGGGGTATCTGTAATTTATTCAGTGAGCGGGATGGGATATCTGTAAATTATTCAGTGTGGGGAGGGGTATCCGTAATTTATTCAGTGTGGGGAGGGGTATCCGTAATTTATTCAGTGTGGGGAGGGGTATCTGTAATTTATTCAGTGAGCGGGATGGGATATCTGTAATTTATTCAGTGTGGATGATGGGATATCTGTAATTTATTCAGTATGGGGAGGGGTATCTGTAATTTATTCAGTATGGGGAGGGGTATCTGTAATTTGTTCAGTGTGGGGGGGTATCTGTAAATTATTCTGTGTGGGGCGGGGTATCCGTAATTTATTCAGTGAGCGGGATGGTATATCTGTAATTTATTCAGTGTGGGGGTGGGGTAAATGTAATTTATTTAGTGTGGGGAGAGGTATTTGTAATTTATTCAGTGTGGGGGGTGGGTATCACTAATTTATTCAGCGTGGGGAGGGGTATCTGTAATTTATTCAGTGTGGCGGAGGGGTATCTGTAATTTATTCAGTGTGGGAGGGGTATCTGTAATTTATTCAGAGTGAGGGAGGGGCAACTGTAATTTTACAGCGTGGGGGTGGGGTACCTGTAATTTATTCAGTGTGGGGGTGGGGTACCTGTAATTTATTCAGTGTGGGGTAGGGGTATCTGTAATTTATTCAGTGCGGGGGATAGGATATCTGTAATTTATTCCGTGTTGGGGAGGTGAATCTGTAATTTGTTCAGGGTGGGGGGGGGGTATCTGTAAATTATTCAGTCCGGGGCGGGGTATCCGTAATTTATTCAGTGTGCGGGATGGTATATCTGTAATTTATTCAGTGTGGGGAGGGGTATCTGTAATTTGTTCAGTGTGGGGGTGGGGTAACGGTAATTTATTCCGTGTGGGAGTGGGGTAACTGTAATTTATTTAGTGTGGGGAGAGGTAATTGTAATTTATTGAGTGTGGGGAGGGGTATCTGTAATTCATTCAGTGAGACGGAGGGGAATGTGTAATTTATTAAGTGTGGGGAGGGGTATCTATAATTTATGCAGTGTTGGGGAGGGGTATCTGTAATTTATTCAGTGTGGGGGGGTGGGGTGTCAGTAATTTATTCAGTGTTGGGGAGGGGTTTCTGTAATTTATTCAGTGTGGGGAGTGGTATCTATAATTTATTCAGTGTGGGAGAGGTACCTGTAATTTGTTAGGTGACCGGAGGGGCATCTGTAATTTATTCAGTGTGGGGAAAGGTATCTGTAATTTATTCAGTTTGGGGGAGGGGTATCTGCAATTTATTCAGTGTGGGGAGGGGTATCTGTAATTTATTCATAGTGAGGGAGGGGTAACTGTAATTTTTCAGTGTGGGGGATGGGTTACCTGTAATTTATTCAGTGTGGGGGAGGGGATATCCGTAATTTATTCAGTGTGGGGGATGGGATATCTGCAATTTGTTCAGTATGGGCGATGGGGTATCTGTAACTCATTCAGTGTGGGGGAGGGGATATCTGTAATTCATTCAGTGTGGGGAGGGTTATCTGTAATTTATTCAGTGTGAGGGATGGGGTCTCTGTAATTTATTCATTGTGGGGAGGGGTATCTCTAATTTATTCAGAGTGAGGGAGGGGTATCTGTAATTTATTCAGTGTTGGGGAGGGGTATCTGTAATTTATTCAGTGTGGGGATGGGTAATTGTAATTTATTCACTGTGGGGGAGGGGTACCTCTTATTTATTTGGTGACCGGAGGGGCACCTGTAATTTATTCATTGTATGGAGGGGTATCTGTAATTTATTCAGTGTTGGGGAGGGGTATCTGTAATTTATTCATTGTATGGAGGGGTATCTTTAATTTATTCAGTGTGCGGAGGAGCATCTGTAATTTATTCAATTTCGGGGATGGGTATCTGTAATTTATTCAGTGTGGGGGATTGGGGTATCTGTAATTTATTCAGTGTGGGGAGGGGTATCTGTAATTTATTCAGTGTTGGGGAGGGGTATCTGTAATTTATTCAGTGTGGGGATGGGTAATTGTAATTTATTCAGTGTGGGGGGTGGGTATCTCTAATTTATTCAGAGTGAGGGAGGGGTATCTGTAATTTATTCAGTGTTGGGGAGGGGTATCTGTAATTTATTCAGTGTGGGGATGGGTAATTGTAATTTATTCACTGTGGGGGAGGGGTACCTCTTATTTATTTGGTGACCGGAGGGGCACCTGTAATTTATTCATTGTATGGAGGGGTATCTGTAATTTATTCAGTGTTGGGGAGGGGTATCTGTAATTTATTCATTGTATGGAGGGGTATCTTTAATTTATTCAGTGTGCGGAGGAGCATCTGTAATTTATTCAATTTCGGGGATGGGTATCTGTAATTTATTCAGCGTGGGGGATTGGGGTATCTGTAATTTATTCAGTGTGGGGAGGGGTATCTGTAATTTATTCAGTGTGGGGGACGGCGTTTCTGTAATTTATTCATTGTGGGGAGGGGTATCTGTAATTTATTCAGTGTGAGAGAGGGGTATCTAATTTATTGAGTGTGGGGGAGGGGTATCTAAATTATTCAGTGTGGGGAGGGGCATCTGTAATTTATTCAGTGTGGGGGATGGGGAAATCTGTAATTTATTCAGTGTGGGGAGGGGTATCTGTAATTTATTCAGTGTGGGGGTGGGGTATCTGTGATTTATTCAGTGAGGGGGATGGGGTATCTGTAATTTATTCAGTGTGGGGAGGGGTATCTGTAATGTATTCAGTGTGGGGGTGGGGTATCTGTAATTTATTCAGTGTGGGGGATGGGATATCTGTAATTTGTTCAGTGTGGGGGGGTCGGTAATCTGTACTGTATTCAGTGAGGGGGATGGGGAAATCTGTACTGTATTCAGTGTGGGGGAGGGGTATCTGTAATTTATTCAGTGTGGGGAGGGGTATCTGTAATTTATTCAGCGTGGGGGATGGGGAAATCTGTAATTTATTCAGTGTAGGGGTCGGTTATCTGTACTGTATTCAGTGTGGGGGAGGGGTATCTGTAATTTATTCAGTGTGGGGGAGGGGTATCTGTAAATTATTCAGTGTGGGGCGGGGTATCTGTAATTTATTCAGTGAGCGGGATGGGATATCTGTAATTTATTCAGTGTGGGGAGGGGTATCTGTAATTTATTCAGTGAGCGGGATGGGATATCTGTAATTTATTCAGTGTGGATGATGGGATATCTGTAATTTATTCAGTATGGGGAGGGGTATCTGTAATTTATTCAGTATGGGGAGGGGTATCTGTAATTTGTTCAGTGTGGGGGGGTATCTGTAAATTATTCTGTGTGGGGCGGGGTATCCGTAATTTATTCAGTGAGCGGGATGGTATATCTGTAATTTATTCAGTGTGGGGGTGGGGTAAATGTAATTTATTTAGTGTGGGGAGAGGTATTTGTAATTTATTCAGTGTGGGGGGTGGGTATCACTAATTTATTCAGCGTGGGGAGGGGTATCTGTAATTTATTCAGTGTGGCGGAGGGGTATCTGTAATTTATTCAGTGTGGGAGGGGTATCTGTAATTTATTCAGAGTGAGGGAGGGGCAACTGTAATTTTACAGCGTGGGGGTGGGGTACCTGTAATTTATTCAGTGTGGGGGTGGGGTACCTGTAATTTATTCAGTGTGGGGTAGGGGTATCTGTAATTTATTCAGTGCGGGGGATAGGATATCTGTAATTTATTCCGTGTTGGGGAGGTGAATCTGTAATTTGTTCAGGGTGGGGGGGGGGTATCTGTAAATTATTCAGTCCGGGGCGGGGTATCCGTAATTTATTCAGTGTGCGGGATGGTATATCTGTAATTTATTCAGTGTGGGGAGGGGTATCTGTAATTTGTTCAGTGTGGGGGTGGGGTAACGGTAATTTATTCCGTGTGGGAGTGGGGTAACTGTAATTTATTTAGTGTGGGGAGAGGTAATTGTAATTTATTGAGTGTGGGGAGGGGTATCTGTAATTCATTCAGTGAGACGGAGGGGAATGTGTAATTTATTAAGTGTGGGGAGGGGTATCTATAATTTATGCAGTGTTGGGGAGGGGTATCTGTAATTTATTCAGTGTGGGGGGGTGGGGTGTCAGTAATTTATTCAGTGTTGGGGAGGGGTTTCTGTAATTTATTCAGTGTGGGGAGTGGTATCTATAATTTATTCAGTGTGGGAGAGGTACCTGTAATTTGTTAGGTGACCGGAGGGGCATCTGTAATTTATTCAGTGTGGGGAAAGGTATCTGTAATTTATTCAGTTTGGGGGAGGGGTATCTGCAATTTATTCAGTGTGGGGAGGGGTATCTGTAATTTATTCATAGTGAGGGAGGGGTAACTGTAATTTTTCAGTGTGGGGGATGGGTTACCTGTAATTTATTCAGTGTGGGGGAGGGGATATCCGTAATTTATTCAGTGTGGGGGATGGGATATCTGCAATTTGTTCAGTATGGGCGATGGGGTATCTGTAACTCATTCAGTGTGGGGGAGGGGATATCTGTAATTCATTCAGTGTGGGGAGGGTTATCTGTAATTTATTCAGTGTGAGGGATGGGGTCTCTGTAATTTATTCATTGTGGGGAGGGGTATCTCTAATTTATTCAGAGTGAGGGAGGGGTATCTGTAATTTATTCAGTGTTGGGGAGGGGTATCTGTAATTTATTCAGTGTGGGGATGGGTAATTGTAATTTATTCACTGTGGGGGAGGGGTACCTCTTATTTATTTGGTGACCGGAGGGGTATCTGTAATTTATTCATTGTATGGAGGGGTATCTGTAATTTATTCAGTGTTGGGGAGGGGTATCTGTAATTTATTCATTGTATGGAGGGGTATCTTTAATTTATTCAGTGTGCGGAGGAGCATCTGTAATTTATTCAATTTCGGGGATGGGTATCTGTAATTTATTCAGTGTGGGGGATTGGGGTATCTGTAATTTATTCAGTGTGGGGAGGGGTATCTGTAATTTATTCAGTGTTGGGGAGGGGTATCTGTAATTTATTCAGTGTGGGGATGGGTAATTGTAATTTATTCAGTGTGGGGGGTGGGTATCTCTAATTTATTCAGAGTGAGGGAGGGGTATCTGTAATTTATTCAGTGTTGGGGAGGGGTATCTGTAATTTATTCAGTGTGGGGATGGGTAATTGTAATTTATTCACTGTGGGGGAGGGGTACCTCTTATTTATTTGGTGACCGGAGGGGCACCTGTAATTTATTCATTGTATGGAGGGGTATCTGTAATTTATTCAGTGTTGGGGAGGGGTATCTGTAATTTATTCATTGTATGGAGGGGTATCTTTAATTTATTCAGTGTGCGGAGGAGCATCTGTAATTTATTCAATTTCGGGGATGGGTATCTGTAATTTATTCAGCGTGGGGGATTGGGGTATCTGTAATTTATTCAGTGTGGGGAGGGGTATCTGTAATTTATTCAGTGTGGGGGACGGCGTTTCTGTAATTTATTCATTGTGGGGAGGGGTATCTGTAATTTATTCAGTGTGAGAGAGGGGTATCTAATTTCTTGAGTGTGGGGGAGGGGTATCTAAATTATTCAGTGTGGGGAGGGGCATCTGTAATTTATTCAGTGTGGGGGATGGGGAAATCTGTAATTTATTCAGTGTGGGGAGGGGTATCTGTAATTTATTCAGTGTGGGGGTGGGGTATCTGTGATTTATTCAGTGAGGGGGATGGGGTATCTGTAATTTATTCAGTGTGGGGAGGGGTATCTGTAATGTATTCAGTGTGGGGGTGGGGTATCTGTAATTTATTCAGTGTGGGGGATGGGATATCTGTAATTTGTTCAGTGTGGGGGGGTCGGTAATCTGTACTGTATTCAGTGAGGGGGATGGGGAAATCTGTACTGTATTCAGTGTGGGGGAGGGGTATCTGTAATTTATTCAGTGTGGGGAGGGGTATCTGTAATTTATTCAGCGTGGGGGATGGGGAAATCTGTAATTTATTCAGTGTAGGGGTCGGTTATCTGTACTGTATTCAGTGTGGGGGAGGGGTATCTGTAATTTATTCAGTGTGGGGGAGGGGTATCTGTAAATTATTCAGTGTGGGGCGGGGTATCTGTAATTTATTCAGTGAGCGGGATGGGATATCTGTAATTTATTCAGTGTGGGGAGGGGTATCTGTAATTTATTCAGTGTGGATGATGGGATATCTGTAATTTATTCAGTGTGGGGGGTCGGTTATCTGTACTTAATTCAGTGTGAGGGATGAGGTATCTGTAATTTATTCAGTATGGGGGTGGGGCATCTGTAATTTATTCAGTGTAGGGGTCGGTTATCTGTACTGTATTCAGTGTGGGGGATGGGGCATCTGTAAATTATTCAGTGTGGGGGAGGGGTATCTGTAATTTATTCAGTGTGGGGGTGGGGCATCTGTAATTTATTCAGTGTGGGGGATGGGGTATCTGTAAATTATTCAGTGTGGGGAGATATCCGTAATTTATTCAGTGAGCGGGATGATATATCTGTAATTTATTCAGTGTGGGGAGGGGTATCTGTAATTTATTCAGTGTGGGGGTGTGGGTAACTGTAATTTATTCCGTGTGGTGGTGGGGTAACTGTAATTTATTTAGTGTGGGGAGGGGTATCTCTGATTTATTCAGTGTGGAGAGGGGAATCTGTAATTCATTCAGTGAGGCGGAGGGGTATCTGTAATTTATTCAGTGTGGGGGGTGGGTATCACTAATTTATTCAGCGTGGGGAGGGGTATCTGTAATTTATTCAGTGTGAGAGAGGGGTATCTAATTTATTGAGTGTGGGGAGGGGTATCTAAATTATTCAGTGTGGGGAGGGGCATCTGTAATTTATTCAGTGTGGGGGAGGGGTATCTGTAATTTATTCAGTGTGGGGGATGGGATATCTGTAATTTATTCAGTGTGGGGGAAGGGTATCTGTAATTTATTCAGTGTGGGGAGGGGTATCTGTAATTTATTCAGTGTGGGGGATGGGATATCTGTAATTTATTCAGTGTGGGGGAGGGGTATCTGTAATTTATTCAGTGTGGGGGAGGGGTATCTGTAATTTATTCAGTGTGGGGAGGGGTATCTGTAATTTGTTCAGTGTGGGGAGGGGTATCTGTAATTTATTCAGTGAGCGGGATGGGATATCTGTAATTTATTCAGTGTGGATGATGGGATATCTGTAATTTTTCAGTGTGGGGGATGGGATATCTGTAATTTATTCAGTGTGGGGGGTCGGTTATCTGCACTTTATTCAGTGTGAGGGATGAGGTATCTGTAATTTATTCATTGTGGGGAGGGGTATCTGTAATTTATTCAGTGTGGGAGAGGGGTATCTAATTTATCAAGTGTGGGGAGGGGTATCTGTAAATCATTCAGTGTGGGGAGGGGCATCTGTAATTTATTCAGTGTGGGTGGTCGGTTATCTGTACTGTATTCAGTGTGAGGGATGAGGTATCTGTAATTTATTCAGTATGGGGGTGGGGTATCTGTAATTTATTCAGTGTAGGGGTCGGTTATCTGGACTGTATTCAGTGTGGGGGATGGGAATCTGTAATTTTTCAGTGTGGGGGGTGGTATCTGTAAATTATTCAGTGTGGGGAGATATCCGTAATTTACTCAGTGAGTGGGATGGTATATCTGTAATTTGTTCACGTGTGGGGAGGGGTATCTGTAATTTATTTAGTGTGGGGAGGGGTATCTGTGATTTATTCAGTGTGGGGGTGTGGGTCACTGTAATTTATTCCGTGTGGGGAGGGGTAACTGTAATTCATTCAGTGTGGCGGAGGGGTATCTGTCATTTATTCAGTGTGGGTGGTGTATCTGTAATTTATTCAGTGTGGGGGATAGGGTCTGTATAATTTATGCAGTGTTGGGGAGGGGTAACTGTAATTTATTCAGTGTGGGGGGTGGGGGTCGGTAATTTATTCAGTGTTGGGGAGGGGTTACTGTAATGTATTCAGTGTGGGAGAGCTGTATCTGTAATTTATTCAGTGTGGGAGGGGTACCTGTAATGTGTTAGGTGACCGGAGGGGCATCTGTAACTTATTCAGCGTGGGGAAAGGTATCTGTAATTTATTCAGTTTGGGGAGGGGTATCTGTAATTTATTCAGTGTGGTGGAGGGTTATCTGTAATTTATTCAGAGTGAGAGAGGGGTAACTGTAATTTATTCAGTGTGGGGAGGGGTTTCTATAATTTATTCAGAGTGAGGGAGGGGTATCTGTAATTTATTCAGTGTTGGGGAGGGGTATCTGTAATTTATTCAGTGTGGGGGATGGGTATCTGCAATTTAGTCACTGTGGGGAGGGGTACCTGTTATTAATTTGGTGACCGGAGGCGTATCTGTAATTTATTCAGAGTGAGGGAGGGGTATCTGTAATTTATTCAGCGTGGGGAGGAGCATCTGTAATTTATTCTGTGTGTGGGAGGTATATCAGTAATTTATTCAGTGTGGGAGGAGCATCTGTAATTTATTCAATTTCGGGGATGTGTATCTGTAATTTATTCAGTGTGGGGGATGCGTTATCTGTGATTTATTCAGTGTAGGGGATGGTGTGTCTGTAATTTATTCAGTGTGGGGAGGGGTATCTGTAATTTATTCACTGTGGGAGAGGGCTATCTAATCTATTCAGTGTGGGGGAGGGGTATCTATAAATTATTCAGTGTGGGGAGGGGCATCTGTCATTTATTCAGTGTGTGGCTTCGGATTTCTGGGCGAGATTCTCCGGCCCCCCCGCTTGCGGACATCGCGCCGATACCGGAGGATTTCGCCCCTGTACTTTATTCAGTGTGGGGGATGAGGGGCGGAAATCTCCGGTATCGGCGCGATGTCTGCCGACCGGCGCCAAGAACGGCGCAAATCAGTCGGGCATCGCGCAGCCCCAAAGGTGCGGAATCCTCTGCATCTTGGGGGGCCGAGCCCTAACCTTGAGGGGCTAGGCCCGCGCCGGACTGATATCCGCCCCACCAGCTGGCGGAAAAGGCCTTTGGTACCCCGCCAGCTGGTGCGGAAATGACATTGCCGAGCGGCGTATTCGCGGGAGCGTTAGTGGCAGCTCACGGCATCCCCGCGCATGCGCTGTGGAGGGAGTCTCGTCCGCCTCCGCCATGGTGGAGACCGTGGCGAAGGCGGAAGGAAAAGAGTGCCCCCACTGCACAGGGCCGCCCGCAGATCGGTGGGCCCCGATCGCGGGCCAGGCCACTGTGGGGGCACCCCCTGGGGCCAGATCGCCACGTGCCCCCCCCAGGACCCCGGAGTCCGTCCGCGCCGCCTTGTCCCGCTGGTAAGAGAGGTGGTTTAATCCACGCCGGCGGGACAGGCATCCTAGCAGCGGGACTTCGGCCCATCCGGGCTGGAGAATCGCGGGGGGGGGGGGACGCCAGCCGGCGCGGCGCGATTCCTGCCCCCGCCGAATATCCGGTGCCGGAGAATTCAGCAGCCGACGGGGGCAGATTCACGCCAGCCTCCGGCGATTCTCCGGCCCGGCGGGGTGTCCGAGAATCTCGCCCGAGGTATCTGTAATTTATTCAGTGAGGGGGAAGGGTATCTGTAATTTATTCTGTGTGAGGAGCGGTATCTGTAATTTTTCAGTATGGGGGATGGGGTATCCGTAAATTATTCAGTGTGGTGATGGGGTATCTGTAAATTATTGAGTTTGGGAGAGGGGTATCTGTAATTTATTCAGTGTGGGTGATGGGGTATCTAATTTATTCAGTGTGGGGAGGGGTATCTGTAATTTATTCAGGGTGGGTGATGGGGTATCTGTAATTTATTCAGTGTGGGGAGGGGTATCTGTAATTTATTCAGTGTGGGGGAGTGGTACCTGTAATTTATTCAGAGGGAGGGGAAATCTGCAAATTATTCAGTATGGGGATGGGGTATCTGTAATTCATTCAGTGTGGGGGAGGGGTATCTGTAATTTATTCAGTGTGGGGGATCAGGTATCTATAATTTATTCAGTGTTGGGGAGGCGTATCTGTAATTCATTCAGTGTTGGGGAGGGGTATCTGTAATTTATTCAGTGTGGGGAGTTGTATCCGTAATGTATTCACTGTGGGGAGGGGTACGTGTTATTTATTAGGTGACCAGAGGGGCATCTGTACTTTATTCATTGTAGGGAGGGGTATCTGATTTGTTCAGTGTGGGGAAGGATATCTGTAAATTATTCAGTGTGGGGGGTGGGGTATCGGTAATTTATTCAATGTGGGGGTGGGGTAACTGTAATTTATTTAGTGTGGGAGGGGTATCTGTAATTTATTCAGTGTGGAGAGGGGAATCTGTAATTCATTCAGTGAGGCGGAGGGGTATCTGTAATTTATTCAGTGTGGGGGGTGGGTATCACTAATTTATTCAGCGTGGGGAGGGGTAACTGTAATTCATTCAGTGTGGCGGAGGGGTATCTGTAATTTATTCAGTGCGGCAGGGGTATCTGTTATTCATTCAGTGTGGCGGAAGGGTATCTGTAATTTATTCAGTGTGGGAGGTGTATCTGTAATTTATTCAGTGTGGGGGATAGGGTCTGTATAATTTATGCAGTGTTGGGAGGGGTAACTGTAATTTATTCAGTGTGGGGGGGTGGGGGTCGGTAATTTATTCAGTGTTGGGGAGGGGTTTCTGTAATGTATTCAGTGTGGGAGAGCTGTATCTGTAATTTATTCAGTGTGGGAGGGGTACCTGTAATGTGTTAGGTGACCGGAGGGGCATCTGTAACTTATTCAGCGTGGGGAAAGGTATCTGTAATTTATTCAGTTTGGGGAGGGGTATCTGTAATTTATTCAGTGTGGTGGAGGGGTATCTGTAATTTATTCAGAGTGAGGGAGGGGTAACTAATTTATTCAGTGTGGGGAGGGGTTTCTATAATTTATTCAGAGTGAGGGAGGGGTATCTGTAATTTATTCAGTGTTGGGGAGGGGTATCTGTAATTTATTCAGTGTGGGGGATGGGTATCTGCAATTTAGTCACTGTGGGGAGGGGTACCTGTTATTAATTTGGTGACCGGAGGGGCATCTGTAATTTATTCAATTTCGGGGATGTGTATCTGTAATTTATTCAGTGTGGGGGATGCGTTATCTGTGATTTATTCAGTGTAGGGGATGGTGTGTCTGTAATTTATTCAGTGTGGGGAGGGGTATCTGTAATTTATTCACTGTGGGAGAGGGCTATCTAATCTATTCAGTGTGGGGGAGGGGTATCTATAAATTATTCAGTGTGGGGAGGGGCATCTGTCATTTATTCAGTGTGTGGCGTCGGATTTCTGGGCGAGATTCTCCGACCCCCCCGCTTGCGGACATCGCGCCGATACCGGAGGATTTCGCCCCTGTACTTTATTCAGTGTGGGGGATGAGGGGCGGAAATCTCCGGTATCGGCGCGATGTCTGCCGACCGGCGCCAAGAACGGCGCAAATCAGTCGGGCATCGCGCAGCCCCAAAGGTGCGGAATCCTCTGCATCTTGGGGGGCCGAGCCCTAACCTTGAGGGGCTAGGCCCGCGCCGGACTGATATCCGCCCCACCAGCTGGCGGAAAAGGCCTTTGGTACCCCGCCAGCTGGCGCGGAAATGACATTGCCGAGCGGCGCATTCGCGGGAGCGTTAGTGGCAGCTCACGGCATCCCCGCGCATGCGCTGTGGAGGGAGTCTCGTCCGCCTCCGCCATGGTGGAGACCGTGGCGAAGGCGGAAGGAAAAGAGTGCCCCCACTGCACAGGGCCGCCCGCGGATCGGTGGGCCCCGATCGCGGGCCAGGCCACCGTGGGGGCACCCCCTGGGGCCAGATCGCCACGTGCCCCCCCCCAGGACCCCGGAGTCCGTCCGCGCCGCCTTGTCCCGCTGGTAAGAGAGGTGGTTTAATCCACGCCGGCGGGACAGGCATCCTAGCAGCGGGACTTCGGCCCATCCGGGCTGGAGAATCGCGGGGGGGGGGGGGGGGGGGGCGCCAGCCGGCGCGGCGCGATTCCTGCCCCCGCCGAATATCCGGTGCCGGAGAATTCAGCAGCCGACGGGGGCAGATTCACGCCAGCCTCCGGCGATTCTCCGACCCGGCGGGGTGTCGGAGAATCTCGCCCGAGGTATCTGTAATTTATTCAGTGAGGGGGAAGGGTATCTGTAATTTATTCTGTGTGGGGAGCGGTATCTGTAATTTTTCAGTATGGGGGATGGGGTATCTGTAAATTATTCAGTGTGGTGATGGGGTATCTGTAAATTATTGAGTTTGGGAGAGGGGTATCTGTAATTTATTCAGTGTGGGTGATGGGGTATCTAATTTATTCAGTGTGGGGAGGGGTATCTGTAATTTATTCAGGGTGGGTGATGGGGTATCTGTAATTTATTCAGTGTGGGGAGGGGTATCTGTAATTTATTCAGTGTGGGGGAGTGGTACCTGTAATTTATTCAGAGTGAGGGAGGGGAAATCTGCAAATTATTCAGTGTGAGGGATGGGGTATCTGTAATTCATTCAGTGTGGGGGAGGGGTATCTGTAATTTATTCAGTGTGGGGGATCGGGTATCTATAATTTATTCAGTGTTGGGGAGGCGTATCTGTAATTCATTCAGTGTTGGGGAGGGGTATCTGTAATTTATTCAGTGTGGGGAGTTGTATCCGTAATGTATTCACTGTGGGGGAGGGGTACGTGTTATTTATTAGGTGACCAGAGGGGCATCTGTAATTTATTCATTGTAGGGAGGGGTATCTGATTTGTTCAGTGTGGGGAAGGATATCTGTAATTTATTCAGTGTGGGGGGTGGGGTATCGGTAATTTATTCAATGTGGGGTTGGGGTATCTGTAATTTATTCAGTGTTGGGGATGTGGTTTCTGTAATTTAATCAGTCTGGGGAGGGGTATCTGTAATTTATTCAGTGTGGGGGAGGAGCACCTGTAATTTATTCAGTGTGGGGGGGCAGTGTGTCTGTAATTTATTCAGTGTGGGGATGGGGTATCGGTAATTTATTCAGTGTGGATGATGGGGTATCTGTAATTTATTCAGTGTGGGGAGCAGTATCTGTAATTTATTAAGTGTGGGGAGGGGCACCTGTAATTCCTTCAGTGTGGGGGAGGGGTGTCTGCAATTTATTCAGTGTGGGGGAGGGGCACCTGTAATTTATTCAGTGTGGGGGAGGGGATAGCTGTAATTTATTCAGTGTGGGGAGGGGTATGTGTAATGTATTCAGTGTGGGGCAGGGGATATCTGTAATTTATTCTGTGTGGAGAGGAGTATCTGAAATTTAATCAGTGTGGGGGTGGGGTATCTGTAATTTATTCAGTGTGGCGGATGGAATATCTAATTTATTCAGTGTGGGGAGGAGTATCTGTAATTTATTCAGTGTGGGGAGGAGTATCTGTAATTTATTCAGTGTGGGGAAGGGTTTCTGTAATTTATTCAGTGTGGGGGATGGTATATCTGTAATTTATTCAGTGTGCGGGCAGGGAATCTGTAATTTATTCAGTGAGGGGGAGGGGTATCTGTAATTTATTCTGTGTGGGGGATGGGGTATCTGTAAATTATTCAGTGTGTTGATGGGGTATCTGTAAATTATTGAGTTTGGGGGAGCGGTATCTGTCATTTATTCAGTATGGGGGATGGGGTATCTGTAAATTATTCAGTGTGGTGATGGGGTATCTGTAAATTATTGAGTTTGGGGAGGGGTATCTGTAATTTATTCAGTGTGGGTGATGGGGTATCTAATTTATTCAGTGTGGGGAGGGGTATCTGTAATTTATTCAGGGTGGGTGATGGGGTATCTGTAATTTATTCAGTGTGTGGAGGGGTATCTGTAATTTATTCAGGGTGGGTGATGGGGTATCTGTAATTTATTCAGGGTGGGTGATGGGGTATCTGTAATTTATTCAGTGTGTGGAGGGGTATCTGTAATTTATTCAGTGTGGGGGAGTGGTATCTGTAATTTATTCAGAGTGAGGGAGGGGAAATCTGCAAATTATTCAGTATGGGGATGGGGTATCTGTAATTCATTCAGTGTGGGGAGGGGTATCTGTAATTTATTCAGTGTGGGGGATCTGGTATCTATAATTTATTCAGTGTTGGGGAGGCGTATCTGTAATTCATTCAGTGTTGGGGAGGGGTATCTGTAATTTATTCAGTGTGGGGAGTTGTATCCGTAATGTATTCACTGTGGGGGAGGGGTACGTGTTATTTATTAGGTGACCAGAGGGGCATCTGTAATTTATTCATTGTAGGGAGGGGTATCTGATTTGCTCAGTGTGGGGAAGGATATCTGTAATTTATTCAGTGTGGGGGGTGGGGTATCGGTAATTTATTCAATGTGGGGTTGGGGTATCTGTAATTTATTCAGTGTTGGGGATGGGGTTTCTGTAATTTAATCAGTCTGGGGAGGGGTATCTGTAATTTATTCAGTGTGGGGAGGGGTATCTGTAATTTATTCAGTGTGGGGAGAGGCACCTGTAATTCCTTCAGTGTGGGGAGGGGTGTCTGCAATTTATGCAGTGTGGGGAGGGGCACCTGTACTTTATTCAGTGTGGGGGAGGGGATAGCTGTAATTTATTCAGTGTGGGGAGGGGTATCTGTAATTTATTCAGTGTGGGTGAGGGGATATCTGTAATTTATTCAGTGTGCCGGAGAGGCATATGTAATTTATTCAGTGTGGGGAGGGGTATGTGTAATGTATTCAGTTTGGGGCAGGGGATATCTGTAATTTATTCTGTGTGGAGAGGAGTATCTGTAATTTATTCAGTTTGGGGGTGGGGTATCTGTAATTTATTCAGTGTGGGGGAGGAGTATCTGTAACTTATTCAGTGTGGGGAAGGGTTTCTGTAATTTATTCAGTGTGGGGGATGGGATACCTGTAATTTATTCAGTGTGCGGGCAGGGTATCTGTAATTTATTCAGTGTGGGGAGGGGTTTCTGTAATTTATTCTGTGTGGGGAAGGGGGTATCTGTAATTTATTCAGTGTGAGGAGGGGGATATCTAATTTATTCAGTGTGGGGGAGGTGGCATCTGTAATTTATTCCGTGTGGGGGAGGTGGCATCTGTAATTTATTCAGTGTGGGGGAGGGGTCTCTGTAATTTATTCAGTGTGGGGAAGGGTGTATCTGTAATTTATTCAGTGTGAGGAGGGGGATATCTAATTTATTCAGTGTGGGGGAGTTGGCATCTGTAATTTATTCCGTGTGGGGGAGGTGGCATCTGTAATTTATTCAGTGTGGGGGAGGGGTCTCTGTAATTTATTCAGTGTGGGGAAGGGTGTATCTGTAATTTATTCAGTGTGAGGAGGGGGATATCTAATTTATTCAGTGTGGGGGAGGTGGCATCTGTAATTTATTCCGTGTGGGGGAGGTGGCATCTGTAATTTATTCAGTGTGGGGGAGGGGTCTCTGTAATTTATTCAGTGTGGGGAAGAGTGTATCTGTAATTTATTCAGTGTGAGGAGGGGGATATCTAATTTATTCAGTGTGGGGGAGGTGGCATCTGTAATTTATTCAGTGTGGGGGATGGGGTATCTGTAATTTATTCAGTGTGGGGGATGGGGTATTTGTAATTTATTCCGTGTGGGGGATGGGCTATCCAATTTATTCAGTGTGGGGGAGAGGTATCTGTAATATATTCAGTGTGGGGGTGGATATCTGTAATTTATTCCGTGTGGGGGATGGGATATCCAATTTATTCAGTGTGGGGGAGAGGTATCTGTAATTTATTCAGTGTGGGGAGAGGTATCTGTAATTTATTCAGTGTGGGGAGAGGTATCTGTAATTTATTCAGTGTGGTGGAGAGGTATCTGTAATTTATTCAGTGTGGGGGATGGGGTATCTGTAATTTATTCAGTGTGGGGGATGGGGTATTTGTAATTTATTCAGTGTGGGGGGTGGGATATCCAATTTATTCAGTGTGGGGGAGAGGTATCTGTAATTTATTCAGTGTGGGGGAGAGGTATCTGTAATTTATTCAGTGTGGGGAAGAGGTATCTGTAATTTATTCAGTGTGGGGGATGGGGTATTTGTAATTTATTCCGTGTGGGGGGTGGGATATCCAATTTATTCAGTGTGGGGGAGAGGTATCTGTAATTTATTCAGTGTGGGGAGAGGTATCTGTAATTTATTCAGTGTGGGGGAGAGGTATCTGTAATTTATTCAGCGTGGGGGAGAGGTATCTGTAATTTATTCAGTGTGGGGGAGGTGGTATCTGTAATTATTTCAGTGTGGGGGATGGGATATCTGTAATTTATTCAGTGTGGGAGGGTTATCTGTAATGTGTTCAGTGTGGGGGAGAGGTATCTGTAATTTATTCAGTGTGGGGGAGGTGGTATCTGTAATTATTTCAGTGAGCGGGATGGGGTATTTGTAATTTATTCCGTGTGGGGGGTGGGATATCCAATTTATTCAGTGTGGGGGAGAGGTATCTGTAATTTATTCAGTGTGGGGAGAGGTATCTGTAATTTATTCAGTGTGGGGGAGAGGTATCTGTAATTTATTCAGTGTGGGGGGGGGTTATCTGTAATGTGTTCAGTGTGGGGAGAGGTATCTGTAATTTATTCAGTGTGGGGGGGTGGTATCTGTAATTATTTCAGTGTGCGGGATGGGATATCTGTAATTTATTCAGTGTGGGGAGGGTTATCTGTGATGTGTTCAGTGTGGCAGTGGGGAATCTGTAATTAATTCTTCCTTCCTGCGTAGGAGCGAGTTGTTCTCTCATGAGGGAGGGACATGGTTGGCGATCTTATTTGTATCCTTACGGATGTGCATTTCCAAGAGGTGTGACTGAGGTGCTGGCTCTGGCCATTTTGATCCTCCATATTTCATTTGACATAAATTTATTTATCCCGGATTTGAGTGAGGCATCTCCGTATTGTGCAACTAAACTCTCACCAGAGAAGCAAACTGAGACACTGGTTTGAAATCCGACAGGGTGAGGCCTGTACCTGTGCAGTTTACAAGAAATTCCACACCACCGTCATTATAGAGATGGAATGGGGACTATGGGTTATCAGGGCCAGATGGGTCAGGGTCGATTTTACGCCACCCCCCTGCCCCTCCCCGCTGAGTGTGCTTTTGGCAGTGGTGCATTCAATATATGATGGATGATAGCCGACCACCTTTCCACTCGCCTCTGAGCTGTTCCATTAATGCGGTAGGTGGGCAGCTGCAGAAATGGGCAGCCCGCCTGCCATTTTTAAATAAATAATTAACAAACAATTGAGCTTGTTACCAAGCTGATTATCCTGAACATTACCCCGCCCATGCCACAATACTGTTGGCGTGGACAGGTGAGTTAGAGAGGATCGTCTCTTATTTAAACCCAAGTGACTAAAAGGCAGGAAGGAAGGAGTGTCGTGTGCGCATCAGGGAAGACTGTCACTGCCCAGCCTCCAGAATCTGCACCTCCATAAGACATAGGGGCAAAAATAGGGCACTCGACCCATCTAGTCTCCTCTGCCATTCAATGAGATCATGTCTGATCTGATATCATCTTCAACTCCACTTACCCACCTTATCCCTATAACCCTTGGTTCCGTTACTGATTACAAATCTGTCTATCTCAGCCTTGAACTAACAACCCAACCTCTACAGCCCACTGTGATAAAGAATTCCACAGATTCTCTACCCTTTGACAGAGGAAATTTATCTTCCTTTCTGTCTTAAATGGGCGACCCCTTACTCTTGAACTTATGTCCTCAGATCCTAACCTCTCCTACAAGGTTGAATATCCTCTCAGCATAGAAACATAGGAAATAGGAGCTGGTGGGGTCCTTTCGGCCCTTCGCTCCTGCTCTCCCATTCATTATGATCCTGGCTGATCATCCAACTCAATAACCTGATCCCGCTTTTCCCCCATATCCTTTCATCCCCTTCGTCCAAAATGCTAGCATCTACCCTGTCATGCCTCCTGAATCCTATGGGCTCAATTCTCCTTCCTGGGATACCCAGAATGTGTTCCTCGATGGGACAGAGAATCAGGCGGGGGGCAAATCGGAATCAGTGCCAGGTGCTGATCTGAACGCCATTCTCCAACTCCCCCGCTGGCGGCGTGAACGAGGTCCACAATGCACTCTGGCGGGGGATATAAATGAATGCAAATGGGTTGTAATGACCAATTTGCATCTATTTAGTGGCGCCATATGCTCCGGCCTCCAGTGATTCTCCGGTCCCCGTGGCTGGGAATCATGTGGGCATGGATTACTTGTGGTCTCAGCAATTGTGAACCTGACACGATGGACCTCACGGTGGGCCAAGAGGGCAATGGTTGTCCCCTTGGCCCAACGCGAGGTCCACCTTACTGGGGCCACGCTGGTAGAGACCATCCAAGCCCATCCAAAGGCCATTCCCCCCAACTGCCTGCCCACACCTCCTCTAGCAGATCCCGCCCCACAGGGACCCCTATAATGGGACCACACCCAAGGACCACTGCTATAGAGCCCCCCCCCCCCCCCCACAGGGACTCCCTGTAATAGGGAGAACCCCTCATCGGAATACCTACCAAAAGAAAGCCACTCTACAGACCACCCCCACACAGATCCTCTCCCCCAGAAAAAGACCCCTGTCTGGAAGCTAGAGAGACATCCTGACAGGAGCTGTGGGAAGCATCATAGCTGTAATACTTACCTTGCAGTTCCACATGTCCATTCCTTGAAGGAGAGCAGCAGTGCCTGTGCCTGGTTCCCACAGATCCATTATCTACAAGCCATTCATAACTTTTCAGCAGTGGGCTGCAATTGACAGCTCATAAAAACAGCTCGATCCATTCATATCCTTTCAAGCTCCAATGGCTTAAGTGGTAAAACCCCAATGTTTGTAAACATTGACAACATCAAAGGGAGGTAAGTGCAGTGAAAACACACTTGAGGGATTGGAATGCAATTAGTGCTTGGAATGCACTTACATCTTTATGGGCAGCATGGTAGTACAGTGGGTAGCACTGTTGCTTCACGGCGTCGGGGTCCCAGGTTCGAGTCCCGGCTTGGGTCACTGTCTGTGTTGAGTCTGCACGTTCTCCCTGTATCTGCGTGAGTTTCCTCCGGGTGCTCCGGTTTCCTCCCGCAAGTCCCAAAAGATGTGCTGTTAGGTAATTTGGACATTCTGAATTCTCCATCCATGTACCTGAACAGGCACCAGAATGTGGCGACTGGAGGCTTTTCACAGTAACTTCATTGCAGTGTTAATGTAAGCCGACTTGTGACAAAAAGATTATTAATTTTTGATGTGGTCAATGTTTACAAATATTGGGATTTCACCACATAGACCACTGAAGCTGAAGGGATATGAATGGATCAAAGCTGCAGATGGTGTTTAGAAGCTATCAATCACAGGCCACTACTCCAAAGCTATAATGGATTGCAGGTAGTGGATCTATGGAAACCAGGCACAGGCACTGCAGCTCTCATTTTAGTGATGGACATGTGGAGCTGCAAGGATTGTATTACAGCTATAAAGCTTCCCACTGCCTCTGTCTGAACAGCTCTCTAGCCTGCAGACATAGGTCCCTTTTCTGGCGGGGTGTGTGGGGGGAGCTTATATGGAGCAGGTTTCTTTAGACTGGGGGTCCCCCTTTCACAAGGGTCCTGTGGGGGGACGGGGTTCCCCCATTACAAGGGGCTCCTGTCAGGGGGTTCCCCTATTACAGGGGTCCCTGGGGGGGGGGGTCCCTCTATTACAGAAGTCCCGGGGGGTCGGGTGGGTGGGGCCTCGAGGCAATCCAGGGTTGGTGGGGAGAGTTTGGGGCCGATTTGTGGTGCGCGAGACGGGGGTAGGCCAGCCGTGGGACATCACTATCGGGCCGCCTGCTCAAGATTGTGGCCCGATCACAGGATTCCCTCGGAATCCCTCATATTCCGCACCAAACCTAAATTTGCATTGGTACACTGAACTGCATCCTGTTTTACGACTGCAAGGGGATCATAAAACTGGTACAATTCAGCTCTGACAGGAAGTCTCCCTGATAGAGAATCCTCCCCTAAATATCTCAATAAGGTCGCCTCTCATTCTTCTAAACGGCAATGGTTACAGGCCCAATCTACTGAACCTCTCCTCATAAGAAAATCCCTGCATACCGGGGATCAACCTATAGTGAACCTTCGCTGGACAGCCTCTAATGCCAGTATATCTTTCCTTAGCTAAGGGGACCAAAACTGTTGACAGTATTCCAGTATACTTTTAGTAGGACTTCCCTATTTTTACACTCCATTCTCTTTGAAATAAAGGCCAACATTCCATTTGCCTTCACTATTACCTGCTGAAGTTGCATGCTAGCTTTTTGTGATTTATGCACGAGAACCCCCAAATCCCTCTGTGTTGCGGTTTTCTGTCGTCTTTCTCCATTTAAATAATATTCAGCTCCTTCATTCTTCCTACCAAAGTGCATAACTTCGCATTTTCCTGGATTATATTCCATATGCCAAGTTTTTGCCCACACACCTAACCTGTCTATGTCCCATATTTCTCTTCCGTAGGCTCCCCAATCCCTCCCTGCCCAATACTCCAAATGTATATGTCTCTGGGATCCGATGCACACTTGCATTTCTTTAAAAATATATATTTATTAAAGTTTTTTAACACAATTTTTCTCCCTTACAAACAATAACCCCCCCCCCCCCTCGTAACAAAAAACAAAGAGAAATCGCGCAGAGCAAGATATATACATGGCAAAATGATATATTTACACAGCTTTGTACACTGGCCCTCACCCGTACGACACTTGCATTTCTGTTGTCACATGCGACTCAGATTGGCCGGCAGCTCTCGAGGCTGGGAGTTCCTCCCACTGAGGGGCAGACGTCTCACTCTCACCTCGCTTAACCCACTGGCGGTATGTTATTGCTATGGGGTTGGCTATTATTTAAACTCAGTCGGTTGACATCCTAGTTTTGCAACGGTGGGACTGGCAACACCACGCATGGAATATTTAACCCTTTGTGTCAAAAGACTTTCCTCACAGATGCTGGGAATCTAAAATATAAACACAAAATTCCAGAAATACTCAGCAGGCCAGGCAACATCTGTGGAGAGTGAAAAATAGAGTCATTGCTTCAGGTCCACGACATGCCCTAGTTCTGACAAAGGGTTACGGACCGCTGGTTCGCACTGCACAGATGCCACCAGACGTGCTGAGTATTTCCAACACTTCTCATTTTTATTGGAGCAAAAATAACCACTTTTGTCAGCCCTCCAAAAAAGCAATCCGACTTCTTATCCTCTCCTTCCTCTTCAGTAAGAAACACACCAGCAGCTGCCTGAAATCTGTTTTGGCACAACATTAAACATGAAAAAGAAGCATAGTGGTTAGCACTGTTGCTTCACAGCGGCAGGGTCCCAGGTTCACTGCCCCCCTGGGTCACTGTCTGTGCGGAGTCTGCACGTTCTCCCCGTGTCTGCGTGGGTTTCCTCCGGGTGCTCTGGTTTCCTCCCCTAGTCCAAAGACGTGCAGGTTAGGTGGATTGGCCATGCTAAATTGCACTTAGTGTCCAAAAAGGTTAGGAGGGGTTATTGGGTTATGGGAATAGGGTGGAAGTGAGGGCTTAAGTGGGTCGGTGCAGACTCGATGGGTCGAATGGCCTCCTTCTGCACTGTATGTTCTGTGTTCTATGAATTATTAAAAAAAGGTTAAGGTATGAAGAAAATCTAAACAACATCAAAGGAATAAATCGATAATTTTTTATCAATAAAGATTGCAATTAAGAAGTGCCAAGCAGCAGGCTAAAATCAAACCTTTTTTTGCCTTTTCACTGAAGAAGCAGAGCGAGAAAGAAGCAGATTAGGCCCAAGTCCAGGGACCGAGAAGGGGCAGGGGCTGAGCTAAGGAGTTGGGTTTAACTAACACTGACCCTGTGTTCGCCTCTGGTGGTGGCCTCGTCAGAATTTATACGAAAGTGCGGGTTACATGTGGGTTTCTTTTCACCCTAGGTTTTCCTGTTTGCGTGGCCCAGTGTTTGGATAGGTTTTTCAGGAGGGAGAAATGGGAGGGGGAAGGGTGCATGTGTGTCTGCATGTTTGATTCAAACTCCCACACACGCCCGCACTCACACACTCATGCCCACACACACACTCATGCCCGCACACACTCTCATGCCCACACACACATTCATGGCCACACACACACTCATGCCTACACACACACACTCATGCCCACACACACACTCATGCCCACACACACATTCATGCCCGCACACACATTCATGGCTGCACACACACTCATGCCCGCACACACACTCATGCCCGCACACACACTCATGCCCACACACACTCTCATGCCCGCACACACACTCATGCCCACACACACTCTCATGCCCGTGCACACACTCATGCCCACACACACTCTCATGCCCGCACACACACTCATGCCCGCACACACACTCATGCCCACACTCATGCCTGCACACATGCGCATGTTCACACACACCTACTCATGCTCGCCATATGTTAGCACAGGGCTAAATTTCTGGCTTTGAAAGCAGACCATGGCAGGCCAGCAGCACGGTTCAATTCCCGTACTAGCCTCCCCGAACAGGCGCCGGAATGTGGTGACTAGGGGCTTTTCACAGTAACTTCATTTGGAGCCCACTGGTGGCAATAAGCGATTTTTATTTCATTTCATATTCACTCGCGCAGTGGTAGACTAAGTGAACCTCAGAAATGTTAACCTGTTAACTCGCGAAACGCGATTGGCCGGAGAATTGGCCCAACCCCAAAATCGTTTTTGACGCCGGTTTCGCGCCGATTCTGAATTCTCCTGACCCTCCAACTCAACGGAATTGCGGCGCCCGCCGTGCGGCCTGGAGAATCGGCTCAAGTGTCCTGATGACCGATTCCCCAGAGCATCCGTAATTCAGCGGCCTGGACGGGCCGAGTTCCCGATGGCGTGGTTCTAACCACCTGCAGAAATTCTTGAAGCCGGCGAGTTGGCTGAGGTGGCCAAGGGATTGGCGTGGGGGGGGACTGTGGGCTCCCGAATGGATACGGGCTGTGCTTTCTGGGGGGGGGGGGTCCCTGCTAGAGCCGGGGGAGGGGAGGGGAAGGGAGGGCCGAGCAGTGTGGGAGCCCCCGTCATGACAGGGCGGTGCCCATGTACCGAGCCCCATTATGGCGGCCAATTTGTTGGCCACCTACCCCGGGCGCCGGGTGAAAGCAGAGTTAATGGCCATATGGGTGGGTGGCGCCCGCCTCCCTAGCCACCCCACTCACCTGGCCATACCCACCGGGGGTAATACCCAGGGCCACACCGATGGCAGCCCCCAGTGAGGGCAGCGCCATGAAATGGCGGCCCTGGCAGCAGGGACGGGCGCCAGGAGTGGGGGCACTGACAGGGCAGGGGTGGGGGGCATGCATGGCTGGGGCGTGCAGTGCTAACTGGGACGACCATGTTGCCCATGGTACCTGGTTGTGCATGGGTCCATGCCCCATGGTAACATTTTCTCCCCTCACCCCCTGCAGATCATAATGTTTGGGAACCACCCAGTGATGTTGGCCGCGGTGACGGGGGCCGCTGCCCTGCATGCAGCCCTGTGGCCGCGTAGCACAAGCGGCTCAGAGAGGAGGCGGAAGCTGCAGCAGATGAGCGGCCTGCAGTGGGGCAGGTGGCAGCTGCTCAGGCGGGGGGGGGCGTCAGCCCAACAGGCCGAGGAGGGGGAGGAGGCGGAAGAGGAAGTGGTGGTGGTGCCAAGGAGGTGCCTGACGAGGTCCCGCGTGTTCCGGCGTCGCATGTCCTTTGAGGGACTCCTGGAACGGTCATGCAAGAGGAGACTGCGGATGAGCTGGGAGGCTGTCCGATACATCTGCCACATGATGGCACATCTGGCACCGCGTGGGAATGGGGGAGGACACCCACTACCGATGGTTGTATGGTGATGGTGGCCCTGAACCTCCATGAGACGGGGTCGTTCCAATCGCCGAGTCGCTGCGTCCTCCATAATATAGCACAGCAGAGGGGCGCTGTGCTGGAGGAGGATGAGGAGCAAGGGGAGGTCTCTCCAAACGAGGAGGGTGAGGGGGAGGAGGACAATGGGCGAGACATGGGGGCCAGCCTGGCAGGAGAGACCGCATAGCCAACGGCAGGGCCAGCGAGCACAGGACGCATTAGTGGACACACATTTCACCAACTGGGGGGTGGTGGTGGGGTGGCTCAGCAGGGTCACGGACACCACAATACCTCACCCCCTCACCACCAGACACCCTCACCCCCTCACCACCAGACACCCTCACCCCCTCACCACCAGACACCCTCACCCCCTCACCACCAGACACCCTCACCCCCTCACCACCAGACACCCTCACCCCCTCACCACCAGACACCCTCACCCCCTCACCACCAGACACCCTCACCACCAGGCACCCTCACCACCAGACACTCTCACTCCCTCACCACCAGGCACCCTCACCCCTTCAACACCAGGCACCCTCACCCCCTCACCACCAGACACCCTCACCCCCTCACCACCAGGCACCCTCACCCCCTCACCACCAGACACCCTCACCTCCTCACCACCAGGCATCCTCACACCCTCACCACCAGGCACCCTCACCACCAGGCACCCTCACCCCCTCACCACCAGACACCCTCACCCCCTCACCACCAGACACCCTCACCCTCTCACCACCAGACACCCTCACCCCCTCACCACCAGACACCCTCACCCCCTCACCAACAGGCACCCTCACCCCCTCACCACCAGACACCCTCACCCCCTCACCACCAGACACCCTCACCCCCTCACCACCAGACACCCTCAACCCCTCACCACCAGGCACCCTCACCACCAGACACCCTCACCCACTCACCACCAGACACCCTCACCCCCTCATCACCAGGCACCCTCACCCCCTCACCACCAGACACCCTCACCCCCTCACCACCAGACACCCTCACCCCCTCACCACCAGACACCCTCACCCCCTCACCACCAGACACCCTCACCCCCTCACCACACCAGCAGACACCCTCACCCCCTCACCACCAGGCACCCTCACCCCCTCACCACCAGGCACCCTCACCCCCTCACCACCAGACACCCTCACCCCCTCACCACCAGACACCCTCACCCCCTCACCACCAGACACCCTCACCCCCTCACCACCAGACACCCTCACCCCCTCACCACCAGACACCCTCACCCCCTCATCACCAGGCACCCTCACCCCCTCACCACCAGACACCCTCACCCCCTCACCACCAGACACCCTCACCCCCTCACCACCAGACACCCTCACCCCCTCACCACACCACCAGACAACCTCACCCCCTCACCACCAGGCACCCTCACCCCCTCACCACCAGGCACCCTCACCACCAGGCACCCTCACCCCCTCACCACCAGGCACCCTCACCCCCTCACCACCAGGCACCCTCACCACCAGGCACCCTCACCCCCTCACCACCAGGCACCCTCACCCCCTCACCACCAGGCACCCTCACCACCAGGCACCCTCACCCCCTCACCACCAGGCACCCTCACCCCCTCGCCACCAGACACCCTCACCTCCTCACCACCAGGCACCCTCACCCCCTCACCACCAGGCACCCTCACCCCCTCACCACCAGGCACCCTCACCCCCTCACCACCAGACACCCTCACCCCCTCACCACCAGACACCCTCACCCCCTCACCACCAGGCACCCTCACCCCCTCACCACACCACCAGACAACCTCACCCCCTCACCACCAGGCACCCTCACCCCCTCACCACCAGGCACCCTCACCACCAGGCACCCTCACCCCCTCACCACCAGGCACCCTCACCCCCTCACCACCAGGCACCCTCACCACCAGGCACCCTCACCCCCTCACCACCAGGCACCCTCACCCCCTCACCACCAGGCACCCTCACCCCCTCACCACCAGGCACCCTCACCACCAGGCACCCTCACCCCCTCACCACCAGGCACCCTCACCCCTCACCACCAGACACCCTCACCCCCTCACCACCAGGCACCCTCACCCCTCACCACCAGGCACCCTCACCCCCTCACCACCAGGCACCCTCACCTCCTCACCACCAGGCACCCTCACCCCCTCACCACCAGGCACCCTCACCCCCTCACCACCAGGCACCCTCACCTCCTCACCACCAGACACCCTCTCCCCCTCACCACCAGACACCCTCACCCCCTCACCACCAGACACCCTCACCCCCTCACCACCAGGCACCCTCACCTCCTCACTACCAGGCACCCTCACCTCCTCACCACCAGACACCCTCACCCCCTCACCACCAGACACTCTCACCCCCTCACCACCAGGCACCCTCACCTCCTCACCACCAGGCACCTTCACCCACTCACCACCAGGCACCCTCACCCCCTCACCACCAGGCACCCTCACCTCCTCACCACCAGACACCCTCACCCCCTCACCACCAGGCACCCTCACCCCCTCACCACACCACCAGACAACCTCACCCCCTCACCACCAGGCACCCTCACCCCCTCACCACCAGGCACCCTCACCACCAGGCACCCTCACCCCCTCACCACCAGGCACCCTCACCCCCTCACCACCAGGCACCCTCACCACCAGGCACCCTCACCCCCTCACCACCAGGCACCCTCACCCCCTCACCACCAGGCACCCTCACCCCCTCACCACCAGGCACCCTCACCACCAGGCACCCTCACCCCCTCACCACCAGGCACCCTCACCCCTCACCACCAGACACCCTCACCCCCTCACCACCAGGCACCCTCACCCCTCACCACCAGGCACCCTCACCCCCTCACCACCAGGCACCCTCACCTCCTCACCACCAGGCACCCTCACCCCCTCACCACCAGGCACCCTCACCCCCTCACCACCAGGCACCCTCACCTCCTCACCACCAGACACCCTCTCCCCCTCACCACCAGACACCCTCACCCTCTCACCACCAGACACCCTCACCCCCTCACCACCAGGCACCCTCACCTCCTCACTACCAGGCACCCTCACCTCCTCACCACCAGACACCCTCACCCCCCTCACCACCAGACACTCTCACCCCCTCACCACCAGGCACCCTCACCTCCTCACCACCAGGCACCTTCACCCACTCACCACCAGGCACCCTCACCCCCTCACCACCAGGCACCCTCACCTCCTCACCACCAGGCACCCTCACCCCCTCACCACCAGGCACCCTCACCCCCTCACCACCAGGCACCCTCACCTCCTCACCACCAGACACCCTCACCCCCTCACCACTAGACACCCTCACCCCCTCACCACCAGACACCCTCACCCCCTCACCACCAGGCACCCTCACCTCCTCACCACCAGGCACCCTCACCTCCTCACCACCAGACACCCTCACCCCCTCACCACCAGACACTCTCACCCCCTCACCACCAGGCACCCTCACCACCTCACCACCAGGCACCCTCACCCCCTCACCACCAGGCACCCTCACCCCCTCACCACCAGGCACCCTCACCTCCTCACCACCAGGCACCCTCACCCCCTCACCACCAGACACTCTCACCCCCTCACCACCAGGCACCCTCACCTCCTCACCACCAGACATCCTCACCCCCTCACCACCAGACACTCTCACCCCCTCACCACCAGGCACCCTCACCCCCTCACCACCAGGCACCCTCACCCCCTCACCACCAGGCACCCTCACCTCCTCACCACCAGACACCCTCACCCCCTCACCACCAGACACCCTCACCCCCTCACCACCAGACACCCTCACCCCCTCACCACCAGACACCCTCACCCCCTCACCGCCAGGCACCCTCACCTCCTCACCACCAGGCACCCTCACCTCTTCACCACCAGACACCCTCACCCCCTCACCACCAGACACCCTCACCCCCTCACCACCAGGCACCCTCACCCCCTCACCACCAGGCACCCTCACCTCCTCACCACCAGGCACCCTCACCTCCTCACCACCAGACACCCTCACCCCCTCACCACCAGACACTCTCACCCCCTCACCACCAGGCACCCTCACCACCTCACCACCAGGCACCCTCACCCCCTCACCACCAGGCACCCTCACCCCCTCACCACCAGGCACCCTCACCTCCTCACCACCAGGCACCCTCACCCCCTCACCACCAGACACTCTCACCCCCTCACCACCAGGCACCCTCACCTCCTCACCACCAGACATCCTCACCCCCTCACCACCAGACACTCTCACCCCCTCACCACCAGGCACCCTCACCCCCTCACCACCAGGCACCCTCACCCCCTCACCACCAGGCACCCTCACCTCCTCACCACCAGACACCCTCACCCCCTCACCACCAGACACCCTCACCCCCTCACCACCAGACACCCTCACCCCCTCACCGCCAGGCACCCTCACCTCCTCACCACCAGGCACCCTCACCTCTTCACCACCAGACACCCTCACCCCCTCACCACCAGACACCCTCACCCCCTCACCACCAGGCACCCTCACCCCCTCACCACCAGGCACCCTCACCTCCTCACCACCAGGCACCCTCACCCCCTCACCACCAGGCACCCTCACCCCCTCACCACCAGGCACCCTCACCTCCTCACCACCAGGCACCCTCACCCCCTCACCACAAGGCACCCTCACCCCCTCACCACCAGACACCCTCACCCCCTCACCACCAGGCACCCTCACCCCCTCACCACCAGGCACCCTCACCACCAGGCACCCTCACCCCCTCACCACCAGGCCCCCTCATCCCCTCACCACCAGACACCCTCACCTCCCACACCCCCTCACCACCAGGCACCCTCACCTCCAACACCACCAGACACCCTCACCTCCCACACCACCTAACCACCCACATGCATACCCCTCTCTGTTATATATACTTGCGGCACAACGAGCTGGGGGCACTGGGTTGGCAATGACAGCGGGTTTGGTCCACGGGATGGAGGTTGATGACAGCCCGCTCTGTGATGAGCTCCATGCTCCATATCGTTAGACAATGTCTGCCTCATGCCCACAGGAGGACCCTTCACCTGGGTGATCCTTGCATGCGGACTGGCCAGTCCATCACATGCCCCTGTCGAATAGCTGGGGGCGGGGTGATGGGGACGGTCGGGATAGGGGGGGCTGCACAGCCCATTTGCTGGGCCTCACTTGTCCACCACCCCTCACCCACAGTGGCCATCACTGAACGCCCCACCCCCACACCCATCAGAAGAGCACAGACGCGGCGTTCAAAGGTGAGAATATGTCTTTAATGTGAAGAGATATATACAGTCTGTGCCCTAGCCCCTATAACTAAGCTGTGCCCTGCACCCGTACCAACTTAACTGGTGTCTAACTTTCTGGCCCAATTGGGCCCTAACCGTCGAGGTGGATCCCCAGACGGTACAGCAGGAGTGGAGGCGGACTGCTGTGACTCCTGCCCTGCGACTAGGGTCCCTGTTGATGCACGGCCTGGCCTGGATGGGCTAGGCTGCTCCTCGGACAACCCGGATGGCGTGGTGCTGCCCTGTTCTGCCTGCTGCCCACTGCCCACCAGATGCACCAGGGACAGGATGGGGGGGGGGGGGGGGGAGTCCGAGGTGCTGCGGTGTTCCGGAACCTCCCCTGCAGGAGTCACCGGCATGGGCCCCAGTACCTTCTCCTCCCTCAGGCCCCCAGGCTTCTCCATGGACGGGGGTGCGAACGGAGCCAACCCCCGGGCCCCCCCCGACACCTGCCACTGCCAGTCCTGGATGCCCGCTCTGGTATCGACCAGGGTCTGAAAGTTAGTGGCCATGGAGCACAGGGAGTGGGCCACCTCCCTCTGGGTCTGTACGACGCCGGCCAGCACTGGGCAATGCTGTCGATGCTCTCACCAATGGCCTGCTGTGACTGGGCCACACTGAGGAGCGCGGCTGCAATGTCCAGCTGGCTCTGGCACATGGTTGCCTGTGAGTGGGCAGCCCTGTCCAGGGCCATGGCCCTGTCTGCACAGAAAGCCCCAGGCCTGGCAAAACCTGACCCATGTCCGATACCGTCGCCCCCATTGCCTCCACTGTGGATGCCAACCGTGCAGTTGTGGCCTCAGTGGCATGCATGACCGGCACCACTCCCTGCTCATGCAGGCGGATGCTGTGTGTCTGCCCCCTGGGTCATGGTGTGCTGTGTGTCTGTCCCCTGGGTTGCGGTGTGCTGTATGTCTGTCCCCTGTATCATGGTGTGCTGTGTGTCTGTCCCCTGGGTCATGGTGTGCTGTGTGTCTGTCCCCTGGGTTGCGGTGTGCTGTATGTCTGTCCCCTGTGTCATGGTGTGCTGTGTGTCTGTCCCCTGGGTCGTGGTGTGCTGTGCGTCTGTCCCCTGTGTCATGGTGTGCTGTGTGTCTGTCCCCTGGGTCGTGGTGTGCTGTGTGTCTGCCCCCTGTGTCATGGTGTGCTGTGTGTCTGTCCCCTGGGTTGTGGTGTGCTGTGTGTCTGTCCCCTGTGTCATGGTGTGCTGTGTGTCTGTCCCCTGGGTCATGGTATGCTGTGTGTCTGTCCCCTGTGTCATGGTGTGCTGTGTGTCTGCCCCCTGTGTCATGGTGTGCTGTGTGTCTGTCCCCTGGGTTGTGGTGTGCTGTGTGTCTGTCCCCTGGGTTGTGGTGTGCTGTGTGTCTGACCCCTGGGTCGCGGTGTGCTGTGTGTCTGTCCCCTGTGTCATGGTGTGCTGTGTGTCTGTCCCCTGTGTCATGGTGTGCTGTGTGTCTGTCCCCTGTGTCATGGTGTGCTGTGTGTCTGTCCCCTGGGTTGTGGTGTGCTGTGTGTCTGTCCCCTGTGTCATGGTGTGCTGTGTGTCTGTCCCCTGTGTCATGGTGTGCTGTGTGTCTGTCCCCTGTGTCATGGTGTGCTGTGTGTCTGTCCCCTGGGTCGTGGTGTGCTGTGTGTCTGTCCCCTGGGTCGTGGTGTGCTGTGTGTCTGTCCCCTGTGTCATGGTGTGCTGTGTGTCTGTCCCCTGGTCACGGTGTGCTGTGTGTCTGTCCCCTGGGTTGTGGTGTGCTGTGTGTCTGTCCCCTGGGTCGTGGTGTGCTGCGTGTCTGTCCCCTGGGTCGTGGTGTGCTGTGTGTCTGTACCCTGGGTCGTGGTGTGCTGTGTGTCTGTCCCCTGTGTCATGGTGTGCTGTGTGTCTGTCCCCTGGTCACGGTGTGCTGTGTGTCTGTCCCCTGGGTCGTGGTGTGCTGTGTGTCTGTCCCCTGTGTCATGGTGTGCTGTGTGTCTGTCCCCTGGGTCGTGGTGTGCTGTGTGTCTGTCCCCTGGGTCGTGGTGTGCTGTGTGTCTGTCCCCTGGGTTGTGGTGTGCTGTGTGTCTGTCCCCTGGGTCGTGGTGTGCTGTGTGTCTGTCCCCTGGGTCGTGGTGTGCTGTGTGTCTGTCCCCTGGGTCGTGGTGTGCTGTGTGTCTGCCCCCTGTGTCATGGTGTGCTGTATGTCTGCCCCCTGCGTCGTGGTGTGCTGTGTGTCTGTCCCCTGGGTCGTGGTGTGCTGTGTGTCTGTCCCCTGTGTCATGGTGTGCTGTGTGTCTGTCCCCTGGGTCGTGGTGTGCTGTGTGTCTGTCCCCTGTGTCATGGTGTGCTGTGTGTCTGTCCCCTGGGTTGTGGTGTGCTGTGTGTCTGCCCCCTGGGTTGTGGTGTGCTGTGTCTGCCCCCTGTGTCATGGTGTGCTGTGTGTCTGCCCCCTGTGTCATGGTGTGCTGTGTGTCTGTCCCCTGGGTCGCGGTGTGCTGTGTGTCTGTCCCCTGGGTCGTGGTGTGCTGCGTGTCTGCCCCCTGTGTCATGGTGTGCTGTGTGTCTGTCCCCTGGGTTGTGGTGTGCTGTGTGTCTGTCCCCTGGGTCATGGTGTGCTGTGTGTCTGTCCCCTGGGTCGTGGTGTGCTGTGTGTCTGTCCCCTGTGTCATGGTGTGCTGTGTGTCTGTCCCCTGGGTCGTGGTGTGCTGTGTGTCTGTCCCCTGAGTCATGGTGTGCTGTGTGTCTGTCCCCTGGGTCGTGGTGTGCTGTGTGTCTGTCCCCTGGGTTGTGGTGTGCTGTGTGTCTGCCCCCTGTGTCATGGTGTGCTGTGTGTCTGTCCCCTGTGTCATGGTGTGCTGTGTGTCTGCCCCCTGTGTCATGGTGTGCTGTGTGTCTGCCCCCTGTGTCATGGTGTGCTGTGTGTCTGTCCCCTGGGTTGCGGTGTGCTGTGTGTCTGCCCCCTGTGTCATGGTGTGCTGTGTGTCTGTCCCCTGTGTCATGGTGTGCTGTGTGTCTGTCCCCTGGGTTGTGGTGTGCTGTGTGTCTGTCCCCTGGGTCGTGGTGTGCTGTGTGTCTGTCCCCTGGGTCATGGTGTGCTGTGTGTCTGTCCTCTGGGTCGTGGTGTGCTGTGTGTCTGTCCCCTGTGTCATGGTGTGCTGTGTGTCTGTCCCCTGGGTCGTGATGTGCTGTGTGTCTGTCCCCTGGGTCGTGGTGTGCTGTGTGTCTGTCCCCTGGGTCGTGGTGTGCTGTGTGTCTGTTCCCTGGGTCGTGGTGTGCTGTGTGTCTGTCCCCTGTGTCATGGTGTGCTGTGTGTCTGTCCCCTGGGTCGTGGTGTGCTGTGTGTCTGTCCCCTGGGTCGTGGTGTGCTGTGTGTCTGTCCCCTGGGTCGAGGTGTGCTGTGTGTCTGTCCCCTGGGTCATGGTTTTGGAGGAAAATGTAACTGGTCTGATTAGTAAGTTTGCAGACGACACAAAGGTTGGTGGAATTGCGGATAGCGATGAGGTCTGTCAGAGGATACAGCAGGATTTAGATTGTTTTGAGACTTGGGCGGAGAGATGGCAGATGGAGTTTAATCCGGACAAATGTGAGGTAATGCATTTTGGAAGGTCTAATGCAGGTAGGGAATATACAGTGAATGGTAGAACCCTCAAGAGTATTGAAAGTCAAAGAGATCTAGGAGTACAGGTCCACAGGTCACTGAAAGGGGCAACACAGGTGGAGAAGGTAGTCAAGAAGGCATACGGCATGCTTGCCTTCATTGGCCGGGGCATTGAGTATAAGAATTGGCAAGTCATGTTGCAGCTGTATAGAACCTTAGTTAGGCCACACTTGGAGTATAGTGTTCAATTCTGGACGCTACACTTCCAGAAAGATGTGGAGGCTTTAGAGAGGGTGCAGAAGAGATTTACCAGAATGTTGCCTGGTATGGAGGGCATTAGCTATGAGTAGCGGTTGAATAAACTCGGTTTGTTCTCACTGGAACGAAGGAGGTTGAGGTGCGACCTGATAGAGGTCTACAAAATTATGAGGGGCATAGACAGAGTGGATAGTCAGAGGCTTTTCCCCGGGGTAGAGGGGTCAATTACTAGGGGGCATAGGTTTAAGGTGAGAGGGGCAAGGTTTAGAGTAGATGTACGGTATATGGGTGGAACTGAAAAATAAGAAGGGAGAGATCACCTTGGTAGGACTGTACTGCAGGCCCCCAAATAGTCAGCGGGAAATTGAGGAGCAAATATGTAAGGAGATTACAGATAGCTGCAAGAACAATAGGGTGGTAGTAGTAGGGGACTTTAACTTTCCCAACATTGACTGGGACAGCCATAGCATTAGGGGCTTGGATGGAGGGAAATTTGTTGAGTGTATTCAGGAGGAATTTCTCATTCAGTATGTGGATGGACCGACTAGAGAGGGGGCAAAACTTGACCTCGTCTTGGGAAATAAGGAAGGGCAAGTGACAGAAGTGCTAGTGAGGGATCACTTTGGGACAAGTGACCATAATTCCATTAGTTTTAAGATAGCTATGGAGAATGATAGGTCTGGCCCAAGAGTTAAAATTCTTAATTGGGGCAAGGCCAATTTTGATGGTATCAGACAGGAACTTGCAGAGGTAAATTGGGGGAGACTATTGGCAGGCAAAGGGACGGCTGGTAAATGGGAGGCTTTTAAAAATGTGTTAACCAGGGTGCAGGGTAAGCACATTCCCTTTAGAGTGCAGGGCAAGGCTGGTAGAAGTAGGGAACCCTGGATGACTCGAGATATTGAGACTCTGGTCAAAAAGAAGAAGGAGGCATATGACGTACATAATCAACTGGGATCAAGTAGATCCCTTGAAGAGTATAGAGATTGTCGAAATAGAGTTGAGGGAAATCAGGAGGGCAAAAAGGGGACATGAAATTGCTTTGGCAAATAATGCAAGGGAGAATCCAAAGAGATTCTACAGATACATAAAGGGGAAAAGAGTAACTCGGGACAGAGTCGGGCCTCTTAAGGATCAACAAGGACATCTATGTGCAGAGCCACAAGAGTTGGGTGAGATCCTGAATGAATATTTCTCATCGGTATTCACGGTGGAGAAAGGCATGGATGTTAGGAAACTAAGAGAAATAAATAGTGATGTCTTGAGAAGTGTGCATATTACAGAGGAGGAGGTGCTGGAAGTCTTAAAGCGCATCAAGGTAGATAAATCCCCGGGACCTGATGAAATGTATCCCAGGATGTTGTGGGAGGCTAGGGAGGAAATTGCGAGTCCCCTAACCGAGATATTTGAATCATCGGCAGCCACAGGTGAGGTGCCTGAAGATTGGAGAGTGGCGAATGTTGTGCCCTTGTTTAAGAAGGGCAGCAGGGAAAAGCCTGGGAACTACAGACCGGTGAGCCTAACGTCTGTAGTAGGTAAGTTGCTAGAAGGTATTCTGAGAGACAGGATCTACAAGCATTTAGAGAGGCAAGGACTGATTCGGGGCAGTCAGCATGGCTTTGTGCGTGGAAAATCATGTCTCACAAATTTGATTGAGTTTTTTGAGGGAGTGACCAAGAAGGTAGATGCGGGCAGTGTAGTAGACGTTGTCTACATGGACTTTAGCAAAGCCTTTGACAAGGTACCGCATGGTAGGTTGTTGCAGAAGGTTAAAGCTCACGGGATCCAGGGTGAGGTTGCCAATTGGATTCAAAATTGGCTGGACGACAGAAGGTGGTTGTAGAGGGTTGTTTTTCAAACTGGAGGCCCGTGACCAGTGGTGTGCCTCAGGGATCGGTGCTGGGTCCACTGTTATTTGTGATTTATATTAATGATTTGGATGAGAATTTAGGAGGCATGGTTAGTAAGTTTGCAGATGACACCAAGATTGGTGGCACAGTGGATAGTGAAGAAGGTTATCTAGGATTGCAACGGGATCTTGATCAATTAGGCCAGTGGGCCGACGAATGGCAGATGGAGTTTAATTTAGATAAATGTGAGGTGATGCATTTTGGCAGATCGAATCAGGCCAGGACCTACTCAGTTAATGGTATGGCGTTGGGGAGAGTTATAGAACAAAGAGATCTAGGAGTACAGGTTCATAGCTCCTTGAAGGTGGAGTCGCAGGTGGACAGGGTGGTGAAGAAGGCATTCGGCATGCTTGGTTTCATTGGTCAGAACATTGAATACAGGAGTTGGGACGTCTTGTTGAAGTTGTACAAGACATTGGTACGGCCACACTTGGAATACCGTGTGCAGTTCTGGTCACCCTATTATAGAAAGGATATTATTAAACTAGAAAGAGTGCAGAAAAGATTTACTAGGATGTTGCCGGGACTTGATGGTTTGAGTTATAAGGAGAGGCTGGATAGGCTGGGACTTTTTTCCCTGGAGCGTAGGAGGCTTAGGGGTGATCTTATAGAGGTCTATAAAATAATGAGGGGCATAGATAAGGTAGATAGTCAACATCTTTTCCCAAAGGTAGGGGAGTCTAAAACTAGAGGGCATAGGTTTAAGGTGAGAGGGGAGAGATTCAGAAGGGCCCAGAGGGGCAATTTCTTCACTCAGAGGGTAGTGAGTGTCTGGAATGGGCTGCCAGAGGTAGTAGTAGAGGCGGGTACAATTGTGTCTTTCAAAAAGCATTTAGATAGTTACATGGGTAAGATGGGTATAGAGGGTTATGGGCCAAGTGCAGGCAACTGGGACTAGCTTAATGGTAAAAACTGGGCGGCATGGACTGGTTGGGCCGAAGGGCCTGTTTCCATGCTGTAAACTTCTATGATTCTATGATTCTATACGAGGCAAGTTTTTTACGCAGAGGGTAGTGGGTGCCTGGAACTCGCTACCGGAGGAGGTGGTGGACGCAGGGACGATAGTGACATTTAAGGGGCATCTTGACAAACACATGAATAGGATGGGAATAAAGGGATACGGACCCAGGAAGTGTGGAAGATTGTAGTTTAGTCGGGCAGCATGGTCGGCACATGGAGGGCCAAAGGGCCTGTTCCTGTGCTGTACAATTCTTTGTTCTTTGTTTGTTCTTTGTGTGCTGTGTGTCTGCCCCCTGTGTGTCTGCCACCTGTGTGTCTGCCCCCTGTGTTTCTGTCCCCTGGCTAGTGGTCTCTGGCTTGTCTCGGGCAGAGGGCTGGTGCTCTGGCTGCTCTCGCTGTCCGTGCTTGGATTCCTGGGGGCACCTGCCCTGGCACTGGCTGGGGGGCATGGAGCCCCGGATAGGCCGAGCCCACTGCCGGCTGATCCTGTAAGACACAAGACAGCATTTATGGTTAGACAGGCGGACGGGGGTGAGGCGTGAGGTGGTGAGGACTGTTTGAGTGGGGGGTGTGGGTAGAGGGGTGGAGGGGGGTGGGGTGAGGGGTGGAAGGGTGTGGGGTGGAGGGAGAGAGGGGTGAGGGGTGGAGTGGTGTGGGGTGAGAGGGTGAGGGGTGAGGGGTGTGGGTTGAGGGGTGGTGGGTGGTAGGGTGTAGGATGAGGGGGTGAGGGGTGAGGCGTGAGGTGGTGAGGGCTGCTTGTGTGGGGGGTGAGGGATGGAGGGTTTGGGGTGAGGAGTGGAGGGGGTGAGGGGTGGGGTGAGGTGTGGAGAGGTGTGTGAGTGGGAGGGGTGAGGGGGTGAGGGCTGTTGGTGTGTGGGGTGAGGGGTTGGAGGGGTGAAGGGGTGAGGGTGAGGTGGTGAGGGCTGTTTGTGTGGGGGTGAGGGGTGGAGGGTATGGAGTGAGGAGTGGAGGGGGTGAGGGGTGGAGGGATGAGGTGTGAGGGCTGTTGGTGTGGGGGATGAGGGGTGGAGGGGTGAGGGGTGGAGGGGTGTGGGGTGAGTGGTTGGAGGGGTGACGGGGTGACGGGGTGAGGGGTGAGGAGTGGAGGGGGTGAGGGGTGGGAGCCGTGAGGGGTGGAGGGATGAGGTGTGAGTGCTGTTGGTGTGGGGGATGTGGGGTGAGGGGTTGGAGGGGTGAGGGGGTGAGGGGTGGATGGTTGTGGGGTGAGGGGATGAGGGGTTGGAGGGGTGAGAATGTGAGGGTGAGGTGGTGAGGGCTGTTTGTGTGGGGGGTGAGGGGTGGAGGGTGTTGGGTGAGGAGTGGAGGGGGTGAGGCGTGGAGGGGGTGAGGGGTGGAGGGATGAGGTGTGAGGGCTGTTGGTGTGGCGGATGTGGGGTGGAGGGGTGTGGGGCGTGAGGTGAGGGGTGGAGGGTGTGGGGTGAGGGGTTGGAGGGGTGAGGGGGTGAGGAGTGGAGGGGGTGAGGGGTGGAGGGATGAGGTGTGAGTGCTGTTGGTGTGGGGGATGTGGGGTGAGGGGTTGTAGGGGTGAGGGGTGAGGGGTGGATGGGTGTGGGACGAGGGGGAGAGGGGTGAGAATGTGAGGGGTGAGGCGTGAGGGCTGTTGGTGTGGGGGGTGAGGGGTGGAGGGATGAGGGGTGAGAGGGTGAGGGGTGTGGGTGGAGGGGTGGTGGGGTGTAGGGTGAGGGGGTGAGGCGTGAGGTGGTGAGGACTGTTGGTGTGAGGGGCAGGGGTGAGGGCTGTTGGTGTGTGGGGTGAGGGGTGAGGGGTGGAGGGATGAGGTGTGAGTGCTGTTGGTGTGGGGGATGTGGGGTGAGGGATTGTAGGGGTGAGGGGTGAGGGGTGGATGGGTGTGGGGCGAGGGGGTGAGGCGTGAGGTGGTGAGGACTGTTGGAGTGAGGGGGAGGGGTGAGGGCTGTTGGTGTGTGGGGTGAGGGGTGAGGGGTGGGAAAACATGTGTCGTGAGGAGCCGGAGCCAGGCAGGGGGGGTCTCACTTGGTGGCACGCCTCTGACCTCCGCCTCCGTGACCTCCCTCTCCTCCGGCCCTCCAACGATGTTGAGTGCCCTCTGCTACGGCACGGTGAGGGGGCGCAGGTCTTCCAGTCCCCCTCCGGTCTTCTTCCGCTCCCCGCGGTGATGGATGGTCTTTTCCTTCGGCGGGGGACGGGGTGGGGGGGAGGAGAACAGAAACAGCAACAGTGTTCGACGGTCCGGTGCATGCAGCCCGGTCTGATGGCATTGGTGCACAGGGCACCCGCCCATTGCGGCTGGCATGGGTGGGCGCAGCCATGTGGGTTAGAGTGGGGATGGGACCGTCCCACTGGTGGGGGGGTGGGTCACATATGTGGGTATTAGGTGGGTCGATGCCGGGGGCACAGTGCTGGGTACTCACTCGGGGCAGTCAGCATGGCTTTGTGCGTGGAAAATCATGTCTCACAAATTTGATTGAGTTTTTTGAGGGAGTGACCAAGAAGGTAGATGAGGGCAGTGCAGTAGACGTTGTCTACATGGACTTTAGCAAAGCCTTTGACAAGGTACCGCATGGTAGGTTGTTGCAGAAGGTTAAAGCTCACGGGATCCAGGGCGAGGTTGCCAATTGGATTCAAAATTGGCTGGACGACAGAAGGTGGTTGTAGAGGGTTGTTTTTCAAACTGGAGGCCTGTGACCAGTGGTGTGCCTCAGGGATCGGTGCTGGGTCCACTGTTATTTGTGATTTATATTAATGATTTGGATGAGAATTTAGGAGGCATGGTTAGTAAGTTTGCAGATGACACCAAGATTGGTGGCACAGTGGATAGTGAAGAAGGTTATCTAGGATTGCAACGGGATCTTGATCAATTAGGCCAGTGGGCCGACGAATGGCAGATGGAGTTTAATTTAGATAAATGTGAGGTGATGCATTTTGGCAGATCGAATCAGGCCAGGACCTACTCAGTTAATGGTATGGCGTTGGGGAGAGTTATAGAACAAAGAGATCTAGGAGTACAGGTTCATAGCTCCTTGAAGGTGGAGTCGCAGGTGGACAGGGTGGTGAAGAAGGCATTCGGCATGCTTGGTTTCATTGGTCAGAACATTGAATACAGGAGTTGGGACGTCTTGTTGAAGTTGTACAAGACATTGGTACGGCCACACTTGGAATACTGTGTGCAGTTCTGGTCACCCTATTATAGAAAGGATATTATTAAACTAGAAAGAGTGCAGAAAAGATTTACTAGGATGTTGCCGGGACTTGATGGTTTGAGTTATAAGGAGAGGCTGGATAGACTGGGACTTTTTTCCCTGGAGCGTAGGAGGCTTAGGGGTGATCTTATAGAGGTCTATAAAATAATGAGGGGCATAGATAAGGTAGATAGTCAACATCTTTTCCCAAAGGTAGGGGAGTCTAAAACTAGAGGGCATAGGTTTAAGGTGAGAGGGGAGAGATTCAGAAGGGCCCAGAGGGGCAATTTCTTCACTCAGAGGGTAGGGAGTGTCTGGAATGGGCTGCCAGAGGTAGTAGTAGAGGCGGGTACAATTGTGTCTTTCAAAAAGCATTTAGATAGTTACATGGGTAAGATGGGTATAGAGGGTTATGGGCCAAGTGCGGGCAACTGGGACTAGCTTAATGGTAAAAACTGGGCGGCATGGACTGGTTGGGCCGAAGGGCCTGTTTCCATGCTGTAAACTTCTATGATTCTATGATTCTATACGAGGCAAGTTTTTTACGCAGAGGGTAGTGGGTGCCTGGAACTCGCTACCGGAGGAGGTGGTGGAAGCAGGGACGATAGTGACATTTAAGGGGCATCTTGACAAACACATGAATAGGATGGGAACAGAGGGATACGGACCCAGGAAGTGTAGAAGATTGTAGTTTAGTCGGGCAGCATGGTCGGCACATGGAGGGCCAAAGGACCTGTTCCTGTGCTGTACATTTCTTTGTTCTTTGTGTGCTGTGTGTCTGCCCCCTGTGTTTCTGTCCCCTGTGTGTCTGCCCCCTGTGTGTCTGCCCCCTGTGTTTCTGTCCCCTGGCTAGTGGTCTCTGGCTTGTCTCGGGCAGAGGGCTGGTGCTCTGGCTGCTCTCGCTGTCCGTGCTTGGATTCCTGGGGGCACCTGCCCTGGCACTGGCTGGGGGGCATGGAGCCCCGGATAGGCCGAGCCCATTGCCGGCTGATCCTGTAAGACACAAGACAGCATTTATGGTTAGACAGGCGGACGGGGGTGAGGCGTGAGGTGGTGAGGACTGTTTGAGTGGGGGGTGTGGGTTGAGGGGTGGAGGGGGGTGGGGTGAGGGGTGGAAGGGTGTGGGGTGGAGGGAGAGAGGGGTGAGGGGTGGAGTGGTGTGGGGTGAGAGGGTGAGGGGTGTGGGTTGAGGGGTGGTGGGTGGTAGGGTGTAGGATGAGGGGATGAGGGGTGAGGCGTGAGGTGGTGAGGGCTGCTTGTGTGGGGGGTGAGGGGTGGAGGGTTTGGGGTGAGGAGTGGAGGGGGTGAGGGGTGGGGTGAGGTGTGGAGAGGTGTGTGAGTGGGAGGGGTGAGGGGGTGAGGGCTGTTGGTGTGTGGGGTGAGGGGTTGGAGGGGTGAAGGGGTGAGGGTGAGGTGGTGAGGGCTGTTTCTGTGGGGGGTGAGGGGTGGAGGGTATGGAGTGAGGAGTGGAGGGGGTGAGGGGTGGAGGGATGAGGTGTGAGGGCTGTTGGTGTGGGGGATGAGGGGTGGAGGGGTGAGGGGTGGAGGGGTGTGGGGTGAGTGGCCACTTTAAAAGCCGGTAACGGTGGACAGCCTGTGTCTACCCCGTCTGCCCTGACCATTACCTCCATCCCCCTCATCTGGGGAGGACTGGGCCTCTTCCTGCTGCTCCTCCACTCCGCCCTCCTCTGCCTGCGTCACATCGCCCCTCTGTTGGGCTATGTTGTGCAGGACGCAGCACACCACAATGATGCGGCCGACCCTATCTGACCGATACTGGAGGGCGCCCCCAGAGAGGTCCAGGCACCTGAAACGCATCTTCAGCACGTCAAAGCACCTCTCTATCACTCCCCTTGTCGCTACATGGGCATCATTGTAGCGGTTCTCCGCCTCATTGCGTGGCCTCCGTATAGGCGTCATCAGCCACGATCGCAATGGGTAGCCCCTGTTGCCCAGCAACCAGCCCCTCAGCCGGGGATGGCGTCCCTCGTACATGCCGGGGATGGATGACCGCGACAACACGAATGAGTCGTGTACACTGCCTGGGTAACGGGCGCAGACGTGCAGGATCATCATGCGGTGGTCGCAGACCACCTGTACGTTCATTGAATAGGTCCCCTTCCTATTAGTGAACACGGCCCTGTTATCTGCAGGTGGCCGCACGGCGACGTGCATCCCATCGATCGCGCCCTGGACCATGGGGAACCCGGCCACGGCAGAGAAGCCCACGGCCCGGGCATCTTGGCTGGCCCGGTCCACGGGGAAGCGGATGTAGCGGTGCGCCATGGCATATAGGGCATCTGTCACTGCCCGGATGCACCGGTGCACCGATGTCTGCGATATGCCGGACAGGTCCCCACTCGGTGCCTGGAATGACCCCGTTGCATAAAATTTCAGGGCCACCGTAACCTTGATGGACACGGGGAGAGGGTGTCCCCCGCCAGTGCCACGCGGTGACAGGTGTGCCAGCAGGTGGCAGATGTGTGCCACGGTTTCCCAGCTTATCCGGAGTCTCCTCCTGCATTCCCGGTCCGTGAGGTCCTGGTATGACTGCCTGGGCCGGTACACACGGGGCGCGCTCGGGTGCCTCCGTTGCCATGGGGCCGCGACATCCTCCTCCCCCTCCTCGTCCTGTCGGTCAGGTGCCCCTCCAGCCTGGGCGGCTGCCGCCTGCCCCTCTGCAGCAGCCTGCTGGCACGCTCCTCCTCCTCCTCCTCCTCCTCCTCCTCCTCATCCAGGGCAACATAGACATGAGCGGCTGCCGCCACGGCGGCCAACATCGCTGGATGATCTGAAAACATGACGGCCTGGTGGGGGGAGGGGAACGACGACATGTCATCATTGCCCATATCCCCTCCTCCCCCCAGCCAGGTGGCATGGACCGCATGGGTCCAACTGTTGGAGGCTGGCACCTGGCCAGGTGGACCAACTCACTTGCCCTCCCATCCCCCTCCCTGGCACGGACCCCCCCCCCCCATCCCCCTCCCCGGCATGGACCCCCCCCCCCCAACCTCCACCCCAGCACGGACCCCCCCCCATCCCCCTCCCCAGCACGGACCCCCCCCATCCCCCTCCCCGGCACGGACCCCCCCCCAACCTCCACCCCGGCACGGATCCCCCCCAACCTCCACCCCGGCACGGACCCCCCCATCCCCCTCCCCGGCACGGACCCACCCCCAACCTCCACCCCGGCACGGACCCCCCCCCCATCCCCCTCCCCAGCACGGACCCCCCCCCATCCCCGTCCCCGGCACGGATCCCCCCCCCAACCTCCACCCCGGCACGGACACCCCGTCCCCCTCTCCAGCACGGATCCCCCCCCACAACCTCCACCCCGGCACGGACCCACCCCCAACCTCCACCCCGGCACGGACCCCCCCCCCCCATCCCCCTCCCCAGCACGGACCCCCCCCCATCCCCGTCCCCGGCACGGACCCCCCCCAACCTCCACCCCGGCACGGACACCCCGTCCCCCTCCCCAGCACGGACCCCCCCACAACCTCCACCCCGGCACGGACCCCCCCCCCAACCTCCACCCCGGCACGGACCCCCCATCCCCCTCCCCGGCACGGACCCCCTCCCGGCACTCCCCCGGAGCCCAGCCTACTCTAACCACCACCCCCCCCCCCCGCCGCACACACACACACACAACCCGAGACACACCTCTCCTCACGCATTCAGACTGCGGCCACGCCATCGCCTGCCCAGAGCCAACCCCCCAGGCCGTCACTCACCTCCACGCTGGTCGGCGTGAACCTGGAGCACAGGGTCACGCCGATGAAAAGGATGTTTAATTTACGTCGACGTGAACGGTCATCACGTCGACGGGACTTCGGCCCATCCGGAAGGGAGAATATCGGCAGGCCGAAAATCGGCTGCCTTGCACAGGCCCGTGACATTCTCCGACGGCAGCGGCGACATTAACCCCCGCCGACTTTTCTCCCTTCGGAGACTTCGGCAACCGGCGGGGGCGGGATTCACGGCGGCCAACGGCCATTCTCCGACCCGCTGGGGGGGTCGGAGAATGACGCCCATGATCTGGACATAGCCTCAAAATTGGAGAATCCAGCCCTTAGATTCTGAAACGGAAAATCCCGCCATGTGTGTTTTCAAGAAGCAGTTAGATACAGCACTTATGGTGAAGGGGATCAAAGAATATGGGGATAATGTGGGGTTAGGCTATTGAATTGGATGATCCACCATGATTATAATGAATGGTGGATCAAGATTAAAGGGCCAAATGGACTCCTCCTGCTGCTATTTTCAATGTTTCTATCACACTGCCCAAGTACTTAACCTGCTCCAGTTTTCAAAGTTCACCTGTGAACCAACCTCTTCGACATTGCGATGAATGGAGGAAATTGTTACATATTATATTTTATATTTTGTTGAAGTAATGTGATTAAAAATGCTGGATTCAAATACATACAGGCAGTATGTTTGCTAAAGCTGTAATTAAGGAGTCGTAAAGGTGAGGTATTCATTGATTTTTAACCATTTACCTGTTTACAGAGTGGTGGCTAATGGAATATTGGGTAAAATTTTCCTTTTGGTCATGTTTGCAGTCGCTGGTGACGACATCTCTGCCGTTTTTCCCAACGAAATATTCTTCGAACCCAATGGTCATCTCCATGTTAAAAATGTGGTGGCAACTCCATCAGCATTTTAAGTTGAGGATAGTATCAAGGTGGTCCCCTATCTGTAGGAACCATTTGTTTGATCCGGCAAAATTGGATGCCATATTTGGGGGGTGGAAGTGTAAGGGACTGGAGAGGGGGAGGGACTTGTTTCTGGAAGGACGGATAGCCAGCTGGGGGGAGTTGAGGGAGAAAGCAGGACAGGAGGAGGGGGGGTTGGGGGGGTATGCAGGTATGTTCAGGTACTTTCAGGTGCAGGATTTTGTTTGGTGGGCATTTGCGACATTCCCGATGGCGCCGCCACCCACTTTGCTGGAAAGGATACTTCCTGTGTGGGGTCCTAGCTAAGCAGGTCATGGGATGCAGAGATGCAGTTAATGGGAGGAGTCAGTGCTGTCCTGATTTTGGCAGTTTGGCTCGACGATTTGAATCTGACAAGACAGAAGGATTTTCAGGTTTGTCCTGAAATATAACAACTCCTGATACATAATAACTACATTATCAATCATAGCATAATGATTGCTAAAACTGTTTGAAAATGCTGGAAATAATCAGCATTTGTGGAGAAGGGAAAACAGTTAATGTTTTAGGTCAATGACCTTTCATCATAAGGGCAACAGATTGGAGGTATAACCTGTTTTAAAGTAAACACTGAGGCAGGGAAAGGGGAAGAGGCCAGGGGATGAAAGACACAAAGGGAAGATCTGTCATAGGGTGGAAGGCAGGGGAGATTAAATAAGATGATGGTGCAAGCCAGAAAAGAGATGGTGATGGAACAAGTTAAAAAAACAAAGATGGCTTTATGGAAGGTGTAAATGGAAAGGCAGAATCATCACCAACAGTTACTGTCTGAAAAACAATTGGAGCTTTAGGTATTAGGAATTGCTGAAGCCGATATTGAATCTGGAAGGCTGCAAAGTGTCTAATTGAAAGGTGAGATGCTGTTCTTCCGGCTTACGTTGTTCATCTACACCAGTCATTTTCAAACTCAGGGTTGCAACCCACGGGTGGGTCGCAGGCGGGTGTCAGAAGAGTCATGGAGCGATTGGTCTTTTAAAAATGCCAGCCTCGACTGGCTTTCAAGAATGCCAGCTGCCCCTCAGCCAGCCGGATCTAGCAGTGCGCAGGTCCGGAACCCAGGAGGACAGACCGCCTCCTCTGTATGTCAGTGCGCTGTCCAGGAGCAGATTTTCAAAATTTGAATCGATGGAGTCTTTGTGGTAGTATGCATTAGGGGTCATGTGGGACTGTGAAGCCGTGATGCTATTGGCTGACAGATCCCAGGTCCTGGTTGGCTGTTGACCCCTAGCTCTGCCCTGAAGGCGGAGTATAAGAACCCGGGCTTCTCCCCGCCGCTCCAGTCTGTTGCTGAACTGCGGGGAACAAGTCACGCTTAATAAAGCCTCATCGACTTCATCTCTATTCGTCTCTCTCGTAAGTCATTGTGCGCTACAATTTATTAAGCGTGCTTAAAGGACTATGGAGCTCAGGATCGCCCCGGAATGCCTTCGGATCAGCCCCCACGCAGTGAACTCAGCAGCAGTTTTTAAACACTGGCAGGCTTGTTTCGAATGCTACCTCCGAACGGCCCCCGGCCGGATCACAGAAGACCAGAAACTGCAGGTCCTGCACTCAAGGGTAAGCCCGGAAATTTACCCTCTCATAGAAGACGCAGAGGATTTCCCGACGGCGCTCGCAGCACTAAAGAGCGTCTACGTTCGCCCAGTGAACCAGGTCTATGCACGCTACCAACTCGCAACGAGACGGCAAAGTCCCGGAGAATCGTTAGAGGAGTTCTACGCCGCGCTGCTAATTTTGGGACGGGGCTGCAGCTGCCCGCCGGTAAACGCGACTGAACACACGGACATGTTAATCTGCGATGCGTTTGTGGCAGGTATGAACTCTCCCCAAATCCGCCAAAGACTTTTAGAAAAAGAGTCGCTAGGACTCTCAGAGGCACGGACCATCGCAGCTTCCCTAGATGTGGCCTCGCAAAACGCCCGCGCCTACGGCCCCGACCGCGCGGCAGCCCCTTGGGCTCCATGGACCCCCGTCGCGACAAACCCCCCCCCCCCCTCACAGGCTTGCGCGGTTAAGACGCCAGATCATCACGGGGGGGCCCGCTGCTATTTCTGCGGGCAGGCGAAACACCCCCGGCAGCGCTGCCCGGCCCGCGCAGCGATTTGCAAGAGCTGCGGCAAAAAGGGCCATTTCGCGGCTGTGTGCCGGTCCCGGGGGGTCGCCGCTGTCCCCGGCGAAGAAAGAGTCCAGCGCATCCCAAACGCTCCTCAACCCCCCCCCAGCGCCCCATGTGCGACCCACGGGCGCTGCCATTTTGGGTCCCGGCCACCACGAGGGGAGGATGGGTGCCGCCATCTTGTGACCCCCCAGCCATGTGCGATGCATGGGGGCGGCCATTTTGTCCACCCCCGACCACGTGCGATCCGTGGGGGCGGCCATTTTGTCCACCCCCGGCCGCGTGCGATTCATGGACGACGCCATCTTGGATGACAACAAAGGACCCCAGCATCGACGGCTCCACGGGGTCCGAAGAAGACGCTGAGACACTACGACCACATCTGGCCTCGGTGACGCTGGATCAAGCACGGCCCCGGACGCTCCAGACGACAACAACAACGGTGCTGATCAACGGACACGAGACACCATGCCTGATCGACTCCGGGAGCACCGAAAGCTTCATCCACCCCGACACGGTAAGACGCTGTTTTTTGACCATCCGTCCCAGTACGCAAAAGATTTCCCTAGCTGCAGGATCCCACTCCGTAGAGATCAAATGGTTCTGCATAGTGACCCTAACGGTGCAAGGGAGGGAGTTTAAAAACTACAGGCTCTACGTCCTTCCCCAACTCTGCACGCCCACATTACTGGGATTAGATTTCCAGTGCAACCTGCAGAGCCTAACGTTTCAATTCGGCGGCCCAATACCCCCACTCACTATCTGCGGCCTCGCAACCCTCAAAGTTGAACCGCCATCCTTGTTTGCAAACCTCACCCCGGATTGCAAACCCGTCGCCACTAGGAGCAGACGGTACAGCGCCCAGGACCGGACATTTATTCGGTCCGAAGTCCCGCGGTTGCTGAAGGAAGGCATAATCCAGGCCAGCAATAGTCCCTGGAGAGCACAGGTGGTAGTAGTAAAGACCGGGGAGAAGCAAAGGATGGTCATAGACTATAGCCAGACCATCAACAGGTACACACAGCTAGATGCGTACCCTCTCCTCCGCATATCCGACATGGTAAATCGGATTGCCCAATATAAGGTCTTCTCCACCATGGACCTCAAGTCCGCCTACCACCAGCTCCCCATCCGCCCAAGTGACCGCAAGTACACAGCCTTCTGAGGCAGACGGGCGTCTATACCACTTCCTAAGGGTCCCATTTGGCGTCACAACGGGGTCTCGGTCTTCCAACGGGAGATGGACCGAATGGTTGATCAACACGGGTTGCAGGCCACGTTCCCGTATCTCGACAACGTAACCATCTGCGGCCACGATCAGCAGGACCACGACGCCAACCTCCAAAAATTCCTCCAGACCGCAAACGCCTTGAACCTCACATACAACGAGGACAAGTGCGTTTTTAGCACAAACCGGCTGGCCATCCTGGGATACGTAGTGCGCAATGGGATAATAGGCCCCGACCCCGAACGCATGCGCCCCCTCATGGAATTTCCCCTCCCCCACTGCTCCAAAGCCCTGAAACGCTGCCTGGGGTTCTTTTCATATTACGCCCAGTGGGTCCCCCAGTATGCAGACAAGGCCTGCCCACTAATACAGACTACTACCTTCCCCCTGTCGACAGAGGCTCGCCAGGCCTACAGCCGCATCAAAGCGGATATCGCAAAGGCCACGATGCGCGCCATCGATGAGTCCCTCCCCTTCCAGGTCGAGAGCGACGCCTCCGATGTAGCTCTAGCGGCCACCCTTAACCAAGCGGGCAGACCCGTGGTCTTCTTCTCCCGAACCCTCCACGCCTCAGAAATCCGCCACTCCTCAGTGGAAAAGGAAGCCCAAGCCATAGTGGAAGCTGTACGACATTGGAGGCATTACCTGGCCGGCAGGAGATTCACTCTCCTCACTGACCAACGGTCGGTAGCTTTCATGTTCGATAATGCACAGCGGGGCAAAATTAAAAATGACAAGATCTTAAGGTGGAGGATCGAGCTCTCCACCTTCAACTACGAGATCTTGTACCGTCCCGGAAAGCTGAACGAGCCGTCCGATACCCTATCCCGCGGCACATGTGCCAACGCACAAATAGACCGTCTCCAAGCCCTCCACGAAGACCTCTGCCACCCGGGGGTCACTCGGTTCTACCATTTTATAAAGTCCCGCAACCTCCCCTACTCTGTGGAGGAGGTCCGTACAGTCACCAGGAACTGCCACATCGGCGCAGAGTGCAAACCGCACTTTTTCAGGCCGGATAGCGTGCACCTGATCAAGGCTTCCCGTCCCTTTGAACGCCTCAGTCTGGATTTCAAAGGGCCCCTCCCCTCCACCGACCGCAACACATACTTCCTGAACGTGGTGGACGAGTACTCCCGTTTCCCTTTCGCCATCCCCTGCCCCGACATCACAGCGGCCACAGTTATTAAAGCCCTTAGCACCATATTCACACTGTTCGGTTGCCCCGCATATATCCATAGCGACAGGGGGTCCTCCTTCATGAGTGACGAGCTGCGCCAGTTCCTGCTCAGCAAGGGTATAGCCTCGAGCAGGACGACCAGCTACAACCCCCGGGGGAACGGGCAAGTAGAGAGGGAGAATGGCACGGTCTGGAAGACCGTCCTACTGGCCCTACGGTCCAGGGATCTCCCAGTTTCACGGTTGCAGGAGGTCCTCCCGGATGCTCTCCACTCCATCCGGTCGCTGCTGTGTACCACCACTAACCAAACGCCTCATGAGCGCCTCCTCGTCTTCCCCAGGAAGTCCTCCTCCGGAACGTCGCTGCCGACCTGGCTGGTGGCCCCAGGACCCATCTTGCTCCGGAAACATGTGCGGGCGCACAAGTCGGACCCGTTGGTCGAGAGGGTTCATCTCCTCCACGCGAACCCGCAGTACGCCTACGTGGCGTACCCCGACGGCCGACAGGACACGGTCTCCCTGCGAGACCTGGCGCCCGCCGGCAACACGCACCCCCCCCCGACACCGATCACCCCCTCCCTGCCACCGGCGCACCCCGCGACCGCCCCCTTCCCGGGAGGATCGGTCCTCCTCCCATGTCCGACCAGGAGTGAAACAGAAGCAGACACCGAAAAGCTCCCGGAGACGACAACGCTGGAACAAGCACCTGCACCACCACCGGGACTGAGGCGATCGACAAGGAAGACCAGACCGCCCGCTCGACTCGTGGCATCGGTGTAACACAAGAATGTTGTTGGACTGTAACGAGAATGTTCTTCTCCTCTTACGAATATTGTAAATAGTTCACAAACCCTGTACATAGCCCAGTGTAGGGCAAAGTGTAGGGCATTGTAATGACATGCCAAAAAATGTTTTTCCTCCCAGGACCAGCCTTGTAAACCCCTACCACCATGCGAAGCACCACCCCGTCGGGTTCATTTTTAACAAGGGGTGAATGTGGTAGTATGCATTAGGGGTCATGTGGGACTGTGAAGCCGTGATGCTATTGGCTGACAGATCCCGGGTCCTGGTTGGCTGTTGACCCCTAGCTCCGCCCTGAAGGCGGAGTATAAGAACCCCGCTGCTCCAGTCTGTTGCTGAACTGCGGGGAACAAGTCACGCTTAATAAAGCCTCATCGACTTCATCTCTATTCGTCTCTCTCGTAAGTCATTGTGCGCTACAGTCTTGCCAGCAGAAGCGGCGGCCGAGAGCAGGTCACACGCCAGGTACACTGACGCCTCGTGCTCTGGGTGCGCAATTACAGAGGAGAGCTTCCTCTGCTTTTTAGTTGCAGCAAGTAAGCAACAGGACTGTGTGAAGAATTGAAGATGGGTCTGTTTGAACTAAGAACGAGAGGGCCAGAGACACAAACAGGTCAGGATCTCACAACTGAATCTGCTGGAGAGAGCTTCCAAGGAGAGGCCAATATCAGGACAAAGCAGTGCTGGTGTGAGCTCCAGGACCTCTGATGAACAACCCAGACAGAAATGTTACATTGAATGACAAACCAAGTGAGAGCATGAAGATCACGTGGGCTCACCATTTGCATTAAATGGAAGCGAAAATCATGGGGTCATGAAAGTCGGCCGGTGTGGGTCCCAAAGGTCGGCCGAAGTGGGTCCCGAAGGTCGCCCGGTGTGGGTGCCGAAGATCGGCCGGTGTGGGTCCCGAAGGTCGGCCGGTGTGGGTCCCAAAGGTCGCCCGGTGTGGGTCCCAAAGGTCGCCCGGTGTGGGTGCCGAAGATCGGCCGGTGTGGGTCCCGAAGGTCGCCCGGTGTGGGTCAGGAAAGTCGGCCGGTGCGAGTCCCAAAGGTCGGCCGGTGTGTCCCCCGAAGATCAGCCGGTGTGGGTCCCAAAGGTCGCCCGGTGTGGGTCAGGAAAGTCGGCCGGTGCGAGTCCCAAAGGTCGGCCGGTGTGGGTCCCGAAGATCGGCCGGTGTGGGTCCGGAAAGTCGGCCGGTGTGGGTCCCGAAGGTCGCCCGGTGCGGGTCCCGAAGGTCGGCCGGTGCGGGTCCTGAAGGTCGGCCGGTGTGAGTCCCAAAGGTCGGCCGGTGTGAGTCCCGAAGGTCGGCCGGTGTGGGTCCCGAAGGTCGGCCGGTGTGAGTCCCGAAGGTCGGCCGGTGTGGGTCCCGAAGGTCGGCCGGTGTGGGTCCCGAACGTCGGCCGGTGTGAGTCCCGAAGGTCGGCCGGTGTGAGTCCCGAAGGTCGCCCGGTGTGGGTCCCGAAGGTCGCCCGGTGTGGGTCCCGGTGTGAGTCCCGAAGGTCGCCCGGTGTGAGTCCCGAAGGTCGGCCGGTGTGGGTCCCGAAGGTCGCCCGGTGTGAGTCCCGAAGGTCGGCCGGTGCGGGTCCCGAAGGTCGCCAGGTGTGGGTCCCGAAGGTCGCCCGGTGTGGGTCCTGAAGGTCGCCCGGTGTGGGTCCCGAAGGTCGGCCGGTGTGGGTCCCGAAGGTCGCCCGGTGTGGGTCCCGAAGGTCGCCCGGTGTGGGTCCCGAAGGTCGGCCGGTGTGAGTCCCGAAGGTCGGCCGGTGTGGGTCCCGAAGGTCGGCCGGTGTGGGTCCCGAAGGTCGCCCGGTGTGAGTCCCGAAGGTCGGCCGGTGTGGGTCCCGAAGGTCGGCCGGTGTGAGTCCCGAAGGTCGGCCGGTGTGAGTCCCGAAGGTCGGCCGGTGTGGGTCCCGAAGGTCGGCCGGTGTGGGTCCCGAAGGTCGGCTGGTGTGGGTCCCGAAGGTCGGCTGGTTGGTCAACATGGGTCCCTGGAAAAATAGTTTGAAAAACACTGATCTACACTATTCTAATGAGGCTGAAAGGAGCCAGAAGTCAGGGTGGGGGTTGAGAAGCGAAATATAACAAAAGGTGACAGGAACATCATGATCATGTCAATGGATTTAATGGAGGCGTTTTGTAAAGTTAATACTCAATCTGCATTTGGCCTCCACAATGTAGAGGGAACTGAATTCACTAAATTTAATGAAGTACAAGTAAATCGCTGTTTCGCCTGGTAGGATCAGTTGAAGACCATAGGCATGCGCAACCCGTGGGGGAGGGGGGAAAGAGGAGAAAAGGCTGAAGGGACACAAAAGGGACAGGTGGGAGGGAGGGGCAACCCCCCTCCCCCAATCATAGGGGAAACACAGCCGAAGTTGATGGGGAAGAAAATAAAGGAATTGAGGAAGGGGGGGGAACCGCACTCCCCCCCCAATTAAAAAAATGCCCGGGAGGACACAAGGTGGGGGGGAGGGGGCAGGGAGGGGCCACTTGATGAGCCAGAGGGCGGCAGAATGAAAATAGGGGGAATTAAGTGAGGACAAGACAAACCTTTCTGTATAATACAGTAAATAAACACGGCCAATAATGGAAATAACAGCTTATAAATTTTGAGACTGGCAATAAAAAGATTTTTTTTAAAAGAAGGGTAGGCAACTGGAAGTGAAGTAAAGGTCAGCCAATATCGAACTGAATGGTGAAACAGGGGCTGATTGACCTACTTTTGTTCCATTAATAATGAGCAGCCAATAAACTGCCGATTATTTTGCTCCCCTATCCAAGTTTCACTTTACCCCTAATCTCTCTAATGCCCCCTTTGCTGGACCTCTCATTCTCCAGTCTCCCAGAACTTCAAACCTGATCATGTCTGAGGTATAATGTATCCTATCCCACATGAAATCCTGCTCACCGATTACTGCTGTTCTCAGTGACCTAACCTGGCACCCTGTCTCCTCCCACCGTTTAAATTTAATTACTTGTTCTTTGCTTCAAACCCATCCACAGCCAAACCCTACCTTTGCAGCATTTTCTAGCCTCCATAGCCCTCCATACCCTTCAGCTCCCTTACTCTGACCTTTTGTCCTCCTTCTTTCTCTGTCCCCCTATCAGGGATAAGGCCTTCTTTAACCTCAGCCCTACTTTTTGGAATTTCCTTCTTGTACCTGGACACCCACCTCTCACTTCTCTCACTAATTTTTAAAACATTCTTAGAATCAATTTTTCAACATATCTTTCAGTCGCTTGGGCATCCTGAGCCCAACAAAACTAACCCCCAATAGCGATGCCGTCCCACTTGCTTCCCCTGCAGAGGCCTCCCAATTACAGCCATGTACCATGCACCACCCTCCTTGGGGGGGTTTCTTGACTGACCCCACTTGCAGTTCGGCTTCCCCCTTGGTTCCTTACGGACAGCAGTCCAAGAGCTGCTTCAGGTGATGCTGCTGGAACAGGCAGGCTGCAAGACATCCAATTATCAAGCATTTTGTAGAATCATAGAATCTACAGTACAGAAGGAGACCATTCGGCCCATCGAGTCTGCACTGGCCCTTGGAAAGAGCACCTTTTTTAAGCCCACACCTCCACCCCATCCCCGTAATCCAGCAACCCCACCTAACCTTTTGGACACTAAGGGGCAATTTAGCACGGCCAATACACCTAACCTGCATATATTTGGACTGTGGGAGGAAACCGGAGCACCCGGAGGTATCCCATGCAGACACGGGGAGAAAGTGCTTGGGCGCGATTCTCCGCTCCCGCGACTAAGTGCCCACGCCGTCGTGAACGCCGTCGAGTTTCATGACGGCGCGAAACTGCCCCGATCGCGATCGATTCAGGGCCCGAAAATGGGCTAGGAGCTGGGCCGCGAGGAACACGGGGGGCGTGACACGAAAGCAGCGTCGTCAGCGCGCAACGCCCGAATGACGTGGCGCTGCGCCATAAATGGCGCGGTCCGCGCACGGGAGGACCCAGGGGGAGGAGAAGGAGGAGAGATGGCTGAGTCCCGACGAGCCGCACCGAGGTTCCGGGACACGGACCTGGACACCCTCCTCGATGAGGTTGAAAACCGAAGGGCCACCCTCTGCCCAAGACGGGGCATCGCCAGCCGTCCAGCACGGTGAGGCGTGACGTTGGCACCGCTGTGAGTGCTGTGGGGCACACCCCCCGGTCCGGGGAGCAGTGTCGGAAGAAGCTGCATGACCTCATTCGGGCTGTCAGGGTAAGTGCCATGAGGGTGCCCCCGGGTCACAACCAACCCCCCCCCCCTCCCGGCACGAGGGAGGGAAGTAGGGTGGGGGGTGGGTGGGGGGGGGGGGGCAGGTTCAGGGTGTACAACGTTGTACTCGACCCACATGAGCACCGGGAACCCCCTGGAGAGATGCCATGGCGTGGCTCCAACTGTCTCCTCACCCAGCATTGATATAGCCGATATCTGCACGCCCTGATGATACCCACCAAATGTGATGCTTTATCCAACCCCCCCCCCCCCCCCCCCCCCGGACAAAACAGCTCACAACCAACGCGAGCGTATGAGAACCGGAGGGGCTTCTCCTGTGCTGCACCCCCTAAATGTTCACGAGCAGAGGGCCCTGGACCTCGCTGGGGGATCCTCCACCCGGGAGGTCGCGACATGCCAGGTCGGAGGCGCAGAAGCAAGTGAGACAACCCTGCATGTCCACACCCCCCACCGCAGCCCCCCCCCCCCAGCCCGTCATCGCCCCCCCTCACACTCTGCCACTACACCCTCGATCCCCTCCCCCCTCACACTCTGGCCACTACACCCTCGATCCCCTCCCCCCTCACACTCTGGCCACTACACCCTCGATCCCCTCCCCCCTCACACTCTGGCCACTGCACCCTCGATCCCCTCCCCCCTCACACTCTGGCCACTGCACCCTTGATCCCCTCCCCCCTCACACTCTGCCACTACATCCTCGATCCCCTCCCCCCTCACACTCTGCCACTACATCCTCGATCCCCTCCCCCCTCACACTCTGGCCACTGCACCCTCGATCCCCTCCCCCCTCACACTCTGCCACTACATCCTCGATCCCCTCCCCCCTCACACTCTGCCACTACACCCTCGATCCCCTCCCCCCTCACACTCTGCCACTACATCCTCGATCCCCTCCCCCCTCACACTCTGCCACTACACCCTCGATCCCCTCCCCCCTCACACTCTGCCACTACACCCTCGATCCCCTCCCCCCTCACACTCTGCCACTACATCCTCGATCCCCTCCCCCCTCACACTCTGCCACTACACCCTCGATCCCCTCCCCCCTCACACTCTGCCACTACACCCTCGATCCCCTCCCCCCTCACACTCTGCCACTACATCCTCGATCCCCTCCCCCCTCACACTCTGCCACTACATCCTCGATCCCCTCCCCCCTCACACTCTGCCACTACATCCTCGATCCCCTCCCCCCTCACACTCTGCCACTACACCCTCGATCCCCTCCCCCCTCACACTCTGCCACTACACCCTCGATCCCCTCCCCCCTCACACTCTGCCACTACATCCTCGATCCCCTCCCCCCTCACACTCTGCCACTACACCCTCGATCCCCTCCCCCCTCACACTCTGCCACTACACCCTCGATCCCCTCCCCCCTCACACTCTGCCACTACACCCTCGATCCCCTCCCCCCTCACACTCTGGCCACTACATCCTCGATCCCCTCCCCCCTCACACTCTGCCACTACATCCTCGATCCCCTCCCCCCTCACACTCTGCCACTACACCCTCGATCCCCTCCCCCCTCACACTCTGCCACTACATCCTCGATCCCCTCCCCCCTCACACTCTGCCACTACACCCTCGATCCCCTCCCCCCTCACACTCTGCCACTACATCCTCGATCCCCTCCCCCCTCACACTCTGGCCACTGCACCCTCGATCCCCTCCCCCCTCACACACTGCCCCCACCACCACCATACACCCGGCCCAGCGTGTCTAACGAACCCCGTATCGTTGTGTTCCCCAGGTCCAGCCGCCGAACGTCCAGGGACGTCTCGGCCAAGACACAGCCGATCATCGCCAACCTCAAGTGCACCCAGGGACGCACGCCAGAGGGTGGCAGTCGGTCGGACAGGAGGGCCATCCTCTCAGTCTGGGACGCTGGACGGGGACGCACATACAACGGGCAGAGACAATACTGAGGGGCAGAGGACGGACAGTGACGATGACGCACAGAGAACGGCCACACAGTCCACAGATTCACCTGGAGTGCAATATGACATGGGCCGCATGCACCATGCGCCGAGCCATGAGGGGAACCAGTACACACAAGACTTCCTAACGGATGATGACCTCGAGCTAGCGGCACTGCTGCCTCCCACACCATCCACCATCGCAGAGACACTCACCTCGGTTGGGCAGATAAGTGATGAGGCTCCCGGTTCACGGTCTTGTGCGCACCACACAGCCGAGCGCAGTACAGCAGGTGGAGTTTGGAGCAGCCGAGGGGCTGGACGGTCGGAGGGCAGCCCAGGCCCAGCAAACAGCTGCCGCCCAGGCGGTTCCCGGGTTCCTGGATATACTTGACCCACCTGGACAACCGATGCACGTGGACACCGAGGGACTGAGTAACGGGATGAGGGCCATCTTCCAGGACCTGCACACGCAGTTGGAGGAGTCCATTCGCGTCCAGGAGCAGGGAGAGGTGCCGCTCATCGCAGCCACCCAGGCCAACACCGCACGGGTGGCATCCGCGGTGGAGGCTATGGGTGAAACGGTTTTGGCCATTGGTCAGGTTCTGCAAGGCGTTGGGCTTCACGTGCACGCGTCATCCATGGCCCAGGAGCGGGCTGCCCTCTCACAAGTAGCCATGCGCCAGAGCCAACACGACATTGCCGCCGCTCTCCGGGCCCTGGCCGAGTCTCGCCGTGCCATGGCCCGGTCCCAGCAGGCGATGGTACAGTCCCAGCAGTCAGTCGCAGAGAGCCTAGACCGCCTGGAGTACGTGATGGATGGCGTAGCGCACTCACAGGTTGTGATAGCACAGTCCCTGGCAGGAATGTCGCACTCTCTGGGCTCCGTCTCTGCGAACATTCGGACCGTGGTCGATACCGCTGCAGGCCTCCAGAACTGGCAGCGCCAGGTGTCGGTGGTGCGACGGGGCATGTCTCCGAGCGCACCTCCATCACACAGTGAGGCCCGGGGGCCACCAGGCTCCCCCAGGGAGGAGGAGGTTCTGGGGCCCGTCCCGGTACCTCCAGCAAGGGACATCACGGAACACTCGGCCTCCCCCCGTTCCGTCCTTGGCACATCTGGTGGGCAGCGGGCAGGACAGGGTGGCACCACGCCAGCCAGCATGCCCGCCGAGCAGCCTGGCCCATCGAAGCCGGGCTGCTACAGGAAACGCGTGCCGACGGGGAGCCAAGTCACAGGGCGTGATTCTCAGCAGTCCACCTCCACTCCTGATGTACCATCTGGGGAGACACCTAGACGTAGTGGTAGGGCCCGTAAGGCAAAGAAATTAGGCACATAATAAGTTGGCATGGGTGCAGGGCACAGTTTAGTTGTAGGGGGTAGGGCATCTGTGTGTGAATGTCACAATTAAACCCACTGTTGCACTTAACTTGTAAGACTCTGTGCTATGTCCGGTGCCAGGGGGCTCGTGAGGGTGACCGAGTGGCGCTGTGGTTAACGAGCGATTCAACGTCGGTGTCGGATGTGCTGTCCCTTTCCCCCCTGCCTCCCAAAATCGGACACCATAGTCCTCGGCACACCGACGGCAGCTACCCCACACGGGCACGTGATGAAATGTCCGTGACGAAGGCTGTGACCACCGGAGTGGATGGTTCAGCTATAGCCATGAGTCAGACCTTGGCTGGCGAAGGGGCTGTCATCATTCAACATGGCACTGATCACAACCGCTTACACAATCATCAATGTTGTGCAATCCCGTAGTGCCGCAGTGGTAAGGTGGTGTGGAATTGGTGCCGTGAACACAGTGTGGGGGTGCGGGGGTGCGGGGGTGGGGGTGGTGGGTGCTGAGTGGTGCCCGTGTGCAGGACTGGCGGTGCAAGTGGCAGTGTTCAGCGAATCCCTCCCCCACGGTGCGTGAACCATGCGGCCACCAACGCGTCGCGTGCCCGTTGTCCGCGGTGGTGCCGTCGTGCAGCCTCCTGGACGTAACCAGCACCGGGCAGTGTCTGTGTCCTGCGACCCTCCCCCCACCCTGATGCATGCCATCCTCCTCCTCCTCCTCTTCCTCCTTCCCTTCGTTTGCGTTAGCTCCGGTGCCGTCGAACCTCCCTCCAACTCCTTCACCAGTACATCTCCCTCTGCATGGCAATGTTGTGCAGCGCACAGCGGACCACAACAATGCGACCCGGTACTGCAGGGCCCCTCCGGTGCGATCCAGGCATCTGAATCGCATCTTCAGCAGGCCGAAGCACCTCTCCACCACACCCCTGATTGCTGCATGGGCCTCGTTGTATAGGCTCTCCGCGTTGGTCTGAGGCCTCCGTATTGGCGTCATCAGCCATGACCTCAACGGATAGCCTCTGTCGCCCAGCAACCAGCCCCTCAGGCGGGGGGGCATCCATCGAACATTGCGGGGATGAACGACTGTGCCAGAATGTAGGTGTCATGCACACTCCCGGGGTACTTTGCACACACGTGCATGATCTTCATGTGGGGGTCGCACACCACCTGAATGTTCATGGAGTATGCGCCCTTCCTGTTCATGAACACTGCCCTGTTGTCTGCAGGTGGGCGCATGGGGACGTGCGCACCATCGATGACACCCTGGACCATCAGTATCCTGGCCGCCTTGGCGAATCCACGTGCCCGTGCTTCCTGCTGTGCTCGGTCCTCGGAGAAGTGAATGTACCTGTCCGCGATGGCGTACAAGCTGTCGGTCACGGCCCTGATGCACCTGTGGACCGATGCCTGTGAGATCCCGGATAGGTCCCCGCTCGGCGCCTGTAAGGAACCGGTCGCATAGAAGTTTAGGGCCACCGTCACCTTGACGGAGACTGGTATCGCGTGTCCTCCTCCCATTCCACGTGGTGTGAGATGCGCCACGAGGTGGCATGTATGTGTGACCGTCTCCCTGCTGAACCGTAGTCTCCTCATGCATGTGATAGCCGGTAGGGCCTCGAACGACATTCTGTCACGGTACACGCTCGGCCTTGCTGGACGCCTGTGGCGCCCTGGCACCACCATCAGTGGATCCTCCTCCTCCTCCCCTCCAAGCACTTCAATATCAGTTCCCGCCTCCTGTGCATTCCTCGCGCCGGGGGGTCAATGTTCCCCTCGGCATCCCCCTGTACATTCGGGGCCTGAGCGCCTGCAGCCTGCGCGGCGACGACGGGCCACTCCGCGGCCATCCCCTCTGCTGCACCGGCGACCGCTGCATCTGCAGCCACTGTGGGCCGTCTGACTCTACGCTGCCGGATGGCCACCTGCAGAGCTGCGGCTCCAACCACGGCAGTGAACATCGCTGTCTGGTTGGCATACATGGTGACCTGCAGGAGGGTGGTGGGGGCAGAGAAACGACATGTTACACGGAGGTTCTTCCACACCTCGCCAGCCGGGTTGCATGGGATTCCTGTGTGCCCCGGTGGCCTGGTCGCGCTGCAGATACGCAGCCAGCCTAACACCTGGTCACTGTCTGCGTCCAACGGTCAGTTCACACCATCCTCTTCACCAGTGTGCCAGTCACCTGTGCCCATCAGCCACACGACAACCTGCGGCCGTGTCCTCGTCACCGTCCTGCCATATCAGGGCGGCTGACATGTGGCATCTGCGAATGGACGACCCCCTCCACACTCTCCCTCACCCCCCTCCCACCTCCACACTCTCCCTCTCCCCCCCCACCTCCACTCTCCCTCCCTCCCCTCCCACCTCCACTCCCTCCCTCACCCTCCCACCTCCACTCCCTCCCTCCCCACCCTCCAGTCCCTCCATCACCCCCCCCACCTCCACACTCTCCCTCCCCATCCCACCTCCACACTCTCCCTCACCCTCCCTCCCACCTCCACTCCCCCCCTTCCCCCCTCCACTCCCTCCATCACCCCCCCACCTCCACACTCTCCCTCCCCATCCCACCTCTACACTCTCCCTCCCCCCCACCTCCACACTCTCCCTCCCCATCCCACCTCCACACTCTTCCTCCCCCACCTCCACGCTCTCCCTCCCCCATCCCCCCTCCACACTCTCCCTCCCCCCCACCTCCACACACTCCCTCACCCTCCCTCCCACCTCCACTCCCTCCCTCACCCCCCCACCTCCACACTCTCCCTCCCCATCCCACCTCCACACTCTCCCTCCCCCACCTCCACACTCTCCCTCCCCCATCCCCCCTCCACACTCTCCCTCCCCCCCACCTCCACACTCTCCCTCACCCTCCCTCCCACCTCCACTCCCTCCCTCACCCCCCTCCCACCTCCACACTCTCCCTCCCACCTCCACTCCCTCCCTCACCCCCCCTCCCACCTCCACACTCCCCCCCACCTCCACACTCTCCCTCCCACCTCCACTCCCTCCCTCACCCCCCCTCCCACCTCCACACTCTCTCCCCCCCCACCTCCACACTCTCCCTTCCCACCTCCACTCCCTCCCTCACCCACCTCCCACCTCCACACTCACCCTCACCCCCCCTCCCACCCCCTCCCACCCACCCCCGTTGGCCGCAGCGTTCTCGGGGAAGCCGACCCAGTCTGCAAGAGCTCCGGAACAGTCCGCTCACCTCCTCACTGCTCAGCGTCAGCCAGCATGACTGGCTGATGACTTTATTTACCAGGTGTGAACAGCGACGCCGTGAACTGGGATCACACCGTCAGGACTTAGGCCCATCTGGGCCGGAGAATAGCGGGGATAGCGGAGAATTGCCATTTTGGGTGTCTCGGGCGATTCTCCGGCCTGCACCGTGCCGAACTCGATGGGGCCGATCTCGCCGCTTGGGTGAATCGCGGGAGGGCATCAGACCGGCGTCACGTGGAAAAATGGCGCGATCGGCGATTCTCCCAACCGGCGCGGCATTGGAGAATCGCGCCCCATGTCCCTGCCGTTCTTGTGTGCGGCGTACTTTTGCGCCAGTGTCCGAGAAAACCATGCTACGGCGAGTTCAAAGTCTCCGGCCCATTAGGAGTTCTGCGGGAGCTACCCCAGTCACCGCATGGGGGGTGGTCCTATACAAAAACAAAAAGCGAGCCAGTCTCGTGTCCATTGACCCGAAAGACTGCTCTTTCGGCCTCTTTTGAATGTCTGCACTGCGCGCTCCGCCAACCCATTTGAAGCCGGGTGGTAAGGGGCAGTGCGGATATGGCGTATGCCATTCATCTTCATGAACCTCGCAAACTCCTCACTGGTGAATGGAGTGCCGTTATCCGTGACCAGCACCTCGGGGAGGCCATGCGTGCTGAAAGACAAACGCATCTTTTCAATTGTTGCGCAGGACGTTGTGCCTAACACCTTATGCACCTCTAGCCATTTAGACTGGGCATCGATTAATAGAAGGAACATGGATCCTTGAAAAGGGCCTGCGAAATCTGCATGCAAGCGTGCCCAAGGCCTCCCTGACCATTCCCAGTGATGTAGGGGCGTGGCCGGCAGAAGCTTCTGATGCTCCTGGCAAATGGAGCAGTTTTGGGCCACCTTCTCAATGTCCGTGTCGAGGCCTGGACACCAGACATAACTCCGGGCCAACATTTTCATTTTGGTCACACCTGGATGGCCATTGTGCAAGTCTGTTAGTATCAGCTCCTGTCCTTTTGCCGGGACAATCACACGCGTCCCCCACAAGAGGATGATGTCTTCCACGCTGAATTCTGACAGCTTGGAGGAAAATGCCCGCAACTCGCCTGGGAGCTGTCTATGCTGCCCACCATACAGGACTATGTGCCGAACCTTTGACAGGACTGGCTCCGTCTGGGTCCACTCACGGATCTGTGATGCCGTGACAGGCAAGGTGTCCATAAAATTGCAACCACCTCACCGGTCGTGGGGATCGACATGGGGCCGGTCGATAAAGGCAATCAGCTCAGTGCGTCGGCATTCGCTATCTGCGCTCCTGGTTTGTGCTCCAGAGAATACTCGTATGCAGCAAGCAACAAAGAACAGCGCTGGATCCGTGCAGAAGCAATGGGCGGTATTGGCTTATCCTCTCTGAAAAGTCCCAGCAGGGGCTCATGATCAGTCACGATAGTGAAGTGGCGGTCATACACGTACTGGTGGAAACGTTTCACCGCAAAGACCACTGCCAGGCCCTCCTTCTCGATCTGCACGTACTTTTCTCCCGCTGCAGTCAATGCGCGGGAGGCGAAAGCTATCGGCCGCTCGGCCCCGTTCTCCATCTTGTGGGACAGGACGGCCCCAATACCATATGTGGATGCATCACATGTGACGAGCAAAGGCTTTCCCGGATCATAGTGGGTTAGTAACCCAGACGACGACAATTGTTGTTTTACCCGCTGGAAAGCGGTTTCTTGCGGCTGACCCCAAACGCAGGTGTACTCCAAAGGGCAACCGTGTATATTCATACAGGCCCCGGTGTGTATTAATCGCTACATATGGTCGGGAGGCAAGGTCCAGCTCCAACTGTAGGTAGGCGTGACTCATATCTAATTTTGTGAATGAGAGTCCGCCTGCAAGTTTCGCGTAGAGATCCTCTATGCGGGGCATTGGATATCGGTCGAGTCGGGAAGCAGTATTCACTGTAAGGTTATAGTTGCCGCACAAGCGAACTAACAAAGAACAAAGAACAAAGAAATGTACAGCACAGGAACAGGCCCTTCGGCCCTCCAAGCCCGTGCCGACCAAACTGCCCGACTAAACTACAATCTTCTACACTTCCTGGGTCCGTATCCTTCTATTCCCATCCTATTCATATATTTGTCAAGATGCCCCTTAAATGTCCCTATCGTCCCTGCTTCCACTACCTCCTCCGGTAGTGAGTTCCAGGTACCCACTACCCTCTGCGTAAAAAACTTGCCTCGTACATCTACTCTAAACCTTGCCCCTCTCACCTTAAACCTATGCCCCCTAGTAATTGACCCCTCTACCCTGGGGAAAAGCCTCTGACTATCCACTCTGTCTATGCCCCTCATAATTTTGTATACCTCTATCAGGTCGCCCCTCAACCTCCTTCGTTCCAGTGAGAACAAACCGAGTTTATTCAACCGCTCCTCATAGCTTATGCCCTCCATACCAGGCAACATTCTGGTAAATCTCTTCTGCACCCTCTCTAAAGCCTCCACATCCTTCTGGTAGTGTGGCGACCAGAATTGAACACTATACTCCAAGTGTGGCCTAACTAAGGTTCTATACAGCTGCAACATGACTTGCCAATTCTTATACTCAATGCCCCGGCCAATGAAGGCAAGCATGCCGTATGCCTTCTTGACTACCTTCTCCACCTGTGTTGCCCCTTTCAATGACCTGTGGACCTGTACTCCTAGATCTCTTTGACTTTCAATACTCTTGAGGGTTCTACCATTCACTGTATATTCCCTACCTGCATTAGACCTTCCAAAATGCATTACCTCACATTTGTCCGGATTAAACTCCATCTGCCATCTCTCCGCCCAAGTCTCCAGACAATCTAAATCCTGCTGTATCCTCAGACAGTCCTCATCGCTATCCACAATTCCACCAACCTTTGTGTCGTCTGCAAACTTACTAATCAGACCAGTTACATTTTCCTCCAAATCATTTATATATACTACAAACAGCAAAGGTCCCAGCACTGATCCCTGTGGAACACCACTGGTCACAGCCCTCCAATTAGAAAAGCATCCCTCCATTGCTACCCTCTGCCTTCTATGGCCTAGCCAGTTCTGTATCCACCTTGCCAGTTCACCCCTGATCCCGTGTGACTTCACCTTTTGTACTAGTCTACCATGAGGGACCTTGTCAAAGGCCTTACTGAAGTCCATATAGACAACATCTACTGCCCTACCTGCATCAATCATCTTAGTGACCTCCTCGAAAAACTCTATCAAGTTAGTGAGACATGACCTCCCCTTCACAAAACCATGCTGCCTCTCACTAATACGTCCATTTGCTTCCAAATGGGAGTAGATCCTGTCTCTAAGAATTCTCTCCAGTAATTTCCCTACCACTGACGTAAGGCTCACCGGCCTGTAGTTCCCGGGATTATCCTTGCTACCCTTCTTAAACAGAGGAACAACATTGGCTATTCTCCAGTCCTCCGGGACATCCCCTGAAGACAGCGAGGATCCAAAGATTTCTGTCAAGGCCTCAGCAATTTCCACTCCAGCCTCCTTCAGTATTCTGGGGTAGATCCCATCAGGCCCTGGGGACTTATCTACCTTAATATTTTTTAAGACACCCAACACCTCGTCTTTTTGGATCACAATGTGACCCAGGCTATCTACACCTCCTTCTCCAGACTCAACATCTACCAATTCCTTCTCTTTGGTGAATACTGATGCAAAGTATTCATTTAGTACCTCGCCCATTTCCTCTGGCTCCACACATAGATTCCCTTGCCTATCCTTCAGTGGGCCAACCCTTTCCCTGGCTACCCTCTTGCTTTTTATGTACGTGTAAAAAGCCTTGGGATTTTCCTTAACCCTATTTGCTAATGACTTTTCGTGACCCCTTCTAGCCCTCCTGACTCGTAGCTTAAGTTCCTTCCTACTTTCATAGAACATAGAACATAGAACAATACAGCGCAGTACAGGCCCTTCGGCCCACGATGTTGCACCGAAACAAAAGCCATCCAACCTACACTATGCCATTATCATCCATATGTTTATCCAATAAACTTTTAAATGCCCTCAATGTTGGCGAGTTCACCACTGTAGCAGGTAGGGCATTCCACGGCCTCACTACTCTTTGCGTAAAGAACCTACCTCTGACCTCTGTCCTATATCTATTACCCCTCAGTTTAAAGTTATGTCCCCTCGTGCCAGCCATATCCATCCGCGGGAGAAGGCTCTCACTGTCCACCCTATCCAACCCCCTGATCATTTTGTATGCCTCTATTAAGTCTCCTCTTAACCTTCTTCTCTCCAACGAAAACAACCTCAAGTCCATCAGCCTTTCCTCATAAGATTTTCCCTCCATACCAGGCAACATCCTGGTAAATCTCCTCTGCACCCGCTCCAAAGCCTCCACGTCCTTCCTATAATGCGGTGACCAGAACTGTACGCAATACTCCAAATGCGGCCGTACCAGAGTTCTGTACAGCTGCAACATGACCTCCCGACTCCGGAACTCAATCCCTCTACCAATAAAGGCCAACACTCCATAGGCCTTCTTCACAACCCTATCAACCTGGGTGGCAACTTTCAGGGATCTATGTACATGGACACCTAGATCCCTCTGCTCATCCACACTTTCAAGAACTTTACCATTAGCCAAATATTTCGCATTCCTGTTATTCCTTCCAAAGTGAATCACCTCACACTTCTCTACATTAAACTCCATTTGCCACCTCTCGGCCCAGCTCTGCAGCTTATCTATATCCCTCTGTAATCTGCTACATCCTTCCACACTATCGACAACACCACCGACTTTAGTATCGTCTGCAAATTTACTCACCCACCCTTCTGCGCCTTCCTCTAGGTCATTGATAAAAATGACAAACAGCAACGGCCCCAGAACAGATCCTTGTGGTACTCCACTTGTGACTGTACTCCATTCTGAACATTTCCCATCAACCACCACCCTCTGTCTTCTTTCAGCTAGCCAATTTCTGATCCACATCTCTAAATCACCCTCAATCCCCAGCCTCCGTATTTTTTGCAATAGCCTACCGTGGGGAACCTTATCAAACGCTTTGCTGAAATCCATATACACCACATCAACTGCTCTACCCTCGTCTACCTGTTCAGTCACCTTCTCAAAGAACTCAATAAGGTTTGTGAGGCATGACCTACCCTTCACAAAGCCATGCTGACTATCCCTGATCATATTATTCCTATCTAGATGATTACAAATCTTGTCTCTTATAATCCCCTCCAAGACTTTACCCACTACAGACGTGAGGCTCACCGGCCTATAATTGCCGGGGTTGTCTCTGCTCCCCTTTTTGAACAAAGGGACCACATTTGCTGTCCTCCAGTCCTCTGGCACTATTCCTGTAGCCAATGATGACATAAAAATCAAAGCCAAAGGTCCAGCAATCTCTTCCCTGGCCTCCCATAGAATCCTAGGATAAATCCCATCAGGTCCCGGGGACTTATCTATTTTCAGCCTGTCCAGAATTGCCAACACCTCTTCCCTACGTACCTCAATGCCATCTATTCTATTAGCCTGGGGCTCAGCATTCTCCTCCACAACATTATCTTTTTCCTGAGTGAATACTGACGAAAAATATTCATTTAGTATCTCGCCTATCTCTTCAGACTCCACACACAATTTCCCATCCCTGTCCTTGACTGGTCCTACTCTTTCCCTAGTCATTCGCTTATTCCTTATATGCCACACAGGCTTCGTCTGTTCCCAGCCTTTTAGCCCTGACAAATGCCTCCTTTTTCTTTTTGACGAGGCCTACAATATCACTCGTCATCCAAGGTTCCCGTAAATTGCCGTATTTATCTTTCTTCCTCACAGGAACATGCCGGTCCTGTATTCCTTTCAACTGACACTTGAAAGCCTCCCACATGTCAGATGTTGATTTGCCCTCAAACATCCGCCCCCAATCGATGTTCTTCAGTTCCCGCCTAATATTGTTATAATTAGCCTTCCCCCAATTTAGCACATTCATCCTCGGACCACTCTTATCCTTGTCCACCAGTACTTTAAAACTTACTGAATTGTGGTCACTGTTACCGAAATGCTCCCCTACTGAAACATCTACCACCTGGCCGGGCTCATTCCCCAATACCAGGTCCAGTACCGCCCCTTCCCTCGTTGGACTGTTTACATATTGTTTTAAGAAGCCCTCCTGGATGCTCCTTACAAACTCCACCCCGTCTAAGCCTCTGGCACTAAGTGAGTCCCAGTCAATATTGGGGAAGTTGAAGTCTCCCATCACCACAACCCTGTTGTTTTTACTCTTTTCCAAAATCTGTCTACCTATCTGCTCCTCTATCTCCCGCTGGCTGTTGGGAGGCCTGTAGTATACCCCCAACATTGTGACTGCACCCTTCTTATTCCTGATCTCTACCCATATAGCCTCACTGCCCTCTGAGGTGTCCTCTCGCAGTATAGCTGTGATATTCTCCCGAACAAGTAGCGCAACTCCACCTCCCCTTTTACATCCCCCTCTATCCCGCCTGAAACATCTAAATCCTGGAACGTTTAGCTGCCAATCCTGCCCTTCCCTCAACCAGGTCTCTGTAATGGCAACAACATCATAGTTCCAAGTAGTAATCCAAGCTCTAAGTTCATCTGCCTTACCCGTAATGCTCCTTGCATTAAAACATATGCACTTCAGGCCACCAGACCCGCTGTGTTCAGCAACTTCTCCCCGTCTGCTCTGCCTCAGAACTGTGGCATCTGACTTCATTACAGGTACAATTGGTGCTGCCCAGACAGCGAAACGGACGGGCCTGATAATACCCAAAGTCTCCAAACGAGTGAGCTCCCCATCTACCTCTCGAGCAAGGCGTAAGGCACCGGGCGCGCCCGGAAATAGCGCGGCGTGGCTCCTGGTTCGACTTGGATATGGGCTACGGCTCCTTTTATTTTCCCCAACCCGGGCTGGAATACATCTGGGTATCGTCCTAGCACCTCAGTCAACCCTCCAGCAACTGTTTGGAGGATGTGCTGCCAGTCCCGACCCAACAGACTGGGCCCATGGCCGCGCACCACGATAAGTGGGAAACGCCCCTCCTGGCGTCCATAAACAACAGGGGTCATCATAGTTCCTGCAATGTCCAATGGTTGCCCCGTGTAGGTGGCCAACCTGGCCTGTGTGTCGGTTAATGTAAGGGTCTGTATACACTGCTTGATGCGGTCGAATGTCCTCTGGGCGATCACGGAGACCGCTGCGCCAGTGTCCAACTCCATCTCAAGCGAGTGACCATTAACCCATACTGTCACCTTAATGGGGGCCACACGGGGAGCTGCCACACAATGAAGCTGCAGGCAGTTGCCTTCCGTCTCCACGTCCTCAGATGTAGTCGCCGCAGGTTCATCCACATAGATGTTACGGCCCCTGGGCTGGTCCCAGTTTTGGTCGGAACGATGGAGCCTCTGGCGCCCCCAGGACCGGCGTCCGCGACGGGGTCGGCGCCTACAAGTCTCACAAGGACATAGCTCCTCATCCATTGGCTCTGGAGAAGGCTCCCTTCGGGGAGGAATGTCCGACGGCCACTGGCGTCGATCCAGACGTCGCCTCGTCCAAGGTACCGCAGGAGTGCGGGGGGACGTTTTCGGACGGAAGGGGTTGCGCCCCAAGGCATGCACCTCCATTCCATGTAGCTCCTGCACTCCTCGTTCTGCGCTCTCTTGGGACAATATTATTTGAATGGCCAGTTGAAAAGTCAATGTTGGCTCAGTTAACAACTTTCTCTGGGTGGCCGCATTGTTAATACCGCAAACCTAATGGTCGCGTAACATTTCTGACAAGGTCTCACAATAGTCACAGTACTCCGCAATCCTGCGTAGCCTGGATAGAAAATCGGCAAGGGATTCTCCAGGGGTCCTCTCAGCGGTATTAAACCGGTAACGCTGGACTATCCTGGACGGGGTTGGGTGAAAATGTTACCCCACTAAGTTCACAAGTTCATCAAACGTTTTGATGTCCGGCACAGCTGGGTCCTAATCACCCCAAATGTATGCGGGCCGCAGGCGGTGAGCAATATGACCACCTGGCGCTCATTTTCGGTGATATTGTTTGCCCGGAAATAGTAACGCATCCGTTGTGCGTACTGGTTCCAGCTTTCCAGCACAGCATCAAAAACATCCAAACGTCCGTACAGAGGCATGGTATAATAGAAAACAACTTCCAACCTGTATCCAACAAAAATCCAGGGAGGTGGCTTCAGCAGTGTAGACAGATATTCACTTTAACCCTCGTCGCCAGTTTTGTGAGGGCCACGAAGAATCCAGCACGAGTTTTAAGGATACAAAGAAATAACATTTATTTACAATAACATATATATACAACAGCAGCAACAACTTCGCTTGCTGCTCACTTACTGGCTGGTTCCAAACTGGCCAGCTTTATTTATACGAGGAGTCTGCTAATGATTACTCCGCCCCCCTCTTTGGGGGAGCTCATGCTCCCACAGGATTGTGGGATTGTCATTAGTCCTCAGCCAATGGCAAGCAGGCAGGTTATAACAGGCACCTGTTGATCCTGGAATTCAGTGAAAAAAATTCACTCACTTTTCACTCAAAATCAGAACGAAATGTGAGTTTACTTGTAAAAGACAAGTCTGGGGGTGAGGTGGGGGAGGGGACTGGTTAGCATGGATGCAATGTTCAAATAAAGTGTTAAACCATTGCTCAAAGCAGTTCAGGCAGTAAATAACCTTTTTTTCCATTTTTCTGTACTCTTTGTGGTAGTCGGTATTAGGGGTATTACGGTACCCTGAATAATGCTGTAAGATACCTGAGACTGCTATTTCACTGGTGAAGCCTGCCTGCTGGTTCCGCCCAGTAAGACGGAGTATAAGAGCCGGTGTCTCCCCAGCAGCTGCATTCTGTACCTGCGCTGCTCGGGGAAACATCTAGTGCAATAAACCTTCAATTGTCTCCAATCTCGTCTCAGGAATTATTGATCGAGCATCAATTTATTGCACTAGATTTTAAAGAATGGAGCTCCGAATCAAGCCGGAGTGTCTGCAACCTAGCACCACGCGGCAAACTCAGCGGCAACCTTCAAACACTGGCTGGCGAGCTTCAAAGGGTACCTTAGGACGGCCACGACTGAACCTGCGGAGGATCAGAAACTGCAAGTTCTCCACTTGAGGGTGAGCCCAGAGATCTACACCCTCATCGAGGGTGCGGACGATTTCGAGGCCGCAATGACCCTGCTGAAAGGACACTATATTCGCCCTGTAAACCAGGTCTACGCCCGACATCTGCTAGCGATGAGGCGACAAATCCCCGGGGAATCGCTGGAGGAGTTCCACCGTGCGCTACTGGTGTTAGGGAGGAACTGTGACTGCCCGCAAATTTTGGTCAGCGACCACACAGAACTTTTGATCCGGGACATTTTTGTTGCAGGTATGCTATCCTCCCAAATCCGCCAGCGATTGCTGGACACTAGGCCTCAAGGAGGCATGGGTCCTTGCTAGCTCCCTGGATGTGGCCTCCCGAAACGCCCGCGCCTACGTCCCTAACCGTGTGGCACCCCCTTGGGCAGCGTGGAACCACCCCCCGCGGCCGACTCCGATGCATCTCCCATCCCCCCACAAGCTTGTGCTGCGAGACTGCCAGGCAACCCTGGGGGGGCCCCGCTGCTATTTTTGCGGGCATGCCAAGCACCCCCGGCAGCGCTGCCCGGCCCGCTCATCCATCTGCAAAGGGTGCGGCAAAAAGGGCCATTTCGTGGCAGTATGCCAGGTCTGGGCGGTTGCCACGGTCTCCGGGGGCGAACCGGGACCGCCACCACAACCCTCTCCACGAGCCACATGCGGCCAGCGGGCGCCATCATCTTCCTTCTCCAGGGTCACGTGTGGCCTCCGTGCGCCGCCATCTTGTACACCTCCAGCCATGTACGACCAGTGGGCGCTGCTATCTTGGCTGGACTTTCAGGACCCCGACTCGGATGACCAAACACGGAAAAAAACATCCAAATTTTGGCACGACTTGCCTCGGTGACCCTGGACCAGTCTCGGCCCCGAACACTCCCGACTGCGACGACGACCGTGCTCATGAACGGGCATAAAACATCCTTCCTGATCGACTCCGGGAGCACAGAGAGCTTCATACACCCCAATACGGTAAGGCGCTGTTCTCTTCCTATCCACCCAGTCAACCAAAAAATCACCCTGGCCTCCGGGTCTCACTCGGTAGAGATCAAAGGGTTCTGCATCGCGAACCTCACGGTCCTGGGAAGGGAGTTTAAAAATTACCGGCTCTACGTCCTTCCTCACCTCTGCTCTGCCACGCTCCTCGAGTTAGACTTCCAATGTAACCTCCAGAGCTTAACTTTTAAATTCGGCGGCCCTATACCCCCCCTCACTGTCTGCAGCTGAGTAACCCTCAAAGTCGCTCCGCCTTCCCTGTTTGCGAACCTCACCCCGGATTGCAAACCCGTCGCCGCCAGGAGCAGTGCCCAGGACCGGACCTACATTAGGTCGGAAGTCCAGCGGTTACTAAAGGAAGGTATTATTGAGGCTAGCAACAGTCCTTGGAGAGCTCACGTAATGGTTGTAAAGACCGGGGAGAAGCATAGATCATAGAATTTACAGTGCAGAAGGAGGCCATTCGGCCCATCGAGTCTGCACCGGCTTTTGGAAAGAGCACCCTACCCAAGGTACACAGCTCCACCCTATCCCCATAACCCAGTAACCCCACCCAACACTAAGGGCAATCTTGGACACTATGGGCAATTTAGCATGGCCAATCCACCTAACCCGCACATCTTTGGACTGTGGGAGGAAACCGGAGCACCCGGAGGAAACCCACGCACACACGGGGAGGATGTGCAGACTCCGCACAGACAGTGACCCAAGCCGGGAATCGAACCTGGGACCCTGGAGCTGTGAAGCAATTGTGCTAACCACTATGCTACCGTGCTGCCCACTGCATAGGATGGTCATCGATTATAATCAGACCATCAACAGGTATACGCAGCTCGATGCGTACCCTCTCCCCCGCATATCTGATCTGGTCAATCAGATTGCACAATACAAGGTCTTTTCCACGGCGGATCTAAAATCTGCCTACCACCAGCTCCCCATCCACCCTAGCGACCGCAAATACACTGCATTCGAAGCAGATGGGCGGCTCTACCACTTCCTAAGGGTTCCCTTCGGTGTACAAATGGAGTCTCGGTCTTCCAACGGGAGATGGACCAAATGGTTAACCGGTACGGTTTGCGGGCCACGTTTCCATACCTCGATAACGTCACCATCTGCGGCCACGACCAACTGGACCACGACACCAACCTCCGAAAATTCCTCCATACCGCAAAAATCCTTAATCTAACGTATAACAAGGACAAATGCGTGTTCAGCACCGACCGTCTAGCCATCCTCGTCTAAGTAGTGCATGATGGAGTTATAGGCCCAGATCCCGAACGCATGCGCCCCTCATGGAGTTCCCCCTCCCCCACTGCTCCAAGGCCCTGAAACGCTGCCTGGGATTTTTTTCGTATTATGCCCAGTGGGTCCCCAACTATGTGGACAAGGCCCGCCCACTAATTCAATCCTCAGTCTTCCCCCTGTCGGCAGAGGCCCGCCAGGCCTTCAGCCGCATCAAAGCGGACATTGCAAAGACCACGATGCACGCAATCGATTAATCCCTCACAACCTGGCTGGCAGCTCCTGGACCCATCCTGCTCCGCAAACACGTGCGGGCGCACAAGTCGGACCCATTGGTCGAGAGGGTCCACCTCCTGCACGCTAACCCTCAATACGCCTACGTGGTGTACCCCGACGGCTGACAGGATACGGTCTCCCTACGGGACCTGGCGCCCACTCGAGCCCCAGCCACACCTCCACTGCCGACCCCATCCTCCCTCCCACCGGCGCACCCCACAGCCAGGTGGATTGGTCTTTCCATTGGTCCCATCTAGGGGTGATGAAGTTGCCGAAGAAGCCGAAGCCACGCTCCCGGAGCCACAGATGCCCGAGCCGGCGCCTGCATCACCGCCGAAGCTATGACGATCGCAGAGGACGACCAAGGCCCCCGATCGACTTATTGCTTCACTTGGACTGTAAATAATTACTGTAAATAGTTGCGACATGTAACGAGGCAAAACACTGTGCTAATGTATACCGGGTACCACCATAACCTACACCTCTACCACTGTATAACGCAAGACCACCACCCCCGCCGGAGTCTTTTTTTTAACAGGGGGTGAATGTGGTAGTCGATATTAGGGGTATTACGGTACCCTGAATAATGCTGTAAAACCATTGGTGTGGGAGGTACCGGAGACTGCTATTTCATTGGTGAAGCCTGCCTGCTGGTTCCGCCCAGTAAGGTGGAGTATAAGAGCCTGTGTCTCCCCAGCAGCTGCATTCTGTACCTGCGCTGCTGGGGGAAACATCTAGTGCAATAAAGCCTTCAATTGTCTCCAATCTCGTCTCAGGAGTTATTGATCGAGTATCACTCTTCGGAAGGGGGAGGTGCAGCTGTGAGGGGAGGCCTCCAAGTGACAGCAGAATTATCTGACAGGCATTGCTTTCTTCACGAGCTAGTGACGGCCCTTTAAGAACTAACTGCTTTGCTGGCTCTGCCATCAGGGCAATGCACAGATACTGTAAAATAAATGTTCCCGTTAAATTGAAGTTTCATTGTCATATCCATGATATGCTACCCAAAAATGTAAGGTGAAAACTGTAGTGCTGTTCGGCACTCTCCAAAAAGCAGTAAATGCTCTGGAGGTGATCTTGCAGTCAAACCCAATGGGGATAATTTTGGGCGAGACTTCCTGGCCTCCTCCTTGTTGCGTTTCTCAGCGGTGTTGTGTTTGGTCCTTTGTACTTCACGAAGGAACTCACCAAACACTTCGACTTGTCCAAACCAGAATCTTTCATTGAGTCTTGTGCGGTAAGATAGCAATCTGATACAGAGCATGTTACCATGGAGTCTGCTAACTACTCGTCTGGAACTTGCACCGAGCACTGACCATTCATTTGTATGTCTTTTAGCCTCTCAGTCTTCTTCTGAAGATGGCCAGTTTTGTCTCCCTTTATATCCGAGTCACAGGTCACATGATCCTGCTCTAGAGACAGCATGGGGTGTCTCTGTCGCCACCTGCTGGTTGGAGGTCGCACACCATCCAACTATGATATTGCCCACAGGCATATCACAACAAGCGGCGCACCGATTTGTGATGGATTTCTCATTGAATCCACCCCACGCATCAGGAAACCTGTGGTGGGGGTGACTGCAGATTCGACTTCCGGCGGTGGAGGAGAGCGGTCGTGCGTAGAGGAGCTCCTGAGGGGGGAACACAGTTGCATCCCGTTCCCCCATGAAGAACGTGCGCCCGGGTGCGAGAGCTTGGCCGACTGGGCCCCGACACGGCGGGAGAGGGCGAAGGAAGAGGAGCGACCTGGACTCCGAGGCGGAGCGGGGTCGGAGACCTGGGCGCTCGGAAGCGGAGCGAGCGGCAGAAACATGAGGGGAGAGCATCCCCGGGGAGAAGGAGAGGAGGCCGCAAGGGACCGGAGCGGTAAGCTGCGGCCTGGGGGGAGGAAAGGTGTGCGGGAGGAGCCGGGGCCGGAGACCAGGAAGCGAGCCCCCCCCCGAACGCGCATCGGAGCACAGGCCTGCGAGCCGGCCCGACCGCCCGAGTCATCCCCCCTCCTCCCTCGCACAGCAGAACGTGGGCGGCTGAGGAGAAGCAGCACAGAACCGGGGACCGAGCCACCCCTCACCCCCCACGCGAGGCAGCGGGGCACAGGACAACAATGCGGGGCAGCGAAACGCGGGGCAGGAGGCGCGGCGGCCTGAGCCAAAGCGGGGTCCAAGCCAGCAACGAGGCCCGACCCCCCCCCCCCCACCCGCCCCACCCTGGCGGCAACCACCACGAGGCAGGCGGCGTAAACAAAGGGGGACTCCGACCCGACGAGAAGCCGTTCTCGCTCTCTCTCTCTCTCTCTCTGGTCCCAGGGTGAGTGAGGAGGAGAAAAAGAAAACAGGAACTCCCACTTTTTTTTGGGGGGGGCGGGGGAAGGGGGGGGGAGTGAAAAAAGAAAAGAAAGACTTAGAAAAAGAAAACTGTTAAAGGGACAGAACACTCCCTCTCTCCTTCCACGCTTCTCAAAAAAGAAAACCAAACTCACCTGAAAAGAGTCTCTTCAGAAGGGAGGGGGGAGAGAAAAAGGGGGGAAGGGGGAAAAAAATAGATGGAAAAAAAAGGGAGAGGGAAAAAAAATAACAAAGGCGGGGGGAACAAAAATGCCTGAAGGGAGCCAAAGTAGAGGGAGAAAGGGCACCAAAAGCAAACGGGGCAATACACGAGCCCACTCAGACGAGCTAATTGGCGTACAAAGCGGCGGAATAGAAGCCTCGCCACAACAAAAAGAACTGGGCAGCCAGGAGCATTTTCCCCCTGGGCCAGAGGGGAACTGGAAGGCAGCCTTTGCCGAGGCGCTGAGGGAACACCAGCAGGAAAGCAAGGCAGGGACCAAAGCAGACATAGAGGCCGCAGTACAGACAGCAATGGCCAAGGCCGTGGCGGAGGTGCGGCTCGCCCTGGGCAGAGCAGAGAAGAAACTGGAAGCTCAGGAGGAGAAACTGGAAACCCAAGAGGCAACCATTAAGGGGCTGGAGAGGGCTGCGACTGACATGAGCGACCGGATCACGGCCCTGGAGAAAGAGGTGGCGACACAACACAGGGGAGCCTGAAGGGCAGGGTGGACGACCAAGAAAACCACACAAGAAGAAAAAATGTCAGGATAGTGAGCCGACCAGAGGGCATCGAGGGTAGAGACCCCACGGCCTACGTGGCCGAGATGCTGGGCAACTTAGTGGGGAGGGAAACTTTCCCCAACCCACCAGAAATTGACAGAGCGCACCGGTTGCTGCGCCCGAAACCCAGGGCGGGGGCAGTTATAGCTAAACTGCACCGATACAAAGACAGGGAAACAATCCTGCGCTGGGCCAGGAAAAACAGAACCTGCAAATGGGAAGGACACCTCATTAGAGTGTACGAGGACATTGGGGCAGACCACGCCAGGAAACGGGCCGAATTCAACAGAGCAAAAGCAGCTTTTCTCAAGAACAATGTGCGCTTTGGTATGCTGTACCCAGCGAAACTCTGGGTCACATACCAAGAAAGAGAGTATTTCTTCACATCCCCCGCCGACGCAAACAAATTTAGCGAAGAACATGGGCTGGAAAACCAACAGCGAGGGTAGAAACACGGGGCCCCTGGTAAGGGGCAACAACACGCCGACGGGAGGGGGGGGGGTGAGGCAATGCCAGTTCCCCCCGCCCCCCCCAACATGGCAAGCACACCCTGAACAAAAAGCAAACCGCTACCCAACGAACCACCATAGGTGGGAAACCAGGCCCCAGCACGAGGCTACGAGAGTAGCGGAGATGGGTGTGCAAACAGGGGGAGTGCAGGGTAGGGCGGGGGAAGAGTGGGCGAAAAAACACAGAGGCGGGGCAGGGGAGAAGCGAGACAGTAACTCCCTAGAGGCGGGTCGCCGCACTAGCAAGAAAGCTAGCACTGAGGACATGCAAAAAAGCAGGGCCGCAGCGCGCCCCCAACAGGGGGGATGGCGCCAGGCTGTGGGGGGGGGGGACCACTCAACAGAGGCGGGAGAGCAAACGGGGATAGGAGCAGGGGAAAGAGGGACAAAGGAGGGATATACGGGAGAGGGGGAGAAAGGGGGAGGAAAGGGAGAGACTGGGGGAGGGGCACAGGGGGGGGGGCGGGGGCGGTACACAGGGACGGAGGGACAAACAAGGCTAGAAAAGGAACAGCAATAGGGCTACAGAGTGCCGCAACCAAGGGCTCGGAACAAGGAATCGCTGCAAGCACCCACCCAGTACGGCCTCTGGGTGAAGGGAAACCCCAAAGTGAAGGGGGCTACCCGCGTGGCGGCCGCACAGCGGGCGACCATGGCGGGGTCCCCTGGACGGAGGGAAGCCGCGGAGTGCAGGGGCCCGACCGCATGGAGAGAGCAGTGACAGCGGCCATCCAGGACGGCTCTTAACAAGGGGGAACCCCGGAGGGCAGGGGCGCGTCCACCAGGTAAGTACGGTTAATCCCACAGGAGTGGGGGGACAGAAGCCCCCCACCAGGATAGTCACCTGGAACGTAAGGGGACTCAATGTCCCAGTGAAAAGATCCAGAGTCCTTACCCACCTAAGAAACATGAAGATAGACATAATCTTCCTCCAAGAGACGCACCTGAGAGAGCAGGACCGACCGTGCGGGTAAGAAAGGGCTGGGTGGGACAGACCTACCATTCCTGTTACTGGACGAGGGCCAGGGGGGTGGCAATACTGATCAGCAAATGGACGATGTTTAGGGCGACAAAGACGGTTACGGACCCAGGGGGACGGTACGTCATGGTTAGCGGGACCCTGGATGGGGCACTGGTAGTACTAGTTAACGTGTATGCACCCAACTGGGACCACACGAGCTTCATCAAGAAGACCATGGCAGAAATCCCTGACATAGTGACGCACCAGCTAATCATGGCGGGGGGACTTCAACTGTGTACAGGATCCAACGACTGACAGATCAAACCCCAAAACAGGGAAAACCTCAAGCATGACAAGGGAACTCAGTCACTTTATGGAGCAGGTGGGAGCAGTGGACCCCTGGAGGCTCACCCACCCAGGGGAGAAGGTGTTTTCCTTCTTCTCCCCAGTACACAACGCATACACCAGAATTGACTTCTTTGTGGTGGAGAAAACGGTGCTTCCGGGGATAGACAAGGTGGAATACTCCGCAATTGTGATATCAGACCACGCTCCACACTACATGGACGTGAGGCTGGAGACGGGCAGGGCCCAACGCCCCACATGGAGGTTGGATGTTGCCCTACTAGCTGACAAGGCCTTCAACGAAAAGATATCGTGGGCCATAGCAGAGTACACGGAGAACAACCAGAACTGGGAGGTCTCACCCTCCATGTTCTGGGAAGCGCTAAAGGCCGTACTAAGAGGGGAAATCATCGCTTTCAAAGCGCGAAGAGATAGGGAGGAAAGGGCGGCTAGGGGCATGAGGGGCATAGACAGAGTGGATAGTCAGAGGCTTTTCCCCAGGGCAGAGGGGTCAATTACTAGGGGGCATAGGTTTAAGGTGAGAGGGGCAAAGTTTAGAGTAGATGTACGAGGCAAGTTTTTTACGCAGAGGGTAGTGGGTGCCTGGAACGCACTACCGGAGGAGGTAGTGGAGGCAGGGACGATAGGGACATTTAAGGGGCATCTTGACAAATATATGAATAGGATGGGAATAGAAGGATACGGACCCAGGAAGTGTAGAAGATTGTAGTTTAGTCGGGCAGTATGGTCGGCACGGGCTTGGAGGGCCGAAGGGCCTGTTCCTGTGCTGTACATTTCTTTGTTCTTTGTTCTTTGTAGGCAGCAGCTGGTCAACTCCATACTGGAGGTGGACCGTAAATAGAGGCCACGACCGTAGAGCTCTTGGTGGAGAGGAAAGAGCTCCAAAGGAACTTTGATCTGCTCTCCACAGGAAAGCAGTGCTTCATCTCCGCCAAGCACGTGGGACCCTATACCAACACGGAGACAAAGCCAGCCGCCTGCTGGCGCACCAGCTGAGAAAGCAGGCAGCCACTAGAGAAATTGCACAAATCAGGGATACTAGAGGTGCATTACAAACAGAGCCACAAAAGATCAACAAAGCATTCAGGGCCTTTTGCCAAAGGCTGTACATCTCAGAGCCCCCAGTGGGGGAGTCCGGGATGAAACGGTTCCTTGATGGACTGGACATACCAGTCGTGGGAAGGGCAGAAAACGGGGCCTGGAAGCACCACTAGCACTGGGAGAGATCATGGACAGCACAAGCTCCATGCCGGCGGGGAAGGCACTGGGACCGGACGGATTCCCGGCGGACGTCTACAAAAAATGTGCGACAGCACTGGCCCTGCACCTGCGGGAGATGTTCACAGACTCGCTGGCCAAGGGCACACTGCCACCCACGCGAGCACAAGCCTCAATCTCGCTGATACCTAAGAAAGATAAAGACCCAACAGAATGTGGGTCATTCAGACCCATCTCACTGCTGAACGCAGATGCCAAAATACTGGCCAAAATCCTAGCCAAAAGGCTAGAGGACTGCGTGCCAGAGGTGGTCGCAGAGGACCAGACGGGCTTTGTCAAAGGTAGACAGCTTACCTCGAACATCAGGCGCCTGCTGAACGTGATAATGACCCCCTCCGGGGAGAGAACACCAGAGGTGATTGTCTCCCTAGACGCAGAAAAGGCCTTCGACAGAGTCGAATGGAAATACCTCATAGAGGTACTGGAGTAGTACGGGCTTGGAACAGGGTTCACCTCCTGGGTAAAACTCCTATACAACACTCCCCTGGCGAGCGTACGGACCAACAACACCAACTCCCGATACTTCCAGCTGCACAGGGGCACCAGACAAGGATGCCCACTGTCCCCGCTGCTGTTCGCTCTAGCGATCGAGCCACTAACAATTGCGTTCAGAGCAGCAAAAAGCTGGAGGGGGATCCGAAGGGACGGCAGAGAGCACAAAGTCTCACTCTGTGCAGATGACCTGCTCCTCTACATTTCGGACCCACAAAGCAGCATGGACGGAATCATCGCGCTCCTGGAAAGAGTTTGGCGCCTTCTCGGGCTATAAACTCAACATGAGCAACAACGAAATCTTCCCGGTACACCCACAAGTAGGTGGGGCAGCACTAACGGGACTGCCGTTTAAACAAGCCCGACTCAAAATCCGCTACCTGGGGATCCAAATAGCCCACGACTGGAAAGGGATCCACAAACGGAACCTCACCAGTCTGCCAGAGGAAGTAAAAAAGGACCTGCAAAGATGGAACACACTCCCACTCTCCCTCGCGGGGAGAGTCCAGACGATCAAAATGAACGTGCTGCCAGGTACCTCTTCCTATTCAGATCCATCCTGATCTACATCCCCAAGGTTTTTTCACATCATCAGACAAATTAATCATGCCGTTCGTATGTGGGGGGGGTGGTTTACAAAAAACAAAATCAAGGGGAGGGCTAGCCCTCCCAAACCTACAATTCTACCACTGGGTGACGACGGCCGAGTGAATAAGGGGATGGATCAAGGAGCCAGAAGCCGAGTGGGTGCGCGCGGAGGAGGCCTCCTGCAGGGGGACCTCCCTTTGGGCCCTCGCCACTGCAGCACTCCCATCCCCACCCAAAAAACACTCCAGCAGCCCGGTGGTGACAGCCACCCTCCAGTCCTGGAACCAACTACGGCAGCAATTTGGCCTGACCAAAATGTCGGACGAAGCGCCCATCTGCAACAACCACAGGTTCACACCAGCGCTAACTGACGCCACCTTCAAAAGGTGGGGATAGGACAGAAGGACACTGACAGTCAGGGACCTATACACGGATGGCAGGGTCCCGACACTAGATGAACTGACAGAGAAATTCCAGCTGACCAGGGGGAACGAGCTAATGTACCTGCAACTCAAAAACTTCCTATGAAAGGAGACAAGGACGTACCCACAGCCGCCACGACAGACATTACTGGAAGAGTTACTGGACGCAAGCATATTAGAAAGAGGAAACTGTAGCGACATGTATGATCGACTGGTAGAGGGGGCCGACACCGTACTGGATGCAACAAGAATGAAATGGGAGAAGGACCTGGGGATCAAGATAAGGTGGGGACTCTGGAGCAAAGCACTGCATTGGGTCAACTCCACCTCCACGTGCGCAAGGCTCAGCCTGACGCAGCTAAAAGTGGTACATAGAGCCCACTTAACAAGAACCCGTATGAGTAGGTTCTTCCCGGAGGTGGAGGATAGATGTGAACGGTGCCAAGGAGGCCCGGACAACCACACCCACATGTCCTGGTCTTGCCCCAGACTTGTGGAGCACTGGCCCGCCTTCTTCGAGGCAATGTCCAAAGTGGTGGGGGTGAGGGTGGAGCCATGCCTGAAAGTGGCGGTCTTTGGGGTTTCAGATCTATCCCTGGGAGGAGGGCAGACGCCCTTGCCTTTGCCTCCCTGATCTCCCGCTGTAGAATCCTGTTCGGCTGGCGGTCAGCAGCACCACCCAAAGCTGCAGACTGGCTGTCCGACCTCTCGGAATCTCTCCAAATGGAGAAAATCAAATTCGTCATCCGAGGGTCAGACGACGGCTTCCACAGAACGTGGGAGCCATTCACCCAATTGTTCCGGGACCTGTTTGTGGCCAACGAGCAAGCAGAAGAATAGCCAGGTAGCCAGGAACCAGGGGAAAGTAGCCAAAGCATGAGAGGGGGAGATAGACCGGGAGGGAGTGGGGGGGGACAACTCAGTCTAAGAGGAAGGAAAGACGAACCACAGGGGGGGGGGGGGGGGAGGGGCGAGGGGGGAGGAGGAGGGAAGACAGGGAACAATAGAGGAGAGCCAGGGAGGTAGGTGGGGAGGGCGGGGGGAGGCAAGGAAACGTTAACCAACCTGACAGAGAAAAAGGAGAATACAGGTGGAGAACGGGAGGGCCGGCTGAAGCGGCAGTGTGCACGAGAAGACAACCGAGGTGAAATCCGGCCGGGAGAAGCGAGGGACAACACCGGAACCAGACCCATTCGAGGATTGCCCTCCGGAAGTGCCTCGCCGGCACAAACAGATGCCTACTTATATATATATATATATCATATCCTGTGTACATAACGGCAAAATATACTCTGTTCAAAAATCGAATAAAAAACATTTATGAAAAAAAGGAAACCTGTGGTGGAGGTGCGACATTGATGGGACTGGAAGAATCCGTCGGCGTGAACAGCTGTAGGAACTCACTCTTTGACTCTGTATGAAAGTGTGAAATGGGTAATGCCAAATTACCCATTTTGTAAGAACATAAGAAATAGAAGTGACCATTTAGTCTCTCAAGGACGCAGTGATATTCAATGAGATCATGACTGGTCAACTCCACTTTCCTGCCTGTTCCTCATGACCCGTGACTTCCCTATAGTTCAAGAATCCGTCCACCACAGGTGTATTTCTCTGAATTTTTATTTTCATTGAAGCCAAGTCTGATAAAAATTGTAAAACAGATTACTGATTCACCATTACACTTTTTACACAATTGCGCAGTTAAAATTGTCTCCAATGTATTAATGCCTGCTCCTCAGGTTGCTTGTCATGCCACATCTTATTTGAGGTATTGGCCCAGGTTTGAACCCTACCCAAAATTGGAAGCCTGGCTTTTAATTCTGAACCCCATAACAATGTGTCAGAATCACAGTGCAGTCAGTGATGTTGCTGTCTATTCTGAAGTAAACAAGGCAGGTTATTTGTCCAATATTATGTGCCGATCAGATTGTTATGAGCGCAAAGGCTACATACAGTGTTTCTACTGTAGTGTCTTTATTGAAGTGATTGCAAGGCAGATAGGACATATAATAATAATAATTGCATTTCAAAACCCAAACATCATTGAGGATGCTCATCAGATCCAACCGAGCAGTCAGGCACGAATATGCATGTGTTGGTGTTAAATAGTGCAATGGGGGTAGGTAATTGCCAAGAGTGCTATTTATCAACCAACTCATTTGATAATACGTCTTCCTCTGTTGAATAATGAAATTCATACAATGAGCAAAGATCTGGCACTTCAAAGGTTAAATGTACTTGCACACAGACTTGTGAAGAAGCCATAGGATTTGCCAAGGTCACGGTGTTGACGTCTGGTAAAAAGCCCAATTGTCGGAACAAGTTTAATCAGCGTGCAGTAATTCTTTTTAAAAAACCACCACTAGCTCCTCCTTTTTCTGAGTTGACAATTATAATGGAAGGTCCAGCAGAATTTGCTTTAGCTCAACCTTGGGTTGATGAATGTGTCCTTTTCTGTATCATGAATTAGTCAGCTTCCTGTCTTCTCCTCACCAGAAAGATGAGCTTGTGGGTTCATTACAACCACATGAAAAAACCCCAGTCATTAGGCACATGAACAACTGTGATGCCTGGCTTGCAATCCATTGAATGCAGATGTACAAAAAATATTTGGAGCTCAATATAGCAATCAGGACTTTTAAATTCAAAATTGTCATCCTTGTGTTCAAATGCCTTCATGACCTAGCTCCCTCCCTAACGCTATGAGCTTCTCCAGCCCTACCAAGCTCTGAGAACTCTGCATTCCGCCTATTCTGACCTCTTAAACATCCTCATTTTCCTTTCTGTCACTATTGGCAGCTGTGTCTTCAGCTGAATAGTGTCTAATCTCTGGAATGCTCTCCATTACCCTCGATATCTCTCCCCCTTTGAGATGCTCCTTGAGACATACCTGGTTACACAATACTTTGGTCACCTGTCCTGACAGACTCAAGTGTTCATTTTTGTCTAATTACTCTCCTGTGAGGTGCCTTGAGTTGTTGAAGGTTTGATATAAATCAAGTTGTTGCTGCATTCCAGCCATGTTTATTGTAAAAGGAAAGAGTAGCAACAAACATACATTAGTAGAATCCCTTATTATGTCTCTCTGAAACATCTAAGTGAGTCAGATACAATTGACTGTTTTGAATTGCCTTGTTCTGGAGGCAGATTTAGCCACCATTTGCTGCATGGCAAGATCTCATGATTCAAATGATGAGCAAGATCTTCTGGCTGTTCACGGCGCCGGGATCTTCCAATCCTGCCGACGGTGCATCCCCGCCATGGGTTTCCCGGCGGCTTGGGGTGGATTCAATGGGAAATTCCATTGGCAGCGGCGGGACCAGAAGATCCCGCAGCCGGCCAACGGCAACTCGCCTCCCGCCCCTGGGAAACACTCAATTAATTTACTTTTGGTAGCACTGGTTAAGTAAAAAAGTATGAGGCAGCACACCAGGAGAATTCACTGCTCTTCTTCAAATAGTGCAATGAGAGCTTTGACATTTACCTTGAAACTGCCAACCTTTTTTCAGAAAATGGGTAAAGCTATGGCTTGGAAAGATGACAGACAATTACATTTACAGTTGTGTTCCTGCCCTGATCTTTCCTGTTCATTAAGATTAATTTAATGAAGAAGCATTCCTCAATGACTGTCCCAGCGCTGCGGTGGAATGTGAAAACTGACATTAGGGCAGGATTCTCTGTTTGGGAGGCAAAGTTCTTGCGCCAGAGTAGAATCTCTCCTGGTGTCCACTGGTGCAGATTTATGCATGGCAGGGAGGTTGTGTGATTCTGCCAAAATTCCAGTAGTGGGCCACCATTTTGAGATGGGGTGTGGGCCTGGAATGACCTCTTGGGACTGGAGTGGCCGGGCACAGGCCACCACTGCCACACCGACAAGGCAGCCATCTTACTGCGCACTCCACTGATTGCCCAGTGTGCCCCGTAAATGTGCAGAGTGCCACTGGCCATCTGGGTGCCCCCCCCCCCCCATTCCACCCCAGACAACTCCCCAGCCGGCCCATCAATGGGATGTGCGTAGCCCAGCACAGCCAGTGGACCACCAGGTATTACACCCCTCAGCGCACCCATCCGAGATGTTGCCCCGCTGCAGGGGGAGGGGGGCGTGCAAAGCTTGCCCTGTGGAATTTGCACATTTGCCCCGTGTCTGCGTGGAGCTCACCCCCACAACCCAAAGATGTGCAGGGTAGGTGGATTGGCCATGCTAAATTGCCCCTTAATTGAAAACAAAAAAGAATTTGGTACTCTAAGTTTTTCTTTACATGTTTCGAGCTGAATCCTTCAAAACTGAAGGAGGGTAGAAATATGATGGCCAAATAACATTGAAAATCCAGCTCAAAGTTTTCTGATTTATGAGTTATCCACAATGAAGGAATAAAACTTAAATAAACTCTTTCCAAATTCCCAGACCCATAAATGTCAAGATTAAGCCACGTGGGCTTTTGTATTGAATGGATAGGACTCCTGGAATATTGGGACCTCCTACCCCTGGTGGGCCTTGAAGACTCTTTACAGGCCTTGCCCGTCTTTTACCAAGACCTGCTCACAGACTGGAAAAGGATCGTCTCACGCCGCAACTCTCTCCCATATGGAGTAGCGGCTGTCGTCAGGGAGTTGCTGCCCAGGAATCCGCAACTCCATCAATGTTATTCCAGGTGGTGGAGAGGTGGGCTGAGGCTGCTGGGGTGACCAGGATTAGGACGTGCTGGGTGGCACAGGAGTGGGCTGGATGACACCCCTGTGGCGGTGGATGTGCAGCTCGTGTCCAAAGCCATTCATGGCCTTAAAACAGTTGTGCTTGGACCCGACAGCACTCGGGGTCTCGAGGAGGCGCAGCTGTGCGGTGGACCCCCGTCTGAACAGACCCCTGCTCAGATGGAATTTCACATTAGCCCCAAGTCCCGCCCCCCCCTTGGGAGCTGGAACCCCACAGCCCTCGTCGCCTCGTGGAAATGTCCTCGTGTCCAATCGCATGGCACAGCTCTCCACTGGAGGTTCCTCTATGGAGGAGTCCGCCCCCTTAATTTCGAGGAGCTGGGGAGGAGGATGTTGCAAGCAGTAGTCCCATATAACAGTAGCCTGCATTGGTTCAAGAACTCCCAAGATGCCTGCCTTTTTTGCTGCCGTGTGGAGTCCGTAGACCATGCGTAGGGGAATTGTTTTAGGCTGCACCCCTTTTTAGTTATTTGAAAAACCTTTTGTCAAAGTTTTGTTTGCACTTCAGCCCCATGCTCCTGATCTATGGACACGGTGTGGAGAAGGGCCGGGTTGGAGGAGGACCTCCTTGTGAACCTGCTTCTGGGCCTGGCCAAACTTGCCATTAATAGGTCCAGACAGCGGGCAACCGAGGGGGTCACCCGAAACAACTGTCTGCCCCTCTTCCGCGGCTACATTTGCAGGTGGATGTCTCTGGAGGGGGAGCATGCGGTGTCCACGGGCACAACCAAGGCCTTCCATGCCTGGTGGGGACTGCAGGTTCTGGGGTTCTTTATTGACCCTTTTAATCACATTTCAGTTTAATGTTTAAGTCTTATTTGTGTTTCATTTTTGTTTAAGGCAGTATCCCGTTATGGGACTGCCTCTTTTAATTTGTCCCTCAGTTCATTTAATTTAGTTTATTTGGTTCAATTAAAATAGTTTGATGCTGACTGGTTGCTTAGTGGCTGTGGACTGACTGTAGACTGGCTACAGACAGTGGGAAATCCCATTGACAGCAGCGGGACCAGGAGGGGAGGCATGGTGGCACAGTGGTTAGCACTACCATCTCACAGCGCCAGGGACCCGGGTTCAATTCTGACCTTGGGTGACCGACAGTGAGGAATTTGCACGTTCTACCCATGTCTGTGTGGGTTTTGTCCGTGTGCTCCGCTTTCCTCCAACAGTCCAAAGATGTGCAAATTAGATGGATTGGCAATGATCAATGTGCAGAGTTACAGGGGTTGGGTGGGGGAGTGGGCCTAGGTGGAATGCTCTTTCAGAAGATTAGTGCAAACTCGATGGGCCGATTGGCCTCCTTCTACACTGTAGGCATTCCATGGAAGATCATGAGGTTTAGGTTAGACATGGGAAAGCACAGGAGCAATCCAATGTCAAAATAACTGAATTGGAGGAAGGCCAATTTCAGTGAACCAATTGAACTGGAATGAAACAATAAAAGCAAAATGCTGCGGGTATTGAAGAGTCAAACCAACTCAAAACGTTAACTCGGTTTCTCTCTTCCCAGATGCTGCCAGACCTGCTGAATTTTTCCAGCATTTTCTGTTTTTATTAAATTGGTATGAAAGGTTGGCTGACAAAACCGTTAAAAAAATTGGTTGGTTTCAAAGAGGATGTGGTTATGGTGCAGTTAAGATAGATTCTCATGAAAAAGTGGACGTATGACAGATGTAAGATTGATAATACAATTGAGAAGCATGCTGAATTTAAAAAGTTCAGCAGGAAAGTGAAAAAAGAATTCAGAGACAAAGAGAGTATGACAGATAATATGAAAGAGAATCCAAAGTCTTCCATAAGTAGGAAAGGTTTGTGGGTCTTAACCAATTCTTCCCCATGATCATCTCAGGAACATCTCAGCAACAGCAATATCTGCATCAAGGTTGCAAAGCACCTGCAATTTGCATGTCCACACCACCAACTGCAAGAAAACTAGAATTGAGGAGAAAGGGAATAAAGAAAATGGAAGTACAGTTTAAAGTATATATGTGGCATTTGTCATGTGAGAGGCCCTTTAAGAAAAATGTGTTTTATCAAATGGCTGCAGTGATGTCATTGTGTGGATGGAGCTGGAATGTGATTCTGCTTTTTACTTTAGTTTTGAGCTGGAAGCTCTTTTTGACTCTGTGTTTCAGTTTTGCTTTCAGTTGGAGAGCTGCATTCAAACCAAGCAGATGTATACTGGTCTCTCTGTATGCTAAACAAGGTGTTTAGATCACTTGATAATTTAAAAGTGATAACTGTTCTCTGTAGAGAATTCAAACCCACTGTCTTTGTTAAAAAGTGTTTTGGCTTATGGATGTTGTTAGGTAAGTTACTAAGGGTTACCTATAGAGTACTGTATTTTTTGGGGGGTGATTAGTGTTGGTAGTTGGTAAGATGTTTATTGTGGGTTTATAAAATGTTAACTGGATTCATAGAATAAACATTGTTTTGTTTTAAAAGTACTTTAGATCTCAGTTGCATCACACCTGTAAAGTGGCCCTTGTGCTCCCCATAACCAAAATCTATTAAAAGTTGTGGGTCAAGTGAACTCCATGATATACATTGGTGTCCTCTAAATCCTGGCCCATAACAAATTGGGGGCTCGTACGGGATAAAAGCCTATCTTTCATGGGAGGGTAAATTGTGACGAGGATGCAGGGATCCTACAGCACGATCTGGACAGGTTGGGCGAGTGGGCAAACCAATGGCAGATGCAGTATAACGTGGATAAGTGTGAGGTTATTCATTTTGGAAGCAAAAGCAGAAAAACAGATTACTACCTGAATGATTGTAAATTGGGAGAGGGGAGTGTGCAGAGGGACCTGGGTGTCCTTATGCACCATTCGCTGAAGGTAAGCATGCAGGTGCAGCAAGCAGTAAAGAAGGCAAATGGTATGTTGGCCTTCATTGCAAGAGGTTTCGAGTATTTAGAAGCAGGGATGTGTTGCTGCAATTGTACAGGACCTTGGTGAGGCCACACTTGGAGTATTGTGTGCAGTTTTGGTCTCCTTCTCTCAGGAAGGATGTTCTTGCTCTCGAGGGAGTGCAGCGAACATTTGCCAGACTGATTCCAGGGATGGCGGGACTGTCATATGAGGAGAGATTGACTAGGTTTTGATTGTTCCCGCTGAGAAGAATGAGGGGGGATCTCATAGAGACTTATAAAATTCTAACAGAACTAGTCAGGGTAGATGCAGGGAAGATGTTACCAATGATAGGTGTGTCCAGAACCAGGGGTCACAGCCTGAGGAATCAGGGTAAACCATTTTGGACAGAGATAAGGAGACACTTCTTCACACAAAGAGTGGTGAGCCTGTGGAATTCATTACCACAGGAAGTAGTTGATGTTAAAACTTTGAATATATTCAAGAAGCGGCTGGATATAGCACTTGGGGAGAATGGGATCACAGGCTATGGGGAGAAAGCAGGATTAGGCTATTGAGTTGGATGATCAGCCATGATCGTGATGAATGGCGGAGCAGGCTCGAAGGGCCAAATGGCCTCCTCCTGCTCCTATCTTTTATGTATCTATGTAAATGAAAAGTTTCAAATGTTTTCACTGTAATAAACTAGGACATGTAAAGTCACAGTGTTGGTGAATGAAGAAAAGCACTGGTAAGGCTGATGTGATAAAATAGGATAAGTCAGTGGGGTTTGTTGAAGTGATAATGGAAAGTCCAAGTGAAACGTAGGAAATGCAAAAGATTGTACAGCCTGATCAAGAGCTGATTGGTAAGAAGGTGCCAGAACTCTTTAAATAATTTACTTGTGTGGGTAAAGTTTATTCAGATGTACCAGGAGGAGTAGGTAATTTAAGAGATACGGGAGCTAGTCAATCTTTGATGATAAGAGATAGGGGCTGGTTTAGCACAGTGGAATAAACAGCTGGCTTGTAAGGCAGAACAAGGCCAGCAGCGCGGGTTCAATTCCCGTACCAGCCTCCCCGAACAGGCGCCGGAATGTGGTGACTAGGGGCTTTTCACAGCAACTTCATTGAAGCCTACTTGTGACAATAAGCTATTATTATTATTAAGAGATAAGGAGTTCTGTAGTTTGGGAGGAATATTGCCAGAAAAGGTGGTAATCTGTGGAATTCAGGGTGAGAAGAGTAGTATTCCATTTATAAGGTAAGGTTGGAAAGTCCAGTGAAGAGTGGTGAAGTGGTAGTAGGAGTAATAGAGAAACTATCTTGTCCAGGAATACAGTTTATCTTGGGTAATGATATAGTTGGATCGCAGGTGGGAGTGATGCCTATGGTGGTTGATAAGCTAGTGGAAAATCAGACAACTGAAGTGTTGAAGGACGAATATCCTGGGATTTTTCCGGATTGTGTAGTAACAAGGTCACAAAGTCACAAGTTGTGTCACGGGCAAAGTCACGGGGTAGAAAGCAAAGCCGAGCAGTATCTCCGGCAGCAGCGCACCCCTCCCCGATGAACTCAATGCATTCTATGCTCGATTCGAGCAGGTAACCAACAATCCACTGTCGAGTGCCCCAGCAGCCCATAACTCACCCATACCCACCATCACAGCTTCCAAAGTCAGATTGGCCTTCCTGAAAGTGAACCCTCGGAAGGCGACGGGCCCGGATGGGATCCCTGGTCGTGAACTCAGAGCCTGCGCGGACCAGCTGCCAGAGGTATTCGCGGACATCTATAACCTGTCCCTACTCCACTCCGAGGTCCCCACCTGCTTCAAGAAGACCACCATTATACCGGTACCAAAGAAGACGTGCCTCAATGACTACCGACCAGTGGCCCTGACTTCAGTCGTAATGAAGTGCTTCGAGAGGTTGATCATGAAGCGCATCACCTCCATACTCCCAGAACGCCTAGATCCACTGCAATTCGCATACCGCTGCAACCGGTCCACATCAGACACCATTTCCCTGGCCCTACACTCATCCCCAGAGCATCTCGAAAACAAGGACTCCGACATCAGACTCCTATTTATTGACTACAGCTCCGCCTTCAACACCATAATCCCAGCCAAGCTCATATCAAAGCTCCAAAACCTAGGACTTGGCTCCCCACTCTGCAACTGGATCCTCGATTTTCTGACCAACAGACCACAATCAGTAAGAATGAACAACAACACCTCCTCCACAATAGTCCTCAACACCGGCGCCCCGCAAGGCTGCGTACTTAGCCCCCTACTCTACTCCCTGTACACACACGACTGCGTGGCAAAACTTGGTTCCAACTCCATCTACAAGTTTGCTGATGATACGACCACAGTGGGCTGGATCTCGAATAACGATTAGTCCGAATACAGGAGGGAGATAGAGAATCTAGTGGAGTGGTGTAGCGACAACAATCTCTCCCTCAATGCCAGCAAAACTAAAGAGCTGGTAATTGACTTCAGGAAGCAAAGTACTGTACACATCCCTGTCAGCATCAACGGGGCCGAGGTGGAGATGGTTAACAGTTTCAAATTCCTAGGGGTGCACATCTCCAAAAATCTGTCCTGGTCCACCCACGTCGACGCTACCACCAACAAAGCACAATACTATACTTCCTCAGGAAACTAAGGAAATTCGGCATGTCCACATTAACCCTTACCAACTTTTACAGATGCACCATAGAAAGCATCCTATCGGGCTGCATCACAGGCTGGTATGGCAACTGCTCGGCCCAGGACCGCAAGAAACTTCAGAGAGTCGTGAACACCGCCCAGTCCATCACACGAACTTGTCTCCCATCCATTGACTCCATCTACACCTCCCGCTGCCTGGGGAAAGCGGGCAGCATAATCAAAGATCCCTCCCACCCGGCTTACTCACTCTTCCAACTTCTTCCATCAGGCAGGAGATACAGAAGTCTGAAAACAAGCACGAACAGACTCAAAAACAGCTTCTTCCCCACTGTCACCAGACTCCTAAATGACCCTCTTATAGACTGACCTCATTAACACTACACCCTGTATGCTTCATCCTATGCCAGTGCTTATGTAGTTACATTGTATATGTTGTGTTGCCCTATTATGTATTTTCCTTTATTCCCTTTTCTTCTCATGTACTTAATGATCTGTTGAGCTTCTCGCAGAAAAATACTTTTCACTGTACCTCGGTACACGTGACAATAAACAAATCCAATCCAATCCAGGTTAATTCAAGAGGAGAAATCAAAGAGTGAAGATAAAGTTGAAGTGCAATTATCAGAAACGATTTTTGATCAGATGGTTGGAAAAGAACAAGAACAGGTGGAGGATGAGGCGGATATTTTTAGTTCAGTAAAATTGGCAGAGTTACAACAGAAAGATATAGAAATAAAACGGATATATCAGAAAGCATATACGGAAGAAGAATCTGAGAGTATACCAGAGTGTTATTACCGCAAAAATGATGTCTTGATGAGAAAATGGAGACCTGTACATATGCAGGCGGATGAAAAGTGGGCCGTTCATCAAGTGGTATTGCCGGTGGGGTATAGAAAGGAGGTGTTGCGAGTCGCACATGAGGTACATTTGGGAGGTCATTTGGGAGTAAGGGAAACTTAAGCTAAAATACAAAAACATTTTTATTGGCCTGGACTACATAAAGATGCAGTTAAATTTTGTCGATCATGTCACACATGTCAAGTGATAGGGAAACCTCAAGCAGTGATAAAACCAGCACCCTTAATACCCATTCAAACATTTGAGGAACCTTTTACAAGGGTCTTAATTGATTGTGTAGGACCGCTTCCTGAAACGAAAAGTGGGAATTAATATCTTTTGACTATAATGGATGTGTCTACTAGGTTTCCAGAGGCCATCCTATTTGGCAGGAAGGATCAAGGAAAACCCAAAAGCTTTCTATAGGTATGTCAGGAATAAGCGAATGACTAGGGAAAGAGTAGGACCAGTCAAGGACAGGGATGGGAAATTGTGTGTGGAGTCTGAAGAGATAGGCGAGATACTAAATGAATATTTTTCGTCAGTATTCACTCAGGAAAAAGATAATGTTGTGGAGGAGAATGCTGAGTCCCAGGCTAATAGAATAGATGGCATTGAGGTACGTAGGGAAGAGGTGTTGGCAATTCTGGACAGGCTGAAAATAGATAAGTCCCCGGGACCTGATGGGATTTATCCTAGGATTCTATGGGAGGCCAGGGAAGAGATTGCTGGACCTTTGGCTTTGATTTTTATGTCATCATTGGCTACAGGAATAGTGCCAGAGGACTGGAGGACAGCAAATGTGGTCCCTTTGTTCAAAAAGGGGAGCAGAGACAACCCCGGCAACTATAGACCGGTGAGCCTCACGTCTGTAGTGGGTAAAGTCTTGGAGGGGATTATAAGAGACAAGATTTATAATCATCTAGATGGGAATAATATGATCAGGGATAGTCAGCATGGCTTTGTGAAGGGTAGGTCATGCCTCACAAACCTTATTGAGTTCTTTGAGAAGGTGACTGAACAGGTAGACGAGGGTAGAGCAGTTGATGTGGTGTATATGGATTTCAGCAAAGCGTTTGATAAGGTTCCCCACGGTAGGCTATTGCAAAAAATACGGAGGCTGGGGATTGAGGGTGATTTAGAGATGTGGATCAGAAATTGGCTAGCTGAAAGAAGACAGAGGGTGGTGGTTGATGGGAAATGTTCAGAATGGAGTACAGTCACAAGTGGAGTACCACAAGGATCTGTTCTGGGGCCGTTGCTGTTTGTCATTTTTATCAATGACCTAGAGGAAGGCACAGAAGGGTGGGTGAGTAAATTTGCAGATGATACTAAAGTCGGTGGTGTTGTCGATAGTGTGGAAGGATGTAGCAGGTTACAGAGGGATATAGATAAGCTGCAGAGCTGGGCTGAGAGGTGGCAAATGGAGTTTAATGTAGAGAAGTGTGAGGTGATTCACTTTGGAAGGAATAACAGGAATGCGGAATATTTGGCTAATGGTAAAGTTCTTGAAAGTGTGGCTGAGCAGAGGGATCTAGGTGTCCATGTACATAGATCCCTGAAAGTTGCCACCCAGGTTGATAGGGTTGTGAAGAAGGCCTATGGAGTGTTGGCCTTTATTGGTAGAGGGATTGAGTTCCGGAGTCGAGAGGTCATGTTGCAGCTGTACAGAACTCTGGTCCGGCCGCATTTGGAGTATTGCGTACAGTTCTGGTCACCGCATTACAGGAAGGACGTGGAGGCTTTGGAGCGGGTGCAGAGGAGATTTACCAGGATGTTGCCTGGTATGGAGGGAAAATCTTATGAGGAAAGGCTGACGGACTTGAGGTTGTTTTCGTTGGAGAGAAGAAGGCTAAGAGGAGACTTAATAGAGGCATACAAAATGATCAGGGGGTTGGATAGGGTGGACAGTGAGAGCCTTCTCCCGCGGATGGATATGGCTGGCACGAGGGGACATAACTTTAAACTGAGGGGTAATAGATATAGGACAGAGGTCAGAGGTAGGTTCTTTACGCAAAGAGTAGTGAGGCCGTGGAATGCCCTACCTGCTACAGTAGTGAACTCGCCAACATTGAGGGCATTTAAAAGTTTATTGGATAAACATATGGATGATAATGGCATAGTGTAGGTTAGATGGCTTTTGTTTCGGTGCAACATCGTGGGCCGAAGGGCCTGTACTGCGCTGTATTGTTCTATGTTCTATGTTCTATCCCAGTACACAATATTACAGCTAAAAAGATTGTGGAGGAATTACTTAAATTCTTTACTAGATATGGACTACTCACAGAAATACAATCGGATCAAGGATCACATTTTACCTCAAGGTTATTCAAAGAAGTTATGGTTAGCTTAGGAATAAAACAATTTAAATCAACTGCCTACCATCCATTTTGCCTGTGGAGATGAAGTTTTAGTATTGTTACCAGTGGTAGGTGAACCTTTAAAAGCAAGGTTTTGTGGACCTTATCAGATTGAAAGGAAATTAAGTGAGGTAAATTATGTGTTAAGAATGCCAAATAGAAGGAAAACTCACCGAGTGTGTCATGTGAATATGCTTAAAAGGTACTTTGAAAGGGAAGGAGACAAATGGAGGAGGTTTTAATGATTCTAACGCAAAGTGACAAACCAAATCCAGATGACTTTCAAGTTGACATCCCTCAAATTAAATTGGAAAACGAGGATGTTCTTAAAAATTGGGATCAATTGTTGAGTTACCTTCCAGAGGAAAAATTAACTGGCCTGAAAGAGTTATTTATATCACATTGGCAAGTTTGTGGAGATAAGTTGGCAAGTACTAAAATTACTATACATGATGTAGATGTGGGAAATGCTGTTCCAATTAAACAACATCCATACAGACTTAACCCTTTAAAATTAGCACAGGTTAACAAGGAAATTGAAAGTATGCTTAAAAATGGCATAATTGAAGTGGGTTGCAGCCAATGGAACTCACCCATAGTGATGGTACCTAAACCAGATGGTACCCAATGGTTGTGTGTGGACTATAGAAAGGTTAATGCAGCTACAAGAACGGACTCTTATCTTATCCCACTTTTGGAGGATTGCATTGAGAAGGTGGGACAATCAGCTTTTATTTCCAAACTGTATATATTTAAAGGTTACTGGCAGGTACCTTTATCAGAAAGGGCGAAGGAGATTTCAGCTTTTGTGACTCCAGATGGTATATACCAATTCAAAGTTATGCCATTTGGCATGAAAAACACTCCAGCCACATTTCAACGGTTAACTAACAAAATTGTTTCAGGATTACCCAATTGTGCGGTATACATCGACTATCTGGTAATTTTCAGCCAGACATGGAAAGAACATTTAAAACATCTGATGGAGTTATTCGATCAACTTCAGGAGGCGGGTTTGGTGGCAAACCTAGCCAAAAGTGAATTTGGAAAAGCCCAAGTCAATTTCCTTGGCCATCCATGGTCGAATGGTCCCACGGTATGTGAAAACAAAAGTTATTGGAGAGTTTCCAATATCCTCGACACAAAGGGAAATAATGTGATTTCTTGGCATGAGTGGATTCTACCAGACATTTGTGCCGAACTTTAGCAATGTGGTCACTCCATTGACAGACTTGTTGAAGAAACGTCGCAAATTTCAGTGGACAGCGGAGTGTCAACAGGCATTTGATAGCCTAAAGGCTGCGTTAACCAATGCTCCTTTGTTAGAGAATTACAAGGGGCTCTGTGATCGGATTGAACTAAAGTATCTGACCTCAAAGAGAAATGCCGAGACGTAGAGAAATGGATGGATTGTACAGAAACATTCTTGTCCAAAGAGACTGCCAATCAAGTGGGATTCCAGTTGCAGGAAGAACTAAAATGGACTATGTTATTGTGAATGTTTGCATGTTTTGTTTTGTTAAACAAAACGTATATTTACTGTCAATATATTCTGACGCTCCCTGCGATTCTGGATGGTACGCAGTTGATTTAAATCGTTTTATTCCTAAGCTAACCATAACTTCTTTGAATAACCTTGAGGTAAAATTTGATCCTTGATCTGATTGTATTTCTGTGAGTAGTCCATATCTAGTAAAGAATTCAAGTAACTCCCCCACAATCTTTTTAGCTGTAATATTGCGTACTGGGATGGCCTCTGGAAACCTAGTAGACACATCCATTATAGTCAAAAGTTATTAATTCCCACTTTTCGTTTCAGGAAGCGGTCCTGCACAATCAATTATATTCATTATAATGCATAATCATTTCATCCACCAAACTGGAGTTCCACCCAAATCATTGTTAAAATCAAATATTTAAACAAAACATGGAGATTTCAGAAATCAAATTCAGTTGACTTTGGCGCACTCCTTCAGCACCCGTTCCTTTAACCATCTTGGCCTGCATAATGCATCTCCTTTCCTCATTTGCTCCTTCTTCATAAACCTGTTTTAGAACTCTCTTGTTAACTCCATTTCCCCCATTTTCCTCTCTATTTTCCACTCACTATTCATTACTCCTTATCGATATGGCCTACATAATAAAGGCTATAGAAATGTATATATTTGTTGGTGGTGAGGCCTCAATTTCAACTTCCCCTACCTGACACAATTTCTTTGTTCAAAAATACACCTTGTTCATAAAAATTTGTAAAAGTACTTATCCATTACCATTACAGTTCAAAATTGACATTACTGACAGTGAAATACAGTTCCAGTTCACATTATGGATATGGCCAACCTCTGGCCCTTCAATCCATCAGCCCAGGAGCCTCAGAGTGACTCCTGAGGAAAGACTGGCTGGTTGGCAGGTTAGAAGGAAGATCCCATAGTCTGGTGACAACCCCCTGCGTTTACTCCTCCAGGCTACTCAGGAAAGGTGGGACGTTGTTTTCTCCAGAGACAGAAGGAAGAGAGATCTCTGCCTGGATGGAGATTATCGGGGAGATCAGCTGTCATGAACATGGCCGGAGAACCTGGCTGCAGTGCTGCAAGAATATTCTCTGCCCCGCCAGGGTGAGTATCACATCTTGGGTCCCTTGTGAAGGCAGCAATGTGAGTCTGTGGGTGCTTGGGAGTGAGAGCCCACCCTATAGTTTGCAATGGGTTGAGGCTGTAGCAGCTCCTTGGGAAAGAATGGCTGCAGCCCTGAGAGGGGATATGAGTTGGAGGTGTCATCCCTAGCAGAGGTGGTGGTGAGCGGGCCATGCTCTGCAGAGCCTCGCCAATGTCTACCTACATCTGGGACACAGTCCTCAGCGACTAGAACATGTTCTGGAGCGCCTTAGGGATGCCCACCTGAGACAGGGAAAGGCTCCGCAATACCTCGGCAATGTCCACCTGAGACTGGGACATACTCTGCAATGCCTCAGAAAGGTCCACATGCATCAGGGACACATCCCCCAGTGACTGGGGCATGCTGCCGTGGTGTCCAGCCATGGCCATCACTGACTGGATAGCACCTTGGACATCACCACTCATGGTGCTAATGTTGTGCTCCAGGCTCTCCACTGCAGTTGCTACCCTAGCAGTGTTGACCTCGGTACCACGCATTGCCAGTGCTATCTTCTGCACCCTTAGCCTTTGGGACTCTTCCAATTGGCTGTGGATCTACTGGAGGGTTGCAGACATCCCCCTCTGAATCTCTCGGCTGCATCCTATCAATGGCATCAGCTCTGGGTAACTGGTCCAGAGGCTCAGTATCTGACTGGAACACAGCTGTCGTTTGGGATCCAGCAGACCTCTGACTGCTGACTCCCTTTTATGTTCCTGCCTCCACTTGATGTGCATCAGCAACTGTGTGGTGCTCACCAGAATGTGCCACAGAAGCCCGTCCACTCTGGGTGGGCTGGCTCCATCGAATGGATATCCTGTGGGAGAAAGGACATGTGGCTAGTGGTTGGCAGGATCAACATGCTGACATGTACAACTCACATGTGACTGGTCCTCTGTATGGCGGCAGGTGGTTACCCACCTCTGCAGCGCAGGCCAATCTCGATGTCGATGACTGATCAGTCCCCGGCCATCCCTGGAAACTCCAGGCCTGTTCCTCGTTAGGGGTGAGGACTATGATGTCCGACACACTGCTAGGACCTCTCCTGTATGTTCTGCGCCAGCTACTTCTACGGGGACACAGAGACAGCATCGTGAACCTTGCGTATCATTTACCGGGGGTGGAGAAGGGGGGGGGCATGGGGGAGGCATGGGTGAGCACCACTGCTGGCATGGGAGGGGTGGGACGCGGCATGGTGCTGGGCGGGGCAGTGCCAGGCTCATGGTTGTCGGGGGGTGGGGGGTGACAGGCGGGACCAGTGCCAGGGTCCAATGCCAACTCATCCGTGTGCCTGGTGGAGGTCATTTAGTTTTCTGCGGCACTGTGTGGTGGTCCTTCGGGTCACGCTCCCCGTGCTGACAGCTGCTGACAGTTCCTCCCAGGTGGCACTGGCTGCCCTGTTGCTGAACCGTTGAGACCCTCGGGGAACAGGAAATCCCGTTGCGGCTCCACCACGTCATTTGCGGCGTCAAGTCGGTGGGACCTCGTTAAGTGGATCGATTAACGTTTGATCCCACTGCCAGCTTCTCTGGGTCAACCATCATATAACTCGTGGCAGTTCACTCTCGCTACAACAATTAGAAACTTTTCTGTTCAAAAGAGCTTTAAGTGTCATTTCAGGCGGGTTTGGCTGGGAGTTTCTCCCCAGCTCAATTGGCGAGTCCCTACCGCTATCTAACCACACTTAGGGCGAGATCTACCGGCTGCATTGCGCAGCGGTAGATGCTGGGAGATCCCTTTTCCAGAATCTACCCGACACGCCACGCCCGCATGATCTAACGCGATCTCGCGAAATGTCATAGTCTGAATCACGCCCATTGTGGGCAGGGTCACTCTCTGGCAGATCTGGATATCAGAATAAGACAGCTAATCTCACTCGAATATGCAGACCCGAGAACGAACTAAGGCATGGGTTCTCCTCAGTGCAGAGAATGGGACTAAGTGTGGCCTGGGCCGCATGTTCCCTGCTGAGACCCCCAATCTACCTGAATGGATATTTGATAGCGTGGTGTTTCTCAGCGTTCTGATCTCTAAGTGAGCTTGAGGGTCCCCCACACCCTCACCCATGGTCAAAGTCACCCCCACACACATGGGCATTACCACCCCACCTCGCAAGTGAGGACACCCCGCTATGGGGTCGCTGAGGACCCCTCTTTCCAGGCCTTCCGACACCCTCTACCGGGCCCTCCCTCATCCAGGAGCCCAACCCTTCACCCCCACAACATTATGGAGGTCCTTTCATACCCACTCTACCCCCCACCCTTCATACCCACCCCCATCCCTCCCTTCATGGGCATGCCCCCCCCTCAGGCCATGTCCTTTGGCAGTGCCAACATGGCATTGCCACCCTGACAGTGCTCCTGTCAGGGTGCCACCCTGCCCTGTCCTCAGCCTTCAGAACGGTCTGCCACAATTGTCCATCTTTGCCAGCAGCGGTAACAGGGCAGACTCAAAATGGAGAATCCTGGCCTTGGACATATCGTCGACAAAGACAGTTTACACAGAGAACCGAAGAAAATGCCAGCAATCTTAGGATCACTGCATCCTCAAAATGTGATACAATTAAGGTTGTTTTTCGGATTGATCCATTATTACGGTAAATTCGTGCTGAATTTAGCCACACAATTGAAAAGCCTTTACAAACTTTGGTATGTGAAGCAGGGATGGAACTGGTCAGAAGAATGTGAAAATGCAAACAATGAAGTGAAAGAAGCTTTACTGAAGTCAGATCTATTGGTTCATTTTAATCCAAAAATGAAGTTGCAATTAGCTTGCGATGCCTCACCTTGTGGGGTTGGTGCTGTCATCTCACACTTTATGCCTTCAGTCGAAGAACGACTAATAGCATTTTCTTCACACACTCTTACCAGCGCAGAAATGAATTATGTTCAGCTGGAAACAGAAGCTTTGAGCATCATAGTCTATGCCTCCATTCTTTCTTCCAAAAACAACCTCACACTTTTCCACATTGTATTCCATCTGCCATTTCTTTGCCCACTCTCCTAGCCTGTCCAAACCCTTCTGCAGCGCCCACTGCTTCCTCAATACTACCCTGTCCCTCTGCATATCTTTGTATTATCTGCAAACGTAGCAACAGTGCCTTCAGCTCCTTTTTCCAGATCGTTCATGTATATTGTGAAGTTGTGGTCCCAGCACCAGCCCCTGGGACACGCCACTAGTCACCGGCTGCCAGCCTGACAAGGTGAGGATGAAGGAATTCGCACTCAGTTATTTTTGTTGGTCAGGATTAGATGTTCAATTTGAAGGGAAAGTTGGGCAATGCCAATCTTGTGCAAAACTAAATAATACTCCACTATTACAACCATTACTTCCATGGGAATGGCAAAGTTCACCGGCAATGCTGTTGTTTAAGATGAAACTATGAATACAGTTTGATTGTTAACTCCACCTGATACCTCAGATATTATCAAATGACAACAACAAGCACAAATTAATAGGAGGGAGAAAAATCTCGGAGAAGCACATATTCAACCAGGGAGAGGCAGTGCTAACCAGGAGCTACACCACTGTCATGGGAGTGTCCCTTTAAGAAATGTTTTTGTCATTTCACATGGCATCAGTGATGGAACTGGGCTGTGGCGCTGAGTTTTACTTTCACTTTGGACTGGGTTTGAACTGCACAGGTTGAAAGAAGTGTTTCTACATAGAACATAGAACAATACAGCACAGTACAGGCCCTTCAGCCCACGATGTTGTGCTCACCATTAATCCTAATCTAAGATCAACCTAACCTACACCCCTTCAATTTACTGCTGTCCATGTGCCTGTCTAAGAGTCACTTAAATGTCCCTATTGACTCTGACTCCACCACCTCTGCTGGCAGTGCATTCCACACACCCACCACTCTCTGTGTAAAGAACCTACCTCTGACATCTCCCCTGTACCTTCCTCCAATCACCTTAAAATTGTGTCCCTTCATGACAGCCATTTCCACCCTGGGGAAAAGTCTCTGGCTGTCCACTCCATCCATGCCTCTCATCACCTTGTACACCTCTATCAAGTCATCTCTCTGTCTTCTTCACTCCAGTGAGAAAAGCCCTAGCTCCCTCAATCTTTCTTCATAAGACATGCCCTCCAGTCCAGGAGGCATCCTGGTAAATCTCCTCTCTACCCTCTCCAAAGCATCCACATCCTTCCGAGAATGAGGTAACCAGAACTGGACACAATATTCCAAGTATGGTCCAACTAGGATTTTATAAAACTGCAGCAAAATGTTGCGGCTCTTCAACTCAATCCCCCTGTTAATGAAAGTCAACACACCATACGCCTTCTGAACAACCTTATCAACCTGGATGGCAACGTTGAGGGATCTATATACGTGGACCCCAAGATCCCTCTGTTCCTGCACACTCCCCAAGAAACCCGCCTTTAACCCTGTATTCAGCATTCAAATTCGACCTTCCAAAATGAATCACTTCACATTTATCAAGGTCAAACTCCATCTGCCACTTCTCAGCCCAGCTCTGCATCTGTCAATGTCCTGTTGTAACCTGCAACAACCCTCAACACTATTTACAAGTCCCCCAACCTTCGTGCCATCGGCAAACTTACTAACCCACCCTTCCACTTCCTCATCCAAGTCATTTATAAAAACCACAAAGAGCAGAGGTCCCAGAACAGATCCTTGCGGGACACCACAGGTCACCAACCTCCAGGCGGAATACTTTCCATCCACTGCCACTCGCTGTCTTCTTTCGGCCAGCCAATTCTGTATCCAGACAGCCAAATTTCCCTGTATCCCATGCCCCCTAACTTTCTTAATGAGCTACCATGGGGAACCTTATCAAATGCCTTACTGAAATCCATATACACCACATCCACTGCCCGACCTTCATCAATGTGTCTTGTCACATCCTCAAAGAATTCAATGAGGCTTGTGAGGCATGACCTGCCCCTCACAAAGCCATGCTGACTATCTTTAATCAAACTATGTTTTTCTAAATAATCAAATCCTATCTCTCAGAATCCTTTCCAATATTTTGCTCACCACAGACGTAAGACTGATGGGTCTGTAATTCCCAGGAATTTCCCTGTTCCCTTTCTTGAAGAGGGGAACAACATTCGCCTCCCTGCAATCATCCGGTATTACTCCAGTGGAGAGTGAGGACGCAAAGATCATCGCCAACGGCGCAGCAATCTCCTCCCTTGCTTCCCGTAGTAACCTTGGGTATATCCCGTCAGCCCAGGGGAATTATCTATCCTGATGCTTTTCAAAGTTTCCTAGCACATCCTCCTTCTTAATGTCAACCTGTTTGAGTCTATTAACCTGGTTCACACTGTTCTCATGAGCAACAAGGTCCCTCTCTCTAGTGAATACTGAAACAAAATATTCATTTAGGGCCCCCCCATCTCCTCAGACTCTAGGCACAAGTTCCCCCCACTATCCCTGATCGCACGACTCTCACTCTGATCATCCTCTTATTTCTCACATAAGTGTAGAATGCCCTGGGGTTTTCCCTAATCCTTCCCACCAGGGCTTTTTCATGCCCCCTTCTAGCTCTCCTCAGTCCATTTTTGAGTTCCTTCCTGGCTACCTTGTAACCCTCTAGAGCCGAGTCAGATCCTTGCTTCCTCAACCTTACGTAAGCTTCCTTCTTCCTCTTGACTAGAAGCTCCACTTATCTTGTCATCCAAGGCTCCTTCACCTTACCATTCCTTCGTCGTCTCAGTGGGACAAAACTATCCAGCACTCGCAGCAAGTGCTGCTTAAACAACCTCCACATTACTGCTGCGCATTTCCCCAAGAACAATTGTTCCCACTTTATGCTCCTCAGCTCGTGTCTAATAGCAGTATAATTTCCCCTCCCCCAATTAAATACCTTCCCATACTGTCTGTTCCTATACCTCTCCATGACTATGGTAAAGGTCAAGGAGTTGTGGTCACTGTCACCGAAATGCTCTCCCACTGAGACATCTGACACCTGGCCTGGTTCGATGCCGAGCACCAAGTCCAATATGGACTCCCCCCTAGTTGACCTATCTACATATTGAGTCAGGAATCCTTCCTGTACACACCTGATAAAATCTGCTCCATCCAAACCATTTGCACTAAGGAGGTTCCAGTCAATATTAGGGAAGTTGAAGCCATCCATGACAACAACTCTGTTACTTCTGCACTTTTCCAAGATCTGCCGCCCATCTGTTCCTCTATCTCTCTGCTGCTATTGGGAGGGTCAATAGAAAACTCCAAATAAAGTGACTGCTCCTTTCTTGTTTCTGACTTCCACCCAGACTGACTCAATAGACAAACCCTCCTCAACTTTCTCCTTTTCTGCAGCTGTGGTGCATTCCCTAATTAACAGTGCCACTCCCCATCCTCTTTTACCTCCCTCCCTATTCTTCTGAAAACATCTAAACCCCGGAACATCTAACCACCTTTCCTGCCCCTGTGAAATCCATGTATCCGTAATGGCCACAACATCGTAGTTCCAAGTACTGATCCATGCTCTAAGTTCATCTCCCTTATTCCTGACACTCCTTGCATTGAAACAGACACACTTTAACCCATTCCACTGAGTGCAACTTTGCCCTATCAACTGTCTATCCTTCCTCACAGACTTGCTGCGCACTATTTCTGTCTGTTCAACAGCTACCCAATCCTCTGATCCATAGCTCTGGTTCCCACTCCCCCTGTCAAACTAGTTTAAACCCTCCCGAAGAATTCTAGCAAACCTCCCACCCAGGATATTGGTGGCCAATATGTTTCTCTATCTTCATTTTAAAAGCTGTTTCCAGACTACTTGATAACTTAAAATAAATAATTGCTTTCTGGAAAGAATTCAAACCTGCTGTTTGAAAAGAGGAACAGAGTATCAATAACAAGTCTTTGACCAGTAAGAATGCCGTGTACTGGGCCACACCTTTGAAAAGGTTTTACTTGGATTTTGTTATTGAACTGGAACAGTTAAAGGGGAATTCATTAAGGGTTATACATAGATTACTGTGGCTGTGTGGGGTCTTTATGATTGTAATTGATAAAAATTCTTACTGTGGGTGTTTATACAACAATGAACTAAATTCATAGAATAAAGCTTGTTTATTGATTAAAAGCGCCTGAGAACTCTGTTGAATAACAGCTGAAAGGCAGGTTCTTGTGCTCCTCCCAGCCAAATTCAATAAACAGTTGCAAGGCCGGTGAACTCCATTATATACTTTGGAGTTTTCTAAACCCTGGCCCATAACACCACCAATGAGAAATGGGTACCAGCAAGATCTTAGCAAAGACAGGTCCAATATCATACACCGTACAGACAGATGATGAATGCGTTTTGCGACATCATACTGATCAGTTACTTGGTTCACAAAATAAGTTTGCAAAAATCTCTCAAGAGGTTCTACCTTTAGAAAATCCAGAGAGCAATACTTTGGAATGGAGACCAGGGACAATAACGAGTTCAGATTCTGTTTCTGAGGACTTTTCAATGCCTATATTGACAGATACTGAAAAACCTAATCAGGAAGTATCATCCACAGAAAGGAATGAGCCATTTGCAAGCAGCCGAGTTCAAGAGCGCAGATTCTACCAAAAAGGAATAGACCTCCACCACAGAGACTGGCTTATTGAATTGCATCAATGTCAATTGCTGTCATTGCACTAATAAAGTAAAGAGCGCGGGGTGTTATGTATCTGGGTGTAATAACCCTCATGACACCCATGGGGGTGGCCCGATTGATCTCCCCGCAGGGTTTGTGGTTTATCAGCTCCGCTGCTGATGGGAGAATTGGGATCGGCATGAACGGTATTCTAAGTTGGGGCCTATGTGCTGTATGCCGTGTTGCGGCCTTTTCTTTTGTTCATAAATAAATCTCCGTTATGAATCACCCTCTTGGATCTCCTGAGCTTTTATACTGGGAATATTTCCCTGCTGGTTGTGCGTCACGTGATGTGTAGTGACATCAGCAGAGTGTTTGCGCAGGCTTTGAGCAGATCGCCATCTTGATTGTATGAGCAACACCCTTAATAAACCTCTCATCGTGTTTTACAAGAATCCAGAGTGTGGGCACCTTTATACCTTTTCTCTTTGCGGCAACAACAAAATATAATTCCGGGCAGCAGGCTCTCAAGGACTGCCCCTGCCCCAGCACCCTGATCAAAAAGATCTTGGCAAATTTGATCCCCTGGTCGTAGAGGGGTCAACATCCTTGGGTGGGGTGGGGGTCCTGCTGTCAGACAACAAGCTAGTCCTCCTTCGTAAAGCAGGAGTCGATGAGCCCAGCAGGACAAGAGGACAAGAGGGCTACAGGCTTTGGAAATATAGCTGGTCTGCCATAGGTACAGGACAATGGCGGCATTGCTGCAACTGCCTCAGTACTCAACACCGACAACTGCTAATCTCCAGACGCAATTCTACAACTCACCCGTCTTCACCTTCGACAACAAGTTCTTCATACAGACACACGGAACAGTCATGGCAACCAAATTCGCACCTCAATACGCCAACATCTTCACATACAAGTTTGAACAAGACCTCCTCACCACACAGGACCTTGAACCGACGTTATACACCAGATACATCGATGACATTTTTTCCTTTGGACCCACGGCGAAGAATCACTGAAACGTTTACACGATGACATCAATAAGTTCCATCCCACCATCCGACTCACCATGGACTTCTCTCCAGAATTGGTTGCATTCTTGGACACACTCATCTCCATCAAGGGCGGTCACCTCAGCACTTCGCTTTACCGCAAGCCCACAGATAACCTCACGATGCTCCACTTCTCCAGCTTCCACCCTAAACACATTAATGAAGCCATCCCCTGTGGACAAGCCCTCCATATACACAGGATCTGCCCAGACAAGGAGGAGCGTAACAGACATCTACAGATGCTGAAAGATGCCCTTGTACGAACGGGATATGGCGCTTGACTCATCGATCGACAGTTCCAACGCGCCACTGCAAAAAACCGCACCGACCTCCTCAGAAGACAAACACAGGACACAACCGACAGAGTACCCTTCATCTTCCAGCACCTCCCTGGAGCAGAGAAACTACAACATCTTCTTCGCAGCCTGCAACACTTTATCGATGAAGACGAACATCTTGCCAAGGCCATCCCCACACCCCCACTACTTGCCTTCAAACAACCGCGCAACCTCAAACAGACTATTGTTTGCAACAAACTACCCAGTCTTCAGAACAGTGACCACGACACCACACCCTGCCATGGCAATCTCTGCAAGACGTGCCAGATCATCAACAAGAGTACCCATATTAAATGTGAGAACACCATCCACCAGGTACGCGGTACATACTCGTGCGACTCGGCCAAAGTTGTCTATCTCATACGCTGCAGGAAAGGATGTCCCGAAGCGTGGTACATTGGCGAGACCATGCACATGCTGCAACAACGGATGAATCGACATCGCATGACAATCGCCAGGCAGGAATGTTCCCTTCCAATAGGGGAACACTTCAGCAGTCAAGGGCATTCAGCCTCTGATCTCCGGGTAAGCATTCTCCAAGGCGGCCTTCAGGACGCGCGACAACGCAGAATCGCCAAGCAGAAACTGATAGCCAAGTTCCGCACACATGAGTATGGACTCAACCGGGATCTTGAATTCATGTCTCACTACATTCACCCCCTCACCATCTGGCCTGGGCTTGCGAAATCCTACCAACTGTCCTCTTTAACCTGTGATTATCCCTCTCTCCAGTCGCTCCATCTTGACCTGTAAAGACTTAATTACTTGCAAAGACTCACATTCAAAGTATCGTCTTGCATCATTGATTTTGTCTATAAATATGTCTCTGGAGCCCACCTCTTTATTCACCTGAGGAAGGAGCTGCGCTCCGAAAGCTAGTGATTTGAAACAAACCTGTTGGACTGTTACCTGGTGTTGTAAGACTTCTTACTGTGCTCACCCCAGTCTAACGCCGGTATCTCCACATCACAGGTACATCACATCACATCATCGGGGTCAGCCGTCATTGTTGAGGGGGCACCCCTGGGCTGGGGGTGAGTGGCTCAGTGCCTGAGGATCCAGCATGCCACCCCCAGATCGTGTATAACCATAACAGAGGCAACTTCAACTCCGGCCTGTTTGTCTCATCGAACACCCCCAGGACAGAGGTCCGTGGTCATCTGGTGGAGGTCACTTTAACTCCCACTGACCCACTGTTGGTTAGCTCAGTTGGCTGGACAGCTGGTTTGTGATGCAGAGTGAGACCAACAGCATGGGTTCAATTCCTGTACCGGCTGAGGTTATTCATGAAGGCCCAATTCTCAACCTTTAAAAGATTTTTTTTTTTATTCAAGGCATTTGGCAAATATTCACAGAATATCAGAAGAACACATCAACCCAATGCACAACCACAACCCCCCAGCCCCCCCTGACACCAACCCCCCACCTTCTACCTTCTCAACCTTGCCCCTCATCTAAGGTGTGGTGATCCTCAGGTTAAATCACCACCAATCAGTTCTCTCTCTCAAAGGGGAAAGCAGTCTCTGGGACTGTGGCAGCATTTTACATTGTGGTGACCATACCTAACATATAATTCCCCCAGTGCATAAACATTCACCATTAAGTGATTCAAATTCTTTATGGAGATGGTTTGATTTTTAAAAAAGATGACAAGAAAGAAGATGGCTGATTGTCCATCCCTGAGCGAAAGAATAGCTTTGCTACTCTATTCAAAATAGAAGTGAAATTCTTACCAAAAGGTTTATTCGGGACAGATAGTAATCTATTAACACCTAGTTCAGTAAAGCACCATTTTCAGTTGTAATGTTTGTGTGAATTGTGGCACTGTGCCGAAGATTTGATTAGACGTTTCTCCTAAGACATAGGCACACTTTCACGTACTTAGGTCAATAAGTCTTTTGCTTTGCATTGCAAGTCAATATTTGTTTTGTTTGCTATTTCTTCATCAATGTCTGAAAGACTTAGCCTGAGTAAACATTTCATCAGCATTAGAGAAGTTCTCACTTGTGCTCTGTATTAAGCATGCTGATGTGCAAACATTAACAGAGGGAGGGGCTCCAGCCAGATTAAACTCAGAAGAACCAAAGTCTCAACTGATGTTCTGTAGGTGCTGAGAAGTTGTAAAAGACAAGATATTGCCCCAAAGGCAAACTCAGAGTTCTACTATTATTTACCTGTGGTTACTTATTTAAACGCAAAGAATATTTACTTTCCGCCCTCAGTAAATTGTGGCAACATTGTGCGCCTAAGTTAAAATGTATTTATATGTAGCTATGTTGCGTCAGCCTTGGCTCACCCTCATCCCAGAGTCAAACAGTTGAGAGTTCAATTCCTATTCGAGAAACTTAAAGATGTGGGGCGCGATCTAACGGCCACGTCGCAGCGGGCACGAATTCACGCGAGCTGGTTAAATCGCGGGAGAATCCGTGCCCGGCACTGATCGGCTTCCGATCTAACTGGTCTGCTCCTGTTGGCGGGTCCCGGATCCCGCCGTGGCGTGGCGCAAAACCAATAATCACCAATTAAGGCCAATCTCCAAAGCATTAACGGGACGGACCCCCCATCGAAAGGTCTAACCGGCTCCTCAGCGGGCGATCACTCGGGCGCCCTTCAGCACACCTATTTAAAATGTGAAGCTAGCTCAATGGCTGGTGTGGGGATTGGAGGAGGTGAGCAGCCATCTTCGAAATCGGGCAGTCAGCCTGGGGGGACCGGAGATGGTATCCCAGTGGAGACCCGGGGGGGGGTGTCTCGGTCGGGTGAGGGGGTCAGCCGTCATTGTTGAGGGGGCACCCCTGGGCTGGGGGTGAGTGGCTCAGTGCCTGAGGGTCCAGCATGCCACCCCCAGATCGTGTATAACCATAACAGAGGCAACTTCAACTCCGGCCTGTTTGTCTCATCGAACACCCCCAGGACAGAGGTCCGTGGTCATCTGGTGGAGGTCACTTTAACTCCCACTGACCATGGCAGACTCTGCTGCACAGCTGAAGGCTATTGCTAACAGGCAATTGGCAGTTATGTGAGCACACCACAACTCCCAAGTGGATTCCTGTGGGTAGACGTGCCATGTCACAGGCGAGTGTTACTGCCTGGCATCCCAATCAGACTGTGAGGCCTGGACACTCTGCCTGAACACAGGAGGCAGCAACACCGCAGAGGCAGCAGCCAACAATCAAACACCCAAGAGCTGGGACTCAGCACTGGGGACATCCCCGCGATCAGAGGGTAGGTGAGTGGATTGGGGCTGGAACGTTCGCCCGGTTCAAGTAATGCTCCCAGCAGGGGTCTGGGATCCGGGTTCCGGTGTCCAGGAGCCCCTTCTGTGGACAGGGGTGTGTGTGCAGGGCGGGACCACCCAGCACAACCGGCTCGTTGGATGGCATCTTGAGAGATGGCAGGGAATGTAAGGGTGGAGGGTGCCTGGGGGACCCAAGGAAACTGGGATAGAAGCCATAGCTGATTGTGGGTCTCTCACCCTCGCCAATTCCTCACAGATATCACATGATGGTTGATATTGTGGACCCTTAGTAGCCTCCCTCGTGGTGATGGCGGCAGCCCAGGCAGCTGTCATAATATCCACTCATGTATATAATGAGATGCAGATAGGCAGTGATTGACACACAGGATGACCAGTAAGCACACAACACAGTGCAGCCAATCACCAGACAGGACACCACCACTATAAAGCCAGAGGGCACTAGATTTCCCGCTCTCTTGGGACCCAGCCACTGACAGTCAGAGTCCACGAGCTAGCACAGTGCAAACACCATGCGGGAGCTAGTAAGTCTGGTCAGGCTAGTACAAGGTCTCCAGTCAGTTCAGTATAGTGTCGACCCACAGCTGAATATGTATATCAGTTCTATCGTTGAATAAAACAGTGTTGGATCTTCTCCAGTGTTAGATGTCTGTTTCTAGCTTCCCTGCATCGAGTGCAGTCCACATCGCACCTACCTGCCTAACACATCAGCAGCCAGACGCCAGAGAAGGCTGCGGCAGCAGTGAAGGCAGAGGCTCGAGGTGACAGCCCATGTGCAGGGGCCCGCCCCACACCCTGTGGATCCAGCCACGCTACAGGCCAGGGAGGGACCCAGAGGGGGAGGCCGGTGATGGCGCAGGGTGTACAGGCATCACTGGTCTATCAAAGAAATGATGGACAGCGTGTGCTGGAGGAGGCTCCACCTTAACAAGGACATGGTGCGGCACCTGTGCCATGTCCGTGTGGACTTGGCACCATGTGGAGGAGGAAGATATCTGTTCCCTGTGGTCGTCAAGGTCATCGCAGCCCTGAACGCCTACACCTTAGGATCATTCTAGGGCTCGAGCGGGTACTTGTGCGGCATATCCGTGAGGTCATGGATGCCCTGTTTGCCTGGGCAGCTAACTATATAAACTTTGACCTGGGCCAGGCCCATCAAGATAATAATAATCTTTATTAGTGTCACAAGTAGGCTTACGTAAACACTGCAATGAAGTTACTGTGAAAAGCACCTAATCTTCACATTCCGGCGCCTGTTCGGATACACACTGAGGGAGAATTGAGAATGTTCAATTCATCTAACAACACGTCTTTCAGGACTTGTGGGAGGAAACCGGAGCACCCGGAGGAAACCCACTCAGACACGGGGAGAACGTGCAGACTCCGCAGAGACAGTGATCCAAACCGGGAATCGAACCCGGGTCCCTGGTGCTGTGAAGCAACAGTGCTAACCACTATGCTACAGTGCCGCCCATGCCTGGGCAGTAGGATTCTCTGCCATCATTGGGATGTCCCAAGTCCAGGGGGTAATAAATGACCAAGCATGTCGCCTTGAGCGCACTGGGTGGTCTGGAGCACCCATTCCCTACAGATAGACGGTGGCCGTCACCAGCTCTCTTGTGTCCCCGCCTCCTGACAACGGCACGTCTCGGGGTCAGCAGACGGAACAGGGTGGCAGGGCGAGGCACGTGCCACCAGCAAGTCAGTCCGGGCCCTCCGGACGTAGGCCCTCCAGAGGGCGACCGCCAGGGGCATCACTCTTCCACTCCTTGAACGTTCAACTACTTCAAGATCATGCACGTGTGCGCACGCTTCCCCGGGAGTGTGCACGGCAGCTACATCCTGGGCAATCAGTGATCCCCAGAGACTTCGAGGGACACCCCAGGATGACCAGTTGGCTCTTGGGGGATAATGGGTACCCGCTGAGGCCCTGGCTGATGATGCCGGTATGGGGGCTGGAGACCGATGTGAGACCCGGTATAACAAGGCCCACGTTGCCACCCGGGCTGCCATTGAGCGGTGCATGGAACTGCTTAAAATGTGGTTCCGCTGCCTCGACTGCTCTGGTGGTGCACTGCAGTGGGGCGACATGCTGGAGGTAGAGGAGGAGAAACATATGGCCTCGTCTAAGGAGAAGGACGAGGCGGAGCCGGACCAGGAGGGGATGGAGGACGAGCCTTTGGAGGACCCGCAGGAACAGCCGAGGATGGAGGGCGGATGTCTGCGGTGAGGGTCCAGTAAGCCTGGAGGACCAAGCAGGCCCTCATCCTCACCCACTTCCCATGGGATGTTGCTTCATCCATTATCTCACCTGCTTTCCACCCACTGGCCACCGTACCTCCCACCGATCCACCTCTCCTTGACCCTCCTCCCAAACATTCCACCAACAACCCATTTCCCGTCCACCCCCCTCCTCCCATCGCCCTGTTCCACCCTCCCAGGGTCTGTGTAACATCACTCCAGAGTGATGGGCCTGTGTTGGCACTATCAGCGGGTAAATAGGTAATGATAAACCACTGTGAGGTGAGTTCTGGTGCTCCTCAATCTATGCCATAGTCTGACTCCTGTCTGTCTGCTGACAGGGGACTCACACTCATCACCTGAACATCGCATGCCTTGATAGGAGTGAGGGGGTGGGGGTGCCCGGATCTAGAACCACCTTGTCTGGATGGCTGGGGCCAGGGGAGGATGGAGGGCAACTGGGGGAGGGGTGTGCAGGCCTGCCTGCAGTGCGGAATAACGTGACCGAGGTTTCACATGTCTCGGGTGTAACATGTTTTCATGGTGTACAATCGTGATCCTAACTGTCCCTAGCTCTGAATGGTGGTGCCCCCCCCAAACACCCTCCCTCGCACCCAGCCCTCTCAGTGATCCTCAGCCTGCTTAACCCCCTGTGCTCTGGTGCCAAGTCTAGGTGCGTCCCCTGGATGCTTATCAGAGGTGGAGGCAGCCTGCTGCCTTATGCGTCCTGTGGCCTTTTATGTCCCTGGCGGTCGCCCTCTGGAGGGCCTACAGCCAGAGGGCCTGGACTGACTTGCTGGTGGCACATGCCTCACCGTGCCACCCTATTCCGTCTGCTGACCCCGAGACGTGCCGTTGTCAGGAGGCGGGGACTCAAGAGAGCTGGTGACGGCCACCGTATATCTGTTGGGAGGCTCCAGTTTGGCCTCCAGCGCTCCCTCCTCTCGTTCGGTGCCCATAGAGCTCTAGGGGTCACCTTGGGTTGGAGGGGAGACTGGAGTGAGCACCAGAGGCCCTTACGTCATCTGGCTCTGCCAGCCCTGGCGGTTCCCCATTGTCTGCACCTTGGTATCGACGCCCTGAGCAATGCCGCTCTGTGACTGGCCCATGCTCTGCAGTGCCTCGGCAATGCCCACCTGTGACTGGGACATGCTCCGCAGTGACTTGGCAAAGTCAGCCTGAGAGCTGGACAAGGTCCTCAGCAACAGGGGCATGTAGCAGAGCACCTCAACAATGTCCATCTGTGACTGGGACATGCTCCGCAGCGACTCGGCAAGGTCCACCTGTGCCATGGACACATCTCCCAGTGACCGGGACATGCTGTCAAAGCCTAAGCCGTGGTCGTCACTGGACACCACCACTCATGCTGATGTCTTGCTCCAGACTTTCCAGTGTGCTTGCCACCCTGGCAGTGTTGGCCTCGCCCCTAGCCTCTGGTGCTCCTGTAATCGGCTATGGACCCGCTGGAGTGTCGCTGACATCCCCCTCTAAACCTCACGGCCGCACCCTAGCGTCTGCAACACCTCCGGGATTCCCTGGTCCAGAGGCTCGACATCGGTCCTGGAATCCAACAGACCCCCAACTGCTGTCTCCCCCTGGATGTTCCTGCCTCCACCTGATGTGCAGTTGCAACTTTGTGGTGCTCTCCAGATCGTGCCACAGTAGACCTGTCCACTACATTCTCCCACCGAGGGTTGTGTCTCTGCCCTGGTGGAAGGTGGGGATGACAGCTGGGACGCCTCAATGGTGGCATCCTCGGAGCTCGCTTCTGAGGTGCTTTTTTGGGAGGCAGCAGGGGGCGGTACCCCGGATGGGCGGGCACAATCGGGATCCTGCGGGAGAATGGGAGTCAGTGGGAGGGAAGGATCATTATGTCTGTCATGAACAACTCACGTGGAAGGGTCATCTGGGTGTGGGCCGGTGGATACTCGCCTTTGCAGCGCAGGCCCAGCTCGACGTTGGTGACCGCTCTGTCCTCGGCCACTCCCATGACCTCCAGGGCCTGTTCTTCTTCGGGGGTAAGGATCCTGATGTCTGGCACCCCGCCACCCATCTCGGCTCTTTCCGTCTGTTCTGGGCCAACTTCTCCTGTGGTGATAAAGAGAGGGCATTGTGAGCCACACGCTTCATGCATCACGGGGGCGGCGGCGGGGGACACTGTGGTGGGGACAGGTGGGGACCGCTGATACGAATGAATGTCTGATGTGCTGGTGGGTGCCAGGGTGTGCTGGGGCGCAAGCACGGTGTTGTGCTGGGGGAGGGGGATTGGTGGCAGCTGGTGCAGTGCTAACCGCAGAGCCATGGGGGGGGGGGGGGGGGGGGGTGGCAGGTGGGCAGGTGGGACCAGTGCCAGGGTGCCAATGCCAACTCACCCGTGCGGCCTGGTGGAGGTTGTTGAGCTACTTGTGGCACAGGGTGGTGGTGCTCCTGGTGACACTCTCCATGCTGACGGCCTCCCAGGTGGCACTGGCTGACCTGTGGCTGAACCTCCGACCCCCTCAGGGGAACAGGGTATCCTGTTTGGAATCCACTGCGTCCAACAGTCTGGCCAGGTCACGAAGCGTGGAACTGGCCTGCGCGGTGGCATGGCTACGTGCTGTTTGAGGCTTGCTCTGCAGGATTGGCTTAAGAGCTGCTCCCCCTCATTAGTGGGGCACTGCCCGGCATGGTCCAGGCAAATCAGCTGGCAGGACAGTCATTTCCGATGTGAATCCCATGGGGCATCATTACCGGTCCTAATTGACGTCAGATACTAGTGGCGGCCTCGCCTGATCAGCCGTTGGGAAGCACCCGGCAATTCCCGTTCGCTACCACACTTAGAAACACTTGTTAGATCACGCCTATGATCGAGGCTAAAACTTTGGTGAAGTACTGAGGGGATGCTGCGCTGTTGGAAAGGCAGTCTTTTCAATAAAACGTTAAACTGAGGCCTTGTCTGCCATCGCAGGGTGGAGCAAGAGATCCCACAGTACCATTTCAAAGAAAAATCTTCTCTCTGTGTCCTGGATAACTTACCTTTTAACAAATAACTAGAAACACATTATTTGGTCATTTATTTCTTGTAGTTTGTGGGAGCTTGGTGTAAGCATATTGGCTGCTGCATTTCCCACAATACAATGGTATCTATACTTCAGAAGCATTGTGTTAGCTGTAACTGATTTGGGGACATTAGGTGCTATATAAATGCAAATGCAATTATTTTCCTTCCCATTTGTACAGGGTTTTCACTCAGAGAGAATGCACAATCTAAAAGCTGAGATCCTTCTAGCACCACTTCAAGTTCATAAGGTAGGCCCTCTTAAAACTGTAAAATAAATTCAGTACTGACAGAGTTAACAGTATTTGAGGACTAAACTCCACTCCCTGCTTCCCTGACCCTGAATCACTTGTCCATTGCTTAAACAAGCAGTGGGGGAGTGCTCCTCTTCAACAATAAGTATGGATTAGTTTGTGCATCCTGGGATCCCCTAGCTCCTTGCACATGGCACAGGAGAGGATAACATTTCTTTTTCAAGATTATATTTCAGCAGCCCGAGAGAGGAAAAATGTAACCCAATTTTAGCTTGAGAAGTTTCAAAGTGGCTTTGTTTTTAAATAGAAGCAAAGCCGATGAAGAGTGTGTGAGCTATTGGCATTGCTTTCCATTTCACCATTCCCTTTGTACAGAACAGTCACTACTACAGCAATCTTTAGGTGTAACAGTCACTGTTATAACAATCTTTAGGGTATCAATCATTATGACAACAATATTTAAGGGTATCAGTCACTATTACAGCAATCTTTAGTGTAACAGCTGTTACAACAATCTTTAGGGGTATCTGTCACTGTTACAGCAATCTTTAGGGGTAACAGCCATTATTAAAACAATCTTTAGGGGTAACAGTCACTATTAAAGCAACCTTTCGGGGTATCGGTCACTATTACAGCAATCTTTAGGGATATCAGCCACTATTGCAACAATCTTTAGGGGTAACAGTCACTATTACAGCAATCTTTAGGGGTAACAGTCACTATTACAGCAATCTTTAGGGGTAACAGTCACTATTAAAGCAACCTTTCGGGGTATCGGTCACTATTACAGCAATCTTTAGGGATATCAGCCACTATTGCAACAATCTTTAGGGGTAACAGTCACTATTACAGCAATCTTCAGGGATATCAGTCACTATTACAGCAATCCTTCGGGGTATACATCACTATTACAACACTCTCCAGGGGTTCCAGTCACTACTACAGCAATCTTTAGGGGCAACAGTCACGTTACAGCAATCTTTAGGGATATCAGTTTCTATTACAGTAATCTTTAGGAGTATTAGTCTCTATTACAGCAATCTTTAGGGGAATTAGTCACCATTACAACAATCTTTAGGGGTATCAATCACTATTATAACAATCTTTAGGGGTAACAATCACTATTACAGTAATCTTTAGGGTTGTCATTCACTATTGTAGTAATCTTTAGGGGTATCAGTCATTATTACAGTAATCCTTAAGGTATCAGTCACTATTACAGCAATCTTTAGGGGTAACAGTCACTATTACAATAAACTTTAGGGATATCAGTCACTATTACAGCAAACTTTATGGATAACTGTCGCCATTACAACAATCTTTAAGGGTAACAGTCACTACTAGAGTAAAGTTAAGGGTTGTCAGTCACTATTACAGTAATCTTTAGGGTATCAGTCACTATTACAGCAATCCTTACAGATAACAGTCACTATTACAGTAATCTTTAGGGGTTTCAGTCACTATTACAATAACCTTTAGGGGTAACAGTCAATATTACAATAACCTTTAAGGGCATCAGTCACTGTTACAGCCATTTTTAGCGGCATGGGATCAACTAGGCTGGAGATGGAGGCATCAGTTTAGTTTCAGATTAGCGCTCAGCACTAGCCATAATGCTGATTTCTAACGTTTTCCTCACTCACAACTGGACTTTGCAGGTGGATTAATTTCTCCTGCTAGAAGGTTGGGGTGATGGGGTGCTCTTTCAGCGAGTTGGTGTAAGATTCAATGGGCCGAATGGCCTCCGTTTGCACTGTAGGAATTCCAGGATTCAATGGTCAGAGACATTTCCCCAGGGTAGAGGGGTCAATTACTAGGGGGCATAGGTTTAAGGTGCGAGGTGCAAGGTTTAGAGGAGATGTACGTGGCAAGTTTTTTCACAGAGGGTAGTGGGTGCCTGGAACTCGCTGCTGGAGGGGGTGGTGGAAGCAGGGACGATAGTGACGTTTAAGGGGCATCTTGACAAATACATGAAGAGGATGGGAATAGAGGGATACGGACCCCGAAAGTGTAGAAGATTTTAATTTAGACGGGCAGCATGGTCGGCTCAGGCTTCGAGGGCCGAAGGGCCTGTTCCTGTGCTGTACTTTTCTTTGTTCTTTGTTTGTTCTTTGATTCAAAGGTTGAATAAACATAGGACTTAATTGCCTCCACTCCTCATCCTTAAACCCCAAATCCTCCAGTTGCAGCGCAGGCTGAAATCAACACATTCTTCAATCAAAGCCTTGAATAAACAAACAGAATGCCACACGGCTATGCTCCAAATGTTCTGACCGTATTGTGAGGGTAAACTGACCTACACGTCCCTTGTGCATGCTCCCTGAGGCTGAAAATCCACATGCCTGTTAAGTCACCTGTGACCAGCAATGACCATTCAGGAGGTTTTATGGTTCAACAACATAAGCTGCACAACTGAACCAGAGGGAGGTACACAACTCTGAGAAACACAGCAAGGTCATTTTATTTTCTAAATCTATTGTCAAAGTTACATTATAGGGTACATTGTTCAACATTTGCATCTCATCAGGCCTGAAATCATCATATTTCAGAAATCCATTTGATCATCAGCACCCAACCTTGACATTGTTCCCTTTGATTATGTTCTTAATCAGATATTTATGCAGCTAGATATATTCTGAGATTGGAGCTGAATAAAATGGCACTCGTTGCTTTCTCTGGGGAACTGAATCATGTGGACGGAACACCATTTGGAGAAAGTAGAAGAGGATGATTTCTAGCCTATACTGAGGCCTGTTCATTGCACACTCAAGTCTTCCAATCCTCCTATTACTGTTAAAATGACTAAATAACTTGCTTGGGCCTACATTATCCTCAACATTTATAAAGACCTTTTTGCATCGCTTCTCAATCTTTTCCCTCAATGAAAATAAATAAATTTTTTTTCAGCCTTATTTTCAGAACAGAATGCATTTAAGTCTTCAAATGCTTGTCTACAACTCTCTACAAATGCTCAATGTCTTATTGAAGGTTGTATGCTGATATACTGAAACTAGTAGCCTAAGCTTGTAGACAAGCAACATGGGCAACATGTACCAGAATATTGGTCTTGCCCTTCTGATCATTGAAATGAATGGATGGAAAACAGGGCTGACGATGTAACAAGCGTCCAGTATTCAGCTTACTTTTCCTTTATATCACTAAAAAGGGTCCCACAATTTTTCAAAGTTGAAGCTGTCATCTAAATTCAAATTTTTGTTCATCTATTTTCACTCACCTGATGAAGGAGCAGTCTCCGAAAGCTAGTGATCCCAAACAAACCTGTTGGACTTTAACCTGGTGTTGCATGACTTCTTAATATGCCCACCCCAGTACTATACTGGCATCTCCATATTCAGGATATTGGTGAGGGTAACATTAATTAACAGGCCTCATTCATTGCTCAATCTCTAAATGTCTTAATGATGTTTCCAAGCTATTGTTAGGCAGAGGAATCAAGGATTTGGAGCTAGCAATGATAAAGGAATATGTCCAAATCAAGATGGTGTGTGACCTGGCAGTGGTGTTTCTGCATTACTGCTACTCTTGTCTATCTCAAAGGTAGAGTCATATGACATCTCATGTGATATTCTATCCAAAGAGCACAAAGGGGAAAATTTAAACTAATGGGCACGATTCTATGCAAATTTGTAAGTGTGGTAACGAGGGGGAATTGCCGCGAGCTTCCCGACGCTCGGCCCAGTGAGGCTGGCAAAGCAACTCAACTGGTCCACTTAACAAGGCCTCGTGGGCTTCTTGCCGCAAATGAAGGCTCACCAGCTGATTCGCCGGGTCCACGCTCGCCAGCCCCCTGCTAATGGGCTGCACGGTGGCATAGTGGTTAGAACTGATGCCTCATAAGTCCAAGGTCCCAGGTTCAATTCCGGACTCGGGTCGCTGTCTGTGTGGAGTTTGCACACGATCCCTGTGTCTGCATGGGCTTCCTCTGGATGCTCCGGTTTCCTCCCACAGTCCAAAGATGTGCAGGTTAGGTGGATTGGCCATGATAAATTGCCCCTGAGTGTCCAAAAGGTTCGACCGAATGGCCTCCTTCTGCACTGTAAATTTATGATTCTATGATAATGTTCCACTCCCCTACGTCCCATTTCATAAAGAAGAGCCTGTTCCTTCCACAGTACTCTGGTCCTTTCCTCAGTCAGCTACGAGACATCCTTTCCTGCAGAACGTCTGCATGCAAGCAGAGGAGGTGCATTTCCAACTCTTTGATCTCCTCCCCTCTCACGACACAAAGACCTCATACGCACCTTCCAGGTGAAACAGAGATTCACCTGTACATCTTTCAGTTTAGTATTCCAATCAGTCCTCAAGCATCATCCCACACTTCCAGTCACCTGCCATTTAAATTTTCTACTTTGCCCTCACTCTGGCCTTTCTGTCCTCGGCCTACTGCATTGTTCCAGTGAAGCTCAACACAAGCTTGAGGGCAGCAAGTCATTTTAACTTGGGACTTTACAGCCTTTCCAGCCTCCTCGACTCAGCATTGAACTATATACGCCCAAAGCGGGACTCTGGGCAGACTTCTCCGTAGCCCAACGCTGAAGTCGGGATCGGCGATCGGGCGGAGAATGGTTTCTGGCGCTGGAATCGGGGTAGATGCTGGTTTGACCCTGGTTGGCGATGCTTCGCCCCTCTAAATCAGTGTCATCGGGATGCGCACCGCACGCAGTCACAGCACCCTTGGCTCACCTGCGATGCTCCCCCCCTGATGGGCTGAGTTATCAATGGCGCGGGTCACGTGTGGCCCCAGAGGTCGGGAACCTGCCGTGCCAGCTGCGGACAAGAGGTGACTTGATTGAAACATTTGGGGCGGGGTTTTCCATCCCTCCAGCCTCATTTTCCGGCACAGAGTGCCTCCTTTCCCCACAGCCGGCCAATGGGGTTCTCCATTGTGGCCACGCCCACGCACGCCGTCGGAAAAGCCGCAGGTGGGGGTGGCTGCCAGCGAAGCGGAGGATCCCACTGACGGAGAATCCTGCAGAAGTTCCAAAGGGGTCTTGACCGGGAGGATGTGGATGGGTTGTTTCCCCCTGTGGGAGAATCTAGAACTAGGGGTTACTGTTTAACAATAAGGGTTCGCCCATTTAAAACAGAGACCCAGAGCGGGATTCTCCCCTACCCGGCGGGGCGGGCGGTCCCGGCGCCGAGGAGTGGCGTGAACCACTCTGGTGTCGGGCCACCTGGGATTCCGCACCTTCAGGGGCTAGGCCGGTGCCGGCGGGGGGGGGTGCCGAAGGGCCTCAGCCGACTGGCGCGAGTTGGCGCATGTGCGGGAGCGCCTGCGTGTGCTGGCGTCATCCGAGCACATGCGCAGGGGGGTTCATCTCCGCACTGGCCATGGTGCAGGACCACAGTGCCCAGATCCCCCCGCCCCCCCCCCCCCCCCGAAGACTCCGGAGGCCTCCCGCAGAGCCAGGTCCCGCCGGTAAGTACCAGGTCTAATTTACGCCGGCGGGACTGGCCTAAAATGGGTAGCCGCTGGGCCCATCGCGGGCTGGAGAATCGCCGGTGGGGCCGCTGCTAGCGGCCGCCAACCTGCACGATTCCCGACCCGCCAGGACCCTGGCGCCGGAGAATTGGGCAGCCAGCGGGGGCGGGATTCACGCCGCCCCCCCGGCGATTCTCCGGATTGGCGGGGGTCGGAGAATCCCGCCCAATATTTTTCTCTCAGTGAGTCGTGGGGAATTCTGTCACTGAAAAGATGGTGGAAGCAGAGTCTCTGAATATTTTCAAAGCAGAGGTGGAGAGACTCTTGGTAAACAAGGGGGTGAAAGGTTATTGGGATAGGCAGCATGCAGATGTAAGGTTACCATCAGATCAGAATGACGGAGCAGTCAGAAGTTAATACTCTGGGTCTATGGATTCAAAATCCACCACAGCAGGAATTTAAATTCAATTAATAAAAATCTGGAATATAAAGCTCGTCTCAATAATGGCGACCAAACTTTAATTGTTCTAAAAATCCATCTGGTTCACCAACCCTTTTGGGAAGAAAGTCTGCCCTCGTTACCCTGTCTGGTCTACACCTGAATCACTGCGGTTGACTCTTAATTGCTCCTCTGAAATGGCTGAGCAAGATACTCATTTAAATACAATTAGGGATGGGCAGCAACTCCCAGTGACGCCCGCAGCCCATAAAATAATAAACAAAAGATATAATTAAATACCATGGTTCAAGATTGCGGTTTTCAAAGACTTTTATTTCCAAGAGCCCAGTTAAAAATCCGCGGATGGTGTCTGCGATTTGCTCTGGCTAGCTGGCTTGCTCCAGACCCTTCATTGCCTCTTACTCACCATATGCGAGACAGTGAGGGGTCAGGAGAGAATCAGTGAGTGAGGCATCCCAGTGTTCGGCACTAGGCAGCAGGCAGTAGGAGATCATGAGCAGAGATGAAAGGGGAAGGTCGCGAGGGATCAGTGTGGAGCAGTGAGGGGTTGGGAGTGGAGCAATGTGAGGTTGCGGAGGAGCAGTGAGGGATCGGGACAATGAGGGGTCGGGAGTGGGGCAGTGAGGGGTCGGGGTGGAGCAGTGAGGGGTCGGGGCAGTGAGGGGTCGGGAGTGGAGCAGTGAGGGGTCGGGGCAGTGAAGGGTCAGGGTGGAACTGTGAGGGGTCAGGGCAGTGAGGGGTCAGGGCAGTGATGGGTCGGGAGTGGAGCAGTGAGGGGTCGGGGTGGAGCAGTGAGGGGTCGGGGCAGTGAGGGGTCGGGAGTGGAGCAGTGAGGGGTCAGGAGTGGGGCTGTGAGGGGTTGGGGTGGAGCAGTGAGGGGTCGGGAGTGGAGCAGTGAGGGGTCGGTAGGGGAGCAGTGAGGGGTCGGGAGTGGAGCAGTGAGGGGTCGGGGCAGTGAGGGGTCGGGAGTGGAGCAGTGAGGGGTCGGGGCAGTGAAGGGTCGGGGTGGAACTGTGAGGGGTCAGGGCAGTGAGGGGTCAGGGCAGTGATGGGTCGGGAGTGGAGCAGTGAGGGGTCGGGGTGGAGCAGTGAGGGGTCGGGGCAGTGAGGGGTCGGGAGTGGAGCAGTGAGGGGTCAGGAGTGGGGCAGTGAGGGGTTGGGGTGGAGCAGTGAGGGGTCGGGAGTGGAGCAGTGAGGGGTCGGTAGGGGAGCAGTGAGGGGTCGGGAGTGGAGCAGTGAGGGTTCGGGACGGGAGCAGCGAGGAGTCGGGAGTGGAGCAGCGAGGAGTCGGGGGGGAGAAGTGAGGATTCAGGGCAGTGAGGGGTCGGGAGGGGAGCAGTGAGGGGTCGGGAGGGGAGCAGTGAGGGGTCGGCGTGGAACAGTGAGGGGTCGGGAGTGGAGCTGTGAGGCGTCGGGAGTGGAGCAGTGAGGGGTCGGGGTGGAGCAATGAGGGGTCGGGAGTGGAGCACTGAGGGGTCGGGAGTGGAGCAGTGAGGGGTCGGGAGTGCAGCAGTGAGGGGTCGGGAAGGGAGCAGTGAGGGGTCGGGAGTGGAACAGTGAGGGGTCGGGAGTGGAGCAGTGAGGGGTCGGGAGTGGAGCAGTGAGGGGTCAGGAGTGGAGCAGTGAGGGGTCGGGAGTGGAGCAGTGAGGGGTCGGGAGTGGAACTGTGCGGGGTCGGGAGTGCAGCAGTGAGGAGTCGGGAAGGGAGCAGTGAGGGGTCGGGAGTGGAGCAGTGAGGGGTCGGGAGTGGAGCAGTGAGGGGTCGGGAGTGGAGCAGTGAGGGGTCGGGAGTGGAGCAGTGAGGGGTCAGGAGTGGAGCAGTGAGGGGTCGGGGTGGAGCAGTGAGGGATCGGGAGTGGAGCAGTGAGGAGTCGGGGTGGAGCAGTGAGGGATCGGGAGTGGAGCAGTGAGGGGTCGGGAGTGCAGCAGTGAGGGTTCGAGGTGGAGCAGTGAGGGGTCGGGAGTGGAGCAGTGAGGGGCCGGGTGGGGAGAGTGAGGGGTCGGGAGTGGAGCAGTCAGGGGTCGGGAGTGGAGCAGTGAGGGGTCGGGGTAGAGCAGTGAGGGGTCGGGATGCAGCAGTGAGGGGTCGGGAGTGGAGCAGTGAGGGGTCGGGAGTGGAGCAGTGAGGGGCGTGAGTGGAGCAGTGGGGGTCGGGGGTGGAGCACTGAGGAGTCGGGAGGCGAGCAGTGAGGGGTCAGGAGTGGAGCAGTGACGGGTCGGTCGCGATGGAGCAGTGAGGGGTCGGGAGTGGAGCAGTGGGGGTCGGGGTGGAGCAGTGAGGGGTCGGGAGTGGAGCAGTGAGGGGTCGGGAGTGGAGCAGTGAGGGGTCGGGGTGGAGCAGTGAGAGGTCGGGAGGGGAGCAGTGAGGGGTTGGGAGTGGAGTAGTGAGGGGTCGGGAGTGCAGCAGTGAGGGGTCGGGAAGGGAGCAGTAAGGGGTCGGGAGTGGAGCAGTGAGGGGTCAGGAGTGGGGCAGTGAGGGGTTGGGGTGGAGCAGTGAGGAGTCGGGAGTGGAGCAGTGAGGGGTCGGGAGTGGAGCAGTGAGGGGGCAGTGCAGTGAGGGGTCGGTAGGGGAGCAGTGAGGGGTCTGGAGTGGAGCAGTGAGGGGTCGGGACGGGAGCAGTGAGGGGTCGGGAGTGGAGCAGCGAGGAGTCGGGAGTGGAGCAGCGAGGAGTCGGGGGGGAGCAGTGAGGATTCAGGGCAGTGAGGGGTTGGGACGGGAGCAGTGAGGGGTCGTGAGTGGAGGAGTGAGGGGTCGGGAGGGGAGCAGTGAGGGGTCGGGAGGGGAGCAGAGAGGTGTCGGGAGTGGAGCAGTGAGGGGTCGGGGTGGAGCAATGAGGGGTCGGGAGTGGAGCAGTGAGGGGTCGGGTGTGGAGCAGTGAGGGGTCGGGAGTGCAGCAGTGAGGGGTCGGGAGTGGAGCAGTGATGGGTCAGGAATGGAGCAGTGAGGGGTCGGGAGTGGAGCAGTGAGGGGTCGGGAGTGGAGCTGTGCGGGGTCGGGAGTGCAGCAGTGAGGAGTCGGGAAGGGAGCAGTGAGGGCTCGGGAGTGGAGCAGTGAGGGGTCGGGAGTGGCGCAGTGAGGGGTCGGGAGTGGAGCAGTGATGGGTCAGGAGTGGAGCAGTGAGGGGTCGGGAGTGGAGCAGTGAGGGGTCGGGAGTGGAGCTGTGCGGGGTCGGGAGTGCAGCAGTGAGGAGTCGGGAAGGGAGCAGTGAGGGCTCGGGAGTGGAGAAGTGAGGGGTCGGGAGTGGCGCAGTGAGGGGTCGGGAGTGGAGCAGTGAGGAGTCAGGGTGGAGCAGTGAGGGATCGGGAGTGTAGCAGTGAGGGGTCGGGAGTGCAGCAGTGAGGGTTCGAGGTGCAGCAGTGAGGGGTCGGGAGTCGAGCAGTGAGGGGCCGGGAGGGGAGCAGTGAGGGGTCAAGAGGGGAGCAGTGAGGGGTCGGGAGGGGAGCAGTGAGGGGTCGGGGTAGAGCGCTGAGGGGTCGGGAGTGGAACAGTGAGGGGTCGGGATGCAGTTGTGAGGGGTCGGGATGCAGCAGTGAGGGGTCGGGAGTGGAGCAGTGAGGGGTCGGGAGTGGAGCAGTGAGGGGTCGGGAGGGGAGCAGTGAGGGGTCAGGAGTGGAGCAGTGAGGGGTCGGTCGCGATGGAGCAGTGAGGGGTCGGGAGTGGAGCAGTGGGGGTCGGGGTGGAGCAATGAGGGGTCGGAAGTGGAGCAGTGAGGGGTCGGGAGTGGAGCAGTGAGGGGTCGGGAGGGGAGCAGTGAGGGGTCGGGAGTGGAGCAGTGAGGGGTCGGGAAGTGAGCAGTGAGGGGTCGGGAAGGGAGCAGTGAGGGGTCGGGAGTGGAGCAGTGAGGGGTCGGGGTGGAGCAGTGAGGGGTCGGGAGGGGAGCAGTGAGGGGTCGGGAGTGGAGCAGTGAGGGGTCGGGAAGTGAGCAGTGAGGGGTTGGGAAGGGAGCAGTGAGGGGTCGGGGGTGGAGCAGTGAGGGGTCGGGGCAGTGAGGGGTCGGGAGTGGAGCAGTGAGGGGTCAGGAGTGGGGCAGTGAGGGGTTGGGGTGGAGCAGTGAGGGGTCGGGAGTGGAGCAGTGAGGGGTCGGTAGGGGAGCAGTGAGGGGTCGGGAGTGGAGCAGTGAGGGGTCGGGGCAGTGAGGGGTCGGGAGTGGAGCAGTGAGGGGTCGGGGCAGTGAAGGGTCGGGGTGGAACTGTGAGGGGTCAGGGCAGTGAGGGGTCAGGGCAGTGATGCGTCGGGAGTGGAGCAGTGAGGGGTCGGGGTGGAGCAGTGAGGGGTCGGGGCAGTGAGGGGTCGGGAGTGGAGCAGTGAGGGGTCAGGAGTGGGGCAGTGAGGGGTTGGGGTGGAGCAGTGAGGGGTCGGGAGTGGAGCAGTGAGGGGTCGGTAGGGGAGCAGTGAGGGGTCGGGAGTGGAGCAGTGAGGGTTCGGGACGGGAGCAGCGAGGAGTCGGGAGTGGAGCAGCGAGGAGTCGGGGGGGAGAAGTGAGGATTCAGGGCAGTGAGGGGTCGGGAGTGGAGCAGTGAGGAGTCAGGGTGGAGCAGTGAGGGATCGGGAGTGTAGCAGTGAGGGGTCGGGAGTGCAGCAGTGAGGGTTCGAGGTGCAGCAGTGAGGGGTCGGGAGTCGAGCAGTGAGGGGCCGGGAGGGGAGCAGTGAGGGGTCAAGAGGGGAGCAGTGAGGGGTCGGGAGAGGAGCAGTGAGGGGTCGGGGTAGAGCGCTGAGGGGTCGGGAGTGGAACAGTGAGGGGTCGGGATGCAGTTGTGAGGGGTCGGGGTGCAGCAGTGAGGGGTCGGGAGTGGAGCAGTGAGGGGTCGGGAGTGGAGCAGTGAGGGGTCGGGAGGGGAGCAGTGAGGGGTCAGGAGTGGAGCAGTAAGGGGTCGGTCGCGATGGAGCAGTGAGGGGTCGGGAGTGGAGCAGTGGGGGTCGGGGTGGAGCAATGAGGGGTCGGAAGTGGAGCAGTGAGGGGTCGGGAGGGGAGCAGTGAGGGGTCGGGAGTGGAGCAGTGAGGGGTCGGGAAGTGAGCAGTGAGGGGTCGGGAAGGGAGCAGTGAGGGGTCGGGAGTGGAGCAGTGAGGGGTCGGGGTGGAGCAGTGAGGGGTCGGGAGGGGAGCAGTGAGGGGTCGGGAGTGGAGCAGTGAGGGGTCGGGAAGTGAGCAGTGAGGGGTCGGGAAGGGAGCAGTGAGGGGTCGGGAGTGGAGCAGTGAGGGGTCGGGGCAGTGAGGGGTCGGGAGTGGAGCAGTGAGGGGTCAGGAGTGGGGCAGTGAGGGGTTGGGGTGGAGCAGTGAGGGGTCGGGAGTGGAGCAGTGAGGGGTCGGTAGGGGAGCAGTGAGGGGTCGGGAGTGGAGCAGTGAGGGGTCGGGGCAGTGAGGGGTCGGGAGTGGAGCAGTGAGGGGTCGGGGCAGTGAAGGGTCGGGGTGGAACTGTGAGGGGTCAGGGCAGTGAGGGGTCAGGGCAGTGATGCGTCGGGAGTGGAGCAGTGAGGGGTCGGGGTGGAGCAGTGAGGGGTCGGGGCAGTGAGGGGTCGGGAGTGGAGCAGTGAGGGGTCAGGAGTGGGGCAGTGAGGGGTTGGGGTGGAGCAGTGAGGGGTCGGGAGTGGAGCAGTGAGGGGTCGGTAGGGGAGCAGTGAGGGGTCGGGAGTGGAGCAGTGAGGGTTCGGGACGGGAGCAGCGAGGAGTCGGGAGTGGAGCAGCGAGGAGTCGGGGGGGAGAAGTGAGGATTCAGGGCAGTGAGGGGTCGGGTGGGGAGCAGTGAGGGGTCGGGAGGGGAGCAGTGAGGGGTCGGCGTGGAACAGTGAGGGGTCGGGAGTGGAGCTGTGAGGCGTCGGGAGTGGAGCAGTGAGGGGTCGGGGTGGAGCAATGAGGGGTCGGGAGTGGAGCACTGAGGGGTCGGGAGTGGAGCAGTGAGGGGTCGGGAGTGCAGCAGTGAGGGGTCGGGAAGGGAGCAGTGAGGGGTCGGGAGTGGAACAGTGAGGGGTCGGGAGTGGAGCAGTGAGGGGTCGGGAGTGGAGCAGTGAGGGGTCAGGAGTGGAGCAGTGAGGGGTCGGGAGTGGAGCAGTGAGGGGTCGGGAGTGGAACTGTGCGGGGTCGGGAGTGCAGCAGTGAGGAGTCGGGAAGGGAGCAGTGAGGGGTCGGGAGTGGAGCAGTGAGGGGTCGGGAGTGGAGCAGTGAGGGGTCGGGAGTGGAGCAGTGAGGAGTCGGGGTGGAGCAGTGAGGGATCGGGAGTGGAGCAGTGAGGGATCGGGAGTGGAGCAGTGAGGGGTCGGGTGCAGCAGTGAGGGTTCGAGGTGGAGCAGTGAGGGGTCGGGAGTGGAGCAGTGAGGGGCCGGGTGGGGAGAGTGAGGGGTCGGGAGTGGAGCAGTCAGGGGTCGGGAGTGGAGCAGTGAGGGGTCGGGGTAGAGCAGTGAGGGGTCGGGATGCAGCAGTGAGGGGTCGGGATGCAGCAGTGAGGGGTCGGGAGTGGAGCAGTGAGGGGTCGGGAGTGGAGCAGTGAGGGGCGTGAGTGGAGCAGTGGGGGTCGGGGGTGGAGCACTGAGGAGTCGGGAGGCGAGCAGTGAGGGGTCAGGAGTGGAGCAGTGAGGGGTCGGTCGCGATGGAGCAGTGAGGGGTCGGGAGTGGAGCAGTGGGGGTCGGGGTGGAGCAGTGAGGGGTCGGGAGTGGAGCAGTGAGGGGTCGGGAGTGGAGCAGTGAGGGGTCGGGGTGGAGCAGTGAGAGGTCGGGAGGGAAGCAGTGAGGGGTTGGGAGTGGAGTAGTGAGGGGTCGGGAGTGCAGCAGTGAGGGGTCGGGAAGGGAGCAGTAAGGGGTCGGGAGTGGAGCAGTGAGGGGTCAGGAGTGGGGCAGTGAGGGGTTCGGGTGGAGCAGTGAGGAGTCGGGAGTGGAGCAGTGAGGGGTCGGGAGTGGAGCAGTGAGGGGGCAGTGCAGTGAGGGGTCGGTAGGGGAGCAGTGAGGGGTCTGGAGTGGAGCAGTGAGGGGTCGGGACGGGAGCAGTGAGGGGTCGGGAGTGGAGCAGCGAGGAGTCGGGAGTGGAGCAGCGAGGAGTCGGGGGGAGCAGTGAGGATTCAGGGCAGTGAGGGGTTGGGACGGGAGCAGTGAGGGGTCGTGAGTGGAGGAGTGAGGGGTCGGGAGGGGAGCAGTGAGGGGTCGGGGTGGAGCAATGAGGGGTCGGGAGTGGAGCAGTGAGGGGTGGGGAAGGGAGCAGTGAGGGGTCGGGAGTGGAGCAGTGAGGGGTCGGGAGTGGAGCAGTGAGGGGTCGGGAGTGGAGCAGTGAGGGGTCGGGAGTGGAGCAGTGATGGGTCAGGAGTGGAGCAGTGTGGGGTCGGGAGTGGAGCAGTGAGGGGTCGGGAGTGGAGCTGTGCGGGGTCGGGAGTGCAGCAGTGAGGAGTCGGGAAGGGAGCAGTGAGGGCTCGGGAGTGGAGCAGTGAGGAGTCGGGAGTGGCGCAGTGAGGGGTCGGGAGTGGAGTAATGAGGGGTCGGGAGTGCAGCAGTGAGGGTTCGAGGTGCAGCAGTGAGGGGTCGGGAGTCGAGCAGTGAGGGGCCGGGAGGGGAGCAGTGAGGGGTCAAGAGGGGAGCAGTGAGGGGTCGGGAGGGGAGCAGTGAGGGGTCGGGGTAGAGCGCTGAGGGGCCGGGAGTGGAACAGTGAGGGGTCGGGATGCAGTTGTGAGGGGTCGGGATGCAGCAGTGAGGGGTCGGGAGTGGAGCAGTGAGGGGTCGGGAGTGGAGCAGTGAGGGGTCGGGAGGGGAGCAGTGAGGGGTCAGGAGTGGAGCAGTGAGGGGTCGGTCGCGATGGAGCAGTGAGGGGTCGGGAGTGGAGCAGTGGGGGTCGGGGTGGAGCAATGAGGGGTCGGAAGTGGAGCAGTGAGGGGTCGGGAGTGGAGCAGTGAGGGGTCGGGAGTGGAGCAGTGAGTGGTCGGGGTGGAGCAGTGAGGGGTCGGGAGGGGAGCAGTGAGGGGTCGGGAGTGGAGCAGTGAGGGGTCGGGAAGTGAGCAGTGAGGGGTCGGGAAGGGAGCAGTGAGGGGTCGGGAGTGGAGCAGTGAGGGGTCGGGAGTGGAGCAGTGGGGGTCGGGGGTGGAGCAGTGAGGGGTCGAGGTGGAGCAGTGTGGGGTCGGGAGGGGAGCAGTGAGGGGTCAGTAGTGGAGCAGTGAGGGGTCGGGAGTGGAGCAGTGCGGGGTCGGGACGCAGCAGTGAGGGGTCGGGAGTGGAGCAGTGAGGGGTCGGGAGTGGAGCAGTGAGGGGTCAGTAGTGGAGCAGTGAGGGGTCGGGAGTGGAGCAGTGAGGTGTCGGGAGTGGAGCAGTGAGGGGTCGGGAGGGGAGCAGTGAGGGGTCGGGAGGGGAGCAGTGAGGGGTCGGTGTGGTGCACTGAGGGGTCGGGAGGTGGGCAGTGAGGGGTCAGGAGTGGAGCAGTGAGGGGTCGGGAGTGGAGCAGTGAGGGGTCGGGAGTGGCGCAGTGAGGGGTCGGGAGTGGAGCAGTGAGGAGTCAGGGTGGAGCAGTGAGGGATTGGGAGTGTTGCAGTGAGGGGTCGGGAGTGCAGCAGTGAGGGTTCGAGGTGCAGCAGTGAGGGGTCGGGAGTCGAGCAGTGAGGGGTCGGGAGGGGAGCAGTGAGGGGTCGGGGTAGAGCGCTGAGGGGTCGGGAGTGGAACAGTGAGGGGTCGGGATGCAGCAGTGAGGGGTCGGGATGCAGCAGTGAGGGGTCGGGAGTGGAGCAGTGAGGGGTCGGGAGTGGAGCAGTGAGGGGTCGGGAGGGGAGCAGTGAGGGGTCAGGAGTGGAGCAGTGAGGGGTCGGTCGCGATGGAGCAGTGAGGGGTTGGGAGTGGAGCAGTGGGGGTCGGGGTGGAGCAATGAGGGGTCGGAAGTGGAGCAGTGAGGGGTCGGGAGTGGAGCAGTGAGGGGTCGGGAGTGGAGCAGTGAGTGGTCGGGGTGGAGCAGTGAGGGGTCGGGAGGGGAGCAGTGAGGGGTCGGGAGTGGAGCAGTGAGGGGTCGGGAAGTGAGCAGCGAGGGGTCGGGAAGGGAGCAGTGAGGGGTCGGGAGTGGAGCAGTGAGGGGTCGGGAGTGGAGCAGTGCGGGGTCGGGACGCAGCAGTGAGGGGTCGGGAGTGGAGCAGTGAGGGGTCGGGAATGGAGCAGTGAGGGGTCAGTAGTGGAGCAGTGAGGGGTCGGGAGTGGAGCAGTGAGGTGTCGGGAGTGGAGCAGTGAGGGGTCGCGAGGGGAGCAGTGAGGGGTCGGGAGGGGAGCAGTGAGGGGGCGGTGTGGTGCACTGAGGGGTCGGGAGGTGGGCAGTGAGGGGTCAGGAGTGGAGCAGTGAGGGGTCGGGAGTGGAGCAGTGAGGGGTTGTGAGAGGCACAGTGAGGGGTCGTGAGTGGAGCAGTGAGGGGTCGGGAGTGGAGCAGTGAGGGGTCTGGGAGGGTAGCAGTGAGGGGTAGGGAGTGGAGCATTGAGGGGTCGCGAGTGGAGCAGTGAGGGGTCGGGAGTGGAGCAGTGAGGGGTTGGGAGGGTAGCAGTGAGGTGTCGGGAGTGGAGCAGTGAGGGTTCGGGAGTGGAGCAGTGAGTGGTCGGGAGTGGAGCAGTGAGGGGTTGTGAGGGGAACAGTGAGGGGTCAGGAGGGGAGCAGTGAGGGGTCGCGAGTGGAGCAGTGAGGGGTCAGGAGTGGAGCAGTGAGGGGTTGGGAGGGTAGCAGTGAGGGGTCAGGAGTGGATCAGTGAGGGGTCAGTAGTGGAGCAGTGAGGGGTCGGGAGTGGAGCAGTGAGGGGTCAGGAGTGGAGCAGTGCGGGGTCAGGAGTGGAGCAATGAGGGGTCAGGAGCGGAGCAGTGAGGGGTCGGGAGGGGAGCAGTGAGGGGTCGGGGTAGAGCGCTGAGGGGTCGGGAGTGGAACAGTGAGGGGTCGGGATGCAGTTGTGAGGGGTCGGGATGCAGCAGTGAGGGGTCGGGAGTGGAGCAGTGAGGGGTCGGGTGTGGAGCAGTGAGGGGTCGGGAGGGGAGCAGTGAGGGGTCAGGAGTGGAGCAGTGAGGGGTCGGTCGCGATGGAGCAGTGAGGGGTCGGGAGTGGAGCAGTGGGGGGTCGGAAGTGGAGCAGTGAGGGGTCGGGAGTGGAGCAGTGAGGGGTCGGGAGTGGAGCAGTGAGGGGTCGGGAGGGGAGCAGTGAGGGGTCGGGAGTGGAGCAGTGAGGGGTCGGGAAGTGAGCAGTGAGGGGTCGGGAAGGGAGCAGTGAGGGGTCGGGAGTGGAGCAGTGAGGGGTCGGGGTGGAGCAGTGAGGGGTCGGGAGGGGAGCAGTGAGGGGTCGGGAGTGGAGCAGTGAGGGGTCGGGAAGTGAGCAGTGAGGGGTCGGGAAGGGAGCAGTGAGGGGTCGGGAGTGGAGCAGTGAGGGGTCGGGGCAGTGAGGGGTCGGGAGTGGAGCAGTGAGGGGTCAGGAGTGGGGCAGTGAGGGGTTGGGGTGGAGCAGTGAAGGGTCGGGAGTGGAGCAGTGAGGGGTCGGTAGGGGAGCAGTGAGGGGTCGGGAGTGGAGCAGTGAGGGGTCGGGGCAGTGAGGGGTCGGGAGTGGAGCAGTGAGGGGTCGGGGCAGTGAAGGGTCGGGGTGGAACTGTGAGGGGTCAGGGCAGTGAGGGGTCAGGGCAGTGATGCGTCGGGAGTGGAGCAGTGAGGGGTCGGGGTGGAGCAGTGAGGGGTCGGGGCAGTGAGGGGTCGGGAGTGGAGCAGTGAGGGGTCAGGAGTGGGGCAGTGAGGGGTTGGGGTGGAGCAGTGAGGGGTCGGGAGTGGAGCAGTGAGGGGTCGGTAGGGGAGCAGTGAGGGGTCGGGAGTGGAGCAGTGAGGGTTCGGGACGGGAGCAGCGAGGAGTCGGGAGTGGAGCAGCGAGGAGTCGGGGGGGAGAAGTGAGGATTCAGGGCAGTGAGGGGTCGGGAGTGGAGCAGTGAGGAGTCAGGGTGGAGCAGTGAGGGATCGGGAGTGTAGCAGTGAGGGGTCGGGAGTGCAGCAGTGAGGGTTCGAGGTGCAGCAGTGAGGGGTCGGGAGTCGAGCAGTGAGGGGCCGGGAGGGGAGCAGTGAGGGGTCAAGAGGGGAGCAGTGAGGGGTCGGGAGGGGAGCAGTGAGGGGTCGGGGTAGAGCGCTGAGGGGTCGGGAGTGGAACAGTGAGGGGTCGGGATGCAGTTGTGAGGGGTCGGGATGCAGCAGTGAGGGGTCGGGAGTGGAGCAGTGAGGGGTCGGGAGTGGAGCAGTGAGGGGTCGGGAGGGGAGCAGTGAGGGGTCAGGAGTGGAGCAGTGAGGGGTCGGTCGCGATGGAGCAGTGAGGGGTCGGGAGTGGAGCAGTTGGGGTCGGGGTGGAGCAATGAGGGGTCGGAAGTGGAGCAGTGAGGGGTCGGGAGTGGAGCAGTGAGGGGTCGGGAGGGGAGCAGTGAGGGGCCGGGAGTGGAGCAGTGAGGGGTCGGGAAGTGAGCAGTGAGGGGTCGGGAAGGGAGCAGTGAGGGGTCGGGAGTGGAGCAGTGAGGGGTCGGGGTGGAGCAGTGAGGGGTCGGGAGGGGAGCAGTGAGGGGTCGGGAGTGGAGCAGTGAGGGGTCGGGAAGTGAGCAGTGAGGGGTCGGGAAGGGAGCAGTGAGGGGTCGGGAGTGGAGCAGTGAGGGGTCGGGGCAGTGAGGGGTCGGGAGTGGAGCAGTGAGGGGTCAGGAGTGGGGCAGTGAGGGGTTGGGGTGGAGCAGTGAGGGGTCGGGAGTGGAGCAGTGAGGGGTCGGTAGGGGAGCAGTGAGGGGTCGGGAGTGGAGCAGTGAGGGGTCGGGGCAGTGAGGGGTCGGGAGTGGAGCAGTGAGGGGTCGGGGCAGTGAAGGGTCGGGGTGGAACTGTGAGGGGTCAGGGCAGTGAGGGGTCAGGGCAGTGATGCGTCGGGAGTGGAGCAGTGAGGGGTCGGGGTGGAGCAGTGAGGGGTCGGGGCAGTGAGGGGTCGGGAGTGGAGCAGTGAGGGGTCAGGAGTGGGGCAGTGAGGGGTTGGGGTGGAGCAGTGAGGGGTCGGGAGTGGAGCAGTGAGGGGTCGGTAGGGGAGCAGTGAGGGGTCGGGAGTGGAGCAGTGAGGGTTCGGGACGGGAGCAGCGAGGAGTCAGGAGTGGAGCAGCGAGGAGTCGGGGGGAGAAGTGAGGATTCAGGGCAGTGAGGGGTCGGGTGGGGAGCAGTGAGGGGTCGGGAGGGGAGCAGTGAGGGGTCGGCGTGGAACAGTGAGGGGTCGGGAGTGGAGCTGTGAGGCGTCGGGAGTGGAGCAGTGAGGGGTCGGGGTGGAGCAATGAGGGGTCGGGAGTGGAGCACTGAGGGGTCGGGAGTGGAGCAGTGAGGGGTCGGGAGTGCAGCAGTGAGGGGTCGGGAAGGGAGCAGTGAGCGGTCGGGAGTGGAACAGTGAGGGGTCGTGAGTGGAGCAGTGAGGGGTCGGGAGTGGAGCAGTGAGGGGTCAGGAGTGGAGCAGTGAGGGGTCGGGAGTGGAGCAGTGAGGGGTCGGGAGTGGAACTGTGCGGGGTCGGGAGTGCAGCAGTGAGGAGTCGGGAAGGGAGCAGTGAGGGGTCGGGAGTGGAGCAGTGAGGGGTCGGGAGTGGAGCAGTGAGGGGTCGGGAGTGGAGCAGTGAGGAGTCGGGGTGGAGCAGTGAGGGATCGGGAGTGGAGCAGTGAGGGATCGGGAGTGGAGCAGTGAGGGGTCGGGTGCAGCAGTGAGGGTTCGAGGTGGAGCAGTGAGGGGTCGGGAGTGGAGCAGTGAGGGGCCGGGTGGGGAGAGTGAGGGGTCGGGAGTGGAGCAGTCAGGGGTCGGGAGTGGAGCAGTGAGGGGTCGGGGTAGAGCAGTGAGGGGTCGGGATGCAGCAGTGAGGGGTCGGGATGCAGCAGTGAGGGGTCGGGAGTGGAGCAGTGAGGGGTCGGGAGTGGAGCAGTGAGGGGCGTGAGTGGAGCAGTGGGGGTCGGGGGTGGAGCACTGAGGAGTCGGGAGGCGAGCAGTGAGGGGTCAGGAGTGGAGCAGTGAGGGGTCGGTCGCGATGGAGCAGTGAGGGGTTGGGAGTGGAGCAGTGGGGGTCGGGGTGGAGCAGTGAGGGGTCGGGAGTGGAGCAGTGAGGGGTCGGGAGTGGAGAAGTGAGGGGTCGGGGTGGAGCAGTGAGAGGTCGGGAGGGGAGCAGTGAGGGGTTGGGAGTGGAGTAGTGAGGGGTCGGGAGTGCAGCAGTGAGGGGTCGGGAAGGGAGCAGTAAGGGGTCGGGAGTGGAGCAGTGAGGGGTCAGGAGTGGGGCAGTGAGGGGTTCGGGTGGAGCAGTGAGGAGTCGGGAGTGGAGCAGTGAGGGGTCGGGAGTGGAGCAGTGAGGGGGCAGTGCAGTGAGGGGTCGGTAGGGGAGCAGTGAGGGGTCTGGAGTGGAGCAGTGAGGGGTCGGGACGGGAGCAGTGAGGGGTCGGGAGTGGAGCAGCGAGGAGTCGGGAGTGGAGCAGCGAGGAGTCGGGGGGAGCAGTGAGGATTCAGGGCAGTGAGGGGTTGGGACGGGAGCAGTGAGGGGTCGTGAGTGGAGGAGTGAGGGGTCGGGAGGGGAGCAGTGAGGGGTCGGGAGGGGAGCAGAGAGGTGTCGGGAGTGGAGCAGTGAGGGGTCGGGGTGGAGCAATGAGGGGTCGGGAGTGGAGCAGTGAGGGGTCGGGTGTGGAGCAGTGAGGGGTCGGGAGTGCAGCAGTGAGGGGTGGGGAAGGGAGCAGTGAGGGGTCGGGAGTGGAGCAGTGAGGGGTCGGGAGTGGAGCAGTGAGGGGTCGGGAGTGGAGCAGTGATGGGTCAGGAGTGGAGCAGTGAGGGGTCGGGAGTGGAGCAGTGAGGGGTCGGGAGTGGAGCTGTGCGGGGTCGGGAGTGCAGCAGTGAGGAGTCGGGAAGGGAGCAGTGAGGGCTCGGGAGTGGAGCAGTGAGGAGTCGGGAGTGGCGCAGTGAGGGGTCGGGAGTGGAGCAGTGAGGAGTCAGGGTGGAGCAGTGAGGGGTCGGGAGTGGAGCAGTGATGGGTCAGGAGTGGAGCAGTGAGGGGTCGGGAGTGGAGCAGTGAGGGGTCGGGAGTGGAGCTGTGCGGGGTCGGGAGTGCAGCAGTGAGGAGTCGGGAAGGGAGCAGTGAGGGCTCGGGAGTGGAGCAGTGAGGAGTCGGGAGTGGCGCAGTGAGGGGTCGGGAGTGGAGCAGTGAGGAGTCAGGGTGGAGCAGTGAGGGATCGGGAGTGTAGCAGTGAGGGGTCGGGAGTGCAGCAGTGAGGGTTCGAGGTGCAGCAGTGAGGGGTCGGGAGTCGAGCAGTGAGGGGCCGGGAGGGGAGCAGTGAGGGGTCAAGAGGGGAGCAGTGAGGGGTCGGGAGGGGAGCAGTGAGGGGTCGGGGTAGAGCGCTGAGGGGTCGGGAGTGGAACAGTGAGGGGTCGGGATGCAGTTGTGAGGGGTCGGGATGCAGCAGTGAGGGGTCGGGAGTGGAGCAGTGAGGGGTCGGGAGTGGAGCAGTGAGGGGTCGGGAGGGGAGCAGTGAGGGGTCAGGAGTGGACCAGTGAGGGGTCGGTCGCGATGGAGCAGTGAGGGGTCGGGAGTGGAGCAGTGGGGGTCGGGGTGGAGCAATGAGGGGTCGGAAGTGGAGCAGTGAGGGGTCGGGAGTGGAGCAGTGAGGGGTCGGGAGTGGAGCAGTGAGTGGTCGGGGTGGAGCAGTGAGGGGTCGGGAGGGGAGCAGTGAGGGGTCGGGAGTGGAGCAGTGAGGGGTCGGGAAGTGAGCAGTGAGGGGTCGGGAAGGGAGCAGTGAGGGGTCGGGAGTGGAGCAGTGAGGGGTCGGGAGTGGAGCAGTGGGGGTCGGGGGTGGAGCAGTGAGGGGTCGAGGTGGAGCAGTGAGGGGTCGGGAGGGGAGCAGTGAGGGGTCAGTAGTGGAGCAGTGAGGGGTCGGGAGTGGAGCAGTGCGGGGTCGGGACGCAGCAGTGAGGGGTCGGGAGTGGAGCAGTGAGGGGTCGGGAGTGGAGCAGTGAGAGGTCAGTAGTGGAGCAGTGAGGGGTCGGGAGTGGAGCAGTGAGGTGTCGGGAGTGGAGCAGTGAGGGGTCGGGAGGGGAGCAGTGAGGGGTCGGGAGGGGAGCAGTGAGGGGTCGGTGTGGTGCACTGAGGGGTCGGGAGGTGGGCAGTGAGGGGTCAGGAGTGGAGCAGTGAGGGGTCGGGAGTGGAGCAGTGATGGGTCGGGAGTGGCGCAGTGAGGGGTCGTGAGTGGAGCAGTGAGGAGTCAGGGTGGAGCAGTGAGGGATTGGGAGTGTAGCAGTGAGGGGTCGGGAGTGCAGCAGTGAGGGTTCGAGGTGCAGCAGTGAGGGGTCGGGAGTCGAGCAGTGAGGGGCCGGGAGGGGAGCAGTGAGGGGTCAAGAGGGGAGCAGTGAGGGGTCGGGAGGGGAGCAGTGAGGGGTCGGGGTAGAGCGCTGAGGGGTCGGGAGTGGAACAGTGAGGGGTCGGGATGCAGCAGTGAGGGGTCGGGATGCAGCAGTGAGGGGTCGGGAGTGGAGCAGTGAGGGGTCGGGAGTGGAGCAGTGAGGGGTCGGGAGGGGAGCAGTGAGGGGTCAGGAGTGGAGCAGTGAGGGGTCTGTCGCGATGGAGCAGTGAGGGGTTGGGAGTGGAGCAGTGGGGGTCGGGGTGGAGCAATGAGGGGTCGGAAGTGGAGCAGTGAGGGGTCGGGAGTGGAGCAGTGAGGGGTCGGGAGTGGAGCAGTGAGTGGTCGGGGTGGAGCAGTGAGGGGTCGGGAGGGGAGCAGTGAGGGGTCGGGAGTGGAGCAGTGAGGGGTCGGGAAGTGAGCAGCGAGGGGTCGGGAAGGGAGCAGTGAGGGGTCGGGAGTGGAGCAGTGAGGGGTCGGGAGTGGAGCAGTGCGGGGTCGGGACGCAGCAGTGAGGGGTCGGGAGTGGAGCAGTGAGGGGTCGGGAATGGAGCAGTGAGGGGTCAGTAGTGGAGCAGTGAGGGGTCGGGAGTGGAGCAGTGAGGTGTCGGGAGTGGAGCAGTGAGGGGTCGGGAGGGGAGCAGTGAGGGGTCGGGAGGGGAGCAGTGAGGGGTCGGTGTGGTGCACTGAGGGGTCGGGAGGTGGGCAGTGAGGGGTCAGGAGTGGAGCAGTGAGGGGTCGGGAGTGGAGCAGTGAGGGGTTGTGAGAGGCACAGTGAGGGGTCGTGAGTGGAGCAGTGAGGGGTCGGGAGTGGAGCAGTGAGGGGTCTGGGAGGGTAGCAGTGAGGGGTAGGGAGTGGAGCATTGAGGGGTCGCGAGTGGAGCAGTGAGGGGTCGGGAGTGGAGCAGTGAGGGGTTGGGAGGGTAGCAGTGAGGTGTCGGGAGTGGAGCAGTGAGGGTTCGGGAGTGGAGCAGTGAGTGGTCGGGAGTGGAGCAGTGAGGGGTTGTGAGGGGAACAGTGAGGGGTCAGGAGGGGAGCAGTGAGGGGTCGCGAGTGGAGCAGTGAGGGGTCAGGAGTGGAGCAGTGAGGGGTTGGGAGGGTAGCAGTGAGGGGTCAGGAGTGGATCAGTGAGGGGTCAGTAGTGGAGCAGTGAGGGGTCGGGAGTGGAGCAGTGAGGGGTCAGGAGTGGAGCAGTGCGGGGTCAGGAGTGGAGCAATGAGGGGTCAGGAGCGGAGCAGTGAGGGGTCGGGAGGGGAGCAGTGAGGGGTCGGGGTAGAGCGCTGAGGGGTCGGGAGTGGAACAGTGAGGGGTCGGGATGCAGATTTGAGGGGTCGGGATGCAGCAGTGAGGGGTCGGGAGTGGAGCAGTGAGGGGTCAGGAGTGGAGCAGTGAGGGGTCGGTCGCGATGGAGCAGTGAGGGGTCGGGAGTGGAGCATTGGGGGTCGGGGTGGAGCAATGAGGGGTCGGAAGTGGAGCAGTGAGGGGTCGGGAGTGGAGCAGTGAGGGGTCGGGAGGGGAGCAGTGAGGGGTCGGGAGTGGAGCAGTGAGGGGTCGGGAAGTGAGCAGTGAGGGGTCGGGAAGGGAGCAGTGAGGGGTCGGGAGTGGAGCAGTGAGGGGTCGGGGTGGAGCAGTGAGGGGTCGGGAGGGGAGCAGTGAGGGGTCGGGAGTGGAGCAGTGAGGGGTCGGGAAGTGAGCAGTGAGGGGTCGGGAAGGGAGCAGTGAGGGGTCGGGAGTGGAGCAGTGAGGGGTCGGGGCAGTGAGGGGTCGGGAGTGGAGCAGTGAGGGGTCAGGAGTGGGGCAGTGAGGGGTTGGGGTGGAGCAGTGAGGGGTCGGGAGTGGAGCAGTGAGGGGTCGGTAGGGGAGCAGTGAGGGGTCGGGAGTGGAGCAGTGAGGGGTCGGGGCAGTGAGGGGTCGGGAGTGGAGCAGTGAGGGGTCGGGGCAGTGAAGGGTCGGGGTGGAACTGTGAGGGGTCAGGGCAGTGAGGGGTCAGGGCAGTGATGCGTCGGGAGTGGAGCAGTGAGGGGTCGGGGTGGAGCAGTGAGGGGTCGGGGCAGTGAGGGGTCGGGAGTGGAGCAGTGAGGGGTCAGGAGTGGGGCAGTGAGGGGTTGGGGTGGAGCAGTGAGGGGTTGGGAGTGGAGCAGTGAGGGGTCGGTAGGGGAGCAGTGAGGGGTCGGGAGTGGAGCAGTGAGGGTTCGGGACGGGAGCAGCGAGGAGTCGGGAGTGGAGCAGCGAGGAGTCGGGGGGGAGAAGTGAGGATTCAGGGCAGTGAGGGGTCGGGAGTGGAGCAGTGAGGAGTCAGGGTGGAGCAGTGAGGGATCGGGAGTGTAGCAGTGAGGGGTCGGGAGTGCAGCAGTGAGGGTTCGAGGTGCAGCAGTGAGGGGTCGGGAGTCGAGCAGTGAGGGGCCGGGAGGGGAGCAGTGAGGGGTCAAGAGGGGAGCAGTGAGGGGTCGGGAGGGGAGCAGTGAGGGGTCGGGGTAGAGCGCTGAGGGGTGGGGAGTGGAACAGTGAGGGGTCGGGATGCAGTTGTGAGGGGTCGGGAGTGGAGCAGTGAGGGGTCGGGATGCAGCAGTGAGGGGTCGGGAGTGGAGCAGTGAGGGGTCGGGAGTGGAGCAGTGAGGGGTCGGGAGGGGAGCAGTGAGGGGTCAGGAGTGGAGCAGTGAGGGGTCAGGAGTGGAGCAGTGAGGGGTCGGGAAGTGAGCAGTGAGGGGTCGGGAAGGGAGCAGTGAGGGGTCGGGAGTGGAGCAGTGAGGGGTCGGGGTGGAGCAGTGAGGGGTCGGGAGGGGAGCAGTGAGGGGTCGGGAGTGGAGCAGTGAGGGGTCGGGAAGTGAGCAGTGAGGGGTCGGAAAGGGAGCAGTGAGGGGTCGGGAGTGGAGCAGTGAGGGGTCGGGGCAGTGAGGGGTCGGGAGTGGAGCAGTGAGGGGTCAGGAGTGGGGCAGTGAGGGGTTGGGGTGGAGCAGTGAGGGGTCGGGAGTGGAGCAGTGAGGGGTCGGTAGGGGAGCAGTGAGGGGTCGGGAGTGGAGCAGTGAGGGGTCGGGGCAGTGAGGGGTCGGGAGTGGAGCAGTGAGGGGTCGGGGCAGTGAAGGGTCGGGGTGGAACTGTGAGGGGTCAGGGCAGTGAGGGGTCAGGGCAGTGATGCGTCGGGAGTGGAGCAGTGAGGGGTCGGGGTGGAGCAGTGAGGGGTCGGGGCAGTGAGGGGTCGGGAGTGGAGCAGTGAGGGGTCAGGAGTGGGGCAGTGAGGGGTTGGGGTGGAGCAGTGAGGGGTCGGGAGTGGAGCAGTGAGGGGTCGGTAGGGGAGCAGTGAGGGGTCGGGAGTGGAGCAGTGAGGGTTCGGGACGGGAGCAGCGAGGAGTCGGGAGTGGAGCAGCGAGGAGTCGGGGGGGAGAAGTGAGGATTCAGGGCAGTGATGGGTCGGGTGGGGAGCAGTGAGGGGTCGGGAGGGGAGCAGTGAGGGGTCGGCGTGGAACAGTGAGGGGTCGGGAGTGGAGCTGTGAGGCGTCAGGAGTGGAGCAGTGAGGGGTCGGGGTGGAGCAATGAGGGGTCGGGAGTGGAGCACTGAGGGGTCGGGAGTGGAGCAGTGAGGGGTCGGGAGTGCAGCAGTGAGGGGTCGGGAAGGGAGCAGTGAGGGGTCGGGAGTGGAACAGTGAGGGGTCGGGAGTGGAGCAGTGAGGGGTCGGGAGTGGAGCAGTGAGGGGTCAGGAGTGGAGCAGTGAGGGGTCGGGAGTGGAGCAGTGAGGGGTCGGGAGTGGAACTGTGCGGGGTCGGGAGTGCAGCAGTGAGGAGTCGGGAAGGGAGCAGTGAGGGGTCGGGAGTGGAGCAGTGAGGGGTCGGGAGTGGAGCAGTGAGGGGTCGGGAGTGGAGCAGTGAGGAGTCGGGGTGGAGCAGTGAGGGATCGGGAGTGGAGCAGTGAGGGATCGGGAGTGGAGCAGTGAGGGGTCGGGTGCAGCAGTGAGGGTTCGAGGTGGAGCAGTGAGGGGTCGGGAGTGGAGCAGTGAGGGGCCGGGTGGGGAGAGTGAGGGGTCGGGAGTGGAGCAGTCAGGGGTCGGGAGTGGAGCAGTGAGGGGTCGGGGTAGAGCAGTGAGGGGTCGGGATGCAGCAGTGAGGGGTCGGGATGCAGCAGTGAGGGGTCAGGAGTGGAGCAGTGAGGGGTCGGGAGTGGAGCAGTGAGGGGCGTGAGTGGAGCAGTGGGGGTCGGGGGTGGAGCACTGAGGAGTCGGGAGGCGAGCAGTGAGGGGTCAGGAGTGGAGCAGTGAGGGGTCGGTCGCGATGGAGCAGTGAGGGGTCGGGAGTGGAGCAGTGGGGGTCGGGGTGGAGCAGTGAGGGGTCGGGAGTGGAGCAGTGAGGGGTCGGGAGTGGAGCAGTGAGGGGTCGGGGTGGAGCAGTGAGAGGTCGGGAGGGGAGCAGTGAGGGGTTGGGAGTGGAGTAGTGAGGGGTCGGGAGTGCAGCAGTGAGGGGTCGGGAAGGGAGCAGTAAGGGGTCGGGAGTGGAGCAGTGAGGGGTCGGGGTGGAGCAGTGAGGGGTCGGGGTAGAGCGCTGAGGGGTCGGGAGTGGAACAGTGAGGGGTCGGGATGCAGTTGTGAGGGGTCGGGATGCAGCAGTGAGGGGTCGGGAGTGGAGCAGTGAGGGGTCGGGAGTGGAGCAGTGAGGGGTCGGGAGGGGAGCAGTGAGGGGTCAGGAGTGGAGCAGTGAGGGGTCGGTCGCGATGGAGCAGTGAGGGGTCGGGAGTGGAGCAGTGGGGGTCGGGGTGGAGCAATGAGGGGTCGTAAGTGGAGCAGTGAGGGGTCGGGAGTGGAGCAGTGAGGGGTCGGGAGGGGAGCAGTGAGGGGTCGGGAGTGGAGCAGTGAGGGGTCGGGAAGTGAGCAGTGAGGGGTCGGGAAGGGAGCAGTGAGGGGTCGGGAGTGGAGCAGTGAGGGGTCGGGGTGGAGCAGTGAGGGGTCGGGAGGGGAGCAGTGAGGGGTCGGGAGTGGAGCAGTGAGGGGTCGGGAAGTGAGCAGTGAGGGGTCGGAAAGGGAGCAGTGAGGGGTCGGGAGTGGAGCAGTGAGGGGTCGGGGCAGTGAGGGGTCGGGAGTGGAGCAGTGAGGGGTCAGGAGTGGGGCAGTGAGGGGTTGGGGTGGAGCAGTGAGGGGTCGGGAGTGGAGCAGTGAGGGGTCGGTAGGGGAGCAGTGAGGGGTCGGGAGTGGAGCAGTGAGGGGTCGGGGCAGTGAGGGGTCGGGAGTGGAGCAGTGAGGGGTCGGGGCAGTGAAGGGTCGGGGTGGAACTGTGAGGGGTCAGGGCAGTGAGGGGTCAGGGCAGTGATGCGTCGGGAGTGGAGCAGTGAGGGGTCGGGGTGGAGCAGTGAGGGGTCGGGGCAGTGAGGGGTCGGGAGTGGAGCAGTGAGGGGTCAGGAGTGGGGCAGTGAGGGGTTGGGGTGGAGCAGTGAGGGGTCGGGAGTGGAGCAGTGAGGGGTCGGTAGGGGAGCAGTGAGGGGTCGGGAGTGGAGCAGTGAGGGTTCGGGACGGGAGCAGCGAGGAGTCGGGAGTGGAGCAGCGAGGAGTCGGGGGGGAGAAGTGAGGATTCAGGGCAGTGATGGGTCGGGTGGGGAGCAGTGAGGGGTCGGGAGGGGAGCAGTGAGGGGTCGGCGTGGAACAGTGAGGGGTCGGGAGTGGAGCTGTGAGGCGTCGGGAGTGGAGCAGTGAGGGGTCGGGGTGGAGCAATGAGGGGTCGGGAGTGGAGCACTGAGGGGTCGGGAGTGGAGCAGTGAGGGGTCGGGAGTGCAGCAGTGAGGGGTCGGGAAGGGAGCAGTGAGGGGTCGGGAGTGGAACAGTGAGGGGTCGGGAGTGGAGCAGTGAGGGGTCGGGAGTGGAGCAGTGAGGGGTCAGGAGTGGAGCAGTGAGGGGTCGGGAGTGGAGCAGTGAGGGGTCGGGAGTGGAACTGTGCGGGGTCGGGAGTGCAGCAGTGAGGAGTCGGGAAGGGAGCAGTGAGGGGTCGGGAGTGGAGCAGTGAGGGGTCGGGAGTGGAGCAGTGAGGGGTCGGGAGTGGAGCAGTGAGGAGTCGGGGTGGAGCAGTGAGGGATCGGGAGTGGAGCAGTGAGGGATCGGGAGTGGAGCAGTGAGGGGTCGGGTGCAGCAGTGAGGGTTCGAGGTGGAGCAGTGAGGGGTCGGGAGTGGAGCAGTGAGGGGCCGGGTGGGGAGAGTGAGGGGTCGGGAGTGGAGCAGTCAGGGGTCGGGAGTGGAGCAGTGAGGGGTCGGGGTAGAGCAGTGAGGGGTCGGGATGCAGCAGTGAGGGGTCGGGATGCAGCAGTGAGGGGTCAGGAGTGGAGCAGTGAGGGGTCGGGAGTGGAGCAGTGAGGGGCGTGAGTGGAGCAGTGGGGGTCGGGGGTGGAGCACTGAGGAGTCGGGAGGCGAGCAGTGAGGGGTCAGGAGTGGAGCAGTGAGGGGTCGGTCGCGATGGAGCAGTGAGGGGTCGGGAGTGGAGCAGTGGGGGTCGGGGTGGAGCAGTGAGGGGTCGGGAGTGGAGCAGTGAGGGGTCGGGAGTGGAGCAGTGAGGGGTCGGGGTGGAGCAGTGAGAGGTCGGGAGGGGAGCAGTGAGGGGTTGGGAGTGGAGTAGTGAGGGGTCGGGAGTGCAGCAGTGAGGGGTCGGGAAGGGAGCAGTAAGGGGTCGGGAGTGGAGCAGTGAGGGGTCAGGAGTGGGGCAGTGAGGGGTTCGGGTGGAGCAGTGAGGAGTCGGGAGTGGAGCAGTGAGGGGTCGGGAAGTGAGCAGTGAGGGGTCGGGAGTGGAGCAGTGAGGGGTCGGGAAGTGAGCAGTGAGGGGTCGGGAAGGGAGCAGTGAGGGGTCGGGAGTGGAGCAGTGAGGGGTCGGGGTGGAGCAGTGAGGGGTCGGGAGGGGAGCAGTGAGGGGTCGGGAGTGGAGCAGTGAGGGGTCGGGAAGTGAGCAGTGAGGGGTCGGAAAGGGAGCAGTGAGGGGTCGGGAGTGGAGCAGTGAGGGGTCGGGGCAGTGAGGGGTCGGGAGTGGAGCAGTGAGGGGTCAGGAGTGGGGCAGTGAGGGGTTGGGGTGGAGCAGTGAGGGGTCGGGAGTGGAGCAGTGAGGGGTCGGTAGGGGAGCAGTGAGGGGTCGGGAGTGGAGCAGTGAGGGGTCGGGGCAGTGAGGGGTCGGGAGTGGAGCAGTGAGGGGTCGGGGCAGTGAAGGGTCGGGGTGGAACTGTGAGGGGTCAGGGCAGTGAGGGGTCAGGGCAGTGATGCGTCGGGAGTGGAGCAGTGAGGGGTCGGGGTGGAGCAGTGAGGGGTCGGGGCAGTGAGGGGTCGGGAGTGGAGCAGTGAGGGGTCAGGAGTGGGGCAGTGAGGGGTTGGGGTGGAGCAGTGAGGGGTCGGGAGTGGAGCAGTGAGGGGTCGGTAGGGGAGCAGTGAGGGGTCGGGAGTGGAGCAGTGAGGGTTCGGGACGGGAGCAGCGAGGAGTCGGGAGTGGAGCAGCGAGGAGTCGGGGGGGAGAAGTGAGGATTCAGGGCAGTGATGGGTCGGGTGGGGAGCAGTGAGGGGTCGGGAGGGGAGCAGTGAGGGGTCGGCGTGGAACAGTGAGGGGTCGGGAGTGGAGCTGTGAGGCGTCGGGAGTGGAGCAGTGAGGGGTCGGGGTGGAGCAATGAGGGGTCGGGAGTGGAGCACTGAGGGGTCGGGAGTGGAGCAGTGAGGGGTCGGGAGTGCAGCAGTGAGGGGTCGGGAAGGGAGCAGTGAGGGGTCGGGAGTGGAACAGTGAGGGGTCGGGAGTGGAGCAGTGAGGGGTCGGGAGTGGAGCAGTGAGGGGTCAGGAGTGGAGCAGTGAGGGGTCGGGAGTGGAGCAGTGAGGGGTCGGGAGTGGAACTGTGCGGGGTCGGGAGTGCAGCAGTGAGGAGTCGGGAAGGGAGCAGTGAGGGGTCGGGAGTGGAGCAGTGAGGGGTCGGGAGTGGAGCAGTGAGGGGTCGGGAGTGGAGCAGTGAGGAGTCGGGGTGGAGCAGTGAGGGATCGGGAGTGGAGCAGTGAGGGATCGGGAGTGGAGCAGTGAGGGGTCGGGTGCAGCAGTGAGGGTTCGAGGTGGAGCAGTGAGGGGTCGGGAGTGGAGCAGTGAGGGGCCGGGTGGGGAGAGTGAGGGGTCGGGAGTGGAGCAGTCAGGGGTCGGGAGTGGAGCAGTGAGGGGTCGGGGTAGAGCAGTGAGGGGTCGGGATGCAGCAGTGAGGGGTCGGGATGCAGCAGTGAGGGGTCAGGAGTGGAGCAGTGAGGGGTCGGGAGTGGAGCAGTGAGGGGCGTGAGTGGAGCAGTGGGGGTCGGGGGTGGAGCACTGAGGAGTCGGGAGGCGAGCAGTGAGGGGTCAGGAGTGGAGCAGTGAGGGGTCGGTCGCGATGGAGCAGTGAGGGGTCGGGAGTGGAGCAGTGGGGGTCGGGGTGGAGCAGTGAGGGGTCGGGAGTGGAGCAGTGAGGGGTCGGGAGTGGAGCAGTGAGGGGTCGGGGTGGAGCAGTGAGAGGTCGGGAGGGGAGCAGTGAGGGGTTGGGAGTGGAGTAGTGAGGGGTCGGGAGTGCAGCAGTGAGGGGTCGGGAAGGGAGCAGTAAGGGGTCGGGAGTGGAGCAGTGAGGGGTCAGGAGTGGGGCAGTGAGGGGTTCGGGTGGAGCAGTGAGGAGTCGGGAGTGGAGCAGTGAGGGGTCGGGAGTGGAGCAGTGAGGGGGCAGTGCAGTGAGGGGTCGGTAGGGGAGCAGTGAGGGGTCTGGAGTGGAGCAGTGAGGGGTCGGGACGGGAGCTGTGAGGGGTCGGGAGTGGAGCAGCGAGGAGTCGGGAGTGGAGCAGCGAGGAGTCGGGGGGAGCAGTGAGGATTCAGGGCAGTGAGGGGTTGGGACGGGAGCAGTGAGGGGTCGTGAGTGGAGGAGTGAGGGGTTGGGAGGGGAGCAGTGAGGGGTCGGGAGGGGAGCAGAGAGGTGTCGGGAGTGGAGCAGTGAGGGGTCGGGGTGGAGCAATGAGGGGTCGGGAGTGGAGCAGTGAGGGGTCGGGTGTGGAGCAGTGAGGGGTCGGGAGTGCAGCAGTGAGGGGTGGGGAAGGGAGCAGTGAGGGGTCGGGAGTGGAGCAGTGAGGGGTCGGGAGTGGAGCAGTGAGGGGTCGGGAGTGGAGCAGTGATGGGTCAGGAGTGGAGCAGTGAGGGGTCGGGAGTGGAGCAGTGAGGGGTCGGGAGTGGAGCTGTGCGGGGTCGGGAGTGCAGCAGTGAGGAGTCGGGAAGGGAGCAGTGAGGGCTCGGGAGTGGAGCAGTGAGGAGTCGGGAGTGGCGCAGTGAGGGGTCGGGAGTGGAGCAGTGAGGAGTCAGGGTGGAGCAGTGAGGGATCGGGAGTGTAGCAGTGAGGGGTCGGGAGTGCAGCAGTGAGGGTTCGAGGTGCAGCAGTGAGGGGTCGGGAGTCGAGCAGTGAGGGGCCGGGAGGGGAGCAGTGAGGGGTCAAGAGGGGAGCAGTGAGGGGTCGGGAGCGGAGCAGTGAGGGGTCGGGGTAGAGCGCTGAGGGGTCGGGAGTGGAACAGTGAGGGGTCGGGATGCAGTTGTGAGGGGTCGGGATGCAGCAGTGAGGGGTCGGGAGTGGAGCAGTGAGGGGTCGGGAGTGGAGCAGTGAGGGGTCGGGAGGGGAGCAGTGAGGGGTCAGGAGTGGAGCAGTGAGCGGTCGGTCGCGATGGAGCAGTGAGGGGTCGGGAGTGGAGCAGTGGGGGTCGGGGTGGAGCAATGAGGGGTCGGAAGTGGAGCAGTGAGGGGTCGGGAGTGGAGCAGTGAGGGGTCGGGAGTGGAGCAGTGAGTGGTCGGGGTGGAGCAGTGAGGGGTCGGGAGGGGAGCAGTGAGGGGTCGGGAGTGGAGCAGTGAGGGGTCGGGAAGTGAGCAGTGAGGGGTCGGGAAGGGAGCAGTGAGGGGTCGGGAGTGGAGCAGTGAGGGGTCGGGAGTGGAGCAGTGGGGGTCGGGGGTGGAGCAGTGAGGGGTCGAGGTGGAGCAGTGAGGGGTCGGGAGGGGAGCAGTGAGGGGTCAGTAGTGGAGCAGTGAGGGGTCGGGAGGGGAGCAGAGAGGTGTCGGGAGTGGAGCAGTGAGGGGTCGGGGTGGAGCAATGAGGGGTCGGGAGTGGAGCAGTGAGGGGTCGGGTGTGGAGCAGTGAGGGGTCGGGAGTGCAGCAGTGAGGGGTGGGGAAGGGAGCAGTGAGGGGTCGGGAGTGGAGCAGTGAGGGGTCGGGAGTGGAGCAGTGAGGGGTCGGGAGTGGAGCAGTGATGGGTCAGGAGTGGAGCAGTGAGGGGTCGGGAGTGGAGCAGTGAGGGGTCGGGAGTGGAGCTGTGCGGGGTCGGGAGTGCAGCAGTGAGGAGTCGGGAAGGGAGCAGTGAGGGCTCGGGAGTGGAGCAGTGAGGAGTCGGGAGTGGCGCAGTGAGGGGTCGGGAGTGGAGCAGTGAGGAGTCAGGGTGGAGCAGTGAGGGATCGGGAGTGTAGCAGTGAGGGGTCGGGAGTGCAGCAGTGAGGGTTCGAGGTGCAGCAGTGAGGGGTCGGGAGTCGAGCAGTGAGGGGCCGGGAGGGGAGCAGTGAGGGGTCAAGAGGGGAGCAGTGAGGGGTCGGGAGCGGAGCAGTGAGGGGTCGGGGTAGAGCGCTGAGGGGTCGGGAGTGGAACAGTGAGGGGTCGGGATGCAGTTGTGAGGGGTCGGGATGCAGCAGTGAGGGGTCGGGAGTGGAGCAGTGAGGGGTCGGGAGTGGAGCAGTGAGGGGTCGGGAGGGGAGCAGTGAGGGGTCAGGAGTGGAGCAGTGAGCGGTCGGTCGCGATGGAGCAGTGAGGGGTCGGGAGTGGAGCAGTGGGGGTCGGGGTGGAGCAATGAGGGGTCGGAAGTGGAGCAGTGAGGGGTCGGGAGTGGAGCAGTGAGGGGTCGGGAGTGGAGCAGTGAGTGGTCGGGGTGGAGCAGTGAGGGGTCGGGAGGGGAGCAGTGAGGGGTCGGGAGTGGAGCAGTGAGGGGTCGGGAAGTGAGCAGTGAGGGGTCGGGAAGGGAGCAGTGAGGGGTCGGGAGTGGAGCAGTGAGGGGTCGGGAGTGGAGCAGTGGGGGTCGGGGGTGGAGCAGTGAGGGGTCGAGGTGGAGCAGTGAGGGGTCGGGAGGGGAGCAGTGAGGGGTCAGTAGTGGAGCAGTGAGGGGTCGGGAGTGGAGCAGTGCGGGGTCGGGACGCAGCAGTGAGGGGTCGGGAGTGGAGCAGTGAGGGGTCGGGAGTGGAGCAGTGAGGGGTCAGTAGTGGAGCAGTGAGGGGTCGGGAGTGGAGCAGTGAGGTGTCGGGAGTGGAGCAGTGAGGGGTCGGGAGGGGAGCAGTGAGGGGTCGGGAGGGGAGCAGTGAGGGGTCGGTGTGGTGCACTGAGGGGTCGGGAGGTGGGCAGTGAGGGGTCAGGAGTGGAGGAGTGAGGGGTCGGGAGTGGAGCAGTGAGGGGTCGGGAGTGGCGCAGTGAGGGGTCGGGAGTGGAGCAGTGAGGAGTCAGGGTGGAGCAGTGAGGGATTGGGAGTGTAGCAGTGAGGGGTCGGGAGTGCAGCAGTGAGGGTTCGAGGTGCAGCAGTGAGGGGTCGGGAGTCGAGCAGTGAGGGGCCGGGAGGGGAGCAGTGAGGGGTCAAGAGGGGAGCAGTGAGGGGTCGGGAGGGGAGCAGTGAGGGGTCGGGGTAGAGCGCTGAGGGGTCGGGAGTGGAACAGTGAGGGGTCGGGATGCAGCAGTGAGGGGTCGGGATGCAGCAGTGAGGGGTCGGGAGTGGAGCAGTGAGGGGTCGGGAGTGGAGCAGTGAGGGGTCGGGAGGGGAGCAGTGAGGGGTCAGGAGTGGAGCAGTGAGGGGTCGGTCGCGATGGAGCAGTGAGGGGTTGGGAGTGGAGCAGTGGGGGTCGGGGTGGAGCAATGAGGGGTCGGAAGTGGAGCAGTGAGGGGTCGGGAGTGGAGCAGTGAGGGGTCGGGAGTGGAGCAGTGAGTGGTCGGGGTGGAGCAGTGAGGGGTCGGGAGGGGAGCAGTGAGGGGTCGGGAGTGGAGCAGTGAGGGGTCGGGAAGTGAGCAGCGAGGGGTCGGGAAGGGAGCAGTGAGGGGTCGGGAGTGGAGCAGTGAGGGGTCGGGAGTGGAGCAGTGCGGGGTCGGGACGCAGCAGTGAGGGGTCGGGAGTGGAGCAGTGAGGGGTCGGGAATGGAGGAGTGAGGGGTCAGTAGTGCAGCAGTGAGGGGTCGGGAGTGGAGCAGTGAGGTGTCGGGAGTGGAGCAGTGAGGGGTCGGGAGGGGAGCAGTGAGGGGTCGGGAGGGGAGCAGTGAGGGGTCGGTGTGGTGCACTGAGGGGTCGGGAGGTGGGCAGTGAGGGGTCAGGAGTGGAGCAGTGAGGGGTCGGGAGTGGAGCAGTGAGGGGTTGTGAGAGGCACAGTGAGGGGTCGTGAGTGGAGCAGTGAGGGGTCGGGAGTGGAGCAGTGAGGGGTCTGGGAGGGTAGCAGTGAGGGGTAGGGAGTGGAGCATTGAGGGGTCGCGAGTGGAGCAGTGAGGGGTCGGGAGTGGAGCAGTGAGGGGTTGGGAGGGTAGCAGTGAGGTGTCGGGAGTGGAGCAGTGAGGGTTCGGGAGTGGAGCAGTGAGTGGTCGGGAGTGGAGCAGTGAGGGGTTGTGAGGGGAACAGTGAGGGGTCAGGAGGGGAGCAGTGAGGGGTCGCGAGTGGAGCAGTGAGGGGTCAGGAGTGGAGCAGTGAGGTGTTGGGAGGGTAGCAGTGAGGGGTCAGGAGTGGATCAGTGTGGGGTCAGTAGTGGAGCAGTGAGGGGTCGGGAGTGGAGCAGTGAGGGGTCAGGAGTGGAGCAGTGCGGGGTCAGGAGTGGAGCAGTGGGGGTCGGGGGTGGAGCAGTGAGGGGTCGAGGTGGAGCAGTGAGGGGTCGGGAGGGGAGCAGTGAGGGGTCAGTAGTGGAGCAGTGAGGGGTCGGGAGTGGAGCAGTGCGGGGTCGGGACGCAGCAGTGAGGGGTCGGGAGTGGAGCAGTGAGGGGTCGGGAGTGGAGCAGTGAGGGGTCAGTAGTGGAGCAGTGAGGGGTCGGGAGTGGAGCAGTGAGGTGTCGGGAGTGGAGCAGTGAGGGGTCGGGAGGGGAGCAGTGAGGGGTCGGGAGGGGAGCAGTGAGGGGTCGGTGTGGTGCACTGAGGGGTCGGGAGGTGGGCAGTGAGGGGTCAGGAGTGGAGGAGTGAGGGGTCGGGAGTGGAGCAGTGAGGGGTCGGGAGTGGCGCAGTGAGGGGTCGGGAGTGGAGCAGTGAGGAGTCAGGGTGGAGCAGTGAGGGATTGGGAGTGTAGCAGTGAGGGGTCGGGAGTGCAGCAGTGAGGGTTCGAGGTGCAGCAGTGAGGGGTCGGGAGTCGAGCAGTGAGGGGCCGGGAGGGGAGCAGTGAGGGGTCAAGAGGGGAGCAGTGAGGGGTCGGGAGGGGAGCAGTGAGGGGTCGGGGTAGAGCGCTGAGGGGTCGGGAGTGGAACAGTGAGGGGTCGGGATGCAGCAGTGAGGGGTCGGGATGCAGCAGTGAGGGGTCGGGAGTGGAGCAGTGAGGGGTCGGGAGTGGAGCAGTGAGGGGTCGGGAGGGGAGCAGTGAGGGGTCAGGAGTGGAGCAGTGAGGGGTCGGTCGCGATGGAGCAGTGAGGGGTTGGGAGTGGAGCAGTGGGGGTCGGGGTGGAGCAATGAGGGGTCGGAAGTGGAGCAGTGAGGGGTCGGGAGTGGAGAAGTGAGGGGTCGGGAGTGGAGCAGTGAGTGGTCGGGGTGGAGCAGTGAGGGGTCGGGAGGGGAGCAGTGAGGGGTCGGGAGTGGAGCAGTGAGGGGTCGGGAAGTGAGCAGTGAGGGGTCGGGAAGGGAGCAGTGAGGGGTCGGGAGTGGAGCAGTGAGGGGTCGGGAGTGGAGCAGTGCGGGGTCGGGACGCAGCAGTGAGGGGTCGGGAGTGGAGCAGTGAGGGGTCGGGAATGGAGGAGTGAGGGGTCAGTAGTGGAGCAGTGAGGTGTCGGGAGTGGAGCAGTGAGGTGTCGGGAGTGGAGCAGTGAGGGGTCGGGAGGGGAGCAGTGAGGGGTCGGGAGGGGAGCAGTGAGGGGTCGGTGTGGTGCACTGAGGGGTCGGGAGGTGGGCAATGAGGGGTCAGGAGTGGAGCAGTGAGGGGTCGGGAGTGGAGCAGTGAGGGGTTGTGAGAGGCACAGTGAGGGGTCGTGAGTGGAGCAGTGAGGGGTCGGGAGTGGAGCAGTGAGGGGTCTGGGAGGGTAGCAGTGAGGGGTAGGGAGTGGAGCATTGAGGGGTCGCGAGTGGAGCAGTGAGGGGTCGGGAGTGGAGCAGTGAGGGGTTGGGAGGGTAGCAGTGAGGTGTCGGGAGTGGAGCAGTGAGGGTTCGGGAGTGGAGCAGTGAGTGGTCGGGAGTGGAGCAGTGAGGGGTTGTGAGGGGAACAGTGAGGGGTCAGGAGGGGAGCAGTGAGGGGTCGCGAGTGGAGCAGTGAGGGGTCAGGAGTGGAGCAGTGAGGGGTTGGGAGGGTTGCAGTGAGGGGTCAGGAGTGGATCAGTGAGGTGTCAGTAGTGGAGCAGTGAGGGGTCGGGAGTGGAGCAGTGAGGGGTCAGGAGTGGAGCAGTGCGGGGTCAGGAGTGGAGCAATGAGGGGTCAGGAGCGGAGCAGTGAGGGGTCAGGAGTGGAGCAGTGAGGGGTCGGGAGTGGAGCAGTGAGGGGTCAGGAGTGGAGCAGTGAGGGGTCAGGAGTGGAGCAGTGAGGGGTCAGGAGTGGAGCAGTGAGGGGTCGGGAGGGGAGCAGTGAGGGGTCAGGAGTGGAGCAGTGAGGGGGCGGGAGGGGAGCAGTGAGGGGTATAGAAGTGGAACAGTGAGGGGTCGGGAGTGGAGCAGTGAGGGGTCGGGAGGGAGCAGTGAGGGGTCTGAGTGGTGCAGTGAGGGGTCGGAAGTGGAGCAGTGAGGGGTCGGAGTGGAGCAGTGAGAGGTCGGGGGTGGAGCAGTGAGGGGTCGGGAGTGGACCAGTGAGGGGTCTGGTGGAGCAGTGAGTGGTCGGGAGTGGAGCAGTGAGTGGTCGGAGGGGAGCAGTGAGGGGTCGGGAGTGGAGCAGTGAGGGGTCGAGAGTGGAGCAGTGAGGGGTCGGGAGTGGAGCAGTGAGGGGTCGGGAGTGCAGCAGTGAGGGGTCGGGAGTGATGCAGTGAGGGGTCGGGAGTGTAGCAGTGACGGGTCGGGAGTGGAGCAGTGCGGGGTCGGGATGCAGCAGTGAGGGGTCGGGAGTGGAGCAGTGAGGGGTCGGGAGTGGAGCAGTGAGGGGTCAGTAGTGGAGCAGTGAGGGGTCGGGAGTGGAGCAGTAGGTTTCGGGAGTGGAGCAGTGAGGTGTCGGGAGGGGAGCAGTGAGGGGTCAGGAGGGGAGCAGTGAGGGGTCAGGAGGGGAGCAGTGAGGAGTCGGGAGGGGAGCAGCGAGGGGTCGGTGTGGCGCAGTGAGGGGTCGGGAGTGGCGCAGTGAAGGGTCGGGAGGGAGCAGTGAGGGGTCGGGAGGGGGGCAGTGAGGGGTCGGGAGTGGAGCAGTGAGGCGTCGAGTGTGGAACAGTGAGGGGTCGGGAGTGGAGCAGTGAGGGGTCGGGAGCGGAGCAGTGAGGGGTCGGAGTGAAGCAGTGAGGGGTCGGGAGGGAAGCAAGTGAGGGGTCAGGTGGGGAAACTGAGGGGTTGGGAGGGGAAGAGTGAGGGGTCGGGGTGGAGCAGTGAGGGGTCGGGAGAGGAGCAGTGAGGGGTCGGGAGTGGAGCAGTGAGGGGTCGGAGTGGAGCAGTGAGGGGTCGGAAGTGGAGCAGTGAGGGATCGGGAGGGGTACGTGAGGGGTCGGGAATGGAGCAGTGAGGGGTCAGGAGGGGAGCAGTGAGGTATCGGGATGGAGCAGTGAGTGGTCGGGCGTGAAGCAGTGAGGGGTCGGGTGGAGTAGTGAGGGGTCGGAGGGGATCCGTGAGGGGTCGGAGGGGAGCAGTGTAGGGTCGGGAGTGGAGCAGAGAGGCGTCGTGGAGGGAGCTGTGAGGGGTCGGGAGTGGAGTAGGAGGGGTCGGGTGGAGCAGTGAGGGGTTGGGAAGGGAGCAGAGAGGGGTCGGGATGTGAGCGGTGAGGGGTCGGGAGGGGAGAAGTGAGGGGTCGGGAGGGGGGCACTGAGGGGTCAGGAGTGGAGCAGTGAGGGGTCGGGAGTGGAGCAGTGAGGGGTTGTGAGGGGAACAGTGAGGGGTCGCGAGTGGAGCAGTGAGGGGTCGGGAGTGGAGCAGTGAGGGGTCTGGGAGGGTAGCAGTGAGGGGTCGGGAGTGGAGCAGTGAGGTGTCGGGAGTGGAGCAGTGAGTGGTGGGGAGTGGAGCAGTGAGGGGTCGGGAGTGGAGCAGTGAGGGGTCGGGAGGGGAGCAGTGAGCGGTCGGGAGTGGAGCAGTGAGGTGTCGGGAATGGAGCAGTGAGGTGTCGGGATGGAGCAGTGAGGTGTCGGGATGGAGCAGTGAGTGGTCGGGCGTGAAGCAGTGAGGGGACGGTTGGAGTAGTGAGGGGTCGGAGGGGAGCAGTGAGGGGTCGGAGGGGAGCAGTGAAGGATCGGGAGTGGAGCAGTAAGGCGTCGTGGAGGGAGCTGTGAGGGGTCGGGAGTGGAGCAGGAGGGGTCGGGTGCAGCAGTGAGGGGTCGGGAAGGGAGCAGTGAGGGACGGGATGTGAGCAGTGAGGGGTCGGGATGTGAGCAGTGAGGGCTCGGGAGGGGAGAAGTGAGGGGTCGGGAGGGGGGCAGTGAGGGGTCTGGAGTGGAGCAGTGAGGGGTCGGGAGTGGAGCAGTGAGGGGTTGTGAGGGGCACAGTGAGGGGTCGTGAGTGGAGCAGTGAGGGGTCGGGAGGGGAGAAGTGAGGGGTCGGAAGTGAAGCAGTGAGGGGTCGGGAGTGGAGCAGCGAGGTGTCGGGAGTGGAGAAATGAGGGGTCGTGGAGGGAGCTGTGAGGGGTCGGGAGTGGAGCAGGAGGGGTCGGGTGGAGCAGTGAGGGGTCGGGAAGGGAGCAGTGAGGGGTCGGGAGTGGAGCAGTGAGAGGTCGGGACTGGAGCAGTGAGGGGTCAGGAGTGGAGCAGTGAGAGGTCGGGAGTGGAGCAGTGAGGGGTCAGGAGTGGAGTAGTGAGGGGTCAGGAGTGGAGCAGTGAGGGGTCAGGAGTGGAGCAGTGAGGGGTCTGGAGGGGAGCAGTGAGGGGTCAGGAGTGGAGCAGTGAGGGGGCGGGAGGGGAGCAGTGAGGGGTCAGAAGTGGAACAGTGAGGGGTCGGGAGTGGAGCAGTGAGGGGTCGGGAGGGGAGCAGTGAGGGGTCTGAGTGGAGCAGTGAGGGGTCGGAAGTGGAGCAGTGAGGGGTCGGAGTGGAGCAGTGAGGGGTCGGGGGTGGAGCAGTGAGGGGTCGGGAGTGGACCAGTGAGGGGTCGGGAGTGGTGCAGTGACGGGTCGGGAGTGGAGCAGTGCGGGGTCGGGATGCAGCAGTGAGGGGTCGGGAGTGGAGCAGTGAGGGGTCGGGAGTGGAGCAGTGAGGGGTCGGGAGTGGAGCAGTGAGGTGTCGGGAGTGGAGCAGTGAGGGGTCAGGAGTGGAGCAGTGAGGGGTCAGGAGTGGAGCAGTGAGGGGTCAGGAGTGGAGCAGTGAGGGGTCAGGAGTGGAGCAGTGAGGGGTCGGGAGTGGAGCAGTGAGGGGTCAGGAGTGGAGCAGTGAGGGGTCAGGAGTGGAGCAGTGAGTGATCAGGAGTGGAGCAGTGAGGTGTCGGGAGTGGAGCAGTGAGGGGTCAGGAGTGGAGCAGTGAGGGGGCGGGTGGGGAGCAGTGAGGGGTCAGAAGTGGAACAGTGAGGGGTCGGGAGTGGAGCAGTGAGGGGTCGGGAGGGGAGCAGTGAGGGGTCTGAGTGGAGCAGTGAGGGGTCGGAGTGGAGCAGTGAGGGGTCGGGGGTGGAGCAGTGAGGGGTCGGGAGTGGACCAGTGAGGGGTCGGGTGGAGCAGTGAGGGGTCGGGAGTGGAGCAGTGAGTGGTCGGAGGGGAGCAGTGAGGGGTCGGGAGTGGAGCAGTGAGGGGTCGAGAGTGGAGCAGTGAGGGGTCGGGAGTGGAGCAGTGAGGGGTCGGAGGTGCAGCAGTGAGGGGTCGGGAGTGATGCAGTGAGGGGTCGGGAGTGTAGCAGTGACGGGTCGGGAGTGGAGCAGTGCGGGGTCGGGATGCAGCAGTGAGGGGTCGGGAGTGGAGCAGTGAGGGGTCGGGAGTGGAGCAGTGAGGGGTCAGTAGTGGAGCAGTGAGGGGTCGGGAGTGGAGCAGTAGGTGTCGGGAGTGGAGCAGTGAGGTGTCGGGAGGGGAGCAGTGAGGGGTCAGGAGGGGAGCAGTGAGGGGTCAGGAGGGGAGCAGTGAGGGCTCGGGAGGAGAGCAGCGAGGGGTCGGTGTGGCGCAGTGAGGGGTCGGGCGTGGCGCAGTGAAGGGTCGGGAGGGAGCAGTGAGGGGTCGGGAGGGGGGCAGTGAGGGGTCGGGAGTGGAGCAGTGAGGCGTCGGGTGTGGAACAGTGAGGGGTCGGGAGTGGAGCAGTGAGGGGTCGGGAGCGGAGCAGTGAGGGGTCGGGAGTGAAGCAGTGAGGGGTCGGGAGGGTAGCAGTGAGGTGTCGGGAGTGGAGCAGTGAGGGTTCGGGAGTGGAGCAGTGAGTGGTCGGGAGTGGAGCAGTGAGGGGTTGTGAGGGGAACAGTGAGGGGTCAGGAGGGGAGCAGTGAGGGGTCGCGAGTGGAGCAGTGAGGGGTCAGGAGTGGAGCAGTGAGGGGTTGGGAGGGTAGCAGTGAGGGGTCAGGAGTGGATCAGTGAGGGGTCAGTAGTGGAGCAGTGAGGGGTCGGGAGTGGAGCAGTGAGGGGTCAGGAGTGGAGCAGTGCGGGGTCAGGAGTGGAGCAGTGGGGGTCGGGGGTGGAGCAGTGAGGGGTCGAGGTGGAGCAGTGAGGGGTCGGGAGGGGAGCAGTGAGGGGTCAGTAGTGGAGCAGTGAGGGGTCGGGAGTGGAGCAGTGCGGGGTCGGGACGCAGCAGTGAGGGGTCGGGAGTGGAGCAGTGAGGGGTCGGGAGTGGAGCAGTGAGGGGTCAGTAGTGGAGCAGTGAGGGGTCGGGAGTGGAGCAGTGAGGTGTCGGGAGTGGAGCAGTGAGGGGTCGGGAGGGGAGCAGTGAGGGGTCGGGAGGGGAGCAGTGAGGGGTCGGTGTGGTGCACTGAGGGGTCGGGAGGTGGGCAGTGAGGGGTCAGGAGTGGAGGAGTGAGGGGTCGGGAGTGGAGCAGTGAGGGGTCGGGAGTGGCGCAGTGAGGGGTCGGGAGTGGAGCAGTGAGGAGTCAGGGTGGAGCAGTGAGGGATTGGGAGTGTAGCAGTGAGGGGGCGGGTTTGCAGCAGTGAGGGTTCGAGGTGCAGCAGTGAGGGGTCGGGAGTCGAGCAGTGAGGGGCCGGGAGGGGAGCAGTGAGGGGTCAAGAGGGGAGCAGTGAGGGGTCGGGAGGGGAGCAGTGAGGGGTCGGGGTAGAGCGCTGAGGGGTCGGGAGTGGAACAGTGAGGGGTCGGGATGCAGCAGTGAGGGGTCGGGATGCAGCAGTGAGGGGTCGGGAGTGGAGCAGTGAGGGGTCGGGAGTGGAGCAGTGAGGGGTCGGGAGGGGAGCAGTGAGGGGTCAGGAGTGGAGCAGTGAGGGGTCGGTCGCGATGGAGCAGTGAGGGGTTGGGAGTGGAGCAGTGGGGGTCGGGGTGGAGCAATGAGGGGTCGGAAGTGGAGCAGTGAGGGGTCGGGAGTGGAGCAGTGAGGGGTCGGGAGTGGAGCAGTGAGTGGTCGGGGTGGAGCAGTGAGGGGTCGGGAGGGGAGCAGTGAGGGGTCGGGAGTGGAGCAGTGAGGTGTCGGGAAGTGAGCAGTGAGGGGTCGGGAAGGGAGCAGTGAGGGGTCGGGAGTGGAGCAGTGAGGGGTCGGGAGTGGAGCAGTGCGGGGTCGGGACGCAGCAGTGAGGGGTCGGTAGTGGAGCAGTGAGGGGTCGGGAATGGAGGAGTGAGGGGTCAGTAGTGCAGCAGTGAGGGGTCGGGAGTGGAGCAGTGAGGTGTCGGGAGTGGAGCAGTGAGGGGTCGGGAGGGGAGCAGTGAGGGGTCGGGAGGGGAGCAGTGAGGGGTCGGTGTGGTGCACTGAGGGGTCGGGAGGTGGGCAGTGAGGGGTCAGGAGTGGAGCAGTGAGGGGTCGGGAGTGGAGCAGTGAGGGGTTGTGAGAGGCACAGTGAGGGGTCGTGAGTGGAGCAGTGAGGGGTCGGGAGTGGAGCAGTGAGGGGTCTGGGAGGGTAGCAGTGAGGGGTAGGGAGTGGAGCATTGAGGGGTCGCGAGTGGAGCAGTGAGGGGTCGGGAGTGGAGCAGTGAGGGGTTGGGAGGGTAGCAGTGAGGTGTCGGGAGTGGAGCAGTGAGGGTTCGGGAGTGGAGCAGTGAGTGGTCGGGAGTGGAGCAGTGAGGGGTTGTGAGGGGAACAGTGAGGGGTCAGGAGGGGAGCAGTGAGGGGTCGCGAGTGGAGCAGTGAGGGGTCAGGAGTGGAGCAGTGAGGGGTTGGGAGGGTAGCAGTGAGGGGTCAGGAGTGGATCAGTGAGGGGTCAGTAGTGGAGCAGTGAGGGGTCGGGAGTGGAGCAGTGAGGGGTCAGGAGTGGAGCAGTGCGGGGTCAGGAGTGGAGCAATGAGGGGTCAGGAGCGGAGCAGTGAGGGGTCAGGAGTGGAGCAGTGAGGGGTCGGGAGTGGAGCAGTGAGGGGTCAGGAGTGGAGCAGTGAGGGGTCAGGAGTGGAGCAGTGAGGGGTCAGGAGTGGAGCAGTGAGGGGTCGGGAGGGGAGCAGTGAGGGGTCAGGAGTGGAGCAGTGAGGGGGCGGGAGGGGAGCAGTGAGGGGTATAGAAGTGGAACAGTGAGGGGTCGGGAGTGGAGCAGTGAGGGTCGGGAGGGAGCAGTGAGGGGTCTGAGTGGTGCAGTGAGGGGTCGGAAGTGGAGCAGTGAGGGGTCGGAGTGGAGCAGTGAGAGGTCGGGGGTGGAGCAGTGAGGGGTCGGGAGTGGACCAGTGAGGGGTCGGGTGGAGCAGTGAGGGGTCGGGAGTGGAGCAGTGAGTGGTCGGAGGGGAGCAGTGAGGGGTCGGGAGTGGAGCAGTGAGGGGTCGAGAGTGGAGCAGTGAGGGGTCGGGAGTGGAGCAGTGAGGGGTCGGGAGTGCAGCAGTGAGGGGTCGGGAGTGATGCAGTGAGGGGTCGGGAGTGTAGCAGTGACGGGTCGGGAGTGGAGCAGTGCGGGGTCGGGATGCAGCAGTGAGGGGTCGGGAGTGGAGCAGTGAGGGGTCGGGAGTGGAGCAGTGAGGGGTCAGTAGTGGAGCAGTGAGGGGTCGGGAGTGGAGCAGTAGGTGTCGGGAGTGGAGCAGTGAGGTGTCGGGAGGGGAGCAGTGAGGGGTCAGGAGGGGAGCAGTGAGGGGTCAGGAGGGGAGCAGTGAGGAGTCGGGAGGGGAGCAGCGAGGGGTCGGTGTGGCGCAGTGAGGGGTCGGGAGTGGCGCAGTGAAGGGTCGGGAGGGAGCAGTGAGGGGTCGGGAGGGGGGCAGTGAGGGGTCGGGAGTGGAGCAGTGAGGCGTCGAGTGTGGAACAGTGAGGGGTCGGGAGTGGAGCAGTGAGGGGTCGGGAGCGGAGCAGTGAGGGGTCGGAGTGAAGCAGTGAGGGGTCGGGAGGGAAGCAAGTGAGGGGTCAGGTGGGGAAACTGAGGGGTTGGGAGGGGAAGAGTGAGGGGTCGGGGTGGAGCAGTGAGGGGTCGGGAGAGGAGCAGTGAGGGGTCGGGAGTGGAGCAGTGAGGGGTCGGAGTGGAGCAGTGAGGGGTCGGAAGTGGAGCAGTGAGGGATCGGGAGGGGTACGTGAGGGGTCGGGAATGGAGCAGTGAGGGGTCAGGAGGGGAGCAGTGAGGTATCGGGATGGAGCAGTGAGTGGTCGGGCGTGAAGCAGTGAGGGGTCGGGTGGAGTAGTGAGGGGTCGGAGGGGATCAGTGAGGGGTCGGAGGGGAGCAGTGTAGGGTCGGGAGTGGAGCAGAGAGGCGTCGTGGAGGGAGCTGTGAGGGGTCGGGAGTGGAGTAGGAGGGGTCGGGTGGAGCAGTGAGGGGTTGGGAAGGGAGCAGAGAGGGGTCGGGATGTGAGCGGTGAGGGGTCGGGAGGGGAGAAGTGAGGGGTCGGGAGGGGGGCACTGAGGGGTCAGGAGTGGAGCAGTGAGGGGTCGGGAGTGGAGCAGTGAGGGGTTGTGAGGGGAACAGTGAGGGGTCGCGAGTGGAGCAGTGAGGGGTCGGGAGTGGAGCAGTGAGGGGTCTGGGAGGGTAGCAGTGAGGGGTCGGGAGTGGAGCAGTGAGGTGTCGGGAGTGGAGCAGTGAGTGGTGGGGAGTGGAGCAGTGAGGGGTCGGGAGTGGAGCAGTGAGGGGTCGGGAGGGGAGCAGTGAGCGGTCGGGAGTGGAGCAGTGAGGTGTCGGGAATGGAGCAGTGAGGTGTCGGGATGGAGCAGTGAGGTGTCGGGATGGAGCAGTGAGTGGTCGGGCGTGAAGCAGTGAGGGGACGGTTGGAGTAGTGAGGGGTCGGAGGGGAGCAGTGAGGGGTCGGAGGGGAGCAGTGAAGGGTCGGGAGTGGAGCAGTAAGGCGTCGTGGAGGGAGCTGTGAGGGGTCGGGAGTGGAGCAGGAGGGGTCGGGTGGAGCAGTGAGGGGTCGGGAAGGGAGCAGTGAGGGACGGGATGTGAGCAGTGAGGGGTCGGGAGGGGAGAAGTGAGGGGTCGGGAGGGGGGCAGTGAGGGGTCAGGAGTGGAGCAGTGAGGGGTCGGGAGTGGAGCAGTGAGGGGTTGTGAGGGGCACAGTGAGGGGTCGTGAGTGGAGCAGTGAGGGGTCGGGAGGGGAGAAGTGAGGGGTCGGAAGTGAAGCAGTGAGGGGTCGGGAGTGGAGCAGCGAGGTGTCGGGAGTGGAGAAATAAGGGGTCGTGGAGGGAGCTGTGAGGGGTCGGGAGTGGAGCAGGAGGGGTCGGGTGGAGCAGTGAGGGGTCGGGAAGGGAGCAGTGAGGGACGGGATGTGAGCAGTGAGGGGTCGGGAGGGGAGAAGTGAGGGGTCGGGAGGGGGGCAGTGAGGGGTCAGGAGTGGAGCAGTGAGGGGTCGGGAGTGGAGCAGTGAGGGGTTGTGAGGGGCACAGTGAGGGGTCGTGAGTGGAGCAGTGAGGGGTCGGGAGGGGAGAAGTGAGGGGTCGGAAGTGAAGCAGTGAGGGGTCGGGAGTGGAGCAGCGAGGTGTCGGGAGTGGAGAAATAAGGGGTCGTGGAGGGAGCTGTGAGGGGTCAGGAGTGGAGCAGTGAGGGGTCGGGAGTGGAACAGTGAGAGGTCGGGACTGGAGCAGTGAGGGGTCAGGAGTGGAGCAGTGAGAGGTCGGGAGTGGAGCAGTGAGGGGTCAGGAGTGGAGTAGTGAGGGGTCAGGAGTGGAGCAGTGAGGGGTCAGGAGTGGAGCAGTGAGGGGTCTGGAGGGGAGCAGTGAGGGGTCAGGAGTGGAGCAGTGAGGGGGCGGGAGGGGAGCAGTGAGGGGTCAGAAGTGGAACAGTGAGGGGTCGGGAGTGGAGCAGTGAGGGGTCGGGAGGGGAGCAGTGAGGGGTCTGAGTGGAGCAGTGAGGGGTCGGAAGTGGAGCAGTGAGGGGTCGGAGTGGAGCAGTGAGGGGTCGGGGGTGGAGCAGTGAGGGGTCGGGAGTGGACCAGTGAGGGGTCGGGAGTGGTGCAGTGACGGGTCGGGAGTGGAGCAGTGCGGGGTCGGGATGCAGCAGTGAGGGGTCGGGAGTGGAGCAGTGAGGGGTCGGGAGTGGAGCAGTGAGGGGTCGGGAGTGGAGCAGTGAGGTGTCGGGAGTGGAGCAGTGAGGGGTCAGGAGTGGAGCAGTGAGGGGTCAGGAGTGGAGCAGTGAGGGGTCAGGAGTGGAGCAGTGAGGGGTCAGGAGTGGAGCAGTGAGGGGTCGGGAGTGGAGCAGTGAGGGGTCAGGAGTGGAGCAGTGAGGGGTCAGGAGTGGAGCAGTGAGGGGTCAGGAGTGGAGCAGTGAGGTGTCGGGAGTGGAGCAGTGAGGGGTCAGGAGTGGAGCAGTGAGGGGGCGGGAGGGGAGCAGTGAGGGGTCAGAAGTGGAACAGTGAGGGGTCGGGAGTGGAGCAGTGAGGGGTCGGGAGGGGAGCAGTGAGGGGTCTGAGTGGAGCAGTGAGGGGTCGGAGTGGAGCAGTGAGGGGTCGGGGGTGGAGCAGTGAGGGGTCGGGAGTGGACCAGCGAGGGGTCGGGTGGAGCAGTGAGGGGTCGGGAGTGGAGCAGTGAGTGGTCGGAGGGGAGCAGTGAGGGGTCGGGAGTGGAGCAGTGAGGGGTCGAGAGTGGAGCAGTGAGGGGTCGGGAGTGGAGCAGTGAGGGGTCGGGAGTGCAGCAGTGAGGGGTCGGGAGTGATGCAGTGAGGGGTCGGGAGTGTAGCAGTGACGGGTCGGGAGTGGAGCAGTGCGGGGTCGGGATGCAGCAGTGAGGGGTCGGGAGTGGAGCAGTGAGGGGTCGGGAGTGGAGCAGTGAGGGGTCAGTAGTGGAGCAGTGAGGGGTCGGGAGTGGAGCAGTAGGTGTCGGGCGTGGAGCAGTGAGGTGTCGGGAGGGGAGCAGTGAGGGGTCAGGAGGGGAGCAGTGAGGGGTCAGGAGGGGAGCAGTGAGGGCTCGGGAGGAGAGCAGCGAGGGGTCGGTGTGGCGCAGTGAGGGGTCGGGCGTGGCGCAGTGAAGGGTCGGGAGGGAGCAGTGTGGGGTCGGGAGGGGGGCAGTGAGGGGTCGGGAGTGGAGCAGTGAGGCGTCGGGTGTGGAACAGTGAGGGGTCGGGAGTGGAGCAGTGAGGGGTCGGGAGCGGAGCAGTGAGGGGTCGGGAGTGAAGCAGTGAGGGGTCGGGAGGGGAGCAAGTGAGGGGTCAGGTGGGGAAACTGAGGGGTTGGGAGGGGAAGAGTGAGGGGTCGGGGTGGAGCAGTGAGGGGTCGGGAGAGGAGCAGTGAGGGGTCGGGAGTGGAGCAGTGAGGGGTCGGAGTGGAGCAGTTAGGGGTCGGAAGTGGAGCAGTGAGGGATCGGGAGGGGTACGTGAGGGGTCGGGAATGGAGCAGTGAGGGGTCGGGAGTGGAGCAGTGAGGGGTCGGGTGGAGTAGTGAGGGGTCGGAGGGGATCAGTGAGGGGTCGGAGGGGAGCAGTGAAGGGTCGGGAGTGGAGCAGAGAGGCGTCGTGGAGGGAGCTGTGAGGGGTCGGGAGTGGAGTAGGAGGGGTCGGGTGGAGCAGTGAGGGGTCGAGAAGGGAGCAGAGAGGGGTCGGGATGTGAGCGGTGAGGGGTCGGGAGGGGAGAAGTGAGGGGTCGGGAGGGGGGCACTGAGGGGTCAGGAGTGGAGCAGTGAGGGGTCGGGAGTGGAGCAGTGAGGGGTCGGGTGTGGAGCAGTGAGGGGTTGTGAGGGGAACAGTGAGGGGTCGTGAGTGGAGCAGTGAGGGGTCGGGAGTGGAGCAGTGAGGGGTCTGGGAGGGTAGCAGTGAGGGGTCGGGAGTGGAGCAGTGAGGTGTCGGGAGTGGAGCAGTGAGTGGTGGGGAGTGGAGCAGTGAGGGGTTGGGAGTGGAGCAGTGAGGGGTCGGGAGGGGAGCAGTGAGCGGTCGGGAGTGGAGCAGTGAGGTGTCGGGAATGTAGCAGTGAGGTGTCGGGATGGAGCAGTGAGGTGTCGGGATGGAGCAGTGAGTGGTCGGGCGTGAAGCAGTGAGGGGACGGTTGGAGTAGTGAGGGGTCGGAGGGGAGCAGTGAGCGGTCGGAGGGGAGCAGTGAAGGGTCGGGAGTGGAGCAGTAAGGCGTCGTGGAGGGAGCTGTGAGGGGTAGGGAGTGGAGCAGGAGGGGTCGGGTGGAGCAGTGAGGGGTCGGGAAGGGAGCAGTGAAGGGTCGGGATGTGAGCAGTGAGGGGTCGGGAGGGGAGAAGTGAGGGGTCGGGAGGGGGGCAGTGAGGGGTCAGGAGTGGAGCAGGGAGGGGTCGGGAGTGGAGCAGTGAGGGGTTGTGAGGGGCACAGTGAGGGGTGTGAGTGGAGCAGTGAGGGGTCGGGAGGGGAAAAGTGAGGGGTCGGAAGTGAAGCAGTGAGGGGTCGGGAGTGGAGAAGCGAGGTGTCGGGAGTGGAGAAATGAGGGGTCGTGGAGGGAGCTGTGAGGGGTCGGGAGTGGAGCAGGAGGGGTCGGGTGGAGCAGTGAGGGGTCGGGAAGGGAGCAGTGAGGGGTCGGGAGAGGAGCAGAGAGGGGTCGGGAGTGGAGCAGTGAGAGGTCGGGACTGGAGCAGTGAGGGGTCAGGAGTGGAGCAGTGAGAGGTCGGGAGTGGAGCAGTGAGGTGTCAGGAGTGGAGTAGTGAGGGGTCAGGAGTGGAGCAGTGAGGGGTCAGGAGTGGAGCAGTGAGGGGTCGGGAGGTGAGCAGTGAGGGGTCAGGAGTGGAGCAGTGAGGGGTCAGAAGTGGAACAGTGAGGGGTCGGGAGTGGAGCAGTGAGGGGTCGGGAGGGGAGCAGTGAGGGGTCTGAGTGGAGCAGTGAGGGGTCGGAAGTGGAGCAGTGAGGGGTCGGAGTGGAGCAGTGAGGGGTCGGGGGTGGAGCAGTGAGGGGTCGGGAGTGGACCAGTGAGGGGTCGGGTGGAGCAGTGAGGGGTCGGGAGTGGAGCAGTGAGTGGTCGGAGGGGAGCAGTGAGGGGTCGGGAGTGGAGCAGTGAGGGGTCGAGAGTGGAGCAGTGAGGGGTCGGGAGTGGAGCAGTGAGGGGTCGGGAGTGCAGCAGTGAGGGGACGGGAGTGATGCAGTGAGGGGCCGGGAGTGTAGCAGTGACGGGTCGGGAGTGGAGCAGTGCGGGGTCGGGATGCAGCAGTGAGGGGTCGGGAGTGGAGCAGTGAGGGGTCGGGAGTGGAGCAGTGAGGGGTCAGGAGTGGAGCAGTGAGGGGTCAGGAGTGGAGCAGTGAGGGGTCAGGAGTGGAGCAGTGAGGGGTCAGGAGTGGAGCAGTGAGGGGTCGGGAGTGGAGCAGTGAGGGGTCAGGAGTGGAGCAGTGAGGGGTCAGGAGTGGAGCAGTGAGGGGTCAGGAGTGGAGCAGTGAGGGGTCGGGAGGGGAGCAGTGAGGGGTCAGGAGTGGAGCAGTGAGGGGGCGGGAGGGGAGCAGTGAGGGGTCAGAAGTGGAACAGTGAGGGGTCGGGAGTGGAGCAGTGAGGGATCGGGAGGGGAGCAGTGAGGGGTCTGAGTGGAGCAGTGAGGGGTCGGAAGTGGAGCAGTGAGGGGTCGGAGTGGAGCAGTGAGGGGTCGGGGGTGGAGCAGTGAGGGGTCGGGAGTGGACCAGTGAGTGGTCGGGTGGAGCAGTGAGGGGTCGGGAGTGGAGCAGTGAGTAGTCGGAGGGGAGCAGTGAGGGGTCGGGAGTGGAGCAGTGAGGGGTCGAGAGTGGAGCAGTGAGGGGTCGGGAGTGGAGCAGTGAGGGGTCGGGAGTGCAGCAGTGAGGGGTCGGGAGTGATGCAGTGAGGGGTCGGGAGTGTAGCAGTGACGGGTCGGGAGTGGAGCAGTGCGGGGTCGGGATGCAGCAGTGAGGGGTCGGGAGTGGAGCAGTGAGGGGTCGGGAGTGGAGCAGTGAGGGGTCAGTAGTGGAGCAGTGAGGGGTCGGGAGTGGAGCAGTAGGTGTCGGGAGTGGAGCAGTGAGGTGTCGGGAGGGGAGCAGTGAGGGGTCAGGAGGGGAGCAGTGAGGGGTCAGGAGGGGAGCAGTGAGGGGTCGGGAGGAGAGCAGCGAGGGGTCGGTGTGGCGCAGTGAGGGGTCGGGAGTGGCGCAGTGAAGGGTCGGGAGGGAGCAGTGAGGGGTCGGGAGGGGGTTGTGAGGGGTCGGGAGTGGAGCAGTGAGGCGTCGGGTGTGGAACAGTGAGGGGTCGGGAGTGGAGCAGTGAGGGGTCGGGAGCGGAGCAGTGAGGGGTCGGGAGTGAAGCAGTGTGGGGTCGGGAGGGGAGCAAGTGAGGGGTCAGGTGGGGAAACTGAGGGGTTGGGAGGGGAAGAGTGAGGGGTCGGGGTGGAGCAGTGAGGGGTCGGGAGAGGAGCAGTGAGGGGTCGGGAGTGGAGCAGTGAGGGGTCGGAGTGGAGTAGGAGGGGTCGGGTGGAGCAGTGAGGGGTCGGGAAGGGAGCAGAGAGGGGTCGGGATGTGAGCGGTGAGGGGTCGGGAGGGGAGAAGTGAGGGGTCTGGAGGGGGGCACTGAGGGGTCAGGAGTGGAGCAGTGAGGGGTCGGGAGTGGAGCAGTGAGGGGTTGTGAGGGGAACAGTGAGGGGTCGTGAGTGGAGTAGTGAGGGGTCGGGAGTGGAGCAGTGAGGGGTCTGGGAGGGTAGCAGTGAGGGGTCGGGAGTGGAGCAGTGAGGTGTCGGGAGTGGAGCAGTGAGTGGTGGGGAGTGGAGCAGTGAGCAGTCGGGAGTGGAGCAGTGAGGTGTCGGGAATGGAGCAGTGAGGTGTCGGGATGGAGCAGTGAGGTGTCGGGATGGAGCAGTGAGTGGTCGGGCGTGAAGCAGTGAGGGGACGGTTGGAGTAGTGAGGGGTCGGAAGGGAGCAGTGAGGGGTCGGAGGGAGCAGTGAAGGGTCGGGAGTGGAGCAGTAAGGCGTCATGGAGGGAGCTGTGAGGGGTAGGGAGTGGAGCAGGAGCGGTCGGGTGGAGCAGTGAGGGGTCGGGAAGGGAGCAGTGAGGGGTCGGGATGTGAGCAGTGAGGGGTCGGGAGGGGAGAAGTGAGGGGTCGGGAGGGGGGCAGTGAGGGGTCAGGAGTGGAGCAGGGAGGGGTCGGGAGTGGAGCAGTGAGGGGTTTTGAGGGGCACAGTGAGGGGTCGTGAGTGGAGCAGTGAGGGGTCGGGAGGGGAGAAGTGAGGGGTCGGAAGTGAAGCAGTGAGGGGTCGGGAGTGGAGCAGCGAGTTGTCGGGAGTGGAGAAATGAGGGGTCGTGGAGGGAGCTGTGAGGGGTCGGGAGTGGAGCAGGAGGAGTCGGGTGGAGCAGTGAGGGGTCGGGAAGGGAGCAGTGAGGGGTCGGGAGAGGAGCAGAGAGGGGTCGGGAGTGGAGCAGTGAGAGGTCGGGACTGGAGCAGTGAGGGGTCAGGAGTGGAGCAGTGAGGGGTCGGGAGTGGAGCAGTGAGGGGTCAGGAGTGGAGTAGTGAGGGGTCACGAGTGGAGCAGTGAGGGGTCGGGAGTGGAGCAGTGAGGTGTCGGGAGGGGAGCAGTGAGGGGTCAGGAGGGGAGCAGTGAGGGGTCAGGAGGGGAGCAGTGTGGGGTCGGGAGGGGAGCAGCGAGGGGTCGGTGTGGTGCAGTGAGGGGTCGGGAGCGGCGCAGTGAAGGGTCGGGAAGGAGCAGTGAAGGGTCGGGAGGGGGGCAGTGAGGGGTCGGGAGTGGAGCAGTGAGGCGTCGGGTGTGGAACAGTGAGGGGTCGGGAGTGGAGCAGTGAGGGGTCGGGAGCGGAGCAGTGAGGGGTCGGGAGTGAAGCAGTGAGGGGTCGGGAGGGGAGCAAGTGAGGGGTCAGGTGGGGAAACTGAGGGGTTGGGAGGGGAAGAGTGAGGGGTCGGGGTGGAGCAGTGAGGGGTCGGGAGAGGAGCAGTGAGGGGTCGGGAGTGGAGCAGTGAGGGGTCGGAGTGGAGCAGTGAGGGGTCGGAAGTGGAGCAGTGAGGGATCGGGAGGGGTACGTGAGGGGTCGGGAATGGATCAGTGAGGGGTCAGGAGGGGAGCAGTGAGGTATCGGGATGGAGCAGTGAGTGGTCGGGCGTGAAGCAGTGAGGGGTCGGGTGGAGTAGTTAGGGGTCGGAGGGGATCAGTGAGGGGTCGGGAGTGGAGCAGAGAGCCGTCGTGGAGGGAGCTGTGAGGGGTCGGGAGTGGAGCAGGAGGGGTCGGGTGGAGCAGTGAGGGGTCGGGAAGGGAGCAGTGAGGGGTCGGGATGTGAGCGGTGAGGGGTCGGGAGGGGAGAAGTGAGGGGTCGGGAGGGGGGCAGTTAGGGGTCAGGAGTGGAGCAGTGAGGGGTCGGGAGTGGAGCAGTGAGGGGTTGTGAGGGGAACAGTGAGGGGTCGTGAGTGGAGCAGTGAGGGGTCGGGAGTGGAGCATTGAGCGGTCTGGGAGGGTAGCAATGAGGGGTCGGGAGTGGAGCAGTGAGGGGTCGGGAGTGGAGCAGTGAGGGGTCGGGAGTGGAGCAGTGAGGGGTCGGGAGTGGAGCAGTGAGGGGTCGGGAGTGGAGCAGTGAGGGGTTGTGAGGGGAACAGTGAGGGGTCGTGAGTGGAGCAGTGAGGGGTCGGGTGTCAGCAGTGAGGTGTCGGGAGTGGAGCAGTGAGGTGTCGGGAGGGGAGCAGTGAGGGGTCGGGAGGGTAGCAGTGAGGGGTCGGTGTGGCGCAGTGAGGGGTCGGGAGTGGCGCAGTGAAGGGTCGGGAGGGAGCAGTGAGGGGTCGGGAGGGGGGCAGTGAGGGGTCGGGTGTGGAGCAGTGAGGGGTCGGGTGTGGACCAGTGAGGGGTCGGGAGTGGAGCAGTGAGGGGTCGGGAGCGGAGCAGTGAGGGGTCGGGAGTGAAGCAATGAGGGGTCAGGAGGAGAGCAAGTGAGGGGTCTGGTGGGGAAACTGAGGGGTTGGGAGGGGAAGAGTGAGGGGTCGGGAGTGGAGCAGTGAGGGGTCGGGGTGGAGCAGTGAGGGGTCGGGAGTTGAGCAGTGAGGGGTCGAGAGTGCAGCAGTGAGGGGTTGGGAGGGGTGCAGTGAGGGGTCGGGATGGAGCATTGAGGGGTCGGGAGTGGAGCATTGAGGTGTCGGTGTGGAGCAGTGAGGGGTCGGAGTGGAGCAGTGAGGGGTCGGGAGTGGAGCAGTGAGGGGTCGGAGTGGACCAGTGAGGGGTCAGAAGTGGAGCAGTGAGGGGTCGGTGGTGGACCAGTGACGGGTCGGGAGTGGACCAGTGAGGGGTCGGGTGGAGCAGTGAGGGGTTGGGAATGGAGCAGTGAGTAGTCGGAGGGGAGCAGTGAGGGGTCGGGAGTGGAGCAGTGAGGGGTCGAGAGTGGAGCAGTGAGGGGTCGGGAGTGGAGCAGTGAGGGGTCGGTGGTGGAGCAGTGAGGGGTCGGGTGGAGCAGTGAGGGGTTGGGAATGGAGCAGTGAGTGGTCGGAGGGGAGCAGTGAGGGGTCGGGAGTGGAGCAGTGAGGCGTCGTGAGTGGAGCAGTGAGGGGTCGAGAGTGGAGCAGTGAGTGGTTGGGAGGGTTGCAGTGAGGGGTCGGGATGGAGCAGTGAGGGGTCGGGAGTGGAGCAGTGAGGGGTCAGAAGTGGAGCAGTGAGGGGTCGGGATGGAGCAGTGAGGGGTCGGAGTGGAGCAGTGAGGGGTCGGAAGTGGAGCAGTGAGGGATCGGGAGGGGTACGTGAGGGGTCGGGAATGGATCAGTGAGGGGTCAGGAGGGGAGCAGTGAGGTATCGGGATGGAGCAGTGAGTGGTCGGGCGTGAAGCAGTGAGGGGTCGGGTGGAGTAGTTAGGGGTCGGAGGGGATCAGTGAGGGGTCGGGAGTGGAGCAGAGAGCAGTCGTGGAGGGAGCTGTGAGGGGTCGGGAGTGGAGCAGGAGGGGTCGGGTGGAGCAGTGAGGGGTCGGGAAGGGAGCAGTGAGGGGTCGGGATGTGAGCGGTGAGGGGTCGGGAGGGGAGAAGTGAGGGGTCGGGAGGGGGGCAGTTAGGGGTCAGGAGTGGAGCAGTGAGGGGTCGGGAGTGGAGCAGTGAGGGGTTGTGAGGGGAACAGTGAGGGGTCGTGAGTGGAGCAGTGAGGGGTCGGGAGTGGAGCATTGAGGGGTCTGGGAGGGTAGCAATGAGGGGTCGGGAGTGGAGCAGTGAGGGGTCGGGAGTGGAGCAGTGAGGGGTCGGGAGTGGAGCAGTGAGGGGTCGGGAGTGGAGCAGTGAGGGGTCGGGAGTGGAGCAGTGAGGGGTTGTGAGGGGAACAGTGAGGGGTCGTGAGTGGAGCAGTGAGGGGTCGGGTGTCAGCAGTGAGGTGTCGGGAGTGGAGCAGTGAGGTGTCGGGAGGGGAGCAGTGAGGGGTCGGGAGGGTAGCAGTGAGGGGTCGGTGTGGCGCAGTGAGGGGTCGGGAGTGGCGCAGTGAAGGGTCGGGAGGGAGCAGTGAGGGGTCGGGAGGGGGGCAGTGAGGGGTCGGGTGTGGAGCAGTGAGGGGTCGGGTGTGGACCAGTGAGGGGTCGGGAGTGGAGCAGTAAGGGGTCGGGAGCGGAGCAGTGAGGGGTCGGGAGTGAAGCAATGAGGGGTCAGGAGGGGAGCAAGTGAGGGGTCTGGTGGGGAAACTGAGGGGTTGGGAGGGGAAGAGTGAGGGGTCGGGAGTGGAGCAGTGAGGGGTCGGGGTGGAGCAGTGAGGGGTCGGGAGTTGAGCAGTGAGGGGTCGAGAGTGGAGCAGTGAGGGGTTGGGAGGGGTGCAGTGAGGGGTCGGGATGGAGCAGTGAGGGGTCGGGAGTGGAGCATTGAGGGGTCGGTGTGGAGCAGTGAGGGGTCGGAGTGGAGCAGTGAGGGGTCGGGAGTGGAGCAGTGAGGGGTCGGAGTGGACCAGTGAGGGGTCAGAAGTGGAGCAGTGAGGGGTCGGAAGTGGAGCAGTGAGGGATCGGAGTGGAGCAGTGAGGGGTCGGTGGTGGAGCAGTGACGGGTCGGGAGTGGACCAGTGAGGGGTCGGGTGGAGCAGTGAGGGGTTGGGAATGGAGCAGTGAGTGGTCGGAGGGGAGCAGTGAGGGGTCGGGAGTGGAGCAGTGAGGGGTCGAGAGTGGAGCAGTGAGGGGTCGAGAGTGGAGCAGTGAGGGATCGGAGTGGAGCAGTGAGGGGTCGGTGGTGGAGCAGTGAGGGGTCGGGTGGAGCAGTGAGGGGTTGGGAATTGAGCAGTGAGTGGTCGGAGGGGAGCAGTGAGGGGTCGGGAGTGGAGCAGTGAGGGGTCGAGAGTGGAGCAGTGAGGGGTCGAGAGTGGAGCAGTGAGGGGTTGGGAGGGGTGCAGTGAGGGGTCGGGATGGAGCAGTGAGGGGTCGGGAGTGGAGCAGTGAGGGGTCAGAAGTGGAGCAGTGAGGGGTCGGGATGGAGCAGTGAGGGGTCGGGAGTGGACCAGTGAGGGGACAGAAGTGGAGCAGTGAGGGGTCGGAAGTGGAGCAGTGAGGGATCGGAGTGGAGCAGTGAGGGGTCGGGGGTGGAGCAGTGACGGGTCGGGAGTGGACCAGTGAGGGGTCGGGTGGAGCAGTGAGGGGCCGGGAGGGGGGCAGTGAGGGGTCAGGAGTGGAGCAGTGAGGGGTCGGGAGTGGAGCAGTGAGGGGTTGTGAGGGGCACAGTGAGGGGTCGTGAGTGGAGCAGTGAGGGGTCGGGAGGGGAGAAGTGAGCGGTCGGAAGTGAAGCAGTGAGGGGTCGGGAGTGGAGCAGCGAGGTGTCGGGAGTGGAGAAATGAGGGGTCGTGGAGGGAGCTGTGAGGGGTCGGGAGTGGAGCAGGAGGGGTCGGGTGGAGCAGTGAGGGGTCGGGAAGGGAGCAGTGAGGGGTCGGGAGAGGAGCAGAGAGGGGTCGGGAGTGGAGCAGTGAGAGGTCGGAACTGGAGCAGTGAGGGGTCAGGAGTGGAGCAGTGAGGGGTCGGTAGTGGAGCAGTGAGGGGTCAGGAGTGGAGTAGTGAGGGGTCCGGAGAGGAGCAGTGAGGGGTCAGGAATGGAGCAGTGAGGGGTCGGGAGGGGAGCAGTGAGGGGTCAGGAGTGGAGCAGTGAGGGGGCGGGAGGGGAGCAATGAGGGGTCAGGAGGGGAGCAAGTGAGGGGTCAGGTGGGGAAACTGAGGGGTTGGGAGGGGAAGAGTGAGGGGTCGGCGTGGAGCAGTGAGGGGTCGGGAGTTGAGCAGTGAGGGGTCGAGAGTGGAGCAGTGAGGGGTTGGGAGGGGTGCAGTGAGGAGTCGGGATGGAGCAGTGAGGGGTCGGGAGTGGAGCAGTGAGGGGTCGGAGTGGACCAGTGAGGGGTCAGAAGTGGAGCAGTGAGGGGTCGGAAGTGGAGCAGTGAGGGGTCGGGGGAGGAGCAGTGACGGGTCGGGAGTGGACCAGTGAGGGGTCGGGTGGAGCAGTGAGGGGTTGGGAATGGAGCAGTGAGTGGTCGGAGGGGAGCAGTGAGGGGTCGGGAGTGGAGCAGTGAGGGGTCGAGAGTGGAGCAGTGAGGGGTCGGGAGTGCGGCAGTGAGGGGTGGGGAGTGGTGCAGTGAGGGGTCGGGAGGGGAGCAGTGAGGTGTCTGGACGGGAGCAGTGAGGTGTCGGGAGGGGAAGAGTGAGGGTTCGGGAGTGGAGCAGTGAGGGGTCGGGAGTGGTGCAGTGAGGGGTCAGGTGGGGAGCACTGAGGGGTCGGGAGGGGAAGAGTGAGGGGTCGGGAGTGGAGCAGTGAGGGGTCGGGAGGGTAGCAGTGAGGGGTCGGGAGGGAGCAGTGAGGGGTTGGGAGGGTAGCAGTGAAGGGTCGGGAGTGGAGCAGTGAGGGGTCGCGAGAGGAGCAGTGAGGGGTCGGGAGTGGAGCAGTGCGGGGTCGGGAGGGGTACGTGAGGGGTCGGGAATGTAGCAGTGAGGGTTCAGGAGGGGAGCAGTGAGGTGTCGGGCTGGAGAAGTGAGTGGTCGGGAGTGAAGCAGTGAGGGGTCGGATGGAGTAGTGAGGGGTCGGAGGGGAGCAGTGAGGGGTCGGAGGGGAGCAGTGGAGGGTCGGGAGTGGAGCAGTGAGGCGACGGGTGGAGCAGTGAGGGGTCGGGAAGGGAGCAGTGAGGGGTCGGGATGTGAGCAGTGAGGGGTCGGGAGGGGAGAACTGAGGGGTCGGGAGGGGGGCAGTGAGGGGTCGGGAGTGGAGCAGTGAGGGGTCGGGAGTGGAGCAGTGAGGGGTCATGTGGGGAGCAGTGAGGGGTCGTGAGTGGAGCAGTGAGGGGTCGGGAGTGGAGCAGTGAGGGGTCAGGTGGGGAGCACTGAGGGGTCGGGAGTGGAGCAGTGAGGGGTCGGGAGTGGAGCAGTGAGGGGTCAGGTGGGGAGCACTGAGGGGTCGAGAGGGGAAGAGTGAGGGGTCGGGAGTGGAGCAGTGAGGGGTTGGGAGGGTAGCAGTGAGGGGTCGGGAGTGGAGCAGTGAAGGGTCGGGAGTGGAGCAGTGAGGTGTCGGGAGTGGAGCAGTGAGCGGTCGGGAGTGGAGCAGTGAAGAGTCTGGAGTGGAGCAGTGAGGTGTCGGGAGTGGAGCAGTGAGGGGTCGGGACGGGTACGTGAGGGGTCGGGAATGGAGCAGTGAGGGGTCACGAGGGGAGCAGTGAAGTGTCGGGATGGAGCAGTGAGTGGTCGGGCGTGAAGCAGTGAGGGGTCAGGTGGAGTAGTGAGGGGTCGGAGGGGAGCAGTGAGGGGTCGGAGGGGAGCAGTGAAGTGTCGGGAGTGGAGCAGTGATGCGTCGTGGAGGGAGCTGTGAGGGGTCGGGAGTGGAGCAGGAGGGGTCGGGTGGAGCAGTGAGGGGTCGGGAAGGGAGCAGTGAGGGGTCGGGAGGGGGGCAGTGAGGGGTCAGGAGTGGAGCAGTGAGGGGTCGGGAGTGGAGCAGTGAGGGGTTGTGAGGGGCACAGTGAGGGGTCGTGAGTGGAGCAGTGAGGGGTCGGGAGTAGAGCAGTGAGGGGTCTGGGAGGGTAGCAGTGAGGGGTCGGGAGTGGAGCAGTGAGGGGTCGGGAGTGGAGCAGTGAGGGGTCGGGAGTGGAGTAGTGAGGGGTTGGGAGGGTAGCAGTGAGGTGTCGGGAGTGGAGCAGTGAGGGGTCGGGAGGGGAGCAGTGAGGTGTCTGGACGGGAGCAGTGAGGTGTCGGGAGGGGAAGAGTGAGGGGTCGGGAGTGGAGCAGTGAGGGGTCGCGAGTGGTGCAGTGAGGGGTCAGGTGGGGAGCACTGAGGGGTCGGGAGGGGAAGAGTGAGGGGTCGGGAGTGGAGCAGTGAGGGGTCGGGAGGGTAGCAGTGAGGGGTCGGGAGGGAGCAGTGAGGGGTTGGGAGGGTAGCAGTGAAGGGTCGGGAGTGGAGCAGTGAGGGGTCGCGAGAGGAGCAGTGAGGGGTCGGGAGTGGAGCAGTGAGGGGTCGGGAGGGGTACGTGAGGGGTCGGGAATGTAGCAGTGAGGGTTCAGGAGGGGAGCAGTGAGGTGTCGGGATGGAGCAGTGAGTGGTCGGGAGTGAAGCAGTGAGGGGTCGGATGGAGTAGTGAGGGGTCGGAGGCGAGCAGTGAGGGGTCGGAGGGGAGCAGTGAAGGGTCGGGAGTGGAGCAGTGAGGCGACGGGTGGAGCAGTGAGGGGTCGGGAAGGGAGCAGTGAGGGGTCGGGATGTGAGCAGTGAGGGGTCGGGAGAGGAGAACTGAGGGGTCGGGAGGGGGGCAGTGAGGGGTCGGGAGTGGAGCAGTGAGGGGTCGGGAGTGGAGCAGTGAGGGGTCATGTGGGGAACAGTGAGGGGTCGTGAGTGGAGCAGTGAGGGGTCGGGAGTGGAGCAGTGAGGGGTCAGGTGGGGAGCACTGAGGGGTCGAGAGGGGAAGAGTGAGGGGTCGGGAGTGGAGCAGTGAGGGTTCGGGAGGGAGCAGTGAGGGGTCGGGAGTGGAGCAGTGAGGGGTCGGGAGTGGAGCAGTGAGGGGTCAGGTGGGGAGCACTGAGGGGTCGAGAGGGGAAGAGTGAGGGGTCGGGAGTGGAGCAGTGAGGGGTTGGGAGGGTAGCAGTGAGGGGTCGGGAGTGGAGCAGTGAAGGGTCGGGAGTGGAGCAGTGAGGTGTCGGGAGTGGAGCAGTGAGCGGTCGGGAGTGGAGCAGTGAAGAGTCGGGAGTGGAGCAGTGAGGTGTCGGGAGTGGAGCAGTGAGGGGTCGGGAGGGGTACGTGAGGGGTCGGGAATGGGGCAGTGAGGGGTCACGAGGGGAGCAGTGAGGTGTCGGGATGGAGCAGTGAGTGGTCGGGCGTGAAGCAGTGAGGGGTCAGGTGGAGTAGTGAGGGGTCGGAGGGGAGCAATGAGGGGTCGGAGGGGAGCAGTGAAGTGTCGGGAGTGGAGCAGTGAGGCGTCGTGGAGGGAGCTGTGAGGGGTTGGGAGTGGAGCAGGAGGGGTCGGGTGGAGCAGTGAGGGGTCGGGAAGGGAGCAGTGAGGGGTCGGGATGTGAGCAGTGAGGGGTCGGGAGGGGATAAGTGAGGGGTCGGGAGGGGGGCAGTGAGGGGTCAGGAGTGGAGCAGTGAGGGGTCGGGAGTGGAGCAGTGAGGGGTTGTGAGGGGCACAGTGAGGGGTCGTGAGTGGAGCAGTGAGGGGTCGGGAGTAGAGCAGTGAGGGGTCTGGGAGGGTAGCAGTGAGGGGTCGGGAGTGGAGCAGTGAGGGGTCGGGAGTGGAGCAGTGAGGGGTCGGGAGTGGAGTAGTGAGGGGTTGGGAGGGTAGCAGTGAGGTGTCGGGAGTGGAGCAGTGATGGGTCGCGAGTGGAGCAGTGAGTGGTCGGGAGTGGAGTAGTGAGGGGTTGTGAGGGGAACAGTGAGGGGTCGTGAGTGGAAAAGTGAGGGGTCGGGAGTGGAGCAGTGAGGGGTCAGGAGTGGAGAAGTGAGGGGTTGGGAGGGTAGCAGTGAGGGGTCAGGAGTGGATCAGTGAGGGGTCAGTAGTGGAGCAGTGAGGGGTCGTGAGTGGAGCAGTGAGGGGTCAGGAGTGGAGCAGTGAGGGGTCAGGAGTGGAGCAGTGAGGGGTCAGGAGTGGAGCAGTGAGGGGTCAGGAGTGGAGCAGTGAGGGGTCGGGAAGGGAGCAGTGAGGGGTCAGGAGTGGAGCAGTGAGGGGGCGGGAGGGGAGGAGTGAGGGGTCAGAAGTGGAACAGTGAGGGGTCGGGAGAGGAGCTGTGAGGGGTCGGAGTTGAGCAGTGAGGGGTCGGGTGGAGCAGTGAGAGGTCGGGTGGAGTAGTGAGGGGTCGGGAGTGGAGCAGTGAGGGGTCGGGAGGGGAGCAGTGAGGTGTCGGGAGTGGAGCAGTGAGAGGTCGGGAGTGGAGCAGTGAGGGGTCAGGAGTGGAGCAGTGAGAGGTCGGGTGGAGTAGTGAGGGGTCGGGAGTGGAGCAGTGAGGGGTCGGGAGTGGAGCAGTGAGGGGTCGGTGTGGAGCAGTGAGGGCTCGGGAGTGGAGCAGTGAGGGGTCCCGAGTGGAGCAGTGAGGGGTCGGGACTGTAGCAGTGAGGGGTAGGGAGAGGAGCAGAGAGGGGTCGGGAGAGGAGCAGTGAGAGGTCGGGAGTGGAGCAGTGAGTGGTCAGGAGTGGAGCAGTGAGGGGTCGGAGGGGAGCAGTGAGGGGTCGGGGGGGAGCAGTGAGGGGTCGGGAGTGGAGCAGTGAGGGGTCAGGAGTGGAGCAGTGAGGGGTCGGGAGTGGAGCAGTGAAGGGTCGGGAGTGGAGCAGTGAGGTGTCGGGAGTGGAGCAGTGAGCGGTCGGGAGTGGAGCAGTGAAGAGTCGGGAGTGGAGCAGTGAGGTGTCAGGAGTGGAGCAGTGAGGGGTCGGGAGGGGTACGTGAGGGGTCGGGAATGGAGCAGTGAGGGGTCACGAGGGGAGCAGTGAGGTGTCGGGATGGAGCAGTGAGTGGTCGGGCGTGAAGCAGTGAGGGGTCAGGTGGAGTAGTGAGGGGTCGGAGGGGAAGAGTGAGGGGTCGGGAGTGGAGCAGTGAGGGGTCGGGAGGGAGCAGTGAGGGGTCGGGAGTGGAGCAGTGAGGGGTCGGGAGTGGAGCAGTGAGGGGTCAGGTGGGGAGCACTGAGGGGTCGAGAGGGGAAGAGTGAGGGGTCGGGAGTGGAGCAGTGAGGGGTTGGGAGGGTAGCAGTGAGGGGTCGGGAGTGGAGCAGTGAAGGGTCGGGAGTGGAGCAGTGAGGTGTCGGGAGTGGAGCAGTGAGCGGTCGGGAGTGGAGCAGTGAAGAGTCGGGAGTGGAGCAGTGAGGTGTCGGGAGTGGAGCAGTGAGGGGTCGGGAGGGGTACGTGAGGGGTCGGGAATGGAGCAGTGAGGGGTCACGAGGGGAGCAGTGAGGTGTCGGGATGGAGCAGTGAGTGGTCGGGCGTGAAGCAGTGAGGGGTCAGGTGGAGTAGTGAGGGGTCGGAGGGGAGCAATGAGGGGTCGGAGGGGAGCAGTGAAGTGTCGGGAGTGGAGCAGTGAGGCGTCGTGGAGGGAGCTGTGAGGGGTTGGGAGTGGAGCAGGAGGGGTCGGGTGGAGCAGTGAGGGGTCGGGAAGGGAGCAGTGAGGGGTCGGGATGTGAGCAGTGAGGGGTCGGGAGGGGATAAGTGAGGGGTCGGGAGGGGGGCAGTGAGGGGTCAGGAGTGGAGCAGTGAGGGGTCGGGAGTGGAGCAGTGAGGGGTTGTGAGGGGCACAGTGAGGGGTCGTGAGTGGAGCAGTGAGGGGTCGGGAGTAGAGCAGTGAGGGGTCTGGGAGGGTAGCAGTGAGGGGTCGGGAGTGGCGCAGTGAGGGGTCGGGAGTGGAGCAGTGAGGGGTCGGGAGTGGAGTAGTGAGGGGTTGGGAGGGTAGCAGTGAGGTGTCGGGAGTGGAGCAGTGATGGGTCGGGAGTGGAGCAGTGAGTGGTCGGGAGTGGAGTAGTGAGGGGTTGTGAGGGGAACAGTGAGGGGTCGTGAGTGGAAAAGTGAGGGGTCGGGAGTGGAGCAGTGAGGGGTCAGGAGTGGAGAAGTGAGGGGTTGGGAGGGTAGCAGTGAGGGGTCAGGAGTGGATCAGTGAGGGGTCAGTAGTGGAGCAGTGAGGGGTCGTGAGTGGAGCAGTGAGGGGTCAGGAGTGGAGCAGTGAGGGGTCAGGAGTGGAGCAGTGAGGGGTCAGGAGTGGAGCAGTGAGGGGTCAGGAGTGGAGCAGTGAGGGGTCGGGAAGGGAGCAGTGAGGGGTCAGGAGTGGAGCAGTGAGGGGGCGGGAGGGGAGGAGTGAGGGGTCAGAAGTGGAACAGTGAGGGGTCGGGAGAGGAGCTGTGAGGGGTCGGAGTTGAGCAGTGAGGGGTCGGGTGGAGCAGTGAGAGGTCGGGTGGAGTAGTGAGGGGTCGGGAGTGGAGCAGTGAGGGGTCGGGAGGGGAGCAGTGAGGTGTCGGGAGTGGAGCAGTGAGAGGTCGGGAGTGGAGCAGTGAGGGGTCAGGAGTGGAGCAGTGAGAGGTCGGGTGGAGTAGTGAGGGGTCGGGAGTGGAGCAGTGAGGGGTCGGGAGTGGAGCAGTGAGGGGTCGGTGTGGAGCAGTGAGGGGTCGGGAGTGGAGCAGTGAGGGGTCCCGAGTGGAGCAGTGAGGGGTCGGGACTGTAGCAGTGAGGGGTAGGGAGAGGAGCAGAGAGGGGTCGGGAGAGGAGCAGTGAGAGGTCGGGAGTGGAGCAGTGAGTGGTCAGGAGTGGAGCAGTGAGGGGTCGGAGGGGAGCAGTGAGGGGTCGGGGGGGAGCAGTGAGGGGTCGGGAGTGGAGCAGTGAGGGGTCAGGAGTGGAGCAGTGAGGGGTCGGGAGTGGAGCAGTGAAGGGTCGGGAGTGGAGCAGTGAGGTGTCGGGAGTGGAGCAGTGAGCGGTCGGGAGTGGAGCAGTGAAGAGTCGGGAGTGGAGCAGTGAGGTGTCAGGAGTGGAGCAGTGAGGGGTCGGGAGGGGTACGTGAGGGGTCGGGAATGGAGCAGTGAGGGGTCACGAGGGGAGCAGTGAGGTGTCGGGATGGAGCAGTGAGTGGTCGGGCGTGAAGCAGTGAGGGGTCAGGTGGAGTAGTGAGGGGTCGGAGGGGAGCAGTGAGGGGTCGGAGGGGAGCAGTGAAGTGTCGGGAGTGGAGCAGTGAGGCGTCGTGGAGGGAGCTGTGAGGGGTCGGGAGTGGAGCAGGAGGGGCCGGGTGGAGCAGTGAGGGGTCGGGAAGGGAGCAGTGAGGGGTCGGGATGTGAGCAGTGAGGGGTCGGGAGGGGATAAGTGAGGGGTCCGGAGGGGGGCAGTGAGGGGTCAGGAGTGGAGCAGTGAGGGGTCGGGAGTGGAGCAGTGAGGGGTTGTGAGGGGCACAGTGAGGGGTCGTGAGTGGAGCAGTGAGGGGTCGGGAGTAGAGCAGTGAGGGGTCTGGGAGGGTAGCAGTGAGGGGTCGGGAGTGGAGCAGTGAGGGGTCGGGAGTGGAGCAGTGAGTGGTCGGGAGTGGAGTAGTGAGGGGTTGGGAGGGTAGCAGTGAGGTGTCGGGAGTGGAGCAGTGATGGGTCGGGAGTGGAGCAGTGAGTGGTCGGGAGTGGAGCAGTGACGGGTTGTGAGGGGAACAGTGAGGGGTCGTGAGTGGAAAAGTGAGGGGTTGGGAGGGTAGCAGTGAGGGGTCAGGAGTGGATCAGTGAGGGGTCAGTAGTGGAGCAGTGAGGGGTCGTGAGTGGAGCAGTGAGGGGTCAGGAGTGGAGCAGTGAGGGGTCAGGAGTGGAGCAGTGAGGGGTCAGGTGTGGAGCAGTGAGGGGTCAGGAGTGGAGCAGTGAGGGGTCGGGAAGGGAGCAGTGAGGGGTCAGGAGTGGAGCAGTGAGGGGGCGGGAGGGGAGCAGTGAGTGGTCAGAAGTGGAACAGTGAGGGGTCGGGAGAGGAGCTGTGAGGGGTCGGAGTTGAGCAGTGAGGGGTCGGGTGGAGCAGTGAGAGGTCGGGTGGAGTAGTGAGGTGTCGGGAGTGGAGCAGTGAGGGGTCGGGAGGGGAGCAGTGAGGTGTCGGGAGTGGAGCAGTGAGGGGTCGGGAGTGGAGCAGTGAGGGGTCAGGAGTGGAGCAGTGAGAGGTCGGGTGGAGTAGTGAGGGGTCGGGAGTGGAGCAGTGAGGGGTCAGGAGTGGAGAAGTGAGGGGTTGGGAGGGTAGCAGTGAGGGGTCAGGAGTGGATCAGTGAGGGGTCAGTAGTGGAGCAGTGAGGGGTCGTGAGTGGAGCAGTGAGGGGTCAGGAGTGGAGCAGTGAGGGGTCAGGAGTGGAGCAGTGAGGGGTCAGGAGTGGAGCAGTGAGGGGTCAGGAGTGGAGCAGTGAGGGGTCGGGAAGGGAGCAGTGAGGGGTCAGGAGTGGAGCAGTGAGGGGGCGGGAGGGGAGCAGTGAGTGGTCAGAAGTGGAACAGTGAGGGGTCGGGAGAGGAGCTGTGAGGGGTCGGAGTTGAGCAGTGAGGGGTCGGGTGGAGCAGTGAGAGGTCGGGTGGAGTAGTGAGGTGTCGGGAGTGGAGCAGTGAGGGGTCGGGAGGGGAGCAGTGAGGTGTCGGGAGTGGAGCAGTGAGGGGTCGGGAGTGGAGCAGTGAGGGGTCAGGAGTGGAGCAGTGAGAGGTCGGGTGGAGTAGTGAGGGGTCGGGAGTGGAGCAGTGAGGGGTCGGGAGTGGAGCAGTGAGGGGTCGGTGTGGAGCAGTGAGGGGTCGGGAGTGGAGCAGTGAGGGGTCGGGAGTGGAGCAGTGAGGGTTCGGGAGTGTAGCAGTGAGTGGTAGGGAGAGGAGCAGAGAGGGGTCGGGAGAGGAGCAGTGAGAGGTCGGGAGTGGAGCAGTGAGGGGTCAGGAGTGGAGCAGTGAGGGGTCGGAGGGGAGCAGTGAGGGGTCGGGGGGGAGCAGTGAGGGGTCGGGAGTGGAGCAGTGAGGGGTCAGGAGTGAAGCAGTGAGGGTTCGGAGGGGAGCAGTGAAGTGTCGGGATGGAGCAGTGAGGGGTCGAGAGGGGAACAGTGAGGGGTCAGTAGTGCAGCAGTGAGGGGTCGGGAGTGGAGCAGTGAGGGGTCAGGAGTGGAGCAGTGAGGGGTCGGGATGGGAGCAGTGAGGGGTCAGGAGTGGATCAGTGAGGGGTCAGTAGTGGAGCAGTGAGGTGTCGGGAGTGGAGCAGTGAGGGGTCAGGAGTGGAGCAGTGAGGGGTCAGGAGTGGAGCATTGAGGGGTCAGGAGTGGAGCAGTGAGGGGTCAGGAGTGGAGCAGTGAGGGGTCGGGAGGGGAGCAGTGAGGGGTCAGGAGTGGAGCAGTGAGGGGTCGGGAGGGGAGCAGTGAGGGGTCAGGAGTGGAGCAGTGAGGGGTCGGGAGTGGAGCAGTGAGGGGTCGGAGTTGAGCAGTGAGGGGTCGGGTGGGGCAGTGAGAGGTCGGGTGGAGCAGTGAGGGGTCGGGAAGGGAGCAGTGAGGGGTCGGGATGTGAGCAGTGAGGGGTCGGGAGTGGAGAAGTGAGGGGTCGGGAGGGGGGCAGTGTGAGGTCGGGAGTGGAGCAGTGAGGGGTCGGGAGTGGAGCAGGGAGGGGTCGTGTGGGGAACAGTGAGGGGTCGTGAGTGGAGCAGTGAGGGGTCGGGAGTGGAGCAGTGAGGCGTCAGGTGGGGAGCACTGAGGAGTCGGGAGGGGAAGAGTGAGGGGTCGGGAGTGGAGAAGTGAGGGGTCGGGAGGGGGGCAGTGTGAGGTCGGGAGTGGAGCAGTGAGGGGTCGGGAGTGGAGCAGTGAGGGGTCGTGTGGGGAACAGTGAGGGGTCGGGAGTGGAGCAGTGAGGTGTCGGGAGTGGAGCAGTGAGGTGTCGGGAGTGGAGCAGTGAGGTGTCGGGATGGAGCAGTGAGTGGTCGGGCGTGAAGCAGTGAGGGGACGGGTGGAGTAGTGAGGGGTCGGAGTGGAGCAGTGAGGGGTCAGGAGGGGAGCAGTGAGGTGTCGGGAGTGGAGCAGTTAGGGGTCGGGAATGTAGAAGTGAGGGGTCGGGAGTGGAGCAGTGAGGTGTCGGGATGGAGCAGTGAGTGGTCGGGCGTGAAGCAGTGAGGGGACGGGTGGAGTAGTGAGGGGTCGGAGTGGAGCAGTGAGGGGTCAGGAGGGGAGCAGTGAGGTGTCGGGAGTGGAGCAGTTAGGGGTCGGGAATGTAGAAGTGAGGGGTCGGGAGTGGAGCAGTGAGGTGTCGGGATGGAGCAGTGAGTGGTCGGGCGTGAAGCAGTGAGTGGACGGGTGGAGTAGTGAGGGGTCGGAGTGGAGCAGTGAGCGGTCGGAGGGGAGCAGTGAAGGGTCGGGAGTGGAGCAGTGAGGCGTCGTGGAGGGAGCTATGAGGGGTCGGGAGTGGAGCAGGAGGGGTCGCGTGGAGCAGTGAGGGGTCGGGAAGGGAGCAGTGAGGGGTCGGGATGTGAGCAGTGAGGGGTCGGGAGGGGAGAAGTGAGGGGTCGGGAGGGGGGCAGTGAGGGGTCAGGAGTGGAGCAGTGAGGGGTCGGGAGTGGAGCAGTGAGGGGTTGTGAGGGGCACAGTGAGGGGTCGTGAGTGGAGCAGTGAGGGGCCGGGAGGGGAGAAGTGAGGGGTCGGAAGTGAAGCAGTGAGGGGTCGGGAGTGGAGCAGCGAGGTGTCGGGAGTGGAGAAATGTGGGGTCGTGGAGGGAGCTGTGAGGGGTCGGGTGGAGCAGTGAGGGGTCGGGAAGGGAGCAGTGAGGGGTCGGGAGAGGAGCAGAGAGGGGTCGGGAGTGGAGCAGTGAGAGGTCGGGACTGGAGCAGTGAGGGGTCAGGAGTGGAGCAGTGAAGGGTCGGGAGTGGAGCAGTGAGGGGTCGGGAGTAGAGCAGTGAGGGGTCTGGGAGGGTAGCAGTGAGGGGTCGGGAGTGGAGCAGTGAGGGGTCGGGAGTGGAGCAGTGAGGGGTCGGGAGTGGAGCAGTGAGGGGTTGGGAGGGTGGCAGTGAGGTGTCGGGAGTGGAGCAGTGAGGGGTCAGGAGTGGAGCAGTGAGTGGTCGGGAGTGGAGCAGTGAGGGGTTGTGAGGGGAACAGTGAGGGGTCGTGAGTGGAGCAGTGAGGGGTCGGGAGTGGAGCAGTGAGGGGTCAGGAGTGGAGAAGTGAGGGGTCGTGTGGGGAACAGTGAGGGGTCGTGAGTGGAGCAGTGAGGGGTCGGGAGTGGAGCAGTGAGGGGTCAGGTGGGGAGCACTGAGGGGTCGGGAGGGGAAGAGTGAGGGGTCGGGAGTGGAGCAGTGAGGGGTCGGGAGGGAGCAGTGAGGGGTCGGGAGGGAGCAGTGAAGGGTTGGGAGGGTAGCAGTGAGGGGTCGGGCGTGGAGCAGTGAGGGGTCAGGAGTGGAGCAGTGAGGGGTCGGGAGTGGAGCAGTGAGGGGTCGGAGTTGAGCAGTGAGGGGTCGGGTGGGGCAGTGAGAGGTCGGGTGGAGCAGTGAGGGGTCGGGAAGGGAGCAGTGAGGGGTCGGGATGTGAGCAGTGAGGGGTCGGGAGTGGAGAAGTGAGGGGTCGGGAGGGGGGCAGTGTGAGGTCGGGAGTGGAGCAGTGAGGGGTCGGGAGTGGAGCAGGGAGGGGTCGTGTGGGGAACAGTGAGGGGTCGTGAGTGGAGCAGTGAGGGGTCGGGAGTGGAGCAGTGAGGCGTCAGGTGGGGAGCACTGAGGAGTCGGGAGGGGAAGAGTGAGGGGTCGGGAGTGGAGAAGTGAGGGGTCGGGAGGGGGGCAGTGTGAGGTCGGGAGTGGAGCAGTGAGGGGTCGGGAGTGGAGCAGTGAGGGGTCGTGTGGGGAACAGTGAGGGGTCGGGAGTGGAGCAGTGAGGTGTCGGGAGTGGAGCAGTGAGGTGTCGGGAGTGGAGCAGTGAGGTGTCGGGATGGAGCAGTGAGTGGTCGGGCGTGAAGCAGTGAGGGGACGGGTGGAGTAGTGAGGGGTCGGAGTGGAGCAGTGAGGGGTCAGGAGGGGAGCAGTGAGGTGTCGGGAGTGGAGCAGTTAGGGGTCGGGAATGTAGAAGTGAGGGGTCGGGAGTGGAGCAGTGAGGTGTCGGGATGGAGCAGTGAGTGGTCGGGCGTGAAGCAGTGAGGGGACGGGTGGAGTAGTGAGGGGTCGGAGTGGAGCAGTGAGGGGTCAGGAGGGGAGCAGTGAGGTGTCGGGAGTGGAGCAGTTAGGGGTCGGGAATGTAGAAGTGAGGGGTCGGGAGTGGAGCAGTGAGGTGTCGGGATGGAGCAGTGAGTGGTCGGGCGTGAAGCAGTGAGTGGACGGGTGGAGTAGTGAGGGGTCGGAGTGGAGCAGTGAGCGGTCGGAGGGGAGCAGTGAAGGGTCGGGAGTGGAGCAGTGAGGCGTCGTGGAGGGAGCTATGAGGGGTCGGGAGTGGAGCAGGAGGGGTCGCGTGGAGCAGTGAGGGGTCGGGAAGGGAGCAGTGAGGGGTCGGGATGTGAGCAGTGAGGGGTCGGGAGGGGAGAAGTGAGGGGTCGGGAGGGGGGCAGTGAGGGGTCAGGAGTGGAGCAGTGAGGGGTCGGGAGTGGAGCAGTGAGGGGTTGTGAGGGGCACAGTGAGGGGTCGTGAGTGGAGCAGTGAGGGGCCGGGAGGGGAGAAGTGAGGGGTCGGAAGTGAAGCAGTGAGGGGTCGGGAGTGGAGCAGCGAGGTGTCGGGAGTGGAGAAATGTGGGGTCGTGGAGGGAGCTGTGAGGGGTCGGGTGGAGCAGTGAGGGGTCGGGAAGGGAGCAGTGAGGGGTCGGGAGAGGAGCAGAGAGGGGTCGGGAGTGGAGCAGTGAGAGGTCGGGACTGGAGCAGTGAGGGGTCAGGAGTGGAGCAGTGAAGGGTCGGGAGTGGAGCAGTGAGGGGTCGGGAGTAGAGCAGTGAGGGGTCTGGGAGGGTAGCAGTGAGGGGTCGGGAGTGGAGCAGTGAGGGGTCGGGAGTGGAGCAGTGAGGGGTCGGGAGTGGAGCAGTGAGGGGTTGGGAGGGTGGCAGTGAGGTGTCGGGAGTGGAGCAGTGAGGGGTCAGGAGTGGAGCAGTGAGTGGTCGGGAGTGGAGCAGTGAGGGGTTGTGAGGGGAACAGTGAGGGGTCGTGAGTGGAGCAGTGAGGGGTCGGGAGTGGAGCAGTGAGGGGTCAGGAGTGGAGAAGTGAGGGTTCGTGTGGGGAACAGTGAGGGGTCGTGAGTGGAGCAGTGAGGGGTCGGGAGTGGAGCAGTGAGGGGTCAGGTGGGGAGCACTGAGGGGTCGGGAGGGGAAGAGTGAGGGGTCGGGAGTGGAGCAGTGAGGGGTCGGGAGGGAGCAGTGAGGGGTCGGGAGGGAGCAGTGAAGGGTTGGGAGGGTAGCAGTGAGGGGTCGGGCGTGGAGCAGTGAAGGGTCGGGTGTGGAGCAGTGAGGTGTCGGGAGTGGAGTAGTGAGCGGTCGAGAGTGGAGCAGTGAGGTGTCGGGAGTGGAGCAGTGAGGGGTCGGGAATGGAGCAGTGAGGTGTCGGGATGGAGCAGTGAGTGGTCGGGCGTGAAGCAGTGAGGGGACGGTTGGAGTAGTGAGGGGTCGGAGGGGAGCAGTGAGGGGTCGGAGGGGAGCAGTGAAGGGTCGGGAGTGGAGCAGTGAGGCGTCGTGGAGGGAGCTGTGAGGGGTCGGGTGTGGAGCAGGAGGGGTCGGGTGGAGCAGTGAGGGGTCGGGAAGGGAGCAGTGACGGGTCGGGATGTGAGCAGTGAGGGGTCGGGAGGGGAGAAGTGAGGGGTCGGGAGGGGGGCAGTGAGGGGTCAGGAGTGGATCAGTGAGGGGTCGGGAGTGGAGCAGTGAGGGGTTGTGAGGGTCACAGTGAGGGGTCGTGAGTGGAGCAGTGAGGGGTCGGGAGTGGAGCAGTGAGGGGTGGGGATGTGAGCAGTGAGGGGTCGGGAGGGGAGAAGTGAGGAGTCGGAAGTGAAGCAGTGAGGGGTCGGGAGTGGAGCAGCGAGGTGTCGGGAGTGGAGAAATGAGGGGTCGTGGAGGGAGCTGTGAGGGGTCGGGAGTGGAGCAGGAGGGGTCGGATGGAGCAGTGAGGGGTCGGGAAGGGAGCAGTGAGGGGTCGGGAGAGGAGCAGAGAGGGGTCGGGAGTGGAGCAGTGAGAGGTCGGGACTGGAGCAGTGAGGGGTCAGGAGTGGAGCAGTGAGGGGTCGGGAGTGGAGCAGTGAGGGGTTGTGAGGGGAACAGTGAGGGGTCGTGAGTGGAGCAGTGAGGGGTCGGGAGTGGAGCAGTGAGGGGTCAGGAGTGGAGAAGTGAGGGGTCGTGTGGGGAACAGTGAGGGGTCGTGAGTGGAGCAGTGAGGGGTCGGGAGTGGAGCAGTGAGGGGTCAGGTGGGGAGCACTGAGGGGTCGGGAGGGGAAGAGTGAGGGGTCTGGAGTGGAGCAGTGAGGGGTTGGGAGGGAGCAGTGAGGGGTCGGGAGGGAGCAGTGAAGGGTTGGGAGGGTAGCAGTGAGGGGTCAGGCGTGGAGCAGTGAAGGGTCGGGTGTGGAGCAGTGAGGTGTCGGGAGTGGAGCAGTGAGCGGTCGAGAGTGGAGCAGTGAGGTGTCGGGAGTGGAGCAGTGAGGGGTCGGGAATGGAGCAGTGAGGTGTCGGGATGGAGCAGTGAGTGGTCGGGCGTGAAGCAGTGAGGGGACGGTTGGAGTAGTGAGGGGTCGGAGGGGAGCAGTGAGGGGTCGGAGGGAAGCAGTGAAGGGTCGGGAGTGGAGCAGTGAGGCGTCGTGCAGGGAGCTGTGAGGGGTCGGGAGTGGAGCAGGAGGGGTCGGGTGGAGCAGTGAGGGGTCGGGAAGGGAGCAGTGAGGGGTCGGGATGTGAGCAGTGAGGGGTCGGGAGGGGAGAAGTGAGGGGTCGGGAGGGGGGCAGTGAGGGGTCAGGAGTGGAGCAGTGAGGGGTCGGGAGTGGAGCAGTGAGGGGTTGTGAGGGTCACAGTGAGGGGTCGTGAGTGGAGCAGTGAGGGGTCGGGAGTGGAGCAGTGAGGGGTGGGGATGTGAGCAGTGAGGGGTCGGGAGGGGAGAAGTGAGGAGTCGGAAGTGAAGCAGTGAGGGGTCGGGAGTGGAGCAGCGAGGTGTCGGGAGTGGAGAAATGAGGGGTCGTGGAGGGAGCTGTGAGGGGTCGGGAGTGGAGCAGGAGGGGTCGGATGGAGCAGTGAGGGGTCGGGAAGGGAGCAGTGAGGGGTCGGGAGAGGAGCAGGGAGGGGTCGGGAGTGGAGCAGTGAGAGGTCGGGACTGGAGCAGTGAGGGGTCAGGAGTGGAGCAGTGAGGGGTCGGAGGGGAGCAGTGAGGGGTCGGAGGGGAGCAGTGAGGGGTCGGGAGAGGAGCAGAGAGGGGTCGGGAGTGGAGCAGTGAGGGGTCAGGAGTGGAGCAGAGGGGTCGGATGGCAGCAGTGAGGGGTCAGAGGGGAGCAGTGAGGGGTCGGGAGTGGAGCAGTGAGGTGTCGGTAGTGGAGCAGTGAGGGGTCGGGAGAGGAGCAGAGAAGGGTCCGGAGTGGAGCAGTGAGGGGTCTGGAGTGGAGCAGTAAGGGGTCAGGAGTGGCGCAGTGAGAGGTCGGAGGGGAGCAGTGAGGGGTCGGAGGGGATCAGTGAGGGGTCGGAAGTGGAGCAGTGAGGGGTCGGGAGTGGAGCAGTTAGAGGACGGGAGAGGAGCAGAGAGGGGTCGGGAGTGGAGCAGTGATGGGTCGGAGGGGAGCAGTGACGGGTCGGGAGTGGAGCAGTGAGGGGTCGGGATGTGACCAGTGAGGGGTCGGGAGGGGAGAAGTGAGGGGTTGGAAGTGAAGCAGTGAGGGGTCGGGAGTGGAGCAGCGAGGTGTCAGGAGTGGAGAAGGGAGGGGTCGTGGAGGGAGCTGTGAGGGGTCGGGAGTGGAGCAGGAGGGGTCGGGTGGAGCAGTGAGGGGTCGGGAGGGGAGAAGTGAGGGGTCGGGAGGCGGGCAGTGAGGGGTCGGGAGTGGAGCAGTGAGGGGTCGGGAGTGGAGCAGTGAGGGGTCGTGAGGGGAAAAGTGAGGGGTCATGAGTGGAGCAGTGAGAGATCGGGATGGAGCAGTGAGTGGTCGGGCGTGAAGCAGTGAGGGGACGGTTGGAGTAGTGAGGGGTCGGAGGGGAGCAGTGAAGGGTCGGAGGGGAGCAGTGAAGGGTCGGGAGTGGAGCAGTGAGGCGTCGTGGAGGGAGCTGTGAGGGGTCGGGAGTGGAGCAGGAGGTGTCGGGTGGAGCAGTGAGGGGTCGGGAAGGGAGCAGTGAGGGGTCGGGATGTGAGCAGTGAGGGGTCAGGAGGGGAGAAGTGAGGGGTCGGGAGGGGGGCAGTGAGGGGTCAGGAGTGGATCAGTGAGGGGTCGGGAGTGGAGCAGTGAGGGGTCAGGAGTGGAGCAGTGAGGGGTCGGGAGTGGAGCAGTGAGGGGTTGTGAGGGTCACAGTGAGGGGTCGTGAGTGGAGCAGTGAGGGGTCGGGAGTGGAGCAGTGAGGGGTGGGGATGTGAGCAGTGAGGGGTCGGGAGGGGAGAAGTGAGGAGTCGGAAGTGAAGCAGTGAGGGGTCGGGAGTGGAGCAGCGAGGTGTCGGGAGTGGAGAAATGAGGGGTCGTGGAGGGAGCTGTGAGGGGTCGGGAGTGGAGCAGGAGGGGTCGGATGGAGCAGTGAGGGGTCGGGAAGGGAGCAGTGAGGGGTCGGGAGAGGAGCAGGGAGGGGTCGGGAGTGGAGCAGTGAGAGGTCGGGACTGGAGCAGTGAGGGGTCAGGAGTGGAGCAGTGAGGGGTCGGGAGTGGAGCAGTGAGGGGTTGTGAGGGGAACAGTGAGGGGTCGTGAGTGGAGCAGTGAGGGGTCGGGAGTGGAGCAGTGAGGGGTCAGGAGTGGAGTAGTGAGGGGTCGTGTGGGGAACAGTGAGGGGTCGTGAGTGGAGCAGTGAGGGGTCGGGAGTGGAGCAGTGAGGGGTCAGGTGGGGAGCACTGAGGGGTCGGGAGGGGAAGAGTGAGGGGTCGGGAGTGGAGCAGTGAGGGGTCGGGAGGGAGCAGTGAGGGGTCGGGAGGGAGCAGTGAAGGGTTGGGAGGGTAGCAGTGAGGGGTCGGGCGTGGAGCAGTGAAGGGTCGGGTGTGGAGCAGTGAGGTGTCGGGAGTGGAGCAGTGAGCGGTCGAGAGTGGAGCAGTGAGGTGTCGGGAGTGGAGCAGTGAGGGGTCGGGAATGGAGCAGTGAGGTGTCGGGATGGAGCAGTGAGTGGTCGGGCGTGAAGCAGTGAGGGGACGGTTGGACTAGTGAGGGGTCGGAGGGGAGCAGTGAGGGGTCGGAGGGAAGCAGTGAAGGGTCGGGAGTGGAGCAGTGAGGCGTCGTGCAGGGAGCTGTGATGGGTCGGGAGTGGAGCAGGAGGGGTCGGGTGGAGCAGTGAGGGGTCGGGAAGGGAGCAGTGAGGGGTCGGGATGTGAGCAGTGAGGGGTCGGGAGGGGAGAAGTGAGGGGTCGGGAGGGGGGCAGTGAGGGGTCAGGAGTGGAGCAGTGAGGGGTCGGGAGTGGAGCAGTGAGGGGTTGTGAGGGTCACAGTGAGGGGTCGTGAGTGGAGCAGTGAGGGGTCGGGAGTGGAGCAGTGAGGGGTGGGGATGTGAGCAGTGAGGGGTCGGGAGGGGAGAAGTGAGGAGTCGGAAGTGAAGCAGTGAGGGGTCGGGGTGGAGCAGCGAGGTGTCGGGAGTGGAGAAATGAGGGGTCGTGGAGGGAGCTGTGAGGGGTCGGGAGTGGAGCAGGAGGGGTCGGATGGAGCAGTGAGGGGTCGGGAAGGGAGCAGTGAGGGGTCGGGAGAGGAGCAGGGAGGGGTCGGGAGTGGAGCAGTGAGAGGTCGGGACTGGAGCAGTGAGGGGTCAGGAGTGGAGCAGTGAGGGGTCGGACGGGAGCAGTGAGGGGTCGGAGGGGAGCAGTGAGGGGTCGGGAGAGGAGCAGAGAGGGGTCGGGAGTGGAGCAGTGAGGGGTCAGGAGTGGAGCAGAGGGGTCGGATGGCAGCAGTGAGGGGTCGGAGGGGAGCAGTGAGGGGTCGGGAGTGGAGCAGTGAGGGGTCGGTAGTGGAGCAGTGAGGGGTCGGGAGAGGAGCAGAGAAGGGTCCGGAGTGGAGCAGTGAGGGGTCTGGAGTGGAGCAGTAAGGGGTCAGGAGTGGCGCAGTGAGAGGTCGGAGGGGAGCAGTGAGGGGTCGGAGGGGATCAGTGAGGGGTCGGAAGTGGAGCAGTGAGGGGTCAGGAGTGGAGCAGTTAGAGGACGGGAGAGGAGCAGAGAGGGGTCGGGAGTGGAGCAGTGATGGGTCGGAGGGGAGCAGTGACGGGTCGGGAGTGGAGCAGTGAGGGGTCGGGATGTGACCAGTGAGGGGTCGGGAGGGGAGAAGTGAGGGGTTGGAAGTGAAGCAGTGAGGGGTCGGGAGTGGAGCAGCGAGGTGTCAGGAGTGGAGAAGGGAGGGGTCGTGGAGGGAGCTGTGAGGGGTCGGGAGTGGAGCAGGAGGGGTCGGGTGGAGCAGTGAGGGGTCGGGAGGGGAGAAGTGAGGGGTCGGGAGGCGGGCAGTGAGGGGTCGGGAGTGGAGCAGTGAGGTGTCGGGAGTGGAGCAGTGAGCGGTCGAGAGTGGAGCAGTGAGGTGTCGGGAGTGGAGCAGTGAGGGGTCGGGAATGGAGCAGTGAGGTGTCGGGATGGAGCAGTGAGTGGTCGGGCGTGAAGCAGTGAGGGGACGGTTGGACTAGTGAGGGGTCGGAGGGGAGCAGTGAGGGGTCGGAGGGAAGCAGTGAAGGGTCGGGAGTGGAGCAGTGAGGCGTCGTGCAGGGAGCTGTGAGGGGTCGGGAGTGGAGCAGGAGGGGTCGGGTGGAGCAGTGAGGGGTCGGGAAGGGAGCAGTGAGGGGTCGGGATGTGAGCAGTGAGGGGTCGGGAGGGGAGAAGTGAGGGGTCGGGAGGGGGGCAGTGAGGGGTCAGGAGTGGAGCAGTGAGGGGTCGGGAGTGGAGCAGTGAGGGGTTGTGAGGGTCACAGTGAGGGGTCGTGAGTGGAGCAGTGAGGGGTCGGGAGTGGAGCAGTGAGGGGTGGGGATGTGAGCAGTGAGGGGTCGGGAGGGGAGAAGTGAGGAGTCGGAAGTGAAGCAGTGAGGGGTCGGGGTGGAGCAGCGAGGTGTCGGGAGTGGAGAAATGAGGGGTCGTGGAGGGAGCTGTGAGGGGTCGGGAGTGGAGCAGGAGGGGTCGGATGGAGCAGTGAGGGGTCGGGAAGGGAGCAGTGAGGGGTCGGGAGAGGAGCAGGGAGGGGTCGGGAGTGGAGCAGTGAGAGGTCGGGACTGGAGCAGTGAGGGGTCAGGAGTGGAGCAGTGAGGGGTCGGACGGGAGCAGTGAGGGGTCGGAGGGGAGCAGTGAGGGGTCGGGAGAGGAGCAGAGAGGGGTCGGGAGTGGAGCAGTGAGGGGTCAGGAGTGGAGCAGAGGGGTCGGATGGCAGCAGTGAGGGGTCGGAGGGGAGCAGTGAGGGGTCGGGAGTGGAGCAGTGAGGGGTCGGTAGTGGAGCAGTGAGGGGTCGGGAGAGGAGCAGAGAAGGGTCCGGAGTGGAGCAGTGAGGGGTCTGGAGTGGAGCAGTAAGGGGTCAGGAGTGGCGCAGTGAGAGGTCGGAGGGGAGCAGTGAGGGGTCGGAGGGGATCAGTGAGGGGTCGGAAGTGGAGCAGTGAGGGGTCAGGAGTGGAGCAGTTAGAGGACGGGAGAGGAGCAGAGAGGGGTCGGGAGTGGAGCAGTGATGGGTCGGAGGGGAGCAGTGACGGGTCGGGAGTGGAGCAGTGAGGGGTCGGGATGTGACCAGTGAGGGGTCGGGAGGGGAGAAGTGAGGGGTTGGAAGTGAAGCAGTGAGGGGTCGGGAGTGGAGCAGCGAGGTGTCAGGAGTGGAGAAGGGAGGGGTCGTGGAGGGAGCTGTGAGGGGTCGGGAGTGGAGCAGGAGGGGTCGGGTGGAGCAGTGAGGGGTCGGGAGGGGAGAAGTGAGGGGTCGGGAGGCGGGCAGTGAGGGGTCGGGAGTGGAGCAGTGAGGGGTCGGGAGTGGAGCAGTGAGGGGTCGTGAGGGGAAAAGTGAGGGGTCATGAGTGGAGCAGTGAGAGATCGGGATGGAGCAGTGAGTGGTCGGGCGTGAAGCAGTGAGGGGACGGTTGGAGTAGTGAGGGGTCGGAGGGGAGCAGTGAAGGGTCGGAGGGGAGCAGTGAAGGGTCGGGAGTGGAGCAGTGAGGCGTCGTGGAGGGAGCTGTGAGGGGTCGGGAGTGGAGCAGGAGGTGTCGGGTGGAGCAGTGAGGGGTCGGGAAGGGAGCAGTGAGGGGTCGGGATGTGAGCAGTGAGGGGTCAGGAGGGGAGAAGTGAGGGGTCGGGAGGGGGGCAGTGAGGGGTCAGGAGTGGATCAGTGAGGGGTCGGGAGTGGAGCAGTGAGGGGTTGTGAGGGTCACAGTGAGGGGTCGTGAGTGGAGCAGTGAGGGGTCGGGAGTGGAGCAGTGAGGGGTGGGGATGTGAGCAGTGAGGGGTCGGGAGGGGAGAAGTGAGGAGTCGGAAGTGAAGCAGTGAGGGGTCGGGAGTGGAGCAGCGAGGTGTCGGGAGTGGAGAAATGAGGGGTCGTGGAGGGAGCTGTGAGGGGTCGGGAGTGGAGCAGGAGGGGTCGGATGGAGCAGTGAGGGGTCGGGAAGGGAGCAGTGAGGGGTCGGGAGAGGAGCAGGGAGGGGTCGGGAGTGGAGCAGTGAGAGGTCGGGACTGGAGCAGTGAGGGGTCAGGAGTGGAGCAGTGAGGGGTCGGGAGTGGAGCAGTGAGGGGTTGTGAGGGGAACAGTGAGGGGTCGTGAGTGGAGCAGTGAGGGGTCGGGAGTGGAGCAGTGAGGGGTCAGGAGTGGAGTAGTGAGGGGTCGTGTGGGGAACAGTGAGGGGTCGTGAGTGGAGCAGTGAGGGGTCGGGAGTGGAGCAGTGAGGGGTCAGGTGGGGAGCACTGAGGGGTCGGGAGGGGAAGAGTGAGGGGTCGGGAGTGGAGCAGTGAGGGGTCGGGAGGGAGCAGTGAGGGGTCGGGAGGGAGCAGTGAAGGGTTGGGAGGGTAGCAGTGAGGGGTCGGGCGTGGAGCAGTGAAGGGTCGGGTGTGGAGCAGTGAGGTGTCGGGAGTGGAGCAGTGAGCGGTCGAGAGTGGAGCAGTGAGGTGTCGGGAGTGGAGCAGTGAGGGGTCGGGAATGGAGCAGTGAGGTGTCGGGATGGAGCAGTGAGTGGTCGGGCGTGAAGCAGTGAGGGGACGGTTGGACTAGTGAGGGGTCGGAGGGGAGCAGTGAGGGGTCGGAGGGAAGCAGTGAAGGGTCGGGAGTGGAGCAGTGAGGCGTCGTGCAGGGAGCTGTGATGGGTCGGGAGTGGAGCAGGAGGGGTCGGGTGGAGCAGTGAGGGGTCGGGAAGGGAGCAGTGAGGGGTCGGGATGTGAGCAGTGAGGGGTCGGGAGGGGAGAAGTGAGGGGTCGGGAGGGGGGCAGTGAGGGGTCAGGAGTGGAGCAGTGAGGGGTCGGGAGTGGAGCAGTGAGGGGTTGTGAGGGTCACAGTGAGGGGTCGTGAGTGGAGCAGTGAGGGGTCGGGAGTGGAGCAGTGAGGGGTGGGGATGTGAGCAGTGAGGGGTCGGGAGGGGAGAAGTGAGGAGTCGGAAGTGAAGCAGTGAGGGGTCGGGGTGGAGCAGCGAGGTGTCGGGAGTGGAGAAATGAGGGGTCGTGGAGGGAGCTGTGAGGGGTCGGGAGTGGAGCAGGAGGGGTCGGATGGAGCAGTGAGGGGTCGGGAAGGGAGCAGTGAGGGGTCGGGAGAGGAGCAGGGAGGGGTCGGGAGTGGAGCAGTGAGAGGTCGGGACTGGAGCAGTGAGGGGTCAGGAGTGGAGCAGTGAGGGGTCGGACGGGAGCAGTGAGGGGTCGGAGGGGGGCAGTGAGGGGTCGGGAGAGGAGCAGAGAGGGGTCGGGAGTGGAGCAGTGAGGGGTCAGGAGTGGAGCAGAGGGGTCGGATGGCAGCAGTGAGGGGTCGGAGGGGAGCAGTGAGGGGTCGGGAGTGGAGCAGTGAGGGGTCGGTAGTGGAGCAGTGAGGGGTCGGGAGAGGAGCAGAGAAGGGTCCGGAGTGGAGCAGTGAGGGGTCTGGAGTGGAGCAGTAAGGGGTCAGGAGTGGCGCAGTGAGAGGTCGGAGGGGAGCAGTGAGGGGTCGGAGGGGATCAGTGAGGGGTCGGAAGTGGAGCAGTGAGGGGTCAGGAGTGGAGCAGTTAGAGGACGGGAGAGGAGCAGAGAGGGGTCGGGAGTGGAGCAGTGATGGGTCGGAGGGGAGCAGTGACGGGTCGGGAGTGGAGCAGTGAGGGGTCGGGATGTGACCAGTGAGGGGTCGGGAGGGGAGAAGTGAGGGGTTGGAAGTGAAGCAGTGAGGGGTCGGGAGTGGAGCAGCGAGGTGTCAGGAGTGGAGAAGGGAGGGGTCGTGGAGGGAGCTGTGAGGGGTCGGGAGTGGAGCAGGAGGGGTCGGGTGGAGCAGTGAGGGGTCGGGAGGGGAGAAGTGAGGGGTCGGGAGGCGGGCAGTGAGGGGTCGGGAGTGGAGCAGTGAGGGGTCGGGAGTGGAGCAGTGAGGGGTCGTGAGGGGAAAAGTGAGGGGTCATGAGTGGAGCAGTGAGAGATCGGGAGTGGAGCAGTGAGGGGTCAGGAGTGGAACAGTGAGGGGTCGGAAGGGGAGCAGTGAGGCGTCAGGAGTGGATCAGTCAGGGGTCAGTAGTGGAGCAGTGAGGGGTCGGGAGTGGAGCAGTGAGGGGTCAGGAGTGAAGCAGTGAAGGGTCAGGAGTGGAGCAGTGAGGGGTCAGGCTTGGAGCAGTGAGGAGTCAGGAGTGGAGCGGTGAGGGGTCGGGAGGGGAGCAGTGAGGGGTCAGGAGTGGAGCAGTGAGGGGTCGGGAGTAGAGCAGTGAGCGGTCGGAGTTGAGCAGTGAGGGGTCGGGTGGAGCAGTGAGAGGTCGGGTGGAGTAGTGAGGGGTCGGGAGTGGAGCAGTGAGGGGTTGGGAGGGGAGCAGTGAGGGGTCGGGAGTGGAGCAGTGAGAGGTCGGGAGTGGAGCAGTGAGGGGTCAGGAGTGGAGCAGTGAGAGGTCGGGTGGAGTAGTGAGGGGTCGGAAGTGGAGCAGTGATGGGTCGGGAGTGGAGCAGTGAGGCGTCGTGGAGGGAGCTGTGAGGGGTCGGGAGTGGAGCAGGAGGGGTCGGGTGGAGCAGTGAGGGGTCGGGAAGGGAGCAGTGAGGGGTCGGGATGTGAGCAGTGAGGGGTCGGGAGGGGAGAAGTGAGGGGTCGGGAGGGGGGCAGTGAGGGGTCAGGAGTGGAGCAGTGAGGGGTCTGGAGTGGAGCAGTGAGGGGTTGTGAGGGGCACAGTGAGGGGTCGTGAGTGGAGCACTGAGGGGTCGGGAGTGCAGCAGTGAGGGGTCGGGATGTGAGCAGTGAGGGGTCGGGAGGGGAGAAGTGAGGGGTCGGAAGTGAAGCAGTGAGGGGTCGGGAGTGGAGCAGCGAGGTGTCGGGAGTGGAGAAATGAGGGGTCGTGGAGGGAGCTGTGAGGGGTCGGGAGTGGAGCAGGAGGCGTCGGGTGGAGCAGTGAGGGGTCGGGAAGACTGCAGTGAGGGGTAGGGAGAGGAGCAGAGAGGGGTCGGGAGTGGAGCAGTGAGAGGTCGGGACTGGAGCAGTGAGGGGTCAGGAGTGGAGCAGTGAGGGGTCGGAGGGGAGCAGTGAGGGGTCGGGGTGGAGCAGTGAGGGGTCGGCAGAGGAGCAGAGAGGGGTCGGGAGTGGAGCAGTGAGAGGTCGGGACTGGAGCAGTGAGGGGTCAGGAGTGCAGCAGTGAGGGGTCGGGAGTGGAGCAGTGAGGGGTTGTGAGGGGCACAGTGAGGGGTCGTGAGTGGAGCAGTGAGGGGTCGGGAGTAGAGCAGTGAGGGGTCTGGGAGGGTAGCAGTGAGGGGTCGGGAGTGGAGCAGTGAGGGGTCGGGAGTGGAGCAGTGAGTGGTCGGGAGTGGAGTAGTGAGGGGTTGGGAGGGTAGCAGTGAGGTGTCGGGAGTGGAGCAGTGATGGGTCGGGAGTGGAGCAGTGAGTGGTCGGGAGTGGAGCGGTGACGGGTTCTAAGGGGAACAGTGAGGGGTCGTGAGTGGAAAAGTGAGGGGTCGGGAGTGGAGCAGTGAGGGGTCAGGAGTGGAGAAGTGAGGGGTTGGGAGGGTAGCAGTGAGGGGTCAGGAGTGGATCAGTGAGGGGTCAGTAGTGGAGCAGTGAGGGGTCGTGAGTGGAGCAGTGAGGGGTCAGGAGTGGAGCAGTGAGGGGTCAGGAGTGGAGCAGTGAGGGGTCAGGAGTGGAGCAGAGAGGGGTCGGGAGTGGAGCAGTGATGGGTCGGAGGGGAGCAGTGACGGGTCGGGAGTGGAGCAGTGAGGGGTCGGGATGTGACCAGTGAGGGGTCGGGAGGGGAGAAGTGAGGGGTTGGAAGTGAAGCAGTGAGGGGTCGGGAGTGGAGCAGCGAGGTGTCAGGAGTGGAGAAGGGAGGGGTCGTGGAGGGAGCTGTGAGGGGTCGGGAGTGGAGCAGGAGGGGTCGGGTGGAGCAGTGAGGGGTCGGGAGGGGAGAAGTGAGGGGTCGGGAGGCGGGCAGTGAGGGGTCGGGAGTGGAGCAGTGAGGGGTCGGGAGTGGAGCAGTGAGGGGTCGTGAGGGGAAAAGTGAGGGGTCATGAGTGGAGCAGTGAGAGATCGGGAGTGGAGCAGTGAGGGGTCAGGAGTGGAACAGTGAGGGGTCGGAAGGGGAGCAGTGAGGCGTCAGGAGTGGATCAGTGAGGGGTCAGTAGTGGAGCAGTGAGGGGTCGGGAGTGGAGCAGTGAGGGGTCAGGAGTGAAGCAGTGAAGGGTCAGGAGTGGAGCAGTGAGGGGTCAGGCTTGGAGCAGTGAGGAGTCAGGAGTGGAGCGGTGAGGGGTCGGGAGGGGAGCAGTGAGGGGTCAGGAGTGGAGCAGTGAGGGGTCGGGAGTAGAGCAGTGAGCGGTCGGAGTTGAGCAGTGAGGGGTCGGGTGGAGCAGTGAGAGGTCGGGTGGAGTAGTGAGGGGTCGGGAGTGGAGCAGTGAGGGGTTGGGAGGGGAGCAGTGAGGGGTCGGGAGTGGAGCAGTGAGAGGTCGGGAGTGGAGCAGTGAGGGGTCAGGAGTGGAGCAGTGAGAGGTCGGGTGGAGTAGTGAGGGGTCGGAAGTGGAGCAGTGATGGGTCGGGAGTGGAGCAGTGAGGCGTCGTGGAGGGAGCTGTGAGGGGTCGGGAGTGGAGCAGGAGGGGTCGGGTGGAGCAGTGAGGGGTCGGGAAGGGAGCAGTGAGGGGTCGGGATGTGAGCAGTGAGGGGTCGGGAGGGGAGAAGTGAGGGGTCGGGAGGGGGGCAGTGAGGGGTCAGGAGTGGAGCAGTGAGGGGTCTGGAGTGGAGCAGTGAGGGGTTGTGAGGGGCACAGTGAGGGGTCGTGAGTGGAGCACTGAGGGGTCGGGAGTGCAGCAGTGAGGGGTCGGGATGTGAGCAGTGAGGGGTCGGGAGGGGAGAAGTGAGGGGTCGGAAGTGAAGCAGTGAGGGGTCGGGAGTGGAGCAGCGAGGTGTCGGGAGTGGAGAAATGAGGGGTCGTGGAGGGAGCTGTGAGGGGTCGGGAGTGGAGCAGGAGGCGTCGGGTGGAGCAGTGAGGGGTCGGGAAGACTGCAGTGAGGGGTAGGGAGAGGAGCAGAGAGGGGTCGGGAGTGGAGCAGTGAGAGGTCGGGACTGGAGCAGTGAGGGGTCAGGAGTGGAGCAGTGAGGGGTCGGAGGGGAGCAGTGAGGGGTCGGGGTGGAGCAGTGAGGGGTCGGCAGAGGAGCAGAGAGGGGTCGGGAGTGGAGCAGTGAGAGGTCGGGACTGGAGCAGTGAGGGGTCAGGAGTGCAGCAGTGAGGGGTCGGGAGTGGAGCAGTGAGGGGTTGTGAGGGGCACAGTGAGGGGTCGTGAGTGGAGCAGTGAGGGGTCGGGAGTAGAGCAGTGAGGGGTCTGGGAGGGTAGCAGTGAGGGGTCGGGAGTGGAGCAGTGAGGGGTCGGGAGTGGAGCAGTGAGTGGTCGGGAGTGGAGTAGTGAGGGGTTGGGAGGGTAGCAGTGAGGTGTCGGGAGTGGAGCAGTGATGGGTCGGGAGTGGAGCAGTGAGTGGTCGGGAGTGGAGCAGTGACGGGTTGTGAGGGGAACAGTGAGGGGTCGTGAGTGGAAAAGTGAGGGGTCGGGAGTGGAGCAGTGAGGGGTCAGGAGTGGAGAAGTGAGGGGTTGGGAGGGTAGCAGTGAGGGGTCAGGAGTGGATCAGTGAGGGGTCAGTAGTGGAGCAGTGAGGGGTCGTGAGTGGAGCAGTGAGGGGTCAGGAGTGGAGCAGTGAGGGGTCAGGAGTGGAGCAGTGAGGGGTCAGGAGTGGAGCAGTGAGGGGTCAGGAGTGGAGCAGTGAGGGGTCGGGAAGGGAGCAGTGAGGGGTCAGGAGTGGAGCAGTGAGGGGGCGGGAGGGGAGCAGTGAGTGGTCAGAAGTGGAACAGTGAGGGGTCGGGAGAGGAGCTGTGAGGGGTCGGAGTTGAGCAGTGAGGGGTCGGGTGGAGCAGTGAGAGGTCGGGTGGAGTAGTGAGGTGTCGGGAGTGGAGCAGTGAGGGGTCGGGAGGGGAGCAGTGAGGTGTCGGGAGTGGAGCAGTGAGAGGTCGGGAGTGGAGCAGTGAGGGGTCAGGAGTGGAGCAGTGAGAGGTCGGGTGGAGTAGTGAGGGGTCGGGAGTGGAGCAGTGAGGGGTCGGGAGTGGAGCAGTGAGGGGTCGGTGTGGAGCAGTGAGGGGTCGGGAGTGGAGCAGTGAGGGGTCGGGAGTGGAGCAGTGAGGGGTCGGGAGTGTAGCAGTGAGGGGTAGGGAGAGGAGCAGAGAGGGGTCGGGAGAGGAGCAGTGAGAGGTCGGGAGTGGAGCAGTGAGGGGTCAGGAGTGGAGCAGTGAGGGGTCGGAGGGGAGCAGTGAGGGGTCGGGGGGGAGCAGTGAGGGGTCGGGAGTGGAGCAGTGAGGGGTCAGGAGTGAAGCAGTGAGGGTTCGGAGGGGAGCAGTGAAGTGTCGCGATGGAGCAGTGAGGGGTCGAGAGGGGAACAGTGAGGGGTCAGTAGTGCAGCAGTGAGGGGTCGGGAGTGGAGCAGTGAGGGGTCAGGAGTGGAGCAGTGAGGGGTCGGGATGGGAGCAGTGAGGGGTCAGGAGTGGATCAGTGAGGGGTCAGTAGTGGAGCAGTGAGGTGTCGGGAGTGGAGCAGTGAGGGGTCAGGAGTGGAGCAGTGAGGGGTCAGGAGTGGAGCATTGAGGGGTCAGGAGTGGAGCAGTGAGGGGTCAGGAGTGGAGCAGTGAGGGGTCGGGAGGGGAGCAGTGAGGGGTCAGGAGTGGAGCAGTGAGGGGTCGGGAGGGGAGCAGTGAGGGGTCAGGAGTGGAGCAGTGAGGGGTCGGGAGTGGAGCAGTGAGGGGTCGGAGTTGAGCAGTGAGGGGTCGGGTGGGGCAGTGAGAGGTCGGGTGGAGCAGTGAGGGGTCGGGAAGGGAGCAGTGAGGGGTCGGGATGTGAGCAGTGAGGGGTCGGGAGTGGAGAAGTGAGGGGTCGGGAGGGGGGCAGTGTGAGGTCGGGAGTGGAGCAGTGAGGGGTCGGGAGTGGAGCAGGGAGGGGTCGTGTGGGGAACAGTGAGGGGTCGTGAGTGGAGCAGTGAGGGGTCGGGAGTGGAGCAGTGAGGCGTCAGGTGGGGAGCACTGAGGAGTCGGGAGGGGAAGAGTGAGGGGTCGGGAGTGGAGAAGTGAGGGGTCGGGAGGGGGGCAGTGTGAGGTCGGGAGTGGAGCAGTGAGGGGTCGGGAGTGGAGCAGTGAGGGGTCGTGTGGGGAACAGTGAGGGGTCGGGAGTGGAGCAGTGAGGTGTCGGGAGTGGAGCAGTGAGGTGTCGGGAGTGGAGCAGTGAGGTGTCGGGATGGAGCAGTGAGTGGTCGGGCGTGAAGCAGTGAGGGGACGGGTGGAGTAGTGAGGGGTCGGAGTGGAGCAGTGAGGGGTCAGGAGGGGAGCAGTGAGGTGTCGGGAGTGGAGCAGTTAGGGGTCGGGAATGTAGAAGTGAGGGGTCGGGAGTGGAGCAGTGAGGTGTCGGGATGGAGCAGTGAGTGGTCGGGCGTGAAGCAGTGAGGGGACGGGTGGAGTAGTGAGGGGTCGGAGTGGGGCAGTGAGGGGTCAGGAGGGGAGCAGTGAGGTGTCGGGAGTGGAGCAGTTAGGGGTCGGGAATGTAGAAGTGAGGGGTCGGGAGTGGAGCAGTGAGGTGTCGGGATGGAGCAGTGAGTGGTCGGGCGTGAAGCAGTGAGGGGACGGGTGGAGTAGTGAGGGGTCGGAGTGGAGCAGTGAGGGGTCGGAGGGGAGCAGTGAAGGGTCGGGAGTGGAGCAGTGAGGCGTCGTGGAGGGAGCTATGAGGGGTCGGGAGTGGAGCAGGAGGGGTCGCGTGGAGCAGTGAGGGGTCGGGAAGGGAGCAGTGAGGGGTCGGGATGTGAGCAGTGAGGGGTCGGGAGGGGAGAAGTGAGGGGTCGGGAGGGGGGCAGTGAGGGGTCAGGAGTGGAGCAGTGAGGGGTCGGGAGTGGAGCAGTGAGGGGTTGTGAGGGGCACAGTGAGGGGTCGTGAGTGGAGCAGTGAGGGGTCGGGAGGGGAGAAGTGAGGGGTCGGAAGTGAAGCAGTGAGGGGTCGGGAGTGGAGCAGCGAGGTGTCGGGAGTGGAGAAATGTGGGGTCGTGGAGGGAGCTGTGAGGGGTCGGGTGGAGCAGTGAGGGGTCGGGAAGGGAGCAGTGAGGGGTCGGGAGAGGAGCAGAGAGGGGTCGGGAGTGGAGCAGTGAGAGGTCGGGACTGGAGCAGTGAGGGGTCAGGAGTGGAGCAGTGAAGGGTCGGGAGTGGAGCAGTGAGGGGTCGGGAGTAGAGCAGTGAGGGGTCTGGGAGGGTAGCAGTGAGGGGTCGGGAGTGGAGCAGTGAGGGGTCGGGAGTGGAGCAGTGAGGGGTCGGGAGTGGAGCAGTGAGGGGTTGGGAGGGTGGCAGTGAGGTGTCGGGAGTGGAGCAGTGAGGGGTCAGGAGTGGAGCAGTGAGTGGTCGGGAGTGGAGCAGTGAGGGGTTGTGAGGGGAACAGTGAGGGGTCGTGAGTGGAGCAGTGAGGGGTCGGGAGTGGAGCAGTGAGGGGTCAGGAGTGCAGAAGTGAGGGGTCGTGTGGGGAACAGTGAGGGGTCGTGAGTGGAGCAGTGAGGGGTCGGGAGTGGAGCAGTGAGGGGTCAGGTGGGGAGCACTGAGGGGTCGGGAGGGGAAGAGTGAGGGGTCGGGAGTGGAGCAGTGAGGGGTCGGGAGGGAGCAGTGAGGGGTCGGGAGGGAGCAGTGAAGGGTTGGGAGGGTAGCAGTGAGGGGTCGGGCGTGGAGCAGTGAAGGGTCGGGTGTGGAGCAGTGAGGTGTCGGGAGTGGAGCAGTGAGCGGTCGAGAGTGGAGCAGTGAGGTGTCGGGAGTGGAGCAGTGAGGGGTCGGGAATGGAGCAGTGAGGTGTCGGGATGGAGCAGTGAGTGGTCGGGCGTGAAGCAGTGAGGGGACGGTTGGAGTAGTGAGGGGTCGGAGGGGAGCAGTGAGGGGTCGGAGGGGAGCAGTGAAGGGTCGGGAGTGGAGCAGTGAGGCGTCGTGGAGGGAGCTGTGAGGGGTCGGGTGTGGAGCAGGAGGGGTCGGGTGGAGCAGTGAGGGGTCGGGAAGGGAGCAGTGACGGGTCTGCAGATAGTTGACAGTAACTTTGCAATTTAAAAAAAAAAAGTATTTATAAAAAAAAAAAAGACCAATTTTAATTTTAATTAATTGACGCAATGTCAGTTAGAGGGGTGCTGTGCTCTGACTGTGAGATGTGGCAGGTCCGGGAGGCTTCCAGCGTCCCGGGTGGCTTCATCTGCAGAAAGTGCACCCAACTGGAGCTCCTCACAGACCGCATGGTTCGGTTGGAGCAGCAATTGGATGCACTTAGGAGCATGCAGGTGGCGGAAAGCGTCATAGATCGCAGTTATGTAAATGTGGTCACACCCAAGGTGCAGGCAGAGAAATGGGTGACCACCAGAAAGGGCAGGCAGTCAGTGCAGGAATCCCCTGTGGTTGTCCCCCTCTCGAACAGATATACCCCTTTGGATACTGTCGGGGGGGATAGCCTATCAGGGGAAAACAGCAGCAGCCAGAGCAGTGGCACCACGGCTGGCTCTGATGTTCAGAAGGGAGGGTCAAAGCGCAGAAGAGTAATAGTAATAGGGGACTCTATAGTCAGGGGCACAGATAGGCGCTTCTGTGGACGTGAAAGAGACTCCAGGATGGTATGTTGCCTCCCTGGTGCCAGGGTCCAGGATGTCTCCGAACGGGTAGAGGGAATTCTGAAGGGGGAGGGCAAACAGGCAGAGGTCGTTGTACATATTGGTACTAACGACATAGGCAGGAAGGGGCATGAGGTCCTGCAGCAGGAGTTCAGGGAGCTAGGCAGAAAGTTAAAGGACAGGACCTCGAGGGTTGTAATCTCGGGATTACTCCCTGTGCCACGTGCCAGTGAGGCTAGAAATAGGAAGATAGAGCAGACAAACACGTGGCTAAACAGCTGGTGTAGGAGGGAGGGTTTCCGTTTTCTGGACCACTGGGAGCTCTTCCGGGGCAGGTGTGACCTGTATAAGATGGACGGGTTGCATCTAAACCGGAGAGGCATAAATATCCTGGCCGCGAGGTTTGCTAGTGTCACACGGGAGGGTTTAAACTAGTATGGCAGGGGGGTGGGTACGGGAGCAATAGGTCAGAAGGTGAGAGCATTGAGGGAGAACTAGGGAATAGGGACAGTGTGGCTCTGAGGCAGAGCAGACGGGGAAAAGTTGCTGAACACAGCGGGTCTGGTGGCCTGAAGTGCATATGTTTTAATGCAAGGAGCATTACGGGTAAGGCAGATGAACTTAGAGCTTGGATTACTACTTGGAACTATGATGTTATTGCCATTACAGAGACCTGGTTGAGGGAAGGGCAGGATTGGCAGCTAAACGTTCCAGGATTTAGATGTTTCAGGCGGGATAGAGGGGGATGTAAAAGGGGAGGCGGAGTTGCGCTACTTGTTCGGGAGAATATCACAGCTATACTGCGAGAGGACACCTCAGAGGGCAGTGAGGCTATATGGGTAGAGATCAGGAATAAGAAGGGTGCAGTCACAATGTTGGGGGTATACTACAGGCCTCCCAACAGCCAGCGGGAGATAGAGGAGCAGATAGGTAGACAGATTTTGGAAAAGAGTAAAAACAACAGGGTTGTGGTGATGGGAGACTTCAACTTCCCCAATATTGACTGGGACTCACTTAGTGCCAGGGGCTTAGACGGGGCAGAGTTTGTAAGGAGCATCCAGGAGGGCTTCTTAAAACAATATGTAAACAGTCCAACTAGGGAAGGGGCGGTACTGGACCTGGTATTGGGGAATGAGCCCGGCCAGGTGGTAGATGTTTCAGTAGGGGAGCATTTCGGTAACAGTGACCACAATTCAGTAAGTTTTAAAGTACTGGTGGACAAGGATAAGAGTGGTCCGAGGATGAATGTGCTAAATTGGGGGAAGGCTAATTATGACAATATTAGGCGGGAACTGAAGAACATAGATTGGGGGCGGATGTTTGAGGGCAAATCAACATCTGACATGTGGGAGGCTTTCAAGTGTCAGTTGAAGGGAATACAGGACAGGCATGTTCCTGTGAGGAAGAAAGATAAATACGGCAATTTTCGGGAACCTTGGATGACGAGTGATATTGTAGGCCTCGTCAAAAAGAAAAAGGAGGCATTTGTCAGGGCTAAAAGGCTGGGAACAGACGAAGCCTGTGTGGCATATAAGGAAAGTAGGAAGGAACTTAAGCAAGGAGTCAGGAGGGCTAGAAGGGGTCATGAAAAGTCATTGGCAAATAGGGTTAAGGAAAATCCCAAGGCTTTTTACACTTACATAAAAAGCAAGAGGGTAGCCAGGGAAAGGGTTGGCCCACTGAAAGATAGGCAAGGGAATCTATGTGTGGAGCCAGAGGAAATGGGCGAGGTACTAAATGAATACTTTGCATCAGTATTCACCAAAGAGAAGGAATTGGTAGATGTTGAGTCTGGAGAAGGGGGTGTAGATAGCCTGGGTCACATTGTGATCCAAAAAGACGAGGTGTTGGGTGTCTTAAAAAATATTAAGGTAGATAAGTCCCCAGGGCCTGATGGGATCTACCCCAGAATACTGAAGGAGGCTGGAGAGGAAATTGCTGAGGCCTTGACAGAAATCTTTGGATCCTCGCTGTCTTCAGGGGATGTCCCGGAGGACTGGAGAATAGCCAATGTTGTTCCTCTGTTTAAGAAGGGTAGCAAGGATAATCCCGGGAACTACAGGCCGGTGAGCCTTACTTCAGTGGTAGGGAAATTACTGGAGAGAATTCTTCGAGACAGGATCTACTCCCATTTGGAAGCAAATGGACGTATTAGTGAGAGGCAGCACGGTTTTGTGAAGGGGAGGTCGTGTCTCACTAACTTGATAGAGTTTTTCGAGGAGGTCACTAAGATGATTGATGCAGGTAGGGCAGTGGATGTTGTCTACATGGACTTCAGTAAGGCCTTTGACAAGGTCCCTCATGGTAGACTAGTACAAAAGGTGAAGTCACACGGGATCAGGGGTGAGCTGGCAAGGTGGATTCAGAACTGGCTAGGCCATAGAAGGCAGAGGGTAGCAATGGAGGGATGCTTTTCTAATTGGAGGGCTGTGACCAGTGGTGTTCCACAGGGATCAGTGCTGGGACCTTTGCTGTTTGTAGTATATATAAATGATTTGGAGGAAAATGTAACTGGTCTGATTAGTAAGTTTGCAGACGACACAAAGGTTGGTGGAATTGCGGATAGCGATGAGGACTGTCTGAGGATACAGCAGGATTTAGACTGTCTGGAGACTTGGGCGGAGAGATGGCAGATGGAGTTTAATCCGGACAAATGTGAGGTAATGCATTTTGGAAGGGCTAATGCAGGTAGGGAATATACAGTGAATGGTAGAACCCTCAAGAGTATTGAAAGTCAAAGAGATCTAGGAGTACAGGTCCACAGGTCATTGAAAGGGGCAACACAGGTGGAGAAGGTAGTCAAGAAGGCATACGGCATGCTTGCCTTCATTGGACGGGGCATTGAGTATAAGAATTGGCAAGTCATGTTGCAGCTGTATAGAACCTTAGTTAGGCCACACTTGGAGTATAGTGTTCAATTCTGGTCGCCACACTACCAGAAGGATGTGGAGGCTTTAGAGAGGGTGCAGAAGAGATTTACCAGAATGTTGCCTGGTATGGAGGGCATAAGCTATGAGGAGCGATTGAATAAACTCGGTTTGTTCTCTCTGGAACGAAGGAGGTTGAGGGGCGACCTGATAGAGGTCTACAAAATTATGAGGGGCATAGACAGCGTGGATAGTCAGAGGCTTTTCCCCAGGGTAGAGGGGTCAATTACTAGGGGGCATAGGTTTAAGGTGAGAGGGGCAAGGTTTAGAGTAGATGTACGAGGCAAGTTTTTTACGCAGAGGGTAGTGGGTGCCTGGAACTCGCTACCGGAGGAGGTAGTGGAAGCAGGGACGATAGGGACATTTAAGGGGCATCTTGACAAATATATGAATAGGATGGGAATAGAAGGATACGGACCCAGGAAGTGTAGAAGATTGTAGTTTAGTCGGGCAGTATGGTCGGCGCGGGCTTGGAGGGCCGAAGGGCCTGTTCCTGTGCTGTACATTTCTTTGTTGTTCTTTGGGTCGGGATGTGAGCAGTGAGGGGTCGGGAGGGGAGAAGTGAGGGGTCGGGAGGGGGGCAGTGAGGGGTCAGGAGTGGATCAGTGAGGGGTCGGGAGTGGAGCAGTGAGGGGTTGTGAGGGTCACAGTGAGGGGTCGTGAGTGGAGCAGTGAGGGGTCGGGAGTGGAGCAGTGAGGGGTGGGGATGTGAGCAGTGAGGGGTCGGGAGGGGAGAAGTGAGGAGTCGGAAGTGAAGCAGTGAGGGGTCGGGAGTGGAGCAGCGAGGTGTCGGGAGTGGAGAAATGAGGGGTCGTGGAGGGAGCTGTGAGGGGTCGGGAGTGGAGCAGGAGGGGTCGGATGGAGCAGTGAGGGGTCGGGAAGGGAGCAGTGAGGGGTCGGGAGAGGAGCAGAGAGGGGTCGGGAGTGGAGCAGTGAGAGGTCGGGACTGTAGCAGTGAGGGGTCAGGAGTGGAGCAGTGAGGGGTCGGGAGTGGAGCAGTGAGGGGTTGTGAGGGGAACAGTGAGGGGTCGTGAGTGGAGCAGTGAGGGGTCGGGAGTGGAGCAGTGAGGGGTCAGGAGTGGAGAAGTGAGGGGTCGTGTGGGGAACAGTGAGGGGTCGTGAGTGGAGCAGTGAGGGGTCGGGAGTGGAGCAGTGAGGGGTCAGGTGGGGAGCACTGAGGGGTCGGGAGGGGAAGAGTGAGGGGTCGGGAGTGGAGCAGTGAGGGGTCGGGAGGGAGCAGTGAGGGGTCGGGAGGGAGCAGTGAAGGGTTGGGAGGGTAGCAGTGAGGGGTCAGGCGTGGAGCAGTGAAGGGTCGGGTGTGGAGCAGTGAGGTGTCGGGAGTGGAGCAGTGAGCGGTCGAGAGTGGAGCAGTGAGGTGTCGGGAGTGGAGCAGTGAGGGGTCGGGAATGGAGCAGTGAGGTGTCGGGATGGAGCAGTGAGTGGTCGGGCGTGAAGCAGTGAGGGGACGGTTGGAGTAGTGAGGGGTCGGAGGGGAGCAGTGAGGGGTCGGAGGGAAGCAGTGAAGGGTCGGGAGTGGAGCAGTGAGGCGTCGTGCAGGGAGCTGTGAGGGGTCGGGAGTGGAGCAGGAGGGGTCGGGTGGAGCAGTGAGGGGTCGGGAAGGGAGCAGTGAGGGGTCGGGATGTGAGCAGTGAGGGGTCGGGAGGGGAGAAGTGAGGGGTCGGGAGGGGGGCAGTGAGGGGTCAGGAGTGGAGCAGTGAGGGGTCGGGAGTGGAGCAGTGAGGGGTTGTGAGGGTCACAGTGAGGGGTCGTGAGTGGAGCAGTGAGGGGTCGGGAGTGGAGCAGTGAGGGGTGGGGATGTGAGCAGTGAGGGGTCGGGAGGGGAGAAGTGAGGAGTCGGAAGTGAAGCAGTGAGGGGTCGGGAGTGGAGCAGCGAGGTGTCGGGAGTGGAGAAATGAGGGGTCGTGGAGGGAGCTGTGAGGGGTCGGGAGTGGAGCAGGAGGGGTCGGATGGAGCAGTGAGGGGTCGGGAAGGGAGCAGTGAGGGGTCGGGAGAGGAGCAGGGAGGGGTCGGGAGTGGAGCAGTGAGAGGTCGGGACTGGAGCAGTGAGGGGTCAGGAGTGGAGCAGTGAGGGGTCGGAGGGGAGCAGTGAGGGGTCGGAGGGGAGCAGTGAGGGGTCGGGAGAGGAGCAGAGAGGGGTCGGGAGTGGAGCAGTGAGGGGTCAGGAGTGGAGCAGAGGGGTCGGATGGCAGCAGTGAGGGGTCGGAGGGGAGCAGTGAGGGGTCGGGAGTGGAGCAGTGAGGTGTCGGTAGTGGAGCAGTGAGGGGTCGGGAGAGGAGCAGAGAAGGGTCCGGAGTGGAGCAGTGAGGGGTCTGGAGTGGAGCAGTAAGGGGTCAGGAGTGGCGCAGTGAGAGGTCGGAGGGGAGCAGTGAGGGGTCGGAGGGGATCAGTGAGGGGTCGGAAGTGGAGCAGTGAGGGGTCGGGAGTGGAGCAGTTAGAGGACGGGAGAGAAGCTGTGAGGGGACGGTTGGAGTAGTGAGGGGTCGGAGGGGAGCAGTGAAGGGTCGGAGGGGAGCAGTGAAGGGTCGGGAGTGGAGCAGTGAGGCGTCGTGGAGGGAGCTGTGAGGGGTCGGGAGTGGAGCAGGAGGTGTCGGGTGGAGCAGTGAGGGGTCGGGAAGGGAGCAGTGAGGGGTCGGGATGTGAGCAGTGAGGGGTCAGGAGGGGAGAAGTGAGGGGTCGGGAGGGGGGCAGTGAGGGGTCAGGAGTGGATCAGTGAGGGGTCGGGAGTGGAGCAGTGAGGGGTTGTGAGGGTCACAGTGAGGGGTCGTGAGTGGAGCAGTGAGGGGTCGGGAGTGGAGCAGTGAGGGGTGGGGATGTGAGCAGTGAGGGGTCGGGAGGGGAGAAGTGAGGAGTCGGAAGTGAAGCAGTGAGGGGTCGGGAGTGGAGCAGCGAGGTGTCGGGAGTGGAGAAATGAGGGGTCGTGGAGGGAGCTGTGAGGGGTCGGGAGTGGAGCAGGAGGGGTCGGATGGAGCAGTGAGGGGTCGGGAAGGGAGCAGTGAGGGGTCGGGAGAGGAGCAGGGAGGGGTCGGGAGTGGAGCAGTGAGAGGTCGGGACTGGAGCAGTGAGGGGTCAGGAGTGGAGCAGTGAGGGGTCGGGAGTGGAGCAGTGAGGGGTTGTGAGGGGAACAGTGAGGGGTCGTGAGTGGAGCAGTGAGGGGTCGGGAGTGGAGCAGTGAGGGGTCAGGAGTGGAGTAGTGAGGGGTCGTGTGGGGAACAGTGAGGGGTCGTGAGTGGAGCAGTGAGGGGTCGGGAGTGGAGCAGTGAGGGGTCAGGTGGGGAGCACTGAGGGGTCGGGAGGGGAAGAGTGAGGGGTCGGGAGTGGAGCAGTGAGGGGTCGGGAGGGAGCAGTGAGGGGTCGGGAGGGAGCAGTGAAGGGTTGGGAGGGTAGCAGTGAGGGGTCGGGCGTGGAGCAGTGAAGGGTCGGGTGTGGAGCAGTGAGGTGTCGGGAGTGGAGCAGTGAGCGGTCGAGAGTGGAGCAGTGAGGTGTCGGGAGTGGAGCAGTGAGGGGTCGGGAATGGAGCAGTGAGGTGTCGGGATGGAGCAGTGAGTGGTCGGGCGTGAAGCAGTGAGGGGACGGTTGGACTAGTGAGGGGTCGGAGGGGAGCAGTGAGGGGTCGGAGGGAAGCAGTGAAGGGTCGGGAGTGGAGCAGTGAGGCGTCGTGCAGGGAGCTGTGATGGGTCGGGAGTGGAGCAGGAGGGGTCGGGTGGAGCAGTGAGGGGTCGGGAAGGGAGCAGTGAGGGGTCGGGATGTGAGCAGTGAGGGGTCGGGAGGGGAGAAGTGAGGGGTCGGGAGGGGGGCAGTGAGGGGTCAGGAGTGGAGCAGTGAGGGGTCGGGAGTGGAGCAGTGAGGGGTTGTGAGGGTCACAGTGAGGGGTCGTGAGTGGAGCAGTGAGGGGTCGGGAGTGGAGCAGTGAGGGGTGGGGATGTGAGCAGTGAGGGGTCGGGAGGGGAGAAGTGAGGAGTCGGAAGTGAAGCAGTGAGGGGTCGGGGTGGAGCAGCGAGGTGTCGGGAGTGGAGAAATGAGGGGTCGTGGAGGGAGCTGTGAGGGGTCGGGAGTGGAGCAGGAGGGGTCGGATGGAGCAGTGAGGGGTCGGGAAGGGAGCAGTGAGGGGTCGGGAGAGGAGCAGGGAGGGGTCGGGAGTGGAGCAGTGAGAGGTCGGGACTGGAGCAGTGAGGGGTCAGGAGTGGAGCAGTGAGGGGTCGGAGGGGAGCAGTGAGGGGTCGGAGGGGAGCAGTGAGGGGTCGGGAGAGGAGCAGAGAGGGGTCGGGAGTGGAGCAGTGAGGGGTCAGGAGTGGAGCAGAGGGGTCGGATGGCAGCAGTGAGGGGTCGGAGGGGAGCAGTGAGGGGTCGGGAGTGGAGCAGTGAGGGGTCGGTAGTGGAGCAGTGAGGGGTCGGGAGAGGAGCAGAGAAGGGTCCGGAGTGGAGCAGTGAGGGGTCTGGAGTGGAGCAGTAAGGGGTCAGGAGTGGCGCAGTGAGAGGTCGGAGGGGAGCAGTGAGGGGTCGGAGGGGATCAGTGAGGGGTCGGAAGTAGAGCAGTGAGGGGTCAGGAGTGGAGCAGTTAGAGGACGGGAGAGGAGCAGAGAGGGGTCGGGAGTGGAGCAGTGATGGGTCGGAGGGGAGCAGTGACGGGTCGGGAGTGGAGCAGTGAGGGGTCGGGATGTGACCAGTGAGGGGTCGGGAGGGGAGAAGTGAGGGGTTGGAAGTGAAGCAGTGAGGGGTCGGGAGTGGAGCAGCGAGGTGTCAGGAGTGGAGAAGGGAGGGGTCGTGGAGGGAGCTGTGAGGGGTCGGGAGTGGAGCAGGAGGGGTCGGGTGGAGCAGTGAGGGGTCGGGAGGGGAGAAGTGAGGGGTCGGGAGGCGGGCAGTGAGGGGTCGGGAGTGGAGCAGTGAGGGGTCGGGAGTGGAGCAGTGAGGGGTCGTGAGGGGAAAAGTGAGGGGTCATGAGTGGAGCAGTGAGAGATCGGGAGTGGAGCAGTGAGGGGTCAGGAGTGGAACAGTGAGGGGTCGGAAGGGGAGCAGTGAGGGGTCAGGAGTGGATCAGTGAGGGGTCAGTAGTGGAGCAGTGAGGGGTCGGGAGTGGAGCAGTGAGGGGTCAGGAGTGAAGCAGTGAAGGGTCAGGAGTGGAGCAGTGAGGGGTCAGGCTTGGAGCAGTGAGGAGTCAGGAGTGGAGCGGTGAGGGGTCGGGAGGGGAGCAGTGAGGGGTCAGGAGTGGAGCAGTGAGGGGTCGGGAGTAGAGCAGTGAGCGGTCGGAGTTGAGCAGTGAGGGGTCGGGTGGAGCAGTGAGAGGTCGGGTGGAGTAGTGAGGGGTCGGGAGTGGAGCAGTGAGGGGTTGGGAGGGGAGCAGTGAGGGGTCGGGAGTGGAGCAGTGAGAGGTCGGGAGTGGAGCAGTGAGGGGTCAGGAGTGGAGCAGTGAGAGGTCGGGTGGAGTAGTGAGGGGTCGGAAGTGGAGCGGTGATGGGTCGGGAGTGGAGCAGTGAGGCGTCGTGGAGGGAGCTGTGAGGGGTCGGGAGTGGAGCAGGAGGGGTCGGGTGGAGCAGTGAGGGGTCGGGAAGGGAGCAGTGAGGGGTCGGGATGTGAGCAGTGAGGGGTCGGGAGGGGAGAAGTGAGGGGTCGGGAGGGGGGCAGTGAGGGGTCAGGAGTGGAGCAGTGAGGGGTCTGGAGTGGAGCAGTGAGGGGTTGTGAGGGGCACAGTGAGGGGTCGTGAGTGGAGCACTGAGGGGTCGGGAGTGCAGCAGTGAGGGGTCGGGATGTGAGCAGTGAGGGGTCGGGAGGGGAGAAGTGAGGGGTCGGAAGTGAAGCAGTGAGGGGTCGGGAGTGGAGCAGCGAGGTGTCGGGAGTGGAGAAATGAGGGGTCGTGGAGGGAGCTGTGAGGGGTCGGGAGTGGAGCAGGAGGCGTCGGGTGGAGCAGTGAGGGGTCGGGAAGACTGCAGTGAGGGGTAGGGAGAGGAGCAGAGAGGGGTCGGGAGTGGAGCAGTGAGAGGTCGGGACTGGAGCAGTGAGGGGTCAGGAGTGGAGCAGTGAGGGGTCGGAGGGGAGCAGTGAGGGGTCGGGGTGGAGCAGTGAGGGGTCGGCAGAGGAGCAGAGAGGGGTCGGGAGTGGAGCAGTGAGAGGTCGGGACTGGAGCAGTGAGGGGTCAGGAGTGCAGCAGTGAGGGGTCGGAGGGGAGCAGTGAGGGGTCGGGGTGGAGCAGTGAGGGGTCGGGAGAGGAGCAGAGAGGGGTCGGGAGTGGAGCAGTGAGGGTCAGGAGTGCAGCAGTGAGGGGTCGGAGGGGAGCAGTGAGGGGTCGGGAGTGGAGCAGTAAGGGGTCAGGAGTGGAGCAGTGAGAGGTCGGGAGTGGAGCAGTGAGGGGTCAGGAGTGGAGCAGTGAGGGGTCGGAGGGGAGCAGTGAGGGGTCGGAGGGGAGCAGTGAGGGGTCGGGAGAGGAGCAGAGAGGGGTCGGGAGTGGAGCAGTGAGGGGTCAGGAGTGGAGCAGTGAGGGGTCGGATGGCAGCAGTGAGGGGTCGGAGGGGAGCAGTGAGGGGTCGGGAGTGGAGCAGTGAGGGGTCGGTAGTGGAGCAGTGAGGGGTCGGGAGAGGAGCAGAGAGGGGTCCGGAGTGGAGCAGTGAGGGGTCAGGAGTGGAGCAGTAAGGGGTCAGGAGTGGCGCAGTGAGACGTCGGAGGGGAGCAGTGAGGGGTCGGAGGGGATCAGTGAGGGGTCGGGAGTGGAGCAGTGAGGGGTCGGGAGTGGAGCAGTGAGAGGAAGGGAGAGGAGCAGCGAGGGGTCGGGAGTGGAGCAGTGACGGGTCGGAGGGGAGCAGTGACGGGTCGGGAGTGGAGCAGTGAGGGGTCGGGATGTGACCAGTGAGGGGTCGGGAGGGGAGAAGTGAGGGGTTGGAAGTCAAGCAGTGAGGGATCGGGAGTGGAGCAGCGAGGTGTCAGGAGTGGAGAAGTGAGGGGTCGTGGAGGGAGCTGTGAGGGGTCGGGAGTAGAGCAGGAGGGGTCGGGTGGAGCAGTGAGGGGTCGGGAGGGGAGAAGTGAGGGGTCGGGAGGCGCGCAGTGAGGGGTCGGGAGTGGAGCAGTAAGGGGTCGGGAGTGGAGCAGTGAGGGGTCAGGAGTGGAGCAGTGAGAGATCGGGAGTGGAGCAGTGAGGGGTCAGGAGTGGAGCAGTGAGGGGTCGGGATGTGAGCAGTGAGGGGTCGGGAGGGGAGAAGTGAGGAGTCGGAAGTGAAGCAATGAGAGGTCGGGAGTGGAGCAGCGAGGTGTCGGGATGGAGAAATGAGGGGTCGTGGAGGGAGCTGTGAGGGGTCGGGAGTGGAGCAGGAGGGGTCGGGTGGAGCAGTGAGGGGTCGGGAAGGGAGCAGTGAGGGGTCGGGAGAGGAGCAGAGAGGGGTCGGGAGTGGAGCAGTGAGAGGTCGGGACTGGAGCAGTGAGGGGTCAGGAGTGGAGCAGTGAGGGGTCGGAGGGGAGCAGTGAGGGGCCGGGGTGGAGCAGTTAGGGGTCGGGAGAGGAGCAGAGAGGGGTCGGGAGTGGAGCAGTGAGGGTCAGGAGTGCAGCATTGTGGGGTCGGAGGGGAGCAGTGAGGGGTCGGGAGTGGAGCAGTGAGGGGTCGGGAGTGAAGTAGTGAGAGGTCGGGAGAGGAGCAGAGAGGGGTCGGGAGTGGAGCAGTGAAGGGTCAGGAGTGGAGCAGTAAGGGGTCAGGAGTGGAGCAGTGTGAGGTTGGGAGTGGAGCAGTGAGGGGTCAGGAGTGGAGCAGTGAGGGGTCGGAGGGGAGCAGTGAGGGGTCGGAGGGGAGCAGTGAGGGGTCGGGAGAGGAGCAGAGAGGGGTCGGGAGTGGAGCAGTGAGGGGTCAGGAGTGGAGCAGTGAGGGGTCGGATGGCAGCTGTGAGGGGTCGGAGGGGAGCAGTGAGGGGTCGGGAGTGGAGCAGTGAGGGGTCGGTAGTGGAGCAGTGAGGGGTCGGGAGAGGAGCAGAGAGGGGTCCGGAGTGGAGCAGTGAGGGGTCTGGAGTGGAGCAGTAAGGGGTCAGGAGTGGCGCAGTGAGAGGTCGGATGGCAGCTGTGAGGGGTTGGAGGGGAGCAGTGACGGGTCGGGAGTGGAGCAGTGAGGGGTCGGGATGTGACCAGTGAGGGGTCGGGAGGGGAGAAGTGAGGGGTTGGAAGTGAAGCAGTGAGGGGTCGGGAGTGGAGCAGCGAGGTGTCAGGAGTGGAGAAGTGAGGGGTCGTGGAGGGAGCTGTGAGGGGTCGGGAGTGGAGCAGGAGGGGTCGGGTGGAGCAGTGATGGGTCGGGAGGGGAGAAGTGAGGGGTCGGGAGGCGGGCAGTGAGGGGTCGGGAGTGGAGCAGTGAGGGGTCGGGAGTGGAGCAGTGAGGGGTCGTGAGGGGAAAAGTGAGGGGTCATGAGTGGAGCAGTGAGAGATCGGGAGTGGAGCAGTGAGGGGTCAGGAGTGGAACAGTGAGGGGTCGGAAGGGGAGCAGTGAGGGGTCAGGAGTGGAGCAGTGAGGGGTCAGTAGTGGAGCAGTGAGGCGTCGGGAGTGGAGCAGTGAGGGGTCAGGAGAGAAGCAGTGAAGGGTCAGGAGTGGAGCAGTGAGGGGTCAGGGGTGGAGCAGTGAGGAGTCAGGAGTGGAGCAGTGAGGGGTCGGGAGGGGAGCAGTGAGGGGTCAGGAGTGGAGCAGTGAGGGGTCGGGAGGGGAGAAGTGAGGGGTCGGGAGGCGCGCAGTGAGGGGTCGGGAGTGGAGCAGTGAGGGGTCGGGAGTGGAGCAGTGAGGGGTCAGGAGTGGAGCAGTGAGAGATCGGGAGTGGAGCAGTGAGGGGTCAGGAGTGGAGCAGTGAGGGGTCGGGATGTGAGCAGTGAGGGGTCGGGAGGGGAGAAGTGAGGAGTCGGAAGTGAAGCAATGAGGGGTCGGGAGTGGAGCAGCGAGGTGTCGGGATGGAGAAATGAGGGGTCGTGGAGGGAGCTGTGAGGGGTCGGGAGTGGAGCAGGAGGGGTCGGGTGGAGCAGTGAGGGGTCGGGAAGGGAGCAGTGAGGGGTCGGGAGAGGAGCAGAGAGGGGTCGGGAGTGGAGCAGTGAGAGGTCGGGACTGGAGCAGTGAGGGGTCAGGAGTGGAGCAGTGAGGGGTCGGAGGGGAGCAGTGAGGGGCAGGGGTGGAGCAGTGAGGGGTCGGGAGAGGAGCAGAGAGGGGTCGGGAGTGGAGCAGTGAGGGTCAGGAGTGCAGCATTGAGGGGTCGGAGGGGAGCAGTGAGGGGTCGGGAGTGGAGCAGTGAGGGGTCGGGAGTGAAGTAGTGAGAGGTCGGGAGAGGAGCAGAGAGGGGTCGGGAGTGGAGCAGTGAAGGGTCAGGAGTGGAGCAGTAAGGGGTCAGGAGTGGAGCAGTGTGAGGTTGGGAGTGGAGCAGTGAGGGGTCAGGAGTGGAGCAGTGAGGGGTCGGAGGGGAGCAGTGAGGGGTCGGAGGGGAGCAGTGAGGGGTCGGGAGAGGAGCAGAGAGGGGTCGGGAGTGGAGCAGTGAGGGGTTAGGAGTGGAGCAGTGAGGGGTCGGATGGCAGCTGTGAGGGGTCGGAGGGGAGCAGTGAGGGGTCGGGAGTGGAGCAGTGAGGGGTCGGTAGTGGAGCAGTGAGGGGTCGGGAGAGGAGCAGAGAGGGGTCCGGAGTGGAGCAGTGAGGGGTCTGGAGTGGAGCAGTAAGGGGTCAGGAGTGGCGCAGTGAGAGGTCGGATGGCAGCTGTGAGGGGTTGGAGGGGAGTAGTGACGGGTCGGGAGTGGAGCAGTGAGGGGTCGGGATGTGACCAGTGAGGGGTCGGGAGGGGAGAAGTGAGGGGTTGGAAGTGAAGCAGTGAGGGGTCGGGAGTGGAGCAGCGAGGTGTCAGGAGTGGAGAAGTGAGGGGTCGTGGAGGGAGCTGTGAGGGGTCGGGAGTGGAGCAGGATGGGTCGGGTGGAGCAGTGATGGGTCGGGAGGGGAGAAGTGAGGGGTCGGGAGGCGGGCAGTGAGGGGTCGGGAGTGGAGCAGTGAGGGGTCGGGAGTGGAGCAGTGAGGGGTCGTGAGGGGAAAAGTGAGGGGTCATGAGTGGAGCAGTGAGAGATCGGGAGTGGAGCAGTGAGGGGTCAGGAGTGGAACAGTGAGGGGTCGGAAGGGGAGCAGTGAGGGGTCAGGAGTGGAGCAGTGAGGGGTCAGTAGTGGAGCAGTGAGGCGTCGGGAGTGGAGCAGTGAGGGGTCAGGAGAGAAGCAGTGAAGGGTCAGGAGTGGAGCAGTGAGGGGTCAGGGGTGGAGCAGTGAGGAGTCAGGAGTGGAGCAGTGAGGGGTCGGGAGGGGAGCAGTGAGGGGTCAGGAGTGGAGCAGTGAGGGGTCGGGAGTGGAGCAGTGAGGGGTCGGAGTTGAGCAGTGAGGGGTCGGGTGGAGCAGTGAGAGGAAGGGTGGAGTAGTGAGGGGTTGGGAGGGGAGCAGTGAGGTGTCGGGAGTGGAGCAGTGAGAGGTCGGGAGTGGAGCAGTGAGGGGTCAGGAGTGGAGCAGTGAGAGGTCGGGTGGAGTCGTGAGGGCTCGGGAGTGGAGCAGTGAAGGGTCGGGAGTGGAGCTGTGAGGCGTCGTGGAGGGAGCTGTGAGTGGTCGGGAGTGGAGCAGGAGGGGTCGGGTGGAGCAGTGAGGGGTCGGGAAGGGAGCAGTGAGGGGTCGGGATGTGAGCAGTGAGGGGTCGGGAGGGGAGAAGTGAGCGGTCGGGAGGGGGCAGTGAGGGGTCAGGAGTGGAGCAGTGAGGGGTCTGGAGTGGAGCAGTGACGGGTTGTGAGGGGCACAGTGAGGGGTCGTGAGTGGAGCAGTGAGGGGTCGGGAGTGGAGCAGGGAGGGGTCGGGATGTGAGCAGTGAGGGGTCGGGAGGGGAGAAGTGAGGGGTCGGGAGGGGAGAAGTGAGGGGTCGGAAGTGAAGCAGTGAGGGGTCGGGAGTGGAGCAGCGAGGTGTCGGGAGTGGAGAAATGAGGGGTCGTGGAGGGAGCTGTGAGGGGTCGGGAGTGGAGCTGGAGGGGTCGGGTGGAGCAGTGAGGGGTCGAGAAGGGAGCAGTGAGGGGTCGGGAGAGGAGCAGAGAGGGGTCGGGAGTGGAGCAGTGAGAGGTTGGGACTGGAGCAGTGAGGGGTCAGGAGTGGAGCAGTGAGGGGTCGGAGGGGAGCAGTGAGGGGTCGGGGTGGAGCAGTGAGGGGTCGGGAGAGGAGCAGAGAGGGGTCGGGAGTGGAGCAGTGAGAGGTCGGGACTGGAGCAGTGAGGGGTCAGGAGTGCAGCAGTGAGGGGTCGGAGGGGAGCAGTGAGGGGTCGGAGGGGAGCAGTGAGGGGTCGGGGTGGATCAGTGAGGGGTCGGGAGAGGAGCAGAGAGGGGTCGGGAGTGGAGCAGTGAGGGTCAGGAGTGCAGCAGTGAGGGGTCGGAGGGGAGCAGTGAGGGGTCGGGAGTGGAGCAGTGAGGGGTCGGGAGTGGAGCAGTGAGGGGTCGGGAGAGGAGCAGAGAGGGGTCGGGAGTGGAGCAGTGAAGGGTCAGGAGTGGAGCAGTGTGGGGTCGGAGGGGAGCAGTGAGGGGTCGGAGGGGAGCAGTGAGGGGTCGGCAGAGGAGCAGAGAGGGGTCGGGAGTGGAGCAGTGAGGGGTCAGGAGTGGAGCAGTGAGGGGTCGGAGGGGAGCAGTGAGGGGTCGGGGTGGAGCAGTGAGGGGTCGGGAGAGGAGCAGAGAGGGGTCGGGAGTGGAGCAGTGAGGGTCAGGAGTGCAGCAGTGAGGGGTCGGAGGGGAGCAGTGAGTGGTCGGAGGGGAGCAGTGAGGGGTCGGGGTGGAGCAGTGAGGGGTCGGGAGAGGAGCAGAGAGGGGTCGGGAGTGGAGCAGTGAGGGTCAGGAGTGCAGCAGTGAGGGGTCGGAGGGGAGCAGTGAGGGGTCGGGAGTGGAGCAGTGAGGGGTCGGGAGTGGAGCAGTGAGAGGTCGGGAGAGGAGCAGAGAGGGGTCGGGAGTGGAGCAGTGAGGGGTCGGGAGTGGAGCAGTGAGGGGTCGGGAGAGGAGCAGAGAGGGGTCGGGAGTGGAGCAGTGAAGGGTCAGGAGTGGAGCAGTGTGGGGTCGGAGGGGAGCAGTGAGGGGTCGGAGGGGAGCAGTGAGGGGTCGGCAGAGGAGCAGAGAGGGGTCGGGAGTGGAGCAGTGAGGGGTCAGGAGTGGAGCAGTGAGGGGTCGGAGGGGAGCAGTGAGGGGTCGGGGTGGAGCAGTGAGGGGTCGGGAGAGGAGCAGAGAGGGGTCGGGAGTGGAGCAGTGAGGGTCAGGAGTGCAGCAGTGAGGGGTCGGAGGGGAGCAGTGAGTGGTCGGAGGGGAGCAGTGAGGGGTCGGGGTGGAGCAGTGAGGGGTCGGGAGAGGAGCAGAGAGGGGTCGGGAGTGGAGCAGTGAGGGTCAGGAGTGCAGCAGTGAGGGGTCGGAGGGGAGCAGTGAGGGGTCGGGAGTGGAGCAGTGAGGGGTCGGGAGTGGAGCAGTGAGAGGTCGGGAGAGGAGCAGAGAGGGGTCGGGAGTGGAGCAGTGAAGGGTCAGGAGTGGAGCAGTAAGGGGTCAGGAGTGGAGCAGTAAGGGGTCAGGAGTGGAGCAGTGTGAGGTTGGGAGTGGAGCAGTGAGGGGTCAGGAGTGGAGCAGTGAGGGGTCGGAGGGGAGCAGTGAGGGGTCGGAGGGGAGCAGTGAGGGGTCGGGAGAGGAGCAGAGAGGGGTCGGGAGTGGAGCAGTGAGGGGTCAGGAGTGGAGCAGTGAGGGGTCGGATGGCAGCTGTGAGGGGTCGGAGGGGAGCAGTGAGGGGTCGGGAGTGGAGCAGTGAGGGGTCGGTAGTGGAGCAGTGAGGGGTCGGGAGAGGAGCAGAGAGGGGTCCGGAGTGGAGCAGTGAGGGGTCTGGAGTGGAGCAGTAAGGGGTCAGGAGTGGCGCAGTGAGAGGTCGGATGGCAGCTGTGAGGGGTTGGGGGGGAGCAGTGACGGGTCGGGAGTGGAGCAGTGAGGGGTCGGGATGTGACCAGTGAGGGGTCGGGAGGGGAGAAGTGAGGGGTTGGAAGTGAAGCAGTGAGGGGTCGGGAGTGGAGCAGCGAGGTGTCAGGAGTGGAGAAGTGAGGGGTCGTGGAGGGAGCTGTGAGGGGTCGGGAGTGGAGCAGGAGGGGTCGGGTGGAGCAGTGATGGGTCGGGAGGGGAGAAGTGAGGGGTCGGGAGGCGGGCAGTGAGGGGTCGGGAGTGGAGCAGTGAGGGGTCGGGAGTGGAGCAGTGAGGGGTCGTGAGGGGAAAAGTGAGGGGTCATGAGTGGAGCAGTGAGAGATCGGGAGTGGAGCAGTGAGGGGTCAGGAGTGGAACAGTGAGGGGTCGGAAGGGGAGCAGTGAGGGGTCAGGAGTGGAGCAGTGAGGGGTCAGTAGTGGAGCAGTGAGGCGTCGGGAGTGGAGCAGTGAGGGGTCAGGAGAGAAGCAGTGAAGGGTCAGGAGTGGAGCAGTGAGGGGTCAGGGGTGGAGCAGTGAGGAGTCAGGAGTGGAGCAGTGAGGGGTCGGGAGGGGAGCAGTGAGGGGTCAGGAGTGGAGCAGTGAGGGGTCGGGAGGGGAGAAGTGAGGGGTCGGGAGGCGCGCAGTGAGGGGTCGGGAGTGGAGCAGTGAGGGGTCGGGAGTGGAGCAGTGAGGGGTCAGGAGTGGAGCAGTGAGAGATCGGGAGTGGAGCAGTGAGGGGTCAGGAGTGGAGCAGTGAGGGGTCGGGATGTGAGCAGTGAGGGGTCGGGAGGGGAGAAGTGAGGAGTCGGAAGTGAAGCAATGAGGGGTCGGGAGTGGAGCAGCGAGGTGTCGGGATGGAGAAATGAGGGGTCGTGGAGGGAGCTGTGAGGGGTCGGGAGTGGAGCAGGAGGGGTCGGGTGGAGCAGTGAGGGGTCGGGAAGGGAGCAGTGAGGGGTCGGGAGAGGAGCAGAGAGGGGTCGGGAGTGGAGCAGTGAGAGGTCGGGACTGGAGCAGTGAGGGGTCAGGAGTGGAGCAGTGAGGGGTCGGAGGGGAGCAGTGAGGGGCAGGGGTGGAGCAGTGAGGGGTCGGGAGAGGAGCAGAGAGGGGTCGGGAGTGGAGCAGTGAGGGTCAGGAGTGCAGCATTGAGGGGTCGGAGGGGAGCAGTGAGGGGTCGGGAGTGGAGCAGTGAGGGGTCGGGAGTGAAGTAGTGAGAGGTCGGGAGAGGAGCAGAGAGGGGTCGGGAGTGGAGCAGTGAAGGGTCAGGAGTGGAGCAGTAAGGGGTCAGGAGTGGAGCAGTGTGAGGTTGGGAGTGGAGCAGTGAGGGGTCAGGAGTGGAGCAGTGAGGGGTCGGAGGGGAGCAGTGAGGGGTCGGAGGGGAGCAGTGAGGGGTCGGGAGAGGAGCAGAGAGGGGTCGGGAGTGGAGCAGTGAGGGGTTAGGAGTGGAGCAGTGAGGGGTCGGATGGCAGCTGTGAGGGGTCGGAGGGGAGCAGTGAGGGGTCGGGAGTGGAGCAGTGAGGGGTCGGTAGTGGAGCAGTGAGGGGTCGGGAGAGGAGCAGAGAGGGGTCCGGAGTGGAGCAGTGAGGGGTCTGGAGTGGAGCAGTAAGGGGTCAGGAGTGGCGCAGTGAGAGGTCGGATGGCAGCTGTGAGGGGTTGGAGGGGAGTAGTGACGGGTCGGGAGTGGAGCAGTGAGGGGTCGGGATGTGACCAGTGAGGGGTCGGGAGGGGAGAAGTGAGGGGTTGGAAGTGAAGCAGTGAGGGGTCGGGAGTGGAGCAGCGAGGTGTCAGGAGTGGAGAAGTGAGGGGTCGTGGAGGGAGCTGTGAGGGGTCGGGAGTGGAGCAGGATGGGTCGGGTGGAGCAGTGATGGGTCGGGAGGGGAGAAGTGAGGGGTCGGGAGGCGGGCAGTGAGGGGTCGGGAGTGGAGCAGTGAGGGGTCGGGAGTGGAGCAGTGAGGGGTCGTGAGGGGAAAAGTGAGGGGTCATGAGTGGAGCAGTGAGAGATCGGGAGTGGAGCAGTGAGGGGTCAGGAGTGGAACAGTGAGGGGTCGGAAGGGGAGCAGTGAGGGGTCAGGAGTGGAGCAGTGAGGGGTCAGTAGTGGAGCAGTGAGGCGTCGGGAGTGGAGCAGTGAGGGGTCAGGAGAGAAGCAGTGAAGGGTCAGGAGTGGAGCAGTGAGGGGTCAGGGGTGGAGCAGTGAGGAGTCAGGAGTGGAGCAGTGAGGGGTCGGGAGGGGAGCAGTGAGGGGTCAGGAGTGGAGCAGTGAGGGGTCGGGAGTGGAGCAGTGAGGGGTCGGAGTTGAGCAGTGAGGGGTCGGGTGGAGCAGTGAGAGGAAGGGTGGAGTAGTGAGGGGTTGGGAGGGGAGCAGTGAGGTGTCGGGAGTGGAGCAGTGAGAGGTCGGGAGTGGAGCAGTGAGGGGTCAGGAGTGGAGCAGTGAGAGGTCGGGTGGAGTCGTGAGGGCTCGGGAGTGGAGCAGTGAAGGGTCGGGAGTGGAGCTGTGAGGCGTCGTGGAGGGAGCTGTGAGTGGTCGGGAGTGGAGCAGGAGGGGTCGGGTGGAGCAGTGAGGGGTCGGGAAGGGAGCAGTGAGGGGTCGGGATGTGAGCAGTGAGGGGTCGGGAGGGGAGAAGTGAGCGGTCGGGAGGGGGCAGTGAGGGGTCAGGAGTGGAGCAGTGAGGGGTCTGGAGTGGAGCAGTGACGGGTTGTGAGGGGCACAGTGAGGGGTCGTGAGTGGAGCAGTGAGGGGTCGGGAGTGGAGCAGGGAGGGGTCGGGATGTGAGCAGTGAGGGGTCGGGAGGGGAGAAGTGAGGGGTCGGGAGGGGAGAAGTGAGGGGTCGGAAGTGAAGCAGTGAGGGGTCGGGAGTGGAGCAGCGAGGTGTCGGGAGTGGAGAAATGAGGGGTCGTGGAGGGAGCTGTGAGGGGTCGGGAGTGGAGCTGGAGGGGTCGGGTGGAGCAGTGAGGGGTCGAGAAGGGAGCAGTGAGGGGTCGGGAGAGGAGCAGAGAGGGGTCGGGAGTGGAGCAGTGAGAGGTTGGGACTGGAGCAGTGAGGGGTCAGGAGTGGAGCAGTGAGGGGTCGGAGGGGAGCAGTGAGGGGTCGGGGTGGAGCAGTGAGGGGTCGGGAGAGGAGCAGAGAGGGGTCGGGAGTGGAGCAGTGAGAGGTCGGGACTGGAGCAGTGAGGGGTCAGGAGTGCAGCAGTGAGGGGTCGGAGGGGAGCAGTGAGGGGTCGGAGGGGAGCAGTGAGGGGTCGGGGTGGATCAGTGAGGGGTCGGGAGAGGAGCAGAGAGGGGTCGGGAGTGGAGCAGTGAGGGTCAGGAGTGCAGCAGTGAGGGGTCGGAGGGGAGCAGTGAGGGGTCGGGAGTGGAGCAGTGAGGGGTCGGGAGTGGAGCAGTGAGGGGTCGGGAGAGGAGCAGAGAGGGGTCGGGAGTGGAGCAGTGAAGGGTCAGGAGTGGAGCAGTGTGGGGTCGGAGGGGAGCAGTGAGGGGTCGGAGGGGAGCAGTGAGGGGTCGGCAGAGGAGCAGAGAGGGGTCGGGAGTGGAGCAGTGAGGGGTCAGGAGTGGAGCAGTGAGGGGTCGGAGGGGAGCAGTGAGGGGTCGGGGTGGAGCAGTGAGGGGTCGGGAGAGGAGCAGAGAGGGGTCGGGAGTGGAGCAGTGAGGGTCAGGAGTGCAGCAGTGAGGGGTCGGAGGGGAGCAGTGAGTGGTCGGAGGGGAGCAGTGAGGGGTCGGGGTGGAGCAGTGAGGGGTCGGGAGAGGAGCAGAGAGGGGTCGGGAGTGGAGCAGTGAGGGTCAGGAGTGCAGCAGTGAGGGGTCGGAGGGGAGCAGTGAGGGGTCGGGAGTGGAGCAGTGAGGGGTCGGGAGTGGAGCAGTGAGAGGTCGGGAGAGGAGCAGAGAGGGGTCGGGAGTGGAGCAGTGAAGGGTCAGGAGTGGAGCAGTAAGGGGTCAGGAGTGGAGCAGTGTGAGGTTGGGAGTGGAGCAGTGAGGGGTCAGGAGTGGAGCAGTGAGGGGTCGGAGGGGAGCAGTGAGGGGTCGGAGGGGAGCAGTGAGGGGTCGGAGGGGAGCAGTGAGGGGTCGGGAGAGGAGCAGAGAGGGGTCGGGAGTGGAGCAGTGAGGGGTCAGGAGTGGAGCAGTGAGGGGTCGGATGGCAGCAGTGAGGGGTCGGAGGGGAGCAGTGAGGGGTCGGGAGTGGAGCAGTGAGGGGTCGGTAGTGGAGCAGTGAGGGGTCGGGAGAGGAGCAGAGAGGGGTCCGGAGTGGAGCAGTGAGGGGTCTGGAGTGGAGCAGTAAGGGGTCAGGAGTGGCGCAGTGAGAGGTCGGAGGGGAACAGTGAGGGGTCGGAGGGGATCAGTGAGAGGACGGGAAAGGAGCAGAGAGGGGTCGGGAGTGGAGCAGTGATGGGTCGGAGGGGAGCAGTGACGGGTCGGGAGTGGAGCAGTGAGGGGTCGGGATGTGACCAGTGAGGGGTCGGGAGGGGAGAAGTGAGGGGTTGGAAGTGAAGCAGTGACGGGTCGGGAGTGGAGCAGCGAGGTGTCAGGAGTGGAGAAGTGAGGGGTCGTGGAGGGAGCTGTGAGGGGTCGGGAGTGGAGCAGGAGGGGTCGGGTGGAGCAGTGAGGGGTCGGGAGGGGAGAAGTGAGGGGTCGGGAGGCGGGCAGTGAGGGGTCGGGAGTGAAGCAGTGAGGGGTCGGGAGTGGAGCAGTGAGGGGTCGTGAGGGGAAAAGTGAGGGGTCATGAGTGGAGCAGTGAGAGATCAGGAGTGGAGCAGTGAGGGGTCAGGAGTGGAACAGTGAGGTGTCGGAAGGGGAGCAGTGAGGGGTCAGGAGTGGATCAGTGAGGGGTCAGTAGTGGAGCAGTGAGGGGTCGGGAGTGGAGCAGTGAGGGGTCAGGAGTGAAGCAGTGAGGGGTCAGGAGTGGAGCAGTGAGGGGTCAGGGGTGGAGCAGTGAGGAGTCAGGAGTGGAGCAGTGAGGGGTCGGGAGGGGAGCCCTGAGGGGTCAGGAGTGGAGCAGTGAGGGGTCGGGAGTGGAGCAGTGAGGGGTCGGAGTTGAGCAGTGAGGGGTCGGGTGGAGCAGTGAGAGGTCGGGTGGAGTAGTGAGGGGTCGGGAGTGGAGCAGTGAGGGGTTGGGAGGGGAGCAGTGAGGGGTCGGGAGTGGAGCAGTGAGAGGTCGGGAGTGGAGCAGTGAGGGGTCAGGAGTGGAGCAGTGAGAGGTCGGGTGGAGTAGTGAGGGGTCGGGAGTGGAGCAGTGAAGGGTCGGGAGTGGAGCAGTGAGACGTCGTGGAGGGAGCTGTGAGGGGTCGGGAGTGGAGCAGTGAGGGGTCTGGAGTGGAGCAGTGACGGGTTGTGAGGGGCACAGTGAGGGGTCGTGAGTGGAGCAGTGAGGGGTCGGGAGTGGAGCAGGGAGGGGTCGGGATGTGAGCAGTGAGGGGTCGGGAGGGGAGAAGTGAGGGGTCGGGAGGGGAGAAGTGAGGGGTCGGAAGTGAAGCAGTGAGGGGTCGGGAGTGGAGAAGTGAGGCGTCGGGAGTGGAGCAGCGAGGTGTCGGGAGTGGAGAAATGAGGGGTCGTGGAGGGAGCTGTGAGGGGTCGGGAGTGGAGCTGGAGGGGTCGGGTGGAGCAGTGAGGGGTCGAGAAGGGAGCAGTGAGGGGTCGGGAGAGGAGCAGAGAGGGGTCGGGAGTGGAGCAGTGAGAGGTTGGGACTGGAGCAGTGAGGGGTCAGGAGTGGAGCAGTGAGGGGTCGGAGGGGAGCAGTGAGGGGTCGGGGTGGAGCAGTGAGGGGTCGGGAGAGGAGCAGAGAGGGGTCGGGAGTGGAGCAGTGAGAGGTCGGGACTGGAGCAGTGAGGGGTCAGGAGTGCAGCAGTGAGGGGTCGGAGGGGAGCAGTGAGGGGTCGGAGGGGAGCAGTGAGGGGTCGGGGTGGATCAGTGAGGGGTCGGGAGAGGAGCAGAGAGGGGTCGGGAGTGGAGCAGTGAGGGTCAGGAGTGCAGCAGTGAGGGGTCGGAGGGGAGCAGTGAGGGGTCGGGAGTGGAGCAGTGAGGGGTCGGGAGTGGAGCAGTGAGGGGTCGGGAGAGGAGCAGAGAGTGGTCGGGAGTGGAGCAGTGAAGGGTCAGGAGTGGAGCAGTGTGGGGTCGGAGGGGAGCAGTGAGGGGTCGGAGGGGAGCAGTGAGGGGTCGGCAGAGGAGCAGAGAGGGGTCGGGAGTGGAGCAGTGAGGGGTCAGGAGTGGAGCAGTGAGGGGTCGGAGGGGAGCAGTGAGGGGTCGGGGTGGAGCAGTGAGGGGTCGGGAGAGGAGCAGAGAGGGGTCGGGAGTGGAGCAGTGAGGGTCAGGAGTGCAGCAGTGAGGGGTCGGAGGGGAGCAGTGAGTGGTCGGAGGGGAGCAGTGAGGGGTCGGGGTGGAGCAGTGAGGGGTCGGGAGAGGAGCAGAGAGGGGTCGGGAGTGGAGCAGTGAGGGTCAGGAGTGCAGCAGTGAGGGGTCGGAGGGGAGCAGTGAGGGGTCGGGAGTGGAGCAGTGAGGGGTCGGGAGTGGAGCAGTGAGAGGTCGGGAGAGGAGCAGAGAGGGGTCGGGAGTGGAGCAGTGAAGGGTCAGGAGTGGAGCAGTAAGGGGTCAGGAGTGGAGCAGTGTGAGGTTGGGAGTGGAGCAGTGAGGGGTCAGGAGTGGAGCAGTGAGGGGTCGGAGGGGAGCAGTGAGGGGTCGGAGGGGAGCAGTGAGGGGTCAGGAGTGGAGCAGTGAGGGGTCGGAGGGGAGCAGTGAGGGGTCGGAGGGGAGCAGTGAGGGGTCGGAGGGCAGCAGTGAGGGGTCGGGAGAAGAGCAGAGAGGGGTCGGGAGTGGAGCAGTGAGGGGTCAGGAGTGGAGCAGTGAGGGGTCGGATGGCAGCAGTGAGGGGTCGGAGGGGAGCAGTGAGGGGTCGGGAGTGGAGCAGTGAGGGGTCGGTAGTGGAGCAGTGAGGGGTCGGGAGAGGAGCAGAGAGGGGTCCGGAGTGGAGCAGTGAGGGGTCTGGAGTGGAGCAGTAAGGGGTCAGGAGTGGCGCAGTGAGAGGTCGGAGGGGAACAGTGAGGGGTCGGAGGGGATCAGTGAGAGGACGGGAAAGGAGCAGAGAGGGGTCGGGAGTGGAGCAGTGATGGGTCGGAGGGGAGCAGTGACGGGTCGGGAGTGGAGCAGTGAGGGGTCGGGATGTGACCAGTGAGGGGTCGGGAGGGGAGAAGTGAGGGGTTGGAAGTGAAGCAGTGACGGGTCGGGAGTGGAGCAGCGAGGTGTCAGGAGTGGAGAAGTGAGGGGTCGTGGAGGGAGCTGTGAGGGGTCGGGAGTGGAGCAGGAGGGGTCGGGTGGAGCAGTGAGGGGTCGGGAGGGGAGAAGTGAGGGGTCGGGAGGCGGGCAGTGAGGGGTCGGGAGTGAAGCAGTGAGGGGTCGGGAGTGGAGCAGTGAGGGGTCGTGAGGGGAAAAGTGAGGGGTCATGAGTGGAGCAGTGAGAGATCAGGAGTGGAGCAGTGAGGGGTCAGGAGTGGAACAGTGAGGTGTCGGAAGGGGAGCAGTGAGGGGTCAGGAGTGGATCAGTGAGGGGTCAGTAGTGGAGCAGTGAGGGGTCGGGAGTGGAGCAGTGAGGGGTCAGGAGTGAAGCAGTGAGGGGTCAGGAGTGGAGCAGTGAGGGGTCAGGGGTGGAGCAGTGAGGAGTCAGGAGTGGAGCAGTGAGGGGTCGGGAGGGGAGCCCTGAGGGGTCAGGAGTGGAGCAGTGAGGGGTCGGGAGTGGAGCAGTGAGGGGTCGGAGTTGAGCAGTGAGGGGTCGGGTGGAGCAGTGAGAGGTCGGGTGGAGTAGTGAGGGGTCGGGAGTGGAGCAGTGAGGGGTTGGGAGGGGAGCAGTGAGGGGTCGGGAGTGGAGCAGTGAGAGGTCGGGAGTGGAGCAGTGAGGGGTCAGGAGTGGAGCAGTGAGAGGTCGGGTGGAGTAGTGAGGGGTCGGGAGTGGAGCAGTGAAGGGTCGGGAGTGGAGCAGTGAGACGTCGTGGAGGGAGCTGTGAGGGGTCGGGAGTGGAGCAGGAGGGGTCGGGTGGAGCAGTGAGGGGTCGGGAAGGGAGCAGTGAGGGGTCGGGATGTGAGCAGTGAGGGGTCGGGAGGGGAGAAGTGAGGGGTCGGGAGGGGGGCAGTGAGGGGTCAGGAGTGGAGCAGTGAGGGGTCGGGAGAGGAGCAGTGAGGGGTTGTGAGGGGCACAGTGAGGGGTCGTTAGTGGAGCAGTGAGGGGTCGGGAGTGGAGCAGTGAGGGGTCGGGATGTGAGCAGTGAGGGGTCGGGAGGGGAGAATTGAGGGGTCGGAAGTGAAGCAGTGAGGGGTCGGGAGTGGAGCAGCGAGGTGTCGGGAGTGGAGAAATGAGGGGTCGTGGAGGGAGCTGTGAGGGGTCAGGAGTGGAGCAGGAGGGGTCGGGTGGAGCAGTGAGGGGTCGGGAAGGGAGCAGTGAGGGGTCGGGACTGGAGCAGTGAGGGGTCAGGAGTGGAGCAGTGAGGGGTCGGATGGGAGCAGTGAGGGGTCGAGGTGGAGCAGTGAGGGGTCGGGAGAGGAGCAGAGAGGGGTCGGGAGTGGAGCAGTGAGAGGTCGGGACTGGAGCAGTGAGGGGTCAGGAGTGCAGCAGTGAGGGGTCGGAGGGGAGCAGTGAGGGGTCGGAGGGGAGCAGTGAGGGGTCGGGGTGGAGCAGTGAGGGGTCGGGAGAGGAGCAGAGAGGGGTCGGGAGTGGAGCAGTGAGGGTCAGGAGTGCAGCAGTGAGGGGTCGGGAGAGGAGCAGAGAGGGGTCGGGAGTGGAGCAGTGAAGGGTCAGGAGTGGAGCAGTAAGGGGTCAGGAGTGGAGCAGTGAGAGGTCGGGAGTGGAGCAGTGAGGGGTCAGGAGTGGAGCAGTGAGGGGTCGGAGGGGAGCAGTGAGGGGTCGGAGGGGAGCAGTGAGGGGTCGGGAGAGGAGCAGAGAGGGGTCGGGAGTGGAGCAGTGAGGGGTCAGGAGTGGAGCAGTGAGGGGTCGGATGGCAGCAGTGAGGGGTCGGAGGGGAGCAGTGACGGGTCGGGAGTGGAGCAGTGAGGGGTCGGGAGTGGAGCAGTGAGGGGTCGGTAGTGGAGCAGTGAGGGGTCGGGAGAGGAGCAGAGAGGGGTCCGGAGTGGAGCAGTGAGGGGTCAGGAGTGGAGCAGTAAGGGGTCAGGAGTGGTGCAGTGAGAGGTCGGAGGGGAGCAGTGAGGGGTCGGAGGGGATCAGTGAGGGGTCGGGAGTGGAGCAGTGAGGGGTCGGGAGTGGAGCAGTGAGAGGACGGGAGAGGAGCAGAGAGGGGTCGGGAGTGGAGCAGTGATGGGTCGGAGGGGAGCAGTGACGGGTCGGGAGTGGAGCAGTGAGGGGTCGGGATGTGACCAGTGAGGGGTCGGGAGGGGAGAAGTGAGGGGTTGGAAGTCAAGCAGTGAGGGGTCGGGAGTGGAGCAGCGAGGTGTCAGGAGTGGAGAAGTGAGGGGTCGGATGGGAGCAGGAGGGGTCAGGTGGAGCAGTGAGGGGTCGGGAGGGGAGAAGTGAGGGGTCGGGAGGCGGGCAGTGAGGGGTCGGGAGTGGAGCAGTGAGGGGTCGGGAGTGGAGCAGTGAGGGGTCGTGAGGGGAAAGGTGAGGGGTCGTGAGTGGAGCAGTGAGAGATCGGGAGTGGAGCAGTGAGGGGTCAGGAGTGGAGCAGTGAGGGGTCGGGAGGGGAGCAGTGAGGGGTCAGGAATGGATCAGTGAGGGGTCAGTAGTGGAGCAGTGAGGGGCCGGGAGTGGAGCAGTGAGGGGTCAGGAGTGAAGCAGTGAGGGGTCAGGAGTGGAGCAGTGAGGGGTCAGGTGTGGAGCAGTGAGGAGTCAGGAGTGGAGCAGTGAGGGGTCGGGAGGGGAGCAGTGAGGGGTCAGGAGTGGAGCAGTGAGGGTTCGGGAGTGGAGCAGTGAGGGGTCGGAGTTGAGCAGTGAGGGGTTGGGTGGAGAAGTCAGAGGTCGGGTGGAGTAGTGAGGGGTCGGGAGTGGAACAGTGAGGGTTTGGGAGGGGAGCAGTGAGGGGTCGGGAGTGGAGCAGTGAGAGATCGGGAGTGGAGCAGTGAGGGGTCAGGAGTGGAGCAGTGAGGGGTCGGTGTGGAGCAGTGAGGGGTCGGGAGTGGAGCAATGAGGGGTCGGGAGTGGTGCAGTGAGGGGTCGGGAGAGGAGCAGAGAGGGGTCGGGAGTGGAGCAGTGAGAGGTCGGGAGTGGAGCAGTGAGGGGTCAGGAGTGGAGCAGTGAGGGGTCGGAGGGGAGCAGTGAGGGGTCGGGAGCGAAGCAGTGAGAGGACGGGAGAGGAGCAGTGAGGGGCCGGGAATGGAGCAGTGAGGGGTCGGGAGTGGAGCAGTGAGCGGTCGGGAGGGGGGCAGTGAGGGGTCGGGAGTGGAGCAGTGAGGGGTCGGGAGTGGAGCAGTGAGGGGTCGTGAGGGGAACAGTGAGGGGTCGTGAGTGGAGCAATGAGGGGTCGGGAGTGGAGCAGTGAGGGGTCGGAGTTGAGCAGTGAGGGGTCGGGTGGAGCAGTGAGAGGTCGGGTGGAGTAGTGAGGGGTCGGGAGTGGAGCAGTGAGGGGTTGGGAGGGGAGCAGTGAGGGGTCGGGAGTGGAGCAGTGAGAGGTCGGGAGTGGAGCAGTGAGGGGTCAGGAGTGGAACAGTGAGAGGTCGGGTGGAGTAGTGAGGGGTCGGGAGTGGAGCAGTGAAGGGTCGGGAGTGGAGCAGTGAGGCGTCGTGGAGGGAGCTGTGAGGGGTCGGGAGTGGAGCAGGAGTGGTCGGGTGGAGCAGTGAGGGGTCGGGAAGAGAGCAGTGAGGGGTCGGGATGTGAGCAGTGAGGGGTCGGGAGGGGAGAAGTGAGGGGTCGGGAGGGGGGCAGTGAGGGGTCAGGAGTGGAGCAGTGAGGGGTCGTGAGTGGAGCAGTGAGGGGTTGTGAGGGGCACAGTGAGGGGTCGATAGTGGAGCAGTGAGGGGTCGGGAGTGGAGCAGTGAGGGGTCGGGATGTGAGCAGTGAGGGGTCGGGAGGGGAGAAGTGAGGGGTCGGAAGTGAAGCAGTGAGGGGTCGGGAGTGGAGCAGCGAGGTGTCGGGAGTGGAGAAATGAGGGGTCGTGGAGGGAGCTGTGAGGGGTCGGGAGTGGAGCAGGAGGGGTCGGGTGGAGCAGTGAGGGGTCGGGAAGGGAGCAGTGAAGGGTCGGGAGAGGAGCAGAGAGGGGTCGGGAGTGGAGCAGTGAGAGGTCGGGACTGGAGCAGTGAGGGGTCAGGAGTGGAGCAGTGAGGGGTCGGAGGGGAGCAGTGAGGGGTCGGGGTGGAGCAGTGAGGGGTCGGGAGAGGAGCAGAGAGGGGTCGGGAGTGGAGCAGTGAGAGGTCGGGACTGGAGCAGTGAGGGGTCAGGAGTGCAGCAGTGAGGGGTCGGAGGGGAGCAGTGAGGGGTCGGAGGGGAGCAGTGAGGGGTCGGGGTGGAGCAGTGAGGGGTCAGGAGTGGAGCAGTGAGGGGCCGGGAATGGAGCAGTGAGGGGTCGGGAGTGGAGCAGTGAGCGGTCGGGAGGGGGGCAGTGAGGGGTCGGGAGTGGAGCAGTGAGGGGTCGGGAGTGGAGCAGTGAGGGGTCGTGAGGGGAACAGTGAGGGGTCGTGAGTGGAGCAATGAGGGGTCGGGAGTGGAGCAGTGAGGGGTCGGAGTTGAGCAGTGAGGGGTCGGGTGGAGCAGTGAGAGGTCGGGTGGAGTAGTGAGGGGTCGGGAGTGGAGCAGTGAGGGGTTGGGAGGGGAGCAGTGAGGGGTCGGGAGTGGAGCAGTGAGAGGTCGGGAGTGGAGCAGTGAGGGGTCAGGAGTGGAACAGTGAGAGGTCGGGTGGAGTAGTGAGGGGTCGGGAGTGGAGCAGTGAAGGGTCGGGAGTGGAGCAGTGAGGCGTCGTGGAGGGAGCTGTGAGGGGTCGGGAGTGGAGCAGGAGTGGTCGGGTGGAGCAGTGAGGGGTCGGGAAGAGAGCAGTGAGGGGTCGGGATGTGAGCAGTGAGGGGTCGGGAGGGGAGAAGTGAGGGGTCGGGAGGGGGGCAGTGAGGGGTCAGGAGTGGAGCAGTGAGGGGTCGTGAGTGGAGCAGTGAGGGGTTGTGAGGGGCACAGTGAGGGGTCGATAGTGGAGCAGTGAGGGGTCGGGAGTGGAGCAGTGAGGGGTCGGGATGTGAGCAGTGAGGGGTCGGGAGGGGAGAAGTGAGGGGTCGGAAGTGAAGCAGTGAGGGGTCGGGAGTGGAGCAGCGAGGTGTCGGGAGTGGAGAAATGAGGGGTCGTGGAGGGAGCTGTGAGGGGTCGGGAGTGGAGCAGGAGGGGTCGGGTGGAGCAGTGAGGGGTCGGGAAGGGAGCAGTGAAGGGTCGGGAGAGGAGCAGAGAGGGGTCGGGAGTGGAGCAGTGAGAGGTCGGGACTGGAGCAGTGAGGGGTCAGGAGTGGAGCAGTGAGGGGTCGGAGGGGAGCAGTGAGGGGTCGGGGTGGAGCAGTGAGGGGTCGGGAGAGGAGCAGAGAGGGGTCGGGAGTGGAGCAGTGAGAGGTCGGGACTGGAGCAGTGAGGGGTCAGGAGTGCAGCAGTGAGGGGTCGGAGGGGAGCAGTGAGGGGTCGGAGGGGAGCAGTGAGGGGTCGGGGTGGAGCAGTGAGGGGTCAGGAGTGGAGCAGTGAGGGGTCGGGAGGGGAGCAGTGAGGGGTCAGGAATGGATCAGTGAGGGGTCAGTAGTGGAGCAGTGAGGGGCCGGGAGTGGAGCAGTGAGGGGTCAGGAGTGAAGCAGTGAGGGGTCAGGAGTGGAGCAGTGAGGGGTCAGGTGTGGAGCAGTGAGGAGTCAGGAGTGGAGCAGTGAGGGGTCGGGAGGGGAGCAGTGAGGGGTCAGGAGTGGAGCAGTGAGGGGTCGGGAGTGGAGCAGTGAGGGGTCGGAGTTGAGCAGTGAGGGGTTGGGTGGAGAAGTCAGAGGTCGGGTGGAGTAGTGAGGGGTCGGGAGTGGAACAGTGAGGGTTTGGGAGGGGAGCAGTGAGGGGTCGGGAGTGGAGCAGTGAGAGATCGGGAGTGGAGCAGTGAGGGGTCAGGAGTGGAGCAGTGAGGGGTCGGTGTGGAGCAGTGAGGGGTCGGGAGTGGAGCAATGAGGGGTCGGGAGTGGTGCAGTGAGGGGTCGGGAGAGGAGCAGAGAGGGGTCGGGAGTGGAGCAGTGAGAGGTCGGGAGTGGAGCAGTGAGGGGTCAGGAGTGGAGCAGTGAGGGGTCGGAGGGGAGCAGTGAGGGGTCGGGAGCGAAGCAGTGAGAGGACGGGAGAGGAGCAGTGAGGGGTCGGGAATGGAGCAGTGAGGGGTCGGGAGTGGAGCAGTGAGCGGTCGGGAGGGGGGCAGTGAGGGGTCGGGAGTGGAGCAGTGAGGGGTCGGGAGTGGAGCAGTGAGGGGTCGTGAGGGGAACAGTGAGGGGTCGTGAGTGGAGCAATGAGGGGTCGGGAGTGGAGCAGTGAGGGGTCGGAGTTGAGCAGTGAGGGGTCGGGTGGAGCAGTGAGAGGTCGGGTGGAGTAGTGAGGGGTCGGGAGTGGAGCAGTGAGGGGTTGGGAGGGGAGCAGTGAGGGGTCGGGAGTGGAGCAGTGAGAGGTCGGGAGTGGAGCAGTGAGGGGTCAGGAGTGGAACAGTGAGAGGTCGGGTGGAGTAGTGAGGGGTCGGGAGTGGAGCAGTGAAGGGTCGGGAGTGGAGCAGTGAGGCGTCGTGGAGGGAGCTGTGAGGGGTCGGGAGTGGAGCAGGAGTGGTCGGGTGGAGCAGTGAGGGGTCGGGAAGAGAGCAGTGAGGGGTCGGGATGTGAGCAGTGAGGGGTCGGGAGGGGAGAAGTGAGGGGTCGGGAGGGGGGCAGTGAGGGGTCAGGAGTGGAGCAGTGAGGGGTCGGGAGTGGAGCAGTGAGGGGTTGTGAGGGGCACAGTGAGGGGTCGATAGTGGAGCAGTGAGGGGTCGGGAGTGGAGCAGTGAGGGGTCGGGATGTGAGCAGTGAGGGGTCGGGAGGGGAGAAGTGAGGGGTCGGAAGTGAAGCAGTGAGGGGTCGGGAGTGGAGCAGCGAGGTGTCGGGAGTGGAGAAATGAGGGGTCGTGGAGGGAGCTGTGAGGGGTCGGGAGTGGAGCAGGAGGGGTCGGGTGGAGCAGTGAGGGGTCGGGAAGGGAGCAGTGAAGGGTCGGGAGAGGAGCAGAGAGGGGTCGGGAGTGGAGCAGTGAGAGGTCGGGACTGGAGCAGTGAGGGGTCAGGAGTGGAGCAGTGAGGGGTCGGAGGGGAGCAGTGAGGGGTCGGGGTGGAGCAGTGAGGGGTCGGGAGAGGAGCAGAGAGGGGTCGGGAGTGGAGCAGTGAGAGGTCGGGACTGGAGCAGTGAGGGGTCAGGAGTGCAGCAGTGAGGGGTCGGAGGGGAGCAGTGAGGGGTCGGAGGGGAGCAGTGAGGGGTCGGGGTGGAGCAGTGAGGGGTCGGGAGAGGAGCAGAGAGGGGTCGGGAGTGGAGCAGTGAGGGTCAGGAGTGCAGCAGTGAGGGGTCGGAGGGGAGCAGTGAGGGGTCGGGAGTGGAGCAGTGAGGGGTCGGGAGTGGAGCAGTGAGGGGTCGGGAGAGGAGCAGAGAGGGGTCGGGAGTGGAGCAGTGAAGGGTCAGGAGTGGAGCAGTAAGGGGTCAGGAGTGGAGCAGTGAGAGGTCGGGAGTGGAGCAGTGAGGGGTCAGGAGTGGAGCAGTAAGGGGTCGGAGGGGAGCAGTGAGGGGTCGGAGGGGAGCAGTGAGGGGTCGGGAGAGGAGCAGAGAGGGGTCGGGAGTGGAGCAGTGAGGGGTCAGGAGTGGAGCAGTGAGGGGTCGGATGGCAGCAGTGAGGGGTCGGAGGGTAGCAGTGACGGGTCGGGAGTGGAGCAGTGAGGGGTCGGTAGTGGAGCAGTGAGGGGTCGGGAGAGGAGCAGAGAGGGGTCCGGAGTGGAGCAGTGAGGGGTCAGGAGTGGAGCAGTAAGGGGTCAGGAGTGGTGCAGTGAGAGGTCGGAGGGGAGCAGTGAGGGGTCGGAGGGGATCAGTGAGGGGTCGGGAGTGGAGCAGTGAGGGGTCGGGAGTGGAGCAGTGAGAGGACGGGAGAGGAGCAGAGAGGGGTCGGGAGTGGAGCAGTGATGGGTCGGAGGGGAGCAGTGACGGGTCGGGAGTGGAGCAGTGAGGGGTCGGGATGTGACCAGTGAGGGGTCGGGAGGGGAGAAGTGAGGGATTGGAAGTCAAGCAGTGAGGGGTCGGGAGTGGAGCAGCGAGGTGTCAGGAGTGGATAAGTGAGGAGTCGTGGAGGGAGCTGTGAGGGGTCGGGAGTGGAGCAGGAGGGGTCGGGTGGAGCAGTGAGGGGTCAGGAGTGGAGCAGTGAGGGGTCAGGAGTGGAGCAGTGAGGGGTCGGAGTTGAGCAGTGAGGGGTTGGGTGGAGAAGTCAGAGGTCGGGTGGAGTAGTGAGGGGTCGGGAGTGGAGCAATGAGGGGTTGGGAGGGGAGCAGTGAGGGGTCGGGAGTGGAGCAGTGAGAGATCGGGAGTGGAGCAGTGAGGGGTCAGGAGTGGAGCAGTGAGGGGTCGGTGTGGAGCAGTGAGGGGTCGGGAGTGGAGCAGTGAGGGGTCGGGAGTGGTGCAGTGAGGGGTCGGGAGAGGAGCAGAGAGGGGTCGGGAGTGGAGCACTGAGAGGTCGGGAGTGGAGCAGTGAGGGGTCGGGAATAGAGCAGTGAGGGGTCGGGAGTGGAGCAGTGAGCGGTCGGGAGGGGGGCAGTGAGGGGTCGGGAGCGGAGCAGTGAGGGGTCGGTAGTGGAGCAGTGAGGGGTCGGGAGTGGAGCAGTGAGGGGTCAGGTGGGGAGCACTGAGGGGTCGGGAGGGGAAGAGTGAAGGGTCGGGAGTGGAGCAGTGAGGGGTCGGGAGTGGAGCAGTGAGTGGTCGGCAGGCAGCAGTGAGGGGTTGGGAGGGTAGAAGTGAGGGGTCGGGAGTGGAGCAGTGAGTGGTCGCGAGTGGATCAGTGATGGGTCGGGAGGGGAGAAGTGAGGGGTCGGAGGGGAGCAGTGAGGGGTCGGGAGTGGAGCAGTGAGGGGTCGGGAGTGGAGCAGTGAGGGGTCGGGAGAGGAGGAGTGAGGGGTCCGGAGTGGAGCAGTGAGGGGTCAGGAGTGGAGCAGTAAGGGGTCATGAGTGGCGCAGCGAGAGGTCGGGAGTGGAGTAGTGAGGGGTCAGGAGTGGAGCAGTGAGGGGTCGGAGGGGTTCAGTGCGGGGTCGGAGATGAGCAGTGACGGGTCGGGAGTGGAGCAGTGAGGGGTCGGGATGTGAGCAGTGAGGGGTCGGGAGGGGAGCAGTGAGGGGTCAGGAGTGGATCAGTGAGGGGTCAGTAGTCGAGCAGTGAGGGGTCGGGAGTGGAGCAGTGAGGGGTCAGGAGTGGAGCAGTGAGGGGTCAGGAGTGGAGCAGTGAGGGGTCAGGAGTGGAGCAGTGAGGGGTCACGAGTGGAGCAGTGAGGGGTCGGAAGAGGAGCAGAGAGGGGTCGGGAGTGGAGCAGTGAAGGGTCAGGAGTGGAGCAGTAAGGGGTCAGGAGTGGAGCAGTGAGAGGTCGGGAGTGGAGCAGTGAGGGGTCAGGAGTGGAGCAGTGAGGGTTCGGAGGGGAGCAGTGAGGAGTCGGAGGGGAGCAGTGAGGGGTCGGGAGAGGAGCAGAGAAGGGTCGGGAGTGGAGCAGTGAGGGGTCAGGAGTGGAGCAGTGAGGGGTCGGAGGGCAGCAGTGAGGGGTCGGAGGGGAGCAGTGAGAGGTCGGGAGTGGAGCAGTGAGGGGTCGGGAGAGGAGCAGAGAGGGGTCCGGAGTGGAGCAGTGAGGGGTCAGGAGTGGAGCAGTAAGGGGTCAGAAGTGGCTCTGTGAGAGGTCGGGAGTGGAGCAGTGAGGGGTCACGAGTGGAACAGTGAGGGGTCGGAGGGGAGCAGTGAGGGGTCGGAGGGGATCAGTGAGGGGTCGGGACTGGAGCAGTGAGGGGTCCGGAGTGGAGCAGTGAGGGGACGGGAGAGGAGCAGAGAGGGGTCGGGAGTGGAGCAGTGATGGGTCGGAGGGGAGCAGTGACGGGTCGGGAGTGGAGCAGTGAGGGGTCAGGAGTGGAGCAGTGAGGGTTCGGAGGGGAGCAGTGAGGAGTCGGAGGGGAGCAGTGAGGGGTCGGGAGAGGAGCAGAGAGGGGTCGGGAGTGGAGCAGTGAGGGGTCAGGAGTGGAGCAGTGAGGGGTCGGAGGGCAGCAGTGAGGGGTCGGAGGGGAGCAGTGAGAGGTCGGGAGTGGAGCAGTGAGGGGTCGGGAGTGGAGCAGTGAGGGGTCGGGAGAGGAGCAGAGAGGGGTCCGGAGTGGAGCAGTGAGGGGTCAGGAGTGGAGCAGTAAGGGGTCAGAAGTGGCTCTGTGAGAGGTCGGGAGTGGAGCAGTGAGGGGTCAGGAGTGGAACAGTGAGGGGTCGGAGGGGAGCAGTGAGGGGTCGGAGGGGATCAGTGAGGGGTCGGGACTGGAGCAGTGAGGGGTCCGGAGTGGAGCAGTGAGGGGACGGGAGAGGAGCAGAGAGGGGTCGGGAGTGGAGCAGTGATGGGTCTTGGGGAGCAATGACGGGTCGAGAGTGGAGCAGTGAGGGGTCGGGATGTCAGCAGTGACGGGTCGGGAGGGGAGAAGTGAGTGGTCGGAAGTGAAGCAGTGAGGGGTCGGGAGTGGAGCAGCGAGGTGTCGGGAGTGGAGAAGTGAGGGGTCGTGGAGGGAGCTGTGAGGGGTCGGGAGTGGAGCAGGAGGGGTCGGGTGGAGCAGTGAGGTGTCGGGAAAGGAGCAGTGAGGGGTCGGGATGTGAGCAGTGAGGGCTTGGGAGGGGAGAAGTGAGGGGTCGGGAGGGGGGCAGTGAGGGGTCGGGAAAGGAGCAGTGAGGGGTCAGGAGTGGAGCAGTGAAGGGTCAGGAGTGGAGCAGTGAGGGGTCGGGAGTGGAGCAGTGAGGGGTCGGGTGGAGCAGTGAGGGGTCAGGAGTGGAGCTGTGAGCGGTCGCGTGTGGACCAGTGAGGGGTCAGGTGGGGAAAATGACGGGTTCGGAGGGGAAGAGTGAGGGGTCGGGGTGGAGCAGTGAGGGGTCGGGAGTGGAGCAGTGAGGGATCGGGAGTGGAGCAGTGAGGGGTTGGCAGGGGTGTAGTGAGGGGTCGGGATGAAGCAGTGAGGTGTCGGGAGTGGAGCAGTGAGGGGTCGGGAGCGGAGCAGTGAGGGGTCGGTAGTGGAGCAGTGAGGGGTCGGGAGTGGAGCAGTGAGGGGTCAGGTGGGGAGCACTGAGGGGTCGGGAGGGGAAGAGTGAAGGGTCGGGAGTGGAGCAGTGAGGGGTCGGGAGTGGAGCAGTGAGTGGTCGGCAGGCAGCAGTGAGGGGTTGGGAGGGTAGAAGTGAGGGGTCGGGAGTGGAGCAGTGAGTGGTCGCGAGTGGATCAGTGATGGGTCGGGAGGGGAGAAGTGAGGGGTCGGAGGGGAGCAGTGAGGGGTCGGGAGTGGAGCAGTGAGGGGTCGGGAGTGGAGCAGTGAGGGGTCGGGAGAGGAGGAGTGAGGGGTCCGGAGTGGAGCAGTGAGGGGTCAGGAGTGGAGCAGTAAGGGGTCAGGAGTGGCGCAGTGAGAGGTCGGGAGTGGAGTAGTGAGGGGTCAGGAGTGGAGCAGTGAGGGGTCGGAGGGGTTCAGTGCGGGGTCGGAGATGAGCAGTGACGGGTCGGGAGTGGAGCAGTGAGGGGTCGGGATGTGAGCAGTGAGGGGTCGGGAGGGGAGAAGTGAGGGGTCGGAAGTGAAGCAGTGAGGGGTCGGGAGTGGAGCAGCGAGGTGTTGGGTGTGGAGAAGTGAGGGGTCGTGGAGGGAGCTGTGAGGGGTCGGGAGTGGAGCAGGATGGGTCGGGTGGAGCAGTGAGGGGTCGGGAAAGGAGCAGTAAGTGGTCGGGATGTGAGCAGTGAGGCCTCGGGAGGGGAGAAGTGAGGGGTCGGGAGGGGGGCAGTGAGGGGTCGGGAGTGGAGCAGTAAGGGATCGGGAGTGGAGCAGTGAGGGGTCGTGAGGGGAACAGTGAGGGGTCGTGAGTGGAGCAGTGAGGGATCGGGAGTGGAGCAGTGAGGTGTCAGGAGTGGAGCAGTGAGGGGTCGGGAGGGGAGCAGTGAGGGGTCAGGAGTGGATCAGTGAGTGGTCAGTAGTCGAGCAGTGAGGGGTCGGGAGTGGAGCAGTGAGGGGTCAGGAGTGGAGCAGTGAGGGGTCAGGAGTGGAGCAGTGAGGGGTCAGGAGTGGAGCAGTGAGGGGTCAGGAGTGGAGCAGTGAGGGGTCGGGAGGGGAGCAGTGAGGGGTCAGGAGTGGAGCAGTGAGTGGTCGGGAGGGAGCAGTGAGGGGTCAGGAGTGGAACAGTGAGGGGTCGGTAGTGGAGCAGTCAGGGGTCGGAGTTGAGCAGTGAGGGGTCGGGTGGAGCAGTGAGAGGCTGGGTGGAGTAGTGAGGGGTCAGGAGTGGAGCAGTGAGGGGTTGGGAGGGAGCAGTGCGGGGTCGGGAGTGGAGCAGTGAGAGGTCGGGAGTGGAGCAGTGAGGGGTCAGGAGTGGAGCAGTGAGAGGTCGGGTGGAGTAGTGAGGGGTCGGGAGTGGAGGAGTGAGGGGTCGGGAGTGGAGCAGTGAGGGGTCGGGGTGGAGCAGTGAGGGATCGGGTGTGGAACAGTGAGGGGTCGGGAGTGGAGCAGTGAGGGGTCGGTGTGGAGCACTGAGGGATCGGGAGTGGAGCAGTGAGGGGTCGGGAGTGGAGCAGTGAGGGTCAGGAGTGGAGCAGTGAGTGGTCGGGAGTGGAGCAGTGAGGGGTCGGGAGAGCAGCAGAGAGGGGTCGGGAGTGGAGCAGTGAGAGGTCGGGAGTGGAGCAGTGAGGGGTCAGGAGTGGAGCAGTGAGGGGTCGGAGGGGAGCAGTGAGGGGTCGTGGGGGAGCAGTGAGGCGTCGGGAGACGAGCAGAGAGGGGTCGGGAGTGGAGCAGTGAGGGTCAGGAGTGGAGCAGTGAGGGGTCGGAGGGGAGCAGTGAAGGGTCGGGAGTGGAGCAGTGAGGGGTCGGGAGTGGAGCAGTGAGGGGTCGGAAGAGGAGCAGAGAGGGGTCGGGAGTGGAGCAGTGAAGGGTCAGGAGTGGAGCAGTAAGGGGTCAGGAGTGGAGCAGTGAGACGTCGGGAGTGGAGCAGTGAGGGGTCAGGAGTGGAGCAGTGAGGGTTCGGAGGGGAGCAGTGAGGGGTCGGAGGGGAGCAGTGAGGGGTCGGGAGAGGAGCAGAGAGGGGTCGGGAGTGGAGCAGTGAGAGGATGGGAGAGGACCAGAGAGGGGTCGGGAGTGGAGCAGTGATGGGTCGGAGGGGAGCAGTGACGGGTCGGGAGTGGAGCAGTGAGGGGTCGGGATGTGAGCAGTGAGGGGTCGGGAAGGGAGAAGTGAGGGGTCGGAAGTGAAGCAGTGAGGGGTCGGAAGTGGAGCAGCGAGGTGTTGGGAGTGGAGAAGTGAGGGGTCGTGGTGGGAGCTGTGAGGGGTCGGGAGTGGAGCAGGAGGGGTCGGGGGGAGCAGTGAGGGGTCGGGAAAGGAGCAGTGAGGGGTCGGGAGAGGAGCATAGAGGGGTTGGGAGTGGAGCAGTGAGAGGTCGGGAGTGGAGCAGTGAGGGGTCAGGAGTGGAGCAGTGAGGGGTCGGAGGGGAGCAGTGAGGGGTCGGGGGGGAGCAGTGAGGGGTCGGGAGAGGAGCAGAGAGGGGTCGGGAGTGGAGCAGTGATGGTCTGGAGTGGAGCATTGAGGGGTCGGAGGGGAGCAGTGAGGGTTCGGGAGTGGAGCAGTGAGGGGTCGGGAGTGGAGCAGTGAGGCGTCTGGAGAGGAGGAGAGAGGCGTCGGGAGTGGAGCAGTGAAGGGTCAGGAGTGGAGCAGTGAGGGGTCGGGAGTGGAGCAGCGAGGTGTCGGGAGTGGAGAAGTGAGGGGTCTGGAGTGGAGCAGTGAGGGTTCGGGAGTGGAGAAGTGAGGGGTCGGGAGTGGAGCAGTGAGGGGTCAGGAGTGGAGTAGTGAGGGGTCAGGAGTGGAGCAGTGAGGGTTCGGAGGGCAGCAGTGAGGGGTCGGGAGTGGAGCAGTGAGGGGTCGGTAGTGGAGCAGTGAGGGGTCGGAGGGGATCAGTGAGAGGTCGGGAGTGGAGCAGTGAGGGGTCGGGAGTGGAGCAGTGAGGGGACGGGAGAGGAGCAGAGAGGGGTCGGGAGTGGAGCAGTGATGGGTCGGAGGGGAGCAGTGATGGGTCGGGAGTGGAGCAGTGAGGGGTCGGGATGTGAGCAGTGAGGGGTCGGGAGGGGAGAAGTGAGGCGTCGGAAGTGAAGCAGTGAGGGGTCGGGAGTGGAGCAGCGAGGTGTCGGGAGTGGAGAAGTGAGGGGTCGGGAGTGGAGCAGTGAGGGGACGGGAGAGGAGCAGAGAGGGGTCGGGAGTGGAGCAGTGATGGGTCGGAGGGGAGAAGTGACGGGTCGGGAGTGGAGCAGTGAGGGGTCGGGATGTGAGCAGTGAGGGGTCGGGAGTGGAGCAGCGAGGTGTCGGGAGTGGAGAAGTGAGGGGTCGGGAGTGGAGCAGTGAGGGTTCGGGAGTGGAGCAGTGAGGGGTCGGGAGTGGAGCAGTGAGGGGTCGGGAAAGGAGCAGTGAGGGGTCAGGAGTGGAGCAGTGAATGGTCAGGAGTGGAGCAGTGCGGGGTCGTGAGTGGAGCAGTGAGGGGTCGGGTGGAGCAGTGAGGGGTCGGAAGGGAAGCAGGGAGGGGTCGGGAGTGGAGAAGTGAGGGGTCGGGTGGAGCAGTGAGGGGTCAGGAGTGGAGCTGTGAGGGGTCGGGTGTGGACCAGTGTGGGGTCAGGTGGGGAAAATGACGGGTTCGGAGGGGAAGAGTGAGGGGTCGGGGTGGAGCAGTGAGGGGTCGGGAGTGGAGCAGTGAGGGATCGGGAGTGGAGCAGTGAGGGGTTGGGAGGGGTGCAGTGAGGGGTCGTGATGGAGCATTGAGGTGTCGGGAGTGGAGCAGTGAGGGGTCGGGAGTGGAGCAGTGAGGGGTCGGGAGTGAAGCAGTGAGGGGTCGGGAGTGGAGCAGCGAGGTGTCGGGAGTGGAGAAGTGAGGGGTCGTGGAGGGAGCTGTGAGGGGTCGGGAGTGGAGCAGGAGGGGTCGGGTGGAGCAGTGAGGTGTCGGGAAAGGAACAGTGAGGGGTCGGGATGTGAGCAGTGAGGGCTTGGGAGGGGAGAAGTGAGGGGTCGGGAGAGGGGCAGTGAGGGGTCGGGAGTGGAGCAGTAAGGGATCGGGAGTGGAGCAGTGATGGGTCGTGAGGGGAACAGTGAGGGGTCGTGAGTGGAGCAGTGAGGGATCGGGAGTGGAGCAGTGAGGGGTCGGGAGTGAAGCAGTGAGGTGTCGGGAGTGGAGCAGTGAGGGGTCGGGAGTGGAGCAGTGAGGGGTCGGTGTGGAGCAGTGAGGGGTCGGGAGTGGAGCAGTGAGGGGTCGGGAGTGGAGCAGTGAGGGGTCGGGAGTGGAGCAGTGAGGGTCAGGAGTGGAGCAGTGAGTGGTCGGGAGTGGAGCAGTGAGGGGTCGGGAGAGGAGCAGAGAGGGGTCGGGAGTGGAGCAGTGAGAGGTCGGGAGTGGAGCAGTGAGGGGTCAGGAGTGGAGCAGTGAGGGGTCGGAGGGGAGCAGTGAGGGGTCGTGGGGGAGCAGTGAGGCGTCGGGAGAGGAGCAGAGAGGGGTCGGGAGTGGAGCAGTGAGGGTCAGGAGTGGAGCAGTGAGGGGTCGGAGGGGAGCAGTGAGGGGTCGGGAGTGGAGCAGTGAGGGGTCGGGAGTGGAGCAGTGAGGGGTCGGAAGAGGAGCAGAGAGGGGTCGGGAGTGGAGCAGTGAAGGGTCAGGAGTGGAGCAGTAAGGGGTCAGGAGTGGAGCAGTGAGAGGTCGGGAGTGGAGCAGTGAGGGGTCAGGAGTGGAGCAGTGAGGGTTCGGAGGGGAGCAGTGAGGAGTCGGAGGGGAGCAGTGAGGGGTCGGGAGAGGAGCAGAGAAGGGTCGGGAGTGGAGCAGTGAGGGGTCAGGAGTGGAGCAGTGAGGGGTCGGAGGGCAGCAGTGAGGGGTCGGAGGGGAGCAGTGAGAGGTCGGGAGTGGAGCAGTGAGGGGTCGGGAGAGGAGCAGAGAGGGGTCCGGAGTGGAGCAGTGAGGGGTCAGGAGTGGAGCAGTAAGGGGTCAGAAGTGGCTCTGTGAGAGGTCGGGAGTGGAGCAGTGAGGGGTCAGGAGTGGAACAGTGAGGGGTCGGAGGGGAGCAGTGAGGGGTCGGAGGGGATCAGTGAGGGGTCGGGACTGGAGCAGTGAGGGGTCCGGAGTGGAGCAGTGAGGGGACGGGAGAGGAGCAGAGAGGGGTCGGGAGTGGAGCAGTGATGGGTCGGAGGGGAGCAGTGACGGGTCGGGAGTGGAGCAGTGAGGGGTCAGGAGTGGAGCAGTGAGGGTTCGGAGGGGAGCAGTGAGGAGTCGGAGGGGAGCAGTGAGGGGTCGGGAGAGGAGCAGAGAGGGGTCGGGAGTGGAGCAGTGAGGGGTCAGGAGTGCAGCAGTGAGGGGTCGGAGGGCAGCAGTGAGGGGTCGGAGGGGAGCAGTGAGAGGTCGGGAGTGGAGCAGTGAGGGGTCGGGAGTGGAGCAGTGAGGGGTCGGGAGAGGAGCAGAGAGGGGTCCGGAGTGGAGCAGTGAGGGGTCAGGAGTGGAGCAGTAAGGGGTCAGAAGTGGCTCTGTGAGAGGTCGGGAGTGGAGCAGTGAGGGTTCAGGAGTGGAACAGTGAGGGGTCGGAGGGGAGCAGTGAGGGGTCGGAGGGGATCAGTGAGGGGTCGGGACTGGAGCAGTGAGGGGTCCGGAGTGGAGCAGTGAGGGGACGGGAGAGGAGCAGAGAGGGGTTGGGAGTGGAGCAGTGATGGGTCGGAGGGGAGCAATGACGGGTCGGGAGTGGAGCAGTGAGGGGTCGGGATGTGAGCAGTGAGGGGTCGGGAGGGGAGAAGTGAGTGGTCGGAAGTGAAGCAGTGAGGGGTCGGGAGTGGAGCAGCGAGGTGTCGGGAGTGGAGAAGTGAGGGGTCGTGGAGGGAGCTGTGAGGGGTCGGGAGTGGAGCAGGAGGGGTCGGGTGGAGCAGTGAGGTGTCGGGAAAGGAGCAGTGAGGGGTCGGGATGTGAGCAGTGAGGGCTTGGGAGGGGAGAAGTGAGGGGTCGGGAGGGGGGCAGTGAGGGGTCGGGAGTGGAGCAGTAAGGGATCGGGAGTGGAGCAGTGATGGGTCGTGAGGGGAACAGTGAGGGGTCGTGAGTGGAGCAGTGAGGTGTCAGGAGTGGAGCAGTGAGGGGTCGGGAGGGGAGCAGTGAGGGGTCAGGAGTGGATCAGTGAGGTGTCAGTAGTGAAGCAGTGAGGGGTCGGGAGTGGAGCAGTGAGGGGTCAGGAGTGGAGCAGTGAGGGGTCAGGAGTGGAGCAGTGAGGGGTCAGGAGTGGAGCAGTGAGGGGTCAGGAGTGGAGAACTGAGGGGTCGGGAGGGGAGCAGTGAGGGGTCAGGAGTGGAGCAGTGAGGGGTCGGGAGGGAGCAGTGAGGGGTCAGGAGTGGAACAGTGAGGGGTCGGTAGTGGAGCAGTCAGGGGTCGGAGTTGAGCAGTGAGGGGTCGGGTGGAGCAGTGAGAGGTCGGGAGTGGAGCAGTGAAGGGTCGGGAGTGGAGCAGTGAGGCGTCGTGGAGGGAGCTGTGAGGGGTCGGGAGTGGAGCAGGAGGGGTCGGGTGGAGCAGTGAGGGGTCGTGAAGGGAGCAGTGAGGGGTCGGGATGTGAGCAGTGAGGGGTCGGGAGGGGAGAAGTGAGGGGTCGGGAGGGGGGCAGTGAGGGGTCAGGAGTGGAGCAGTGAGGGGTCGGGAGTGGAGCAGTGAGGGGTTGTGAGGGGCACAGTGAGGGGTCGTTAGTGGAGCAGTGAGGGGTCGGGAGTGGAGCAGTGAGGGGTCGGGATGTGAGCAGTGAGGGGTCGGGCGGGGAGAAGTGAGGGGTCGGAAGTGAAGCAGTGAGGGGTCGGGAGTGGAGCAGCGAGGTGTCGGGAGTGGAGAAATGAGGGGTCGTGGAGGGAGCTGTGAGTGGTCGGTAGTGGAGCAGGAGGGGTCGGGTGGAGCAGTGAGGGGTCTGGAAGGGAGCAGTGAGGGGTCGGGAGAGGAGCAGAGAGGGGTCGGGAGTGGAGCAGTGAGAGGTCGGGACTGGAGCAGTGAGGGGTCAGGAGTGGAGCAGTGAGGGGTCGGAGGGGAGCAGTGAGGGGTCGGGGTGGAGCAGTGAGGGGTCGGGAGAGGAGCAGAGAGGGGTCGGGAGTGGAGCAGTGAGAGGTCGGGACTGGAGCAGTGAGGGGTCAGGAGTGCAGCAGTGAGGGGTCGGAGGGGAGCAGTGAGGCGTCGGAGGGGAGCAGTGAGGGGTCGGGGTGGAGCAGTGAGGGGTCGGGAGAGGAGCAGAGACGGGTCGGGAGTGGAGCAGTGAGGGTCAGGAGTGCAGCAGTGAGGGGTCGGAGGGGAGCAGTGAGGGGTCGGGAGTGGAGCAGTGAGGGGTCGGGAGTGGAGCAGTGAGGGGTCAGGAGAGGAGCAGAGAGGGGTCGGGAGTGGAGCAGTGAAGGGTCAGGAGTGGAGCAGTAAGGGGTCAGGATTGGAGCAGTGAGAAGTCGGGAGTGGAGCAGTGAGGGGTGAGGAGTGGAGCAGTGAGGGATCGGAGGGGAGCAGTGAGGGGTCGGAGGGGAGCAGTGAGGGGTCGGGAGAGGAGCAGAGAGGGGTCGGGAGTGGAGCAGTGAGGGGTCAGGAGTGGAGCAGTGAGGGGTCGGATGGCAGCAGTGAGGTGTCGGAGGGTAGCAGTGACGGGTCGGGAGTGGAGCAGTGAGGGGTCGGTAGTGGAGCAGTGAGGGGTCGGGAGAGGAGCAGAGAGGGGTCCGGAGTGGAGCAGTGAGGGGTCAGGAGTGGAGCAGTAAGGGGTCAGGAGTGGTGCAGTGAGAGGTCGGAGGGGAGCAGTGAGGGGTCGGAGGGGATCAGTGAGGGGTCGGGAGTGGAGCAGTGAGGGGTCGGGAGTGGAGCAGTGAGAGGACGGGAGAGGAGCAGAGAGGGGTCGGGAGTGGAGCAGTGATGGGTCGGAGGGGAGCAGTGACGGGTCGGGAGTGGAGCAGTGAGGGGTCGGGATGTGACCAGTGAGGGGTCGGGAGGGGAGAAGTGAGGGGTTGGAAGTCAAGCAGTGAGGGGTCGGGAGTGGAGCAGCGAGGTGTCAGGAGTGGAGAAGTGAGGGGTCGTGGAGGGAGCTGTGAGGGGTCGGGAGTGGAGCAGGAGGGGTCGGGTGGAGCAGTGAGGGGTCGGGAGGGGAAAAGTGAGGGGTCGCGAGGCGGGCAGTGAGGGGTCGGGAGTGGAGCAGTGAGGGGTCGGTAGTGGAGCAGTGAGGGGTCGTGAGGGGAAAGGTGAGGGGTCGTGAGTGGAGCAGTGAGAGATCGGGAGTGGAGCAGTGAGGGGTCAGGAGTGGAGCAGTGAGGGGTCGGGAGGGGAGCAGTGAGGTGTCAGGAGTGGATCAGTGAGGGGTCAGTAGTGGAGCAATGAGGGGCCGGGAGTGGAGCAGTGAGGGGTCAGGAGTGAAGCAGTGAGGGGTCAGGAGTGGAGCAGTGAGGGGTCAGGAGTGGAGCAGTGAGGAGTCAGGAGTGGAGCAGTGAGGGGTCGGGAGGGGAGCAGTGAGGCGTCAGGAGTGGAGCAGTGAGGGGTCGGGAGTGGAGCAGTGAGGGGTCGGAGTTCAGCAGTGAGGGGTTGGGTGGAGAAGTCAGAGGTCGGGTGGAGTAGTGAGGGGTCGGGAGTGGAGCAGTGAGGGGTTGGGAGGGGAGCAGTGAGGGGTCGGGAGTGGAGCAGTGAGAGATCGGGAGTGGAGCAGTGAGGGGTCAGAAGTGGAGCAGTGAGGGGTCGGTGTGGAGCAGTGAGGGGTCGGGAGTGGAGCAGTGAGGGGTCGGGAGTGGTGCAGTGAGGGGTCGGGAGAGGAGCAGAGAGGGGTCGGGAGTGGAGCAGTGAGAGGTCGGGAGTGGAGCAGTGAGGGGTCAGGAGTGGAGCAGTGAGGGGTCGGAGGGGAGCAGTGAGGGGTCGGGAGCGAAGCAGTGAGAGGACGGGAGAGGAGCAGTGAGGGGTCGGGAATGGAGCAGTGAGGGGTCGGGAGTGGAGCAGTGAGGGGTCGGGGGGGGCAGTGAGGGGTCGGGAGTGGAGCAGTGAGGGGTCGGGAGTGGAGCAGTGAGGGGTCGTGAGGGGAACAGTGAGGGGTCGTGAGTGGAGCAGTGAGGGATCGGGAGTGGAGCAGTGAGGGGTCAGGAGTGGAGCAGTGAGGGGTCGGGAGGGGAGAAGTGAGGGGTCAGGAGTCGATCAGTGAGGGGTCAGTAGTGGAGCAGTGAGGGGTCGGGAGTGGAGCAGTGAGGGGTCAGGAGTGGAGCAGTGAGGGGTCAGGAGTGGAGCAGTGAGGGGTCAGGAGTGGAGCAGTGAGGGGTCAGGAGTGGAGCAGTGAGGGGTCGGGAGGGGAGCAGTGAGGGGTCAGGAGTGGAGCAGTGAGGGGTTGGGAGGGAGCAGTGAGGGGTCAGGAGTGGAACAGTGAGGGGTCGGGAGTGGAGCAGTGAGGGGTCGGAGTTGAGCAGTGAGGGGTCGGGTGGAGCAGTGAGAGGTCGGGTGGAGTAGTGAGGGGTCGGGAGTGGAGCAGTGAGGGGTCGGGAGGGGAGCAGTGAGGGGTCGGGAGTGGAGCAGTGAGAGGTCGGGAGTGGAGCAGTGAGGGGTCAGGAGTGGAGCAGTGAGAGGTCGGGTGGAGTAGTGAGGGGTCGGGAGTGGAGCAGTGAGGGGTCGGGGTGGAGCAGTGAGGGATCGGGAGTGGAGCAGTGAGGGGTCGGGAGTGGAGCAGTGAGGGGTCGGTGTGGAGCAGTGAGGGGTCGGGAGTGGAGCAGTGAGGGGTCCGGAGTGGAGCAGTGAGGGGTCGGGAGTGGAGCAGTGAGGTGTCAGGAGTGGAGCAGTGAGTGGTCGGGAGTGGAGCCGTGAGGGGTCGGGAGAGGAGCAGAGAGGGGTCGGGAGTGGAGCAGTGAGAGGTCGGGAGTGGAGCAGTGAGTGGTCAGGAGTGGAGCAGTGAAGGGTCAGGAGTGGAGCAGTGATGGGTCGGGGGGGAGCAGTGAGGGGACGGGAGAGGAGCAGAGAGGGGTCGGGAGTGGAGCAGTGAGGGTCAGGAGTGGAGCAGTGAGGGGTCGGAGGGGAGCAGTGAGGGATCGGGAGTGGAGCAGTGAGGGGTCGGGAGTGGAGCAGTGAGGGGTCGGGTGAGGAGCAGAGAGGGGTCGGGAGTGGAGCAGTGAAGGGTCAGGAGTGGAGCAGTAAGGGGTCAGGAGTGGAGCAGTGAGAGGTCGGGAGTGGAGCAGTGAGGGGTCAGGAGTGGAGCAGTGAGGAGTCGGAGGGGAGCAGTGAGGGGTCGGAGGGGAGCAGTGAGGGGTCGGGAGAGGAGCAGAGAGGGGTCGGGAGTGGAGCAGTGAGGGGTCAGGAGTGGAGCAGTGAGGGGTCGGAGGGCAGCAGTGAGGGGTCGGAGGGGAGCAGTGAGGGGTCGGGAGTGGAGCAGTGAGGGGTCGGGAGTGGAGCAGTGAGGGCTCGGGAGAGGAGCAGAGAGGGGTCCGGAGTGGAGCAGTGAGGGGTCAGGCGTGGAGCAGTAAGGGGTCGGGAGTGGCGCAGTGAGAGGTCGGGAGTGGAGCAGTGAGCGGTCAGGAGTGGAGCAGTGAGGGGTCGGACGGGAGCAGTGAGGGGTCGGAGGGGATCAGTGAGGGTTCGGGAGTGGAGCAGTGAGGGGTCGGGAGTGGAGCAGTGAGAGGACGGGAGAGGAGCAGAGAGGGGTCGGGAGTGGAGCAGTGATGGGTCGGAGGGGAGCAGTGACGGGTCGGGAGTGGAGCAGTGAGGGGTCGGGATGTGAGCAGTGAGGGGTCGGGAAGGGAGAAGTGAGGGGTCGGAAGTGAAGCAGTGAGGGGTCGGAAGTGGAGCAGCGAGGTGTCGGGAGTGGAGAAGTGAGGGGTCGTGGAGGGAGCTGTGAGGGGTCGGGAGTGGAGCAGGAGGGGTCGGTTGGAGCAGTGAGGGGTCGGGAAGGGAGCAGTGAGGGGTCGGGATGTGAGCAGTGAGGGGTCGGGAGAGGAGCAGAGAGGGGTTGGGAGTGGAGCAGTGAGAGGTCGGGAGTGGAGCAGTGAGGGGTCAGGAGTGGAGCAGTGAGGGGACGGAGGGGAGCAGTGAGGGGTCGGGGGGGGAGCAGTGAGGGGTCGGCAGAGGAGCAGAGAGGGGTCGGGAGTGGAGCAGTGAGGGCCAGGAGTGGAGCAGTGAGGGGTCGGAGGGGAGCAGTGAGGGGTCGGGAGTGGAGCAGTGAGGGGTCGGGAGTGGAGCAGTGAGGCGCCGGGAGAGGAGGAGAGAGGGGTCGGGAGTGGAGCAGTGAAGGGTCAGGAGTGGAGCAGTAAGGGGTCAGGAGCGGAGCAGTGAGAGATCGGGAGTGGTTGTGAGGGGTCAGGAGTGGAGCAGTGAGGGGTCGGAGGGCAGCAGTGAGGTTCGGAGGGGAGCAGTGAGGGGTCGGGAGAGGAGCAGAGAGGGGTCGGGAGTGGAGCAGTGAGGGGTCTGGAGTGGAGCAGTGAGGGGTCGGAGGGCAGCAGTGAGGGGTCGGGAGTGGAGCAGTGAGGGGTCGGAGGGGATCAGTGAGGGGTCGGGAGTGGAGCAGTGAGGGGTCGGGAGTGGAGCAGTGAGGGGACGGGAGAGGAGCAGAGAGGGGTCGGGAGTGGAGCAGTGATGGGTCGGAGGGGAGCAGTGACGGGTCGGGAGTGGAGCAGTGAGGGGTCGGGATGTGAGCAGTGAGGGGTCGGAAGGGGAGAAGTGAGGCGTCGGAAGTGAAGCAGTGAGGGGTCGGGAGTGGAGCAGCGAGGTGTCGGGAGTGGAGAAGTGATGGGTCGGGAGTGGAGCAGTGAGGGTTCGGGAGTGGAGCAGTGTGGGGTCGGTGAGGGTAGCAGTGAGGGTTCGGGAGTGGAGCAGTGTGGGGTCGGTGAGTGGAGCAGTGAGGGGTCGGGAGTGGAGCAGTGTGGGGTCGGTGAGTGGAGCAGTGAGGGGTCAGGAGTGGAGCAGTGAGGGGTCGGGAAAGGAGCAGTGAGGGGTCAGGAGTGGAGCAGTGAAGGGTCAGGAGTGGAGCAGTGCGGGGTCGTGAGTGGAGCAGCGAGGGGTCGGAAGGGAAGCAGTGAGGGGTCGGGAGTGGAGCAGTGAGGGGTCGGGAGTGGAGCAGCGAGGTGTCGGGAGTGGAGAAGTGATGGGTCGGGAGTGGAGCAGTGAGGGTTCGGGAGTGGAGCAGTGTGGGGTCGGGAGTGGAGCAGTGAGGGGTCGGGAAAGGAGCAGTGAGGGGTCAGGAGTGGAGCAGTGAAGGGTCAGGAGTGGAGCAGTGCGGGGTCGTGAGTGGAGCAGCGAGGGGTCGGAAGGGAAGCAGTGAGGGGTCGGGAGTGGAGCAGTGAGGGGTCGGGTGGAGCAGTGAGGGGTCAGGAGTGGAGCTGTGAGGGGTCGGGTGTGGACCAGTGAGGGGTCAGGTGGGGAAAATGACGGGTTCGGAGGGGAAGAGTGAGGGGTCGGGGTGGAGCAGTGAGGGGTCGGGAGTGGAGCAGTGAGGGATCGGGAGTGGAGCAGTGAGGGGTTGGCAGGGGTGCAGTGAGGGGTCGGGATGAAGCAGTGAGGTGTCGGGAGTGGAGCAGTGAGGGGTCGGGAGTGGAGCAGTGAGGGGTCGGTAGTGGAGCAGTGAGGGGTCGGGAGTGGAGCAGTGAGGGGTCAGGTGGGGAGCACTGAGGGGTCGGGAGGGGAAGAGTGAAGGGTCGGGAGTGGAGCAGTGAGGGGTCGGGAGTGGAGCAGTGAGTGGTCGGCAGGCAGCAGTGAGGGTTTGGGAGGGTAGAAGTGAGGGGTCGGGAGTGGAGCAGTGAGTGGTCGCGAGTGGATCAGTGATGGGTCGGGAGGGGAGAAGTGAGGGGTCGGAGGGGAGCAGTGAGGGGTCGGGAGTGGAGCAGTGAGGGGTCGGGAGTGGAGCAGTGAGGGGTCGGGATAGGAGGAGTGAGGGGTCCGGAGTGGAGCAGTGAGGGGTCAGGAGTGGAGCAGTAAGGGGTCAGGAGTGGCGCAGTGAGAGGTCGGGAGTGGAGCAGTGAGGGGTCAGGAGTGGAGCAGTGAGGGGTCGGAGGGGTTCAGTGAGGGGTCGGAGATGAGCAGTGACGGGTCGGGAGTGGAGCAGAGAGGGGTCGGGATGTAAGCAGTGAGGGGTCAGGAGGGGAGAAGTGAGGGGTCGGAAGTGAAGCAGTGAGGGGTCGGGAGTGGAGCAGCGAGGTGTTGGGAGTGGAGAAGTGAGGGGTCGTGGAGGGAGCTGTGAGGGGTCGGGAGTGGAGCAGGATGGGTCGGGTGGAGCAGTGAGGGGTCGGGAAAGGAGCAGTAAGGGGTCGGGAGGCAGCAGTGAGGGTTTGGGAGGGTAGAAGTGAGGCCTCGGGAGGGGAGAAGTGAGGGGTCGGGAGGGGGGCAGTGAGGGGTCGGGAGTGGAGCAGTAAAGGGATCGGGAGTGGAGCAGTGAGGGGTCGTGAGGGGAACAGTGAGGGGTCGTGAGTGGAGCAGTGAGGGATCGGGAGTGGAGCAGTGAGGTGTCAGGAGTGGAGCAGTGAGGGGTCGGGAGGGGAGCAGTGAGGGGTCAGGAGTGGATCAGTGAGGGGTCAGTAGTCGAGCAGTGAGGGGTCGGGAGTGGAGCAGTGAGGGGTCAGGAGTGGAGCAGTGAGGGGTCAGGAGTGGAGCAGTGAGGGGTCAGGAGTGGAGCAGTGAGGGGTCAGGAGTGGAGCAGTGAGGGGTCGGTAGGGGAGCAGTGAGGGGTCAGGAGTGGAGCAGTGAGGAGTCGGGAGTGAGCAGTGAGGGGTCAGGAGTGGAACAGTGAGGGGTCGGTAGTGGAACAGTCAGGGGTCGGAGTTGAGCAGTGAGGGGTCGGGTGGAGCAGTGAGAGGCCGGGTGGAGTAGTGAGGGGACAGGAGTGGAGCAGTGAGGGGTTGGGAGGGGAGCAGTGAGGGGTCGGGAGTGGAGCAGTGAGAGGTCGGGAGTGGAGCAGTGAGGGGTCAGGAGTGGAGCAGTGAGAGGTCGGGTGGAGTAGTGAGGGGTCGGGAGTGGAGGAGTGAGGGGTCGGGGTGGAGCAGTGAGGGATCGGGTGTGGAACAGTGAGGGGTCGGGAGTGGAGCAGTGAGGGGTCGGTGTGGAGCAGTGAGGGGTCGGGAGTGGAGCAGTGAGGGGTCGGGAGTGGAGCAGTGAGGGTCAGGAGTGGAGCAGTGAGTGGTCGGGAGTGGAGCAGTGAGGGGTCGGGAGAGGAGCAGAGAGGGGTCGGGAGTGGAGCAGTGAGAGGTCGGGAGTGGAGCAGTGAGGGGTCAGAAGTGGAGCAGTGAGGGGTCGGAGGGGTTCAGTGAGGGGTCGGAGATGAGCAGTGACGGGTCGGGAGTGGAGCAGAGAGGGGTCGGGATGTAAGCAGTGAGGGGTCAGGAGGGGAGAAGTGAGGGGTCGGAAGTGAAGCAGTGAGGGGTCGGGAGTGGAGCAGCGAGGTGTTGGGAGTGGAGAAGTGAGGGGTCGTGGAGGGAGCTGTGAGGGGTCGGGAGTGGAGCAGGATGGGTCGGGTGGAGCAGTGAGGGGTCGGGAAAGGAGCAGTAAGGGGTCGGGAGGCAGCAGTGAGGGTTTGGGAGGGTAGAAGTGAGGCCTCGGGAGGGGAGAAGTGAGGGGTCGGGAGGGGGGCAGTGAGGGGTCGGGAGTGGAGCAGTAAGGGATCGGGAGTGGAGCAGTGAGGGGTCGTGAGGGGAACAGTGAGGGGTCGTGAGTGGAGCAGTGAGGGATCGGGAGTGGAGCAGTGAGGTGTCAGGAGTGGAGCAGTGAGGGGTCGGGAGGGGAGCAGTGAGGGGTCAGGAGTGGATCAGTGAGGGGTCAGTAGTCGAGCAGTGAGGGGTCGGGAGTGGAGCAGTGAGGGGTCAGGAGTGGAGCAGTGAGGGGTCAGGAGTGGAGCAGTGAGGGGTCAGGAGTGGAGCAGTGAGGGGTCAGGAGTGGAGCAGTGAGGGGTCGGGAGGGGAGCAGTGAGGGGTCAGGAGTGGAGCAGTGAGGGGTCGGGAGTGAGCAGTGAGGGGTCAGGAGTGGAACAGTGAGGGGTCGGTAGTGGAACAGTCAGGGGTCGGAGTTGAGCAGTGAGGGGTCGGGTGGAGCAGTGAGAGGCCGGGTGGAGTAGTGAGGGGACAGGAGTGGAGCAGTGAGGGGTTGGGAGGGGAGCAGTGAGGGGTCGGGAGTGGAGCAGTGAGAGGTCGGGAGTGGAGCAGTGAGGGGTCAGGAGTGGAGCAGTGAGAGGTCGGGTGGAGTAGTGAGGGGTCGGGAGTGGAGGAGTGAGGGGTCGGGGTGGAGCAGTGAGGGATCGGGTGTGGAACAGTGAGGGGTCGGGAGTGGAGCAGTGAGGGGTCGGTGTGGAGCAGTGAGGGGTCGGGAGTGGAGCAGTGAGGGGTCGGGAGTGGAGCAGTGAGGGTCAGGAGTGGAGCAGTGAGTGGTCGGGAGTGGAGCAGTGAGGGGTCGGGAGAGGAGCAGAGAGGGGTCGGGAGTGGAGCAGTGAGAGGTCGGGAGTGGAGCAGTGAGGGGTCAGAAGTGGAGCAGTGAGGGGTCGGAGGGGAGCAGTGAGGGGTCGTGGGGGAGCAGTGAGGCGTCGGGAGACGAGCAGCGAGGGGTCGGGAGTGGAGCAGTGAGGGTCAGGAGTGGAGCAGTGAGGGGTCGGAGGGGAGCAGTGAAGGGTCGGGAGTGGAGCAGTGAGGGGTCGGGAGTGGAGCAGTGAGGGGTCGGAAGAGGAGCAGAGAGGGGTCGGGAGTGGAGCAGTGAAGGGTCAGGAGTGGAGCAGTAAGGGGTCAGGAGTGGAGCAGTGAGAGGTCGGGAGTGGAGCAGTGAGGGGTCAGGAGTGGAGCAGTGAGGGTTCGGAGGGGAGCAGTGAGGGGTCGGAGGGGAGCAGTGAGGGGTCGGGAGAGGAGCAGAGAGGGGTCGGGAGTGGAGCAGTGAGAGGACGGGAGAGGACCAGAGAGGGGTCGGGAGTGGAGCAGTGATGGGTCGGAGGGGAGCAGTGACGGGTCGGGAGTGGAGCAGTGAGGGGTCGGAATGTGAGCAGTGAGGGGTCGGGAAGGGAGAAGTGAGGGGTCGGAAGTGAAGCAGTGAGGGGTCGGAAGTGGAGCAGCGAGGTGTCGGGAGTGGAGAAGTGAGGGGTCGTGGAGGGAGCTGTGAGGGGTCGGGAGTGGAGCAGGAGGGGTCGGGGGGAGCAGTGAGGGGTCGGGAAGGGAGCAGTGAGGGGTCGGGAGAGGAGCAGAGAGGGGTTGGGAGTGGAGCAGTGAGAGGTCGGGAGTGGAGCAGTGAGGGGTCAGGAGTGGAGCAGTGAGGGGTCGGAGGGGAGCAGTGAGGGGTCGGGGGGGAGCAGTGAGGGGTCGGGAGAGGAGCAGAGAGGAGTCGGGAGTGGAGCAGTGAGGGTCAGGAGTGGAGCAGTGAGGGGTCGGAGGGGAGCAGTGAGGGGTCGGGAGTGGAGCAGTGAGGGGTCGGGAGTGGAGCAGTGAGGCGTCGGGAGAGGAGGAGAGAGGCGTCGGGAGTGGAGCAGTGAAGGGTCAGGAGTGGAGCAGTGAGGGGTCAGGAGTGGAGCAGTGAGGGGTCAGGAGTGGAGCAGTGAGGGTTCGGAGGGGAGCAGTGAGGGGTCGGAGGGGAGCAGTGAGGGGTCGGAGGGGAGCAGTGAGGGGTCGGGAGAGGAGCAGAGAGGGGTCGGGAGTGGAGCAGTGAGAGGACGGGAGAGGACCAGAGAGGGGTCGGGAGTGGAGCAGTGATGGGTCGGAGGGGAGCAGTGACGGGTCGGGAGTGGAGCAGTGAGGGGTCGGAATGTGAGCAGTGAGGGGTCGGGAAGGGAGAAGTGAGGGGTCGGAAGTGAAGCAGTGAGGGGTCGGAAGTGGAGCAGCGAGGTGTCGGGAGTGGAGAAGTGAGGGGTCGTGGAGGGGAGCAGTGAGGGGTCAGGAGTGGAGCAGTGAGGGGTCGGGAGTGAGCAGTGAGGGGTCAGGAGTGGAACAGTGAGGGGTCGGTAGTGGAACAGTCAGGGGTCGGAGTTGAGCAGTGAGGGGTCGGGTGGAGCAGTGAGAGGCCGGGTGGAGTAGTGAGGGGACAGGAGTGGAGCAGTGAGGGGTTGGGAGGGGAGCAGTGAGGGGTCGGGAGTGGAGCAGTGAGAGGTCGGGAGTGGAGCAGTGAGGGGTCAGGAGTGGAGCAGTGAGAGGTCGGGTGGAGTAGTGAGGGGTCGGGAGTGGAGGAGTGAGGGGTCGGGGTGGAGCAGTGAGGGATCGGGTGTGGAACAGTGAGGGGTCGGGAGTGGAGCAGTGAGGGGTCGGTGTGGAGCAGTGAGGGGTCGGGAGTGGAGCAGTGAGGGGTCGGGAGTGGAGCAGTGAGGGTCAGGAGTGGAGCAGTGAGTGGTCGGGAGTGGAGCAGTGAGGGGTCGGGAGAGGAGCAGAGAGGGGTCGGGAGTGGAGCAGTGAGAGGTCGGGAGTGGAGCAGTGAGGGGTCAGAAGTGGAGCAGTGAGGGGTCGGAGGGGAGCAGTGAGGGGTCGTGGGGGAGCAGTGAGGCGTCGGGAGACGAGCAGCGAGGGGTCGGGAGTGGAGCAGTGAGGGTCAGGAGTGGAGCAGTGAGGGGTCGGAGGGGAGCAGTGAAGGGTCGGGAGTGGAGCAGTGAGGGGTCGGGAGTGGAGCAGTGAGGGGTCGGAAGAGGAGCAGAGAGGGGTCGGGAGTGGAGCAGTGAAGGGTCAGGAGTGGAGCAGTAAGGGGTCAGGAGTGGAGCAGTGAGAGGTCGGGAGTGGAGCAGTGAGGGGTCAGGAGTGGAGCAGTGAGGGTTCGGAGGGGAGCAGTGAGGGGTCGGAGGGGAGCAGTGAGGGGTCGGGAGAGGAGCAGAGAGGGGTCGGGAGTGGAGCAGTGAGAGGACGGGAGAGGACCAGAGAGGGGTCGGGAGTGGAGCAGTGATGGGTCGGAGGGGAGCAATGACGGGTCGGGAGTGGAGCAGTGAGGGGTCGGAATGTGAGCAGTGAGGGGTCGGGAAGGGAGAAGTGAGGGGTCGGAAGTGAAGCAGTGAGGGGTCGGAAGTGGAGCAGCGAGGTGTCGGGAGTGGAGAAGTGAGGGGTCGTGGAGGGAGCTGTGAGGGGTCGGGAGTGGAGCAGGAGGGGTCGGGGGGAGCAGTGAGGGGTCGGGAAGGGAGCAGTGAGGGGTCGGGAGAGGAGCAGAGAGGGGTTGGGAGTGGAGCAGTGAGAGGTCGGGAGTGGAGCAGTGAGGGGTCAGGAGTGGAGCAGTGAGGGGTCGGAGGGGAGCAGTGAGGGGTCGGGGGGGAGCAGTGAGGGGTCGGGAGAGGAGCAGAGAGGAGTCGGGAGTGGAGCAGTGAGGGTCAGGAGTGGAGCAGTGAGGGGTCGGAGGGGAGCAGTGAGGGGTCGGGAGTGGAGCAGTGAGGGGTCGGGAGTGGAGCAGTGAGGCGTCGGGAGAGGAGGAGAGAGGCGTCGGGAGTGGAGCAGTGAAGGGTCAGGAGTGGAGCAGTGAGGGGTCAGGAGTGGAGCAGTGAGAGATCGGGAGTGGAGCAGTGAGGGGTCAGGAGTGGAGAAGTGAGGGGTCGGAGGGGAGCAGTGAGGGGTCGGAGGGGAGCAGTGAGGGGTCGGGAGAGGAGCAGAGAGGGGTCGGGAGTGGAGCAGTGAGGGGTCAGGAGTGGAGCAGTGAGGGGTCGGAGGGCAGCAGTGAGGGGTCGGGAGTGGAGCAGTGAGGGGTCGGTAGTGGAGCAGTGAGGGGTCGGAGGGGATCAGTGAGAGGTCGGGAGTGGAGCAGTGAGGGGTCGGGAGTGGAGCAGTGAGGGGACGGGAGAGGAGCAGAGAGGGGTCGGGAGTGGAGCAGTGATGGGTCGGAGGGGAGCAGTGACGGGTCGGGAGTGGAGCAGTGAGGGGACGGGATGTGAGCAGTGAGGGGTCGTGAGGGGAGAAGTGAGGCGTCGGAAGTGAAGCAGTGAGGGGTCGGGAGTGGAGCAGCGAGGTGTCGGGAGTGGAGAAGTGAGGGGTCGGGAGTGGAGCAGTGAGGGTTCGGGAGTGGAGCAGTGAGGGGTCAGGAGTGGAGCAGTGAGGGGTCAGGAGTGGAGCAGTGAGGGGTCGGGAGGGGAGCAGTGAGGGGTCAGGAGTGGAGCAGTGAGGGGTCGGGAGTGAGCAGTGAGGGGTCAGGAGTGGAACAGTGAGGGGTCGGTAGTGGAACAGTCAGGGGTCGGAGTTGAGCAGTGAGGGGTCGGGTGGAGCAGTGAGAGGCCGGGTGGAGTAGTGAGGGGACAGGAGTGGAGCAGTGAGGGGTTGGGAGGGGAGCAGTGAGGGGTCGGGAGTGGAGCAGTGAGAGGTCGGGAGTGGAGCAGTGAGGGGTCAGGAGTGGAGCAGTGAGAGGTCGGGTGGAGTAGTGAGGGGTCGGGAGTGGAGGAGTGAGGGGTCGGGGTGGAGCAGTGAGGGATCGGGTGTGGAACAGTGAGGGGTCGGGAGTGGAGCAGTGAGGGGTCGGTGTGGAGCAGTGAGGGGTCGGGAGTGGAGCAGTGAGGGGTCGGGAGTGGAGCAGTGAGGGTCAGGAGTGGAGCAGTGAGTGGTCGGGAGTGGAGCAGTGAGGGGTCGGGAGAGGAGCAGAGAGGGGTCGGGAGTGGAGCAGTGAGAGGTCGGGAGTGGAGCAGTGAGGGGTCAGAAGTGGAGCAGTGAGGGGTCGGAGGGGAGCAGTGAGGGGTCGTGGGGGAGCAGTGAGGCGTCGGGAGACGAGCAGCGAGGGGTCGGGAGTGGAGCAGTGAGGGTCAGGAGTGGAGCAGTGAGGGGTCGGAGGGGAGCAGTGAAGGGTCGGGAGTGGAGCAGTGAGGGGTCGGGAGTGGAGCAGTGAGGGGTCGGAAGAGGAGCAGAGAGGGGTCGGGAGTGGAGCAGTGAAGGGTCAAGAGTGGAGCAGTAAGGGGTCAGGAGTGGAGCAGTGAGAGGTCGGGAGTGGAGCAGTGAGGGGTCAGGAGTGGAGCAGTGAGGGTTCGGAGGGGAGCAGTGAGGGGTCGGAGGGGAGCAGTGAGGGGTCGGGAGAGGAGCAGAGAGGGGTCGGGAGTGGAGCAGTGAGAGGACGGGAGAGGACCAGAGAGGGGTCGGGAGTGGAGCAGTGATGGGTCGGAGGGGAGCAGTGACGGGTCGGGAGTGGAGCAGTGAGGGGTCGGAATGTGAGCAGTGAGGGGTCGGGAAGGGAGTAGTGAGGGGTCGGAAGTGAAGCAGTGAGGGGTCGGAAGTGGAGCAGCGAGGTGTCGGGAGTGGAGAAGTGAGGGGTCGTGGAGGGAGCTGTGAGGGGTCGGGAGTGGAGCAGGAGGGGTCGGGGGGAGCAGTGAGGGGTCGGGAAGGGAGCAGTGAGGGGTCGGGAGAGGAGCAGAGAGGGGTTGGGAGTGGAGCAGTGAGAGGTCGGGAGTGGAGCAGTGAGGGGTCAGGAGTGGAGCAGTGAGGGGTCGGAGGGGAGCAGTGAGGGGTCGGGGGGAGCAGTGAGGGGTCGGGAGAGGAGCAGAGAGGAGTCGGGAGTGGAGCAGTGAGGGTCAGGAGTGGAGCAGTGAGGGGTCGGAGGGGAGCAGTGAGGGGTCGGGAGTGGAGCAGTGAGGGGTCGGGAGTGGAGCAGTGAGGCGTCGGGAGAGGAGGAGAGAGGCGTCGGGAGTGGAGCAGTGAAGGGTCAGGAGTGGAGCAGTGAGGGGTCAGGAGTGGAGCAGTGAGAGATCGGGAGTGGAGCAGTGAGGGGTCAGGAGTGGAGAAGTGAGGGGTCGGAGGGGAGCAGTGAGGGGTCGGAGGGGAGCAGTGAGGGGTCGGGAGAGGAGCAGAGAGGGGTCGGGAGTGGAGCAGTGAGGGGTCAGGAGTGGAGCAGTGAGGGGTCGGAGGGCAGCAGTGAGGGGTCGGGAGTGGAGCAGTGAGGGGTCGGTAGTGGAGCAGTGAGGGGTCGGAGGGGATCAGTGAGAGGTCGGGAGTGGAGCAGTGAGGGGTCGGGAGTGGAGCAGTGAGGGGACGGGAGAGGAGCAGAGAGCGGTCGGGAGTGGAGCAGTGATGGGTCGGAGGGGAGCAGTGACGGGTCGGGAGTGGAGCAGTGAGGGGACGGGATGTGAGCAGTGAGGGGTCGTGAGGGGAGAAGTGAGGCGTCGGAAGTGAAGCAGTGAGGGGTCGGGAGTGGAGCAGCGAGGTGTCGGGAGTGGAGAAGTGAGGGGTCGGGAGTGGAGCAGTGAGGGTTCGGGAGTGGAGCAGTGAGGGGTCGGGAGTGGAGCAGTGCGGGGTCGGAGGGGATCAGTGAGGGGTCGGGAGTGGAGCAGTGAGGGGACGGGAGAGGAGCAGAGAGGGGTCGGGAGTGGAGCAGTGATGGGTCGGAGGGGAGCAGTGACGGGTCGGGAATGGAGCAGTGAGGGGTCGGGATGTGAGCGGTGAGGGGTCGGAAGGGGAGAAGTGAGGCGTCGGAAGTGAAGCAGTGAGGGGTCGGGAGTGGAGCAGCGAGGTGTCGGGAGTGGAGAAGTGAGGGGTCGGGAGTGGAGCAGTGAGGGGTCGGTGAGTGGAGCAGTGAGGGGTCGGGAGTGGGGCAGTGAGGGGTCGGGAAAGGAGCAGTGAGGGGTCAGGAGTGGAGCAGTGAATGGTCAGGAGTGGAGCAGTGCGGGGTCGTGAGTGGAGCAGTGAGGGGTCGGGTGGAGCAGCGAGGGGTCGGAAGGGAAGCAGTGAGGGGTCGGGAGTGGAGAAGTGAGGGGTCGGGTGGAGCAGTGAGGGGTCAGGAGTGGAGCTGTGAGGGGTCGGGTGTGGACCAGTGAGGGGTCAGGTGGGGAAAATGACGGGTTCGGAGGGGAAGAGTGAGGGGTCGGGGTGGAGCAGTGAGGGGTCGGGAGTGGAGCAGTGAGGGATCGGGAGTGGAGCAGTGAGGGGTTGGGAGGGGTGCAGTGAGGGGTCGGGATGAAGCATTGAGGTGTCGGGAGTGGAGCAGTGAGGGGTCGGGAGTGGAGCAGTGAGGGGTCGGGAGTGAAGCAGTGAGGGGTCGGGAGTGGAGCAGTGAGGGGTCAGGTAGGGAGCACTGAGGGGTCGGGAGGGGAAGAGTGAAGGGTCGGGAGTGGAGCAGTGAAGGGTCGGGAGTGGAGCAGTGAGGGGTCGGAAGTGAAGCAGTGAGGTGTCGGGAGTGGAGCAGTGAGGGGTCGGGAGTGGAGCAGTGAGGGGTCGGTGTGGAGCAGTGAGGGGTCGGGAGTGGAGCAGTGAGGGGTCGGGAGTGGAGCAGTGAGGGGTCGGGAGTGGAGCAGTGAGGGTCAGGAGTGGAGCAGTGAGTGGTCGGGAGTGGAGTAGTGAGGGGTCGGGAGAGGAGCAGAGAGGGGTCGGGAGTGGAGCAGTGAGAGGTCGGGAGTGGAGCAGTGAGGGGTCAGGAGTGGAGCAGTGAGGGGTCGGAGGGGAGCAGTGAGGGGTCGTGGGTGAGCAGTGAGGCGTCGGGAGAGGAGCAGAGAGGGGTCGGGAGTGGAGCAGTGAGGGTCAGGAGTGGAGCAGTGAGGGGTCGGAGGGGAGCAGTGAGGGGTCGGGAGTGGAGCAGTGAGGGGTCGGGTGTGGAGCAGTGAGGGGTCAGGAGTGGAGCAGTGAGAGGTCGGGAGTGGAGCAGTGAGGGGTCAGGAGTGGAGCAGTGAGGGGTCGGAGGGGAGCAGTGAGGGGTAGGAAGGGATCAGTGAGGGGTCGGGACTGGAGCAGTGAGGGATCCGGACTGGAGCAGTGAGGGGACGGGAGAGGAGCAGAGAGGGGTCGGGAGTGGAGCAGTGATGGGTCGGAGGGGAGCAGTGACGGGTCGGGAGTGGAGCAGTGAGGGGTCAGGAGTGGAGCAGTGAGGGTTCGGAGGGGAGCAGTGAGGAGTCGGAGGTGAGCAGTGAGGGGTCGGGAGAGGAGCAGAGAGGGGTCGGGAGTGGAGCAGTGAGGGGTCAGGAGTGGAGCAGTGAGGGGTCGGAGGGCAGCAGTGAGGGGTCGGAGGGGAGCAGTGAGAGGTCGGGAGTGGAGCAGTGAGGGGTCGGGAGTGGAGCAGTGAGGGGTCGGGAGAGGAGCAGAGAGGGGTCGGGGTGGAGCAGTGAGGGATCGGGTGTGGAACAGTGAGGGGTCGGGAGTGGAGCAGTGAGGGGTCGGTGTGGAGCAGTGAGGGGTCGGGAGTGGAGCAGTGAGGGGTCGGGAGTGGAGCAGTGAGGGTCAGGAGTGGAGCAGTGAGTGGTCGGGAGTGGAGCAGTGAGGGGTCGGGAGAGGAGCAGAGAGGGGTCGGGAGTGGAGCAGTGAGAGGTCGGGAGTGGAGCAGTGAGGGGTCAGAAGTGGAGCAGTGAGGGGTCGGAGGGGAGCAGTGAGGGGTCGTGGGGGAGCAGTGAGGCGTCGGGAGACGAGCAGAGAGGGGTCGGGAGTGGAGCAGTGAGGGTCAGGAGTGGAGCAGTGAGGGGTCGGAGGGGAGCAGTGAAGGGTCGGGAGTGGAGCAGTGAGGGGTCGGGAGTGGAGCAGTGAGGGGTCGGAAGAGGAGCAGAGAGGGGTCGGGAGTGGAGCAGTGAAGGGTCAGGAGTGGAGCAGTAAGGGGTCAGGAGTGGAGCAGTGAGAGGTCGGGAGTGGAGCAGTGAGGGGTCAGGAGTGGAGCAGTGAGGGTTCGGAGGGGAGCAGTGAGGGGTCGGAGGGGAGCAGTGAGGGGTCGGGAGAGGAGCAGAGAGGGGTCGGGAGTGGAGCAGTGAGAGGACGGGAGAGGACCAGAGAGGGGTCGGGAGTGGAGCAGTGATGGGTCGGAGGGGAGCAGTGACGGGTCGGGAGTGGAGCAGTGAGGGGTCGGGATGTGAGCAGTGAGGGGTCGGGAAGGGAGAAGTGAGGGGTCGGAAGTGAAGCAGTGAGGGGTCGGAAGTGGAGCAGCGAGGTGTCGGGAGTGGAGAAGTGAGGGGTCGTGGAGGGAGCTGTGAGGGGTCGGGAGTGGAGCAGGAGGGGTCGGGGGGAGCAGTGAGGGGTCGGGAAGGGAGCAGTGAGGGGTCGGGAGAGGAGCAGAGAGGGGTTGGGAGTGGAGCAGTGAGAGGTCGGGAGTGGAGCAGTGAGGGGTCAGGAGTGGAGCAGTGAGGGGTCGGAGGGGAGCAGTGAGGGGTCGGGGGGGGGCAGTGAGGGGTCGGGAGAGGAGCAGAGAGGGGTCGGGAGTGGAGCAGTGAGGGTCAGGAGTGGAGCAGTGAGGGGTCGGAGGGGAGCAGTGAGGGGTCGGGAGTGGAGCAGTGAGGGGTCGGGAGTGGAGCAGTGAGGCGTCGGGAGAGGAGGAGAGAGGCGTCGGGAGTGGAGCAGTGAAGGGTCAGGAGTGGAGCAGTGAGGGGTCAGGAGTGGAGCAGTGAGAGATCGGGAGTGGAGCAGTGAGGGGTCAGGAGTGGAGAAGTGAGGGGTCGGAGGGGAGCAGTGAGGGGTCGGAGGGGAGCAGTGAGGGGTCGGGAGAGGAGCAGAGAGGGGTCGGGAGTGGAGCAGTGAGGGGTCAGGAGTGGAGCAGTGAGGGGTCGGAGGGCAGCAGTGAGGGGTCGGGAGTGGAGCAGTGAGGGGTCGGTAGTGGAGCAGTGAGGGGTCGGAGGGGATCAGTGAGAGGTCGGGAGTGGAGCAGTGAGGGGTCGGGAGTGGAGCAGTGAGGGGACGGGAGAGGAGAAGTGAGGGGTCGGGAGTGGAGCAGTGAGGGTTCGGGAGTGGAGCAGTGAGGGGACGGGATGTGAGCAGTGAGGGGTCGTGAGGGGAGAAGTGAGGCGTCGGAAGTGAAGCAGTGAGGAGTCGGGAGTGGAGCAGCGAGGTGTCGGGAGTGGAGAAGTGAGGGGTCGGGAGTGGAGCAGTGAGGGTTCGGGAGTGGAGCAGTGAGGGGTCGGGAGTGGAGCAGTGCGGGGTCGGAGGGGATCAGTGAGGGTGCGGGAGTGGAGCAGTGAGGGGACGGGAGAGGAGCAGAGAGGGGTCGGGAGTGGAGCAGTGATGGGTCGGAGGGAGCAGTGACGGGTCGGGAGTGGAGCAGTGAGGGGTCGGGATGTGAGCAGTGAGGGGTCGGAAGGGGAGAAGTGAGGCGTCGGAAGTGAAGCAGTGAGGGGTCGGGAGTGGAGCAGCGAGGTGTCGGGAGTGGAGAAGTGAGGGGTCGGGAGTGGAGCAGTGAGGGTTCGGTGAGTGGAGCAGTGAGGGGTCGGGAGTGGAGCAGTGAGGGGTCGGGAAAGGAGCAGTGAGGGGTCAGGAGTGGAGCAGTGAATGGTCAGGAGTGGAGCAGTGCGGGGTCGTGAGTGGAGCAGTGAGGGGTCGGGTGGAGCAGCGAGGGGTCGGAAGGGAAGCAGTGAGGGGTCGGGTGTGGACCAGTGAGGGGTCAGGTGGGGAAAATGACGGGTTCGTAGGGGAAGAGTGAGGGGTCGGGGTGGAGCAGTGAGGGGTCGGGAGTGGAGCAGTGAGGGATCGGGAGTGGAGCAGTGAGGGGTTGGGAGGGGTGCAGTGAGGGGTCGGGATGAAGCATTGAGGTGTCGGGAGTGGAGCAGTGAGGGGTCGGGAGTGGAGCAGTGAGGGGTCGGGAGTGAAGCAGTGAGGGGTCGGGAGTGGACCAGTGAGGGGTCAGGTAGGGAGCACTGAGGGGTCGGGAGGGGAAGAGTGAAGGGTCGGGAGTGGAGCAGTGAAGGGTCGGGAGTGGAGCAGTGAGGGGTCGGGAGTGAAGCAGTGAGGTGTCGGGAGTGGAGCAGTGAGGGGTCGGGAGTGGAGCAGTGAGGGGTCGGTGTGGAGCAGTGAGGGGTCGGGAGTGGAGCAGTGAGGGGTCGGGAGTGGAGCAGTGAGGGGTCGGGAGTGGAGCAGTGAGGGTCAGGAGTGGAGCAGTGAGTGGTCGGGAGTGGAGTAGTGAGGGGTCGGGAGAGGAGCAGAGAGGGGTCGGGAGTGGAGCAGTGAGAGGTCGGGAGTGGAGCAGTGAGGGGTCAGGAGTGGAGCAGTGAGGGGTCGGAGGGGAGCAGTGAGGGGTCGTGGGTGAGCAGTGAGGCGTCGGGAGAGGAGCAGAGAGGGGTCGGGAGTGGAGCAGTGAGGGTCAGGAGTGGAGCAGTGAGGGGTCGGAGGGGAGCAGTGAGGGGTCGGGAGTGGAGCAGTGAGGGGTCGGGTGTGGAGCAGTGAGGGGTCAGGAGTGGAGCAGTGAGAGGTCGGGAGTGGAGCAGTGAGGGGTCAGGAGTGGAGCAGTGAGGGGTCGGAGGGGAGCAGTGAGGGGTAGGAAGGGATCAGTGAGGGGTCGGGACTGGAGCAGTGAGGGGTCCGGACTGGAGCAGTGAGGGGACGGGAGAGGAGCAGAGAGGGGTCGGGAGTGGAGCAGTGATGGGTCGGAGGGGAGCAGTGACGGGTCGGGAGTGGAGCAGTGAGGGGTCAGGAGTGGAGCAGTGAGGGTTCGGAGGGGAGCAGTGAGGAGTCGGAGGTGAGCAGTGAGGGGTCGGGAGAGGAGCAGAGAGGGGTCGGGAGTGGAGCATTGAGGGGTCAGGAGTGGAGCAGTGAGGGGTCGGAGGGCAGCAGTGAGGGGTCGGAGGGGAGCAGTGAGAGGTCGGGAGTGGAGCAGTGAGGGGTCGGGAGTGGAGCAGTGAGGGGTCGGGAGAGGAGCAGAGAGGGGTCCGGAGTGGAGCAGTGAGGGGTCAGGAGTGGAGCAGTAAGGGGTCAGAAGTGGCTCTGTGAGAGGTCGGGAGTGGAGCAGTGAGGGGTCAGGAGTGGAACAGTGAGGGGTCGGAGGGGAGCAGTGAGGGGTCGGAGGGGATCAGTGAGGGGTCGGGACTGGAGCAGTGAGGGGTCCGGAGTGGAGCAGTGAGGGGACGGGAGAGGAGCAGAGAGGGGTCGGGAGTGGAGCAGTGATGGGTCGGAGGGGAGCAGTGACGGGTCGGGAGTGGAGCAGTGAGGGGTCGGGATGTGAGCAGTGAGGGGTCGGGAGGGGAGAAGTGAGTGGTCGGAAGTGAAGCAGTGAGGGGTCGGGAGTGGAGCAGCGAGGTGTCGGGAGTGGAGAAGTGAGGGGTCGTGGAGGGAGCTGTGAGGGGTCGGGAGTGGAGCAGGAGGGGTCGGGTGGAGCAGTGATGTGTCGGGAAAGGAGCAGTGAGGGGTCGGGATGTGAGCAGTGAGGGCTCGGGAGGGGAGAAGTGAGGGGTCGTGAGGGGAACAGTGAGGGGTCGTGAGTGGAGCAGTGAGGGATCGGGAGTGGAGCAGTGAGGTGTCAGGAGTGGAGCAGTGAGGGGTCGGGAGGGGAGCAGTGAGGGGTCAGGAGTGGATCAGTGAGGAGTCAGTAGTGGAGCAGTGAGGGGTCGGGAGTGGAGCAGTGAGGGGTCAGGAGTGGAGCAGTGAGGGGTCAGGAGTGGAGCAGTGAGGGGTCAGGAGTGGAGCAGTGAGGGGTCGGGAGGGGAGCAGTGAGGGGTCAGGAGTGGAGCAGTGAGGGGTCGGGAGGGAGCAGTGAGGGGTCAGGAGTGGAACAGTGAGGGGTCGGTAGTGGAGCAGTCAGGGGTCGGAGTTGAGCAGTGAGGGGTCGGGTGGAGCAGTGAGAGGTCGGGTGGAGTAGTGAGGGGTCAGGAGTGGAGCAGTGAGGGGTTGGGAGCCGAGCAGTGAGGGGTCGGGAGTGGAGCAGTGAGAGGTCGGGAGTGGAGCAGTGAGGGGTCAGGAGTGGAGCAGTGAGAGGTCGGGTGGAGTAGTGAGGTGTCGGGAGTGGAGGAGTGAGGGGTCGGGGTGGAGCAGTGAGGGATCGGGAGTGGAACAGTGAGGGGTCGGGAGTGGAGCAGTGAGGGGTCGGTGTGGAGCAGTGAGGGGTCGGGACTGGAGCAGTGAGGGGTCGGGAGTGGAGCAGTGAGGGGTCGGGAGTGGAGCAGTGAGGGTCAGGAGTGGAGCAGTGAGTGGTCGGGAGTGGAGCAGTGAGGGGTCGGGAGAGGAGCAGAGAGGGGTCGGGAGTGGAGCAGTGAGAGGTCGGGAGTGGAGCAGTGAGGGGTCAGGAGTGGAGAAGTGAGGGGTCGGAGGGGAGCAGTGAGGGGTCGTGGGGGAGCAGTGAGGCGTCGGGAGAGGAGCAGAGAGGGGTCGGGAGTGGAGCAGTGAGGGTCAGGAGTGGAGCAGTGAGGGGTCGGAGGGGAGCAGTGAGGGGTCGGGAGTGGAGCAGTGAGGGGTCGGGAGTGGAGCAGTGAGGGGTCGGAAGAGGAGCAGAGAGGGGTCGGGAGTGGAGCAGTGAAGGGTCAGGAGTGGAGCAGTAAGGGGTCAGGAGTGGAGCAGTGAGAGGTCGGGAGTGGAGCAGTGAGGGGTCAGGAGTGGAGCAGTGAGGGTTCGGAGGCGAGCACTGAGGGGTCGGAGGGGAGCAGTGAGGGGTCGGGAGAGGAGCAGAGAGGGGTCGGGAGTGGAGCAGTGAGGGGTCAGGAGTGGAGCAGTGAGGGGTCGGAGGGCAGCAGTGAGGGGTCGGAGGGGAGCAGTGAGAGGTTGGGAGTGGAGCAGTGAGGGGTCGGGAGTGGAGCAGTGAGGGGTCGGGAGAGGAGCAGAGAGGGGTCCGGAGTGGAGCAGTGAGGGGTCAGGAGTGGAGCAGTAAGGGGTCAGAAGTGGCTCTGTGAGAGGTCGGGAGTGGAGCAGTGAGGGGTCAGGAGTGGAGCAGTGAGGGGTCGGAGGGGAGCAGTGAGGGGTCGGAGGGGATCAGTGAGGGGTCGGGACTGGAGCAGTGAGGGGTCCGGAGTGGAGCAGTGAGGGGACGGGAGAGGAGCAGAGAGGGGTCGGGAGTGGAGCAGTGATGGGTCGGAGGGGAGCAGTGACGGGTCGGGAGTGGAGCAGTGAGGGGTCGGGATGTGAGCAGTGAGGGGTCGGGAGGGGAGAAGTGAGTGGTCGGAAGTGAAGCAGTGAGGGGTCGGGAGTGGAGCAGCGAGGTGTCGGGAGTGGAGAAGTGAGGGGTCGTGGAGGGAGCTGTGAGGGGTCGGGAGTGGAGCAGGAGGGGTCGGGTGGAGCAGTGAGGGGTCGGGAAAGGAGCAGTGAGGGGTCGGGATGTGAGCAGTGAGGGCTCGGGAGGGGAGAAGTGAGGGGTCGGGAGTGGAGCAGTAAGGGATCGGGAGTGGAGCAGTGATGGGTCGTGAGGGGAACAGTGAGGGGTCGTGAGTGGAGCTGTGAGGGATCGGGAGTGGAGCAGTGAGGTGTCAGGAGTGGAGCAGTGACGGGTCGGGAGTGGAGCAGTGAGGGGTCGGGAGAGGAGCAGAGAGGGGTCGGGAGTGGAGCAGTGAGAGGTCGGGAGTGGAGCAGTGAGGGGTCAGGAGTGGAGAAGTGAGGGGTCGGAGGGGAGCAGTGAGGGGTCGTGGGGGAGCAGTGAGGCGTCGGGAGAGGAGCAGAGAGGGGTCGGGAGTGGAGCAGTGAGGGTCAGGAGTGGAGCAGTGAGGGGTCGGAGGGGAGCAGTGAGGGGTCGGGAGTGGAGCAGTGAGGGGTCGGGAGTGGAGCAGTGAGGGGTCGGAAGAGGAGCAGAGAGGGGTCGGGAGTGGAGCAGTGAAGGGTCAGGAGTGGAGCAGTAAGGGGTCAGGAGTGGAGCAGTGAGAGGTCGGGAGTGGAGCAGTGAGGGGTCAGGAGTGGAGCAGTGAGGGTTCGGAGGCGAGCACTGAGGGGTCGGAGGGGAGCAGTGAGGGGTCGGGAGAGGAGCAGAGAGGGGTCGGGAGTGGAGCAGTGAGGGGTCAGGAGTGGAGCAGTGAGGGGTCGGAGGGCAGCAGTGAGGGGTCGGAGGGGAGCAGTGAGAGGTTGGGAGTGGAGCAGTGAGGGGTCGGGAGTGGAGCAGTGAGGGGTCGGGAGAGGAGCAGAGAGGGGTCCGGAGTGGAGCAGTGAGGGGTCAGGAGTGGAGCAGTAAGGGGTCAGAAGTGGCTCTGTGAGAGGTCGGGAGTGGAGCAGTGAGGGGTCAGGAGTGGAGCAGTGAGGGGTCGGAGGGGAGCAGTGAGGGGTCGGAGGGGATCAGTGAGGGGTCGGGACTGGGGCAGTGAGGGGTCCGGAGTGGAGCAGTGAGGGGACGGGAGAGGAGCAGAGAGGGGTCGGGAGTGGAGCAGTGATGGGTCGGAGGGGAGCAGTGACGGGTCGGGAGTGGAGCAGTGAGGGGTCGGGATGTGAGCAGTGAGGGGTCGGGAGGGGAGAAGTGAGTGGTCGGAAGTGAAGCAGTGAGGGGTCGGGAGTGGAGCAGCGAGGTGTCGGGAGTGGAGAAGTGAGGGGTCGTGGAGGGAGCTGTGAGGGGTCGGGAGTGGAGCAGGAGGGGTCGGGTGGAGCAGTGAGGGGTCGGGAAAGGAGCAGTGAGGGGTCGGGATGTGAGCAGTGAGGGCTCGGGAGGGGAGAAGTGAGGGGTCGGGAGTGGAGCAGTAAGGGATCGGGAGTGGAGCAGTAATGGGTCGTGAGGGGAACAGTGACGGGGTCGTGAGTGGAGCTGTGAGGGATCGGGAGTGGAGCAGTGAGGTGTCAGGAGTGGAGCAGTGACGGGTCGGGAGGGGAGCAGTGAGGGGTCAGGAGTGGATCAGTGAGGGGTCAGTAGTGAAGCAGTGAGGGGTCGGGAGTGGAGCAGTGAGGGGTCAGGAGTGGAGCAGTGAGGGGTCAGGAGTGGAGCAGTGAGGGGTCAGGAGTGGAGCAGTGAGGGGTCAGGAGTGGAGCAGTGAGGGGTCGGGAGGGGAGCAGTGAGGGGTCAGGAGTGGAGCAGTGAGGGGTCGAGAGGGAGCAGTGAGGGGTCAGGAGTGGAACAGTGAGGGGTCGGTAGTGGAGCAGTCAGGGGTCGGAGTTGAGCAGTGAGGGGTCGGGTGGAGCAGTGAGAGGTCGGGTGGAGTAGTGAGGGGTCAGGAGTGGAGCAGTGAGGGGTTGGGAGCGGAGCAGTGAGGGGTCGGGAGTGGAGCAGTGAGAGGTCGGGAGTGGAGCAGTGAGGGGTCAGGAGTGGAGCAGTGAGAGGTTGGGTGGAGTAGTGAGGGGTCTGGAGTGGAGGAGTGAGGGGTCGGGGTGGAGCAGTGAGGGATCGGGAGTGGAACAGTTAGGGGTCGGGAGTGGAGCAGTGAGGGCTCACTGTGGAGCAGTGAGGGGTCGGGAGTGGAGCAGTGAGGGGTCGGGAGTGGACCAGTGAGGAGTCGGGAGTGGAGCAGTTAGGGTCAGGAGTGGAGCAGTGAGTGGTCGGGAGTGGAGCAGTGAGGGGTCGGAAGAGGAGCAGAGAGGGGTCGGGAGTGGAGCAGTGAGAGGTCGGGAGTGGAGCAGTGAGGGGTCAGGAGTGGAGCAGTGAGGGGTCGGAGGGGAGCAGTGAGGGGTCGGGGGGGAGCAGTGAGGCGTCGGGAGAGGAGCAGAGAGGGGTCGGGAGTGGAGCAGTGAGGGTCAGGAGTGGAGCAGTGAGGGGTCGGAGGGGAGCAGTGAGGGGTCGGGAGTGGAGCAGTGAGGGGTCGGGAGTGGAGCAGTGAGGGGTCGGAAAAGGAGCAGAGAGGGGTCGGGAGTGGAGCAGCGAAGGGTCAGGAGTGGAGCAGTAAGGGGTCAGGAGTGGAGCAGTGAGAGGTCGGGAGTGGAGCAGTGAGGGGTCAGGAGTGGAGCAGTGCGGGTTCGGAGGGGAGCAGTGAGGGGTCGGAGGGGAGCAGTGAGGGGTCGGGAGAGGAGCAGAGAGGGGTCGAGAGTGGAGCAGTGAGTGGTCAGGAGTGGAGCAGTGAGGGGTCGGAGGGCAGCAGTGATGGGTCGGAGGGGAGCAGTGAGAGGTCGGGAGTGGAGCAGTGAGCGGTCGGGAGTGGAGCAGTGAGGGGTCGGGAGAGGAGCAGAGAGGGGTCCGGAGTGGAGCAGTGAGGGGTCAGGAGTGGAGCAGTAAGGGGTCAGAAGTGGCTCTGTGAGAGGTCGGGAGTGGAGCAGTGAGGGGTCAGGAGTGGAGCAGTGAGGGGTCGGAGGGGAGCAGTGAGGGGTCGGAGGGGATCAGTGAGGGGTCGGGAGTGGAGCAGTGAGGGGTCCGGAGTGGAGCAGTGAGGGGACGGGAGAGGAGCAGAGAGGGGTCGGGAGTGGAGCACTGACGGGTCGGGAGTGGAGCAGTGAGTGGTCGGGATGTGAGCAGTGAGGGGTCGGGAGGGGAGAAGTGAGGGGTCGGAAGTGAAGCAGTGAGGGGTCGGGAGTGGAGCAGCGAGGTGTCGGGAGTGGAGAAGTGAGGGGTCGTGGAGGGAGCTGTGAGGGGTCGGGAGTGGAGCAGGAGGGGTCGGGTGGAGCAGTGAGGGGTCGGGAAAGGAGCAGTGAGGGGTCGTGATGTGAGCAGTGAGGGCTCGGGAGTGGAGCAGTGAGGGGTCGGCAGGCAGCAGTGAGGGTTTGGGAGGGTAGAAGTGAGGGGTCGGGAGTGGAGCAGTGAGTGGTCGCGAGTGGATCAGTGAGGGGTGGGGAGTGGAGCAGTGAGGGGTCGGGAGGGGTACGTGAGGGGTCGGGAATGTAGCAGTGAGGGGTCAGGAGGGGAGCAGTGAGGTGTCGGGAGTGGAGAAGTGAGGGGTCGTGGAGGGAGCTTTGAGGGGTCGGGAGTGGAGCAGGAGGGGTCGGGTGGAGCAGTGAGGGGTCAGGAGTGGAGCAGTGAGGGGTCAGGAGTGGAGCAGTGAGGTCAGGAGTGGAGCAGTGAGGGGTCAGGAGTGGAGCAGTGAGGGGTCGGGAGGGGAGCAGTGAGGGGTCAAGAGTGGAGCAGTGAGGGGTCAGGAGTGGAACAGTGAGGGGTCGGTAGTGGAGCAGTCAGGGGTCGGAGTTGAGCAGTGAGGGGTCGGGTGGAGCAGTGAGAGGCCGGGTGGACTAGTGAGGGGTCAGGAGTGGAGCAGTGAGGAGTTGGGAGGGGAGCAGTGAGGGGTCGGGAGTGGAGCAGTGAGAGATCGGGAGTGGAGCAGTGAGGGGTCAGGAGTGGAGCAGTGAGAGGTCGGGTGGAGTAGTGAGGGGTCGGGAGTGGAGGAGTGAGGGGTCGGGGTGGAGCAGTGAGGGGTCGGTGTGGAGCAGTGAGGGGTCGGGAGTGGAGCAGTGAGGGGTCGGGAGTGGAGCAGTGAGGGGTCGGGAGTGGAGCAGTGAGGGTCAGGAGTGGAGCAGTGAGTGGTCGGGAGTGGAGCAGTGAGGGGTCGGGAGAGGAGCAGAGAGGGGTCGGGAGTGGAGCAGTGAGAGGTCGGTAGTGGAGCAGTGAGGGGTCAGGAGTGGAGCAGTGAGGGGTCGGAGGGGAGCAGTGAGGGGTCGTGGGGGAGCAGTGAGGCGTCGGGAGAGGAGCAGAGAGGGGTCGGGAGTGGAGCAGTGAGGGTCAGGAGTGGAGCAGTGAGTGGTCGGGAGTGGAGCAGTGAGGGGTCGGGAGAGGAGCAGAGAGGGGTCGGGAGTGGAGCAGTGAGATGTCGGTAGTGGAGCAGTGAGGGGTCAGGAGTGGAGCAGTGAGGGGTCGGAGGGGAGCAGTGAGGGGTCGTGGGGGAGCAGTGAGGCGTCGGGAGAGGAGCAGAGAGGGGTCGGGAGTGGAGCAGTGAGGGTCAGGAGTGGAGCAGTGAGGGGTCGGAGGGGAGCAGTGAGGGGTCGGGAGTGGAGCAGTGAGGGGTCGGGAGTGGAGCGGTGAGGGGTCGGATGAGGAGGAGACAGGGGTCGGGAGTGGAGCATTGAAGGGTCAGGAGTGGAGCAGTAAGGGGTCAGGAGTGGAGCAGTGAGAGGTCGGGAGTGGAGCAGTGAGGGGTCAGGAGTGGAGCAGTGAGGGTTCGGAGGGGAGCAGTGAGGAGTCGTAGGGGAGCAGTGAGGGGTCGGGAGAGGAGCATTGAGGGGTCGGATGAGGAGGAGACAGGGGTCGGGAGTGGAGCATTGAAGGGTCAGGTGTGGAGCAGTCTGGGGTCAGGTGTGGAGCAGTGAGGGGTCAGGAGTGGAGCAGTGAGGGGTCGGAGGGCAGCAGTGAGGGGTCGGAGGGGAGCAGTGAGAGGTCGGGAGTGGAGCAGTGAGGGGTCGGGAGTGGAGCAGTGATGGGTCGGGAGAGGAGCGGAGAGGGGTCCGGAGTGGAGCAATGAGGGGTCAGAAGTGGCTCTGTGAAAGGTCGGGAGTGGAGCAGTGAGGGGTCAGGAGTGGAGCAGTGAGGGGTCGGAGGGGAGCAGTGAGGGGTCGGAGGGGATCAGTGAAGGGTCGGGACTGGAGCAGTGAGGGGTCCGGAGTGGAGCAGTGAGGGGACGGGAGAGGAGCAGAGAGGGGTCGGGAGTGGAGCAGTGATGGGTCGGAGGGGAGCAGTGACGGGTCGGGAGTGGAGCAGTGAGGGGTCGGGATGTGAGCAGTGAGGGGTCGGGAGGGGAGAAGTGAGTGGTCGGAAGTGAAGCAGTGAGGGGTCGGGAGTGGAGCAGCGAGGTGTCGGGAGTGGAGAAGTGAGGGGTCGTGGAGGGAGCTGTGAGGGGTCGGGAGTGGAGCAGGAGGGGTCGGGTGGAGCAGTGAGGGGTCGGGAAAGGAGCAGTGAGGGGTCGGGATGTGAGCAGTGAGGGCTCGGGAGGGGAGAAGTGAGGGGTCGGGAGGGGTGCAGTGAGGGGTCGGGAGTGGAGCAGTAATGGATCGGGAGTGGAGCAGTGATGGGTCGTGAGGGGAACAGTGAGGGGTCGTGAGTGGAGCAATGAGGGATCGGGAGTGGAGCAGTGAGGTGTCAGGAGTGGAGCAGTGAGGGGTCAGTAGTGGAGCAGTGAGGGGTCGGGAGTGGAGCAGTGAGGGGTCAGGAGTGGAGCAGTGAGGGGTCAGGAGTGGAGCAGTGAGGGGTCAGGAGTGGAGCAGTGAGGGGTCAGGAGTGGAGCAGTGAGGGGTCGGGAGGGGAGCAGTGAGGGGTCAGGAGTGGAGCAGTGAGGGGTCGGGAGGGAGCAGTGAGGGGTCAGGAGTGGAACAGTGAGGGGTCGGTAGTGGAGAAGTCAGGGGTCGGAGTTGAGCAGTGAGGGGTCGGGTGGAGCAGTGAGAGGTCGGGTGGAGTAGTGAGGGGTCAGGAGTGGAGCAGTGAGGGGTTGGGAGCGGAGCAGTGAGGGGTCGGATGAGGAGGAGACAGGGGTCGGGAGTGGAGCATTGAAGGGTCAGGAGTGGAGCAGTAAGGGGTCAGGAGTGGAGCAGTGAGAGGTCGGGAGTGGAGCAGTGAGGGGTCGGGAGTGGAGCAGTGAGGGGTCAGGAGTGGAGCAGTGAGGGGTCAGGAGTGGAGCAGTGAGGGGTCAGGAGTGGAGCAGTGAGGGGTCGGGAGGGGAGCAGTGAGGGGTCAGGAGTGGAGCAGTGAGGGGTCGGGAGGGAGCAGTGAGGGGTCAGGAGTGGAACAGTGAGGGGTCGGTAGTGGAGCAGTCAGGGGTCGGAGTTGAGCAGTGAGGGGTCGGGTGGAGCAGTGAGAGGTCGGGTGGAGTAGTGAGGGGTCAGGAGTGGAGCAGTGAGGGGTTGGGAGCGGAGCAGTGAGGGGTCGGATGAGGAGGAGACAGGGGTCGGGAGTGGAGCATTGAAGGGTCAGGAGTGGAGCAGTAAGGGGTCAGGAGTGGAGCAGTGAGAGGTCGGGAGTGGAGCAGTGAGGGGTCGGGAGTGGAGCAGTGAGAGGTCGGGAGTGGGGCAGTGAGAGGTCGGGTGGTGTAGTGAGGGGTCGGGAGTGGAGCAGTGAGGGGTCGGGAGAGGAGCAGAGAGGGGTCGGGAGTGGAGCAGTGAGAGGTCGGTAGTGGAGCAGTGAGGGGTCAGGAGTGGAGCAGTGAGGGGTCGGAGGGGAGCAGTGAGGGGTCGTGGGGGAGCAGTGAGGCGTCGGGAGAGGAGCAGAGAGGGGTCGGGAGTGGAGCAGTGAGGGTCAGGAGTGGAGCAGTGAGGGTTCGGAGGGGAGCTGTGAGGGGTCGGGAGTGGAGCAGTGAGGGGTCGGGAGTGGAGCAGTGAGGGGTCGGATGAGGAGGAGACAGGGGTCGGGAGTGGAGCATTGAAGGGTCAGGAGTGGAGCAGTAAGGGGTCAGGAGTGGAGCAGTGAGAGGTCGGGAGTGGAGCAGTGAGGGGTCAGGAGTGGAGCAGTGAGGGTTCGGAGGGGAGCAGTGAGGAGTCGTAGGGGCGCAGTGAGGGGTCGGGAGAGGAGCATTGAGGGGTCGGATGAGGAGGAGACAGGGGTCGGGAGTGGAGCATTGAAGGGTCAGGAGTGGAGCAGTAAGGGGTCAGGAGTGGAGCAGTGAGGGGTCAGGAGTGGAGCAGTGAGGGGTCGGAGGGCAGCAGTGAGGGGTCGGAGGGGAGCAGTGAGAGGTCGGGAGTGGAGCAGTGAGGGGTCGGGAGTGGAGCAGTGATGGGTCGGGAGAGGAGCAGAGAGGGGTCCGGAGTGGAGCAGTGAGGGGTCAGAAGTGGCTCTGTGAGAGGTCGGGAGTGGAGCAGTGAGGGGTCAGGAGTGGAGCAGTGAGGGGTCGGAGGGGAGCAGTGAGGGGTCGGAGGGGATCAGTGAGGGGTCGGGACTGGAGCAGTGAGGGGTCCGGAGTGGAGCAGTGAGGGGACGGGAGAGGAGCAGAGAGGGGTCGGGAGTGGAGCAGTGATGGGTCGGAGGGGAGCAGTGACGGGTCGGGAGTGGAGCAGTGAGGGGTCGGGATGTGAGCAGTGAGGGGTCGGGAGCGGAGAAGTGAGTGGTCGGAAGTGAAGCAGCGAGGGGTCGGGAGTGGAGAAGTGAGGGGTCGTGGAGGGAGCTGTGAGGGGTCGGGAGTGGAGCAGGAGGGGTCGGGTGGAGCAGTGAGGGGTCGGGAAAGGAGCAGTGAGGGGTCGGGATGTGAGCAGTGAGGGCTCGGGAGGGGAGAAGTGAGGGGTCGGGAGGGGGGCAGTGAGGGGTCGGGAGTGGAGCAGTAAGGGATCGGGAGTGGAGCAGTGATGGGTCGTGAGGGGAACAGTGAGGGGTCGTGAGTGGAGCAGTGAGGGATCGGGAGTGGAGCAGTGAGGTGTCAGGAGTGGGGCAGTGAGGGGTCGGGAGGGGAGCAGTGAGGGGTCAGGAGTGGATCAGTGAGGGGTCAGTAGTGGAGCAGTGAGGGGTCGGGAGTGGAGCAGTGAGGGGTCAGGAGTGGAGCAGTGAGGGGTCAGGAGTGGGGCAGTGAGGGGTCAGGAGTGGAGCAGTGAGGGGTCAGGAGTGGAGCAGTGAGGGGTCGGGAGGGGAGCAGTGAGGTGTCAGGAGTGGAGCAGTGAGGGGTCAGTAGTGGAGCAGTGAGGGGTCGGGAGTGGAGCAGTGAGGGGTCAGGAGTGGAGCAGTGAGGGGTCAGGAGTGGAGCAGTGAGGGGTCAGGAGTGGAGCAGTGAGGGGTCAGGAGTGGAGCAGTGAGGGGTCGGGAGGGGAGCAGTGAGGGGTCAGGAGTGGAGCAGTGAGGGGTCGGGAGGGAGCAGTGAGGGGTCAGGAGTGGAACAGTGAGGGGTCGGTAGTGGAGCAGTCAGGGGTCGGAGTTGAGCAGTGAGGGGTCGGGTGGAGCAGTGAGAGGTCGGGTGGAGTAGTGAGGGGTCAGGAGTGGAGCAGTGAGGGGTTGGGAGCGGAGCAGTGAGGGGTCGGATGAGGAGGAGACAGGGGTCGGGAGTGGAGCATTGAAGGGTCAGGAGTGGAGCAGTAAGGGGTCAGGAGTGGAGCAGTGAGAGGTCGGGAGTGGAGCAGTGAGGGGTCGGGAGTGGAGCAGTGAGGGGTCAGGAGTGGAGCAGTGAGGGGTCAGGAGTGGAGCAGTGAGGGGTCAGGAGTGGAGCAGTGAGGGGTCGGGAGGGGAGCAGTGAGGGGTCAGGAGTGGAGCAGTGAGGGGTCGGGAGGGAGCAGTGAGGGGTCAGGAGTGGAACAGTGAGGGGTCGGTAGTGGAGCAGTCAGGGGTCGGAGTTGAGCAGTGAGGGGTCGGGTGGAGCAGTGAGAGGTCGGGTGGAGTAGTGAGGGGTCAGGAGTGGAGCAGTGAGGGGTTGGGAGCGGAGCAGTGAGGGGTCGGATGAGGAGGAGACAGGGGTCGGGAGTGGAGCATTGAAGGGTCAGGAGTGGAGCAGTAAGGGGTCAGGAGTGGAGCAGTGAGAGGTCGGGAGTGGAGCAGTGAGGGGTCGGGAGTGGAGCAGTGAGAGGTCGGGAGTGGGGCAGTGAGAGGTCGGGTGGTGTAGTGAGGGGTCGGGAGTGGAGCAGTGAGGGGTCGGGAGAGGAGCAGAGAGGGGTCTGGAGTGGAGCAGTGAGAGGTCGGTAGTGGAGCAGTGAGGGGTCAGGAGTGGAGCAGTGAGGGGTCGGAGGGGAGCAGTGAGGGGTCGTGGGGGAGCAGTGAGGCGTCGGGAGAGGAGCAGAGAGGGGTCGGGAGTGGAGCAGTGAGGGTCAGGAGTGGAGCAGTGAGGGTTCGGAGGGGAGCTGTGAGGGGTCGGGAGTGGAGCAGTGAGGGGTCGGGAGTGGAGCAGTGAGGGGTCGGATGAGGAGGAGACAGGGGTCGGGAGTGGAGCATTGAAGGGTCAGGAGTGGAGCAGTAAGGGGTCAGGAGTGGAGCAGTGAGAGGTCGGGAGTGGAGCAGTGAGGGGTCAGGAGTGGAGCAGTGAGGGTTCGGAGGGGAGCAGTGAGGAGTCGTAGGGGAGCAGTGAGGGGTCGGGAGAGGAGCATTGAGGGGTCGGATGAGGAGGAGACAGGGGTCGGGAGTGGAGCATTGAAGGGTCAGGAGTGGAGCAGTAAGGGGTCAGGAGTGGAGCAGTGAGGGGTCAGGAGTGGAGCAGTGAGGGGTCGGAGGGCAGCAGTGAGGGGTCGGAGGGGAGCAGTGAGAGGTCGGGAGTGGAGCAGTGAGGGGTCGGGAGTGGAGCAGTGATGGGTCGGGAGAGGAGCAGAGAGGGGTCCGGAGTGGAGCAGTGAGGGGTCAGAAGTGGCTCTGTGAGAGGTCGGGAGTGGAGCAGTGAGGGGTCAGGAGTGGAGCAGTGAGGGGTCGGAGGGGAGCAGTGAGGGGTCGGAGGGGATCAGTGAGGGGTCGGGACTGGAGCAGTGAGGGGTCCGGAGTGGAGCAGTGAGGGGACGGGAGAGGAGCAGAGAGGGGTCGGGAGTGGAGCAGTGATGGGTCGGAGGGGAGCAGTGACGGGTCGGGAGTGGAGCAGTGAGGGGTCGGGATGTGAGCAGTGAGGGGTCGGGAGGGGAGAAGTGAGTGGTCGGAAGTGAAGCAGCGAGGGGTCGGGAGTGGAGAAGTGAGGGGTCGTGGAGGGAGCTGTGAGGGGTCGGGAGTGGAGCAGGAGGGGTCGGGTGGAGCAGTGAGGGGTCGGGAAAGGAGCAGTGAGGGGTCGGGATGTGAGCAGTGAGGGCTCGGGAGGGGAGAAGTGAGGGGTCGGGAGGGGGGCAGTGAGGGGTCGGGAGTGGAGCAGTAAGGGATCGGGAGTGGAGCAGTGATGGGTCGTGAGGGGAACAGTGAGGGGTCGTGAGTGGAGCAGTGAGGGATCGGGAGTGGAGCAGTGAGGTGTCAGGAGTGGGGCAGTGAGGGGTCGGGAGGGGAGCAGTGAGGGGTCAGGAGTGGATCAGTGAGGGGTCAGTAGTGGAGCAGTGAGGGGTCGGGAGTGGAGCAGTGAGGGGTCAGGAGTGGAGCAGTGAGGGGTCAGGAGTGGGGCAGTGAGGGGTCAGGAGTGGAGCAGTGAGGGGTCAGGAGTGGAGCAGTGAGGGGTCGGGAGGGGAGCAGTGAGGGGTCAGGAGTGGAGCAGTGAGGGGTCGGGAGGGAGCAGTGAGGGGTCAGGAGTGGAACAGTGAGGGGTCGGTAGTGGAGAAGTCAGGGGTCGGAGTTGAGCAGTGAGGGGTCGGGTGGAGCAGTGAGAGGTCGGGAGTGGAGCAGTGAGGGGTCAGGAGTGGAGCAGTGAGAGGTCGGGTGGAGTAGTGCGGGGTCGGGAGTGGAGGAGTGAGGGGTCGGGGTGGAGCAGTGAGGGATCGGGAGTGGAACAGTGAGGGGTCGGGAGTGGAGCAGTGAGGGGTCGGTGTGGAGCAGTGTGGGGACGGGAGTGGAGCAGTGAGGGGTCGGGAGTGGAGCAGTGAGGGGTCGGGAGTGGAGCAGTGAGGGTCAGGAGTGGAGCAGTGAGTGGTCGGGAGTGGAGCAGTGAGGGGTCGGGAGAGGAGCAGAGAGGGGTCGGGAGTGGAGCAGTGAGAGGTCGGGAGTGGAGCAGTGAGGGGTCAGGAGTGGAGCAGTGAGGGGTCGGAGGGGAGCAGTGAGGGGTCGTGGGGGAGCAGTGAGGCGTCGGGAGAGGAGCAGAGAGGGGTCGGGAGTGGAGCAGTGAGGGTCAGGAGTGGAGCAGAGAGGGGTCGGAGGGGAGCAGTGAGGGGTAGGGAGTGGAGCAGTGAGGGGTCGGGAGTGGAGCAGTGAGGGGTCGGAAGAGGTGCAGAGATGGGTCGGGAGTGGAGCAGTGAAGGGTCAGGAGTGGAGCAGTAAGGGGTCAGGAGTGGAGCAGTGAGAGGTCGGGAGTGGTGCAGTGAGGGGTCAGGAGTGGAGCAGTGAGGGTTCGGAGGGGAGCAGTGAGGGGTCGGAGGGGAGCAGTGAGGGGTCCGGAGAGGAGCAGAGAGGGGTCGGGAGTGGAGCAGTGAGGGGTCAGGAGTGGAGCAGTGAGGGGTCGGAGGGGAGCAGTGAGAGGTCGGGAGTGGAGCAGTGAGGGGTCGGGAGTGGAGCAGTGAGGGGTCGGAAGAGGAGCAGAGAGGGGTCCGGAGTGGAGCAGTGAGGGGTCAGGAGTGGAGCAGTAAGGGGTCAGAAGTGGCTCTGTGAGAGGTCGGGAGTGGAGCAGTGAGGGGTCAGGAGTGGAGCAGTGAGGGGTCGGAGGGGAGCAGTGAGGGGTCGGAGGGGATCAGGGAGGGGTCGGGACTGGAGCAGTGAGGGGTCCGGAGTGGAGCAGTGAGGGGACGGGAGAGGAGCAGAGAGGGGTCGGGAGTGGAGCAGTGATGGGTCGGAGGGGAGCAGTGACGGGTCGGGAGTGGAGCAGTGAGGGGTCGGGATGTGAGCAGTGAGGGGTCGGGAGGGGAGAAGTGAGTGGTCGGAAGTGAAGCAGTGAGGGGTCGGGAGTGGAGCAGCGAGGTGTCGGGAGTGGAGAAGTGAGGGGTCGGGAGGGGGGCAGTGAGGGGTCGGGAGTGGAGCAGTAAGGGATCGGGAGTGGAGCAGTGATGGGTCGTGAGGGGAACAGTGAGGGGTCGTGAGTGGAGCAGTGAGGGATCGGGAGTGGAGCAGTGAGGTGTCAGGAGTGGAGCAGTGAGGGGTCGGGAGGGGAGCAGTGGGGGGTCAGGAGTGGATCAGTGCGGGGTCAGTAGTGGAGCAGTGAGGGATCGGGAGTGGAGCAGTGAGGTGTCAGGAGTGGAGCAGTGAGGGGTCGGGAGGGGAGCAGTGGGGGGTCAGGAGTGGATCAGTGCGGGGTCAGTAGTGGAGCAGTGAGGGGTCAGGAGTGGAGCAGTGAGGGGTCAGGAGTGGAGCAGTGAGGGGTCAGGAGTGGAGCAGTGAGGGGTCAGGAGTGGAGCAGTGAGGGGTCGGGAGGGGAGCAGTGAGGGGTCAGGAGTGGAGCAGTGAGGGGTCGGGAGGGAGCAGTGAGGGGTCAGGAGTGGAACAGTGAGGGGTCGGTAGTGGAGCAGTCAGGGGTCGGAGTTGAGCAGTGAGGGGTCGGGTGGAGCAGTGAGAGGTCGGGTGGAGTAGTGAGGGGTCAGGAGTGGAGCAGTGAGGGGTTGGGAGCGGAGCAGTGAGGGGTCGGGAGTGGAGCAGTGAGAGGTCGGGAGTCGAGCAGTGAGGGGTCAGGAGTGGAGCAGTGAGAGGTCGGGTGGAGTAGTGAGGGGTCGGGAGTGGAGGAGTGAGGGGTCGGGGTGGAGCAGTGAGGGATCGGGAGTGGAACAGTTAGGGGTCGGGAGTGGAGCAGTGAGGGGTCGGTGTGGAGCAGTGAGGGGTCGGGAGTGGAGCAGTGAGGGGTCGGGAGTGGAGCAGCGAGGGGTCGGGAGTGGAGCAGTGAGGGTCAGGAGTGGAGCAGTGAGTGGTCGGGAGTGGAGCAGTGAGGGGTCGGGAGAGGAGCAGAGAGGGGTCGGGAGTGGAGCAGTGAGAGGTCGGGAGTGGAGCAGTGAGGGGTCAGGAGTGGAGCAGTGAGGGGTCGGAGGGGAGCAGTGAGGGGTCGGGGGGGAGCAGTGAGGCGTCGGGAGAGGAGCAGAGAAGGGTCGGGAGTGGAGCAGTGAGGGTCAGGAGTGGAGCAGTGAGGGGTCGGAGGGGAGCAGTGAGGGGTCGGGAGTGGAGCAGTGAGGGGTCGGGAGTGGAGCAATGAGGGGTCGGAAGAGGAGCAGAGAGGGGTCGGGAGTGGAGCAGTGAAGGGTCAAGAGTGGAGCAGTAAGGGGTCAGGAGTGGAGCAGTGAGAGGTCGGGAGTGGAGCAGTAAGGGGTCAGGAGTGGAGCAGTGAGAGGTCAGGAGTGGAGCAGTGAGGGGTCAGGAGTGGAGCAGTGAGGGGTCGGAGGGGATCAGTGAGGGGTCGGGACTGGAGCAGTGAGGGGTCCGGAGTGGAGCAGTGAGGGGACGGGAGAGGAGCAGAGAGGGGTCGGGAGTGGAGCAGTGATGGGTCGGAGGGGAGCAGTGACGGGTCGGGAGTGGAGCAGTGAGGGGTCGGGATGTGAGCAGTGAGGGGTCGGGAGGGGAGAAGTGAGTGGTCGGAAGTGAAGCAGCGAGGGGTCGGGAGTGGAGAAGTGAGGGGTCGTGGAGGGAGCTGTGAGGGGTCGGGAGTGGAGCAGGAGGGGTCGGGTGGAGCAGTGAGGGGTCGGGAAAGGAGCAGTGAGGGGTCGGGATGTGAGCAGTGAGGGCTCGGGAGGGGAGAAGTGAGGGGTCGGGAGGGGGGCAGTGAGGGGTCGGGAGTGGAGCAGTAAGGGATCGGGAGTGGAGCAGTGATGGGTCGTGAGGGGAACAGTGAGGGGTCGTGAGTGGAGCAGTGAGGGATCGGGAGTGGAGCAGTGAGGTGTCAGGAGTGGGGCAGTGAGGGGTCGGGAGGGGAGCAGTGAGGGGTCAGGAGTGGATCAGTGAGGGGTCAGTAGTGGAGCAGTGAGGGGTCGGGAGTGGAGCAGTGAGGGGTCAGGAGTGGAGCAGTGAGGGGTCAGGAGTGGGGCAGTGAGGGGTCAGGAGTGGAGCAGTGAGGGGTCAGGAGTGGAGCAGTGAGGGGTCGGGAGGGGAGCAGTGAGGGGTCAGGAGTGGAGCAGTGAGGGGTCGGGAGGGAGCAGTGAGGGGTCAGGAGTGGAACAGTGAGGGGTCGGTAGTGGAGAAGTCAGGGGTCGGAGTTGAGCAGTGAGGGGTCGGGTGGAGCAGTGAGAGGTCGGGAGTGGAGCAGTGAGGGGTCAGGAGTGGAGCAGTGAGAGGTCGGGTGGAGTAGTGAGGGGTCAGGAGTGGAGCAGTGAGGGGTCGGAGGGGAGCAGTGAGAGGTCGGGAGTGGAGCAGTAAGGGATCGGGAGTGGAGCAGTGATGGGTCGTGAGGGGAACAGTGAGGGGTCGTGAGTGGAGCAGTGAGGGATCGGGAGTGGAGCAGTGAGGTGTCAGGAGTGGGGCAGTGAGGGGTCGGGAGGGGAGCAGTGAGGGGTCAGGAGTGGATCAGTGAGGGGTCAGTAGTGGAGCAGTGAGGGGTCGGGAGTGGAGCAGTGAGGGGTCAGGAGTGGAGCAGTGAGGGGTCAGGAGTGGGGCAGTGAGGGGTCAGGAGTGGAGCAGTGAGGGGTCAGGAGTGGAGCAGTGAGGGGTCGGGAGGGGAGCAGTGAGGGGTCAGGAGTGGAGCAGTGAGGGGTCGGGAGGGAGCAGTGAGGGGTCAGGAGTGGAACAGTGAGGGGTCGGTAGTGGAGAAGTCAGGGGTCGGAGTTGAGCAGTGAGGGGTCGGGTGGAGCAGTGAGAGGTCGGGAGTGGAGCAGTGAGGGGTCAGGAGTGGAGCAGTGAGAGGTCGGGTGGAGTAGTGCGGGGTCGGGAGTGGAGGAGTGAGGGGTCGGGGTGGAGCAGTGAGGGATCGGGAGTGGAACAGTGAGGGGTCGGGAGTGGAGCAGTGAGGGGTCGGTGTGGAGCAGTGTGGGGACGGGAGTGGAGCAGTGAGGGGTCGGGAGTGGAGCAGTGAGGGGTCGGGAGTGGAGCAGTGAGGGTCAGGAGTGGAGCAGTGAGTGGTCGGGAGTGGAGCAGTGAGGGGTCGGGAGAGGAGCAGAGAGGGGTCGGGAGTGGAGCAGTGAGAGGTCGGGAGTGGAGCAGTGAGGGGTCAGGAGTGGAGCAGTGAGGGGTCGGAGGGGAGCAGTGAGGGGTCGTGGGGGAGCAGTGAGGCGTCGGGAGAGGAGCAGAGAGGGGTCGGGAGTGGAGCAGTGAGGGTCAGGAGTGGAGCAGAGAGGGGTCGGAGGGGAGCAGTGAGGGGTAGGGAGTGGAGCAGTGAGGGGTCGGGAGTGGAGCAGTGAGGGGTCGGAAGAGGTGCAGAGATGGGTCGGGAGTGGAGCAGTGAAGGGTCAGGAGTGGAGCAGTAAGGGGTCAGGAGTGGAGCAGTGAGAGGTCGGGAGTGGTGCAGTGAGGGGTCAGGAGTGGAGCAGTGAGGGTTCGGAGGGGAGCAGTGAGGGGTCGGAGGGGAGCAGTGAGGGGTCCGGAGAGGAGCAGAGAGGGGTCGGGAGTGGAGCAGTGAGGGGTCAGGAGTGGAGCAGTGAGGGGTCGGAGGGGAGCAGTGAGAGGTCGGGAGTGGAGCAGTGAGGGGTCGGGAGTGGAGCAGTGAGGGGTCGGAAGAGGAGCAGAGAGGGGTCCGGAGTGGAGCAGTGAGGGGTCAGGAGTGGAGCAGTAAGGGGTCAGAAGTGGCTCTGTGAGAGGTCGGGAGTGGAGCAGTGAGGGGTCAGGAGTGGAGCAGTGAGGGGTCGGAGGGGAGCAGTGAGGGGTCGGAGGGGATCAGGGAGGGGTCGGGACTGGAGCAGTGAGGGGTCCGGAGTGGAGCAGTGAGGGGACGGGAGAGGAGCAGAGAGGGGTCGGGAGTGGAGCAGTGATGGGTCGGAGGGGAGCAGTGACGGGTCGGGAGTGGAGCAGTGAGGGGTCGGGATGTGAGCAGTGAGGGGTCGGGAGGGGAGAAGTGAGTGGTCGGAAGTGAAGCAGTGAGGGGTCGGGAGTGGAGCAGCGAGGTGTCGGGAGTGGAGAAGTGAGGGGTCGGGAGGGGGGCAGTGAGGGGTCGGGAGTGGAGCAGTAAGGGATCGGGAGTGGAGCAGTGATGGGTCGTGAGGGGAACAGTGAGGGGTCGTGAGTGGAGCAGTGAGGGATCGGGAGTGGAGCAGTGAGGTGTCAGGAGTGGAGCAGTGAGGGGTCGGGAGGGGAGCAGTGGGGGGTCAGGAGTGGATCAGTGCGGGGTCAGTAGTGGAGCAGTGAGGGGTCGGGAGTGGAGCAGTGAGGGGTCAGGAGTGGAGCAGTGAGGGGTCAGGAGTGGAGCAGTGAGGGGTCAGGAGTGGAGCAGTGAGGGGTCAGGAGTGGAGCAGTGAGGGGTCGGGAGGGGAGCAGTGAGGGGTCAGGAGTGGAGCAGTGAGGGGTCGGGAGGGAGCAGTGAGGGGTCAGGAGTGGAACAGTGAGGGGTCGGTAGTGGAGCAGTCAGGGGTCGGAGTTGAGCAGTGAGGGGTCGGGTGGAGCAGTGAGAGGTCGGGTGGAGTAGTGAGGGGTCAGGAGTGGAGCAGTGAGGGGTTGGGAGCGGAGCAGTGAGGGGTCGGGAGTGGAGCAGTGAGAGGTCGGGAGTCGAGCAGTGAGGGGTCAGGAGTGGAGCAGTGAGAGGTCGGGTGGAGTAGTGAGGGGTCGGGAGTGGAGGAGTGAGGGGTCGGGGTGGAGCAGTGAGGGATCGGGAGTGGAACAGTTAGGGGTCGGGAGTGGAGCAGTGAGGGGTCGGTGTGGAGCAGTGAGGGGTCGGGAGTGGAGCAGTGAGGGGTCGGGAGTGGAGCAGCGAGGGGTCGGGAGTGGAGCAGTGAGGGTCAGGAGTGGAGCAGTGAGTGGTCGGGAGTGGAGCAGTGAGGGGTCGGGAGAGGAGCAGAGAGGGGTCGGGAGTGGAGCAGTGAGAGGTCGGGAGTGGAGCAGTGAGGGGTCAGGAGTGGAGCAGTGAGGGGTCGGAGGGGAGCAGTGAGGGGTCGGGGGGGAGCAGTGAGGCGTCGGGAGAGGAGCAGAGAAGGGTCGGGAGTGGAGCAGTGAGGGTCAGGAGTGGAGCAGTGAGGGGTCGGAGGGGAGCAGTGAGGGGTCGGGAGTGGAGCAGTGAGGGGTCGGGAGTGGAGCAATGAGGGGTCGGAAGAGGAGCAGAGAGGGGTCGGGAGTGGAGCAGTGAAGGGTCAAGAGTGGAGCAGTAAGGGGTCAGGAGTGGAGCAGTGAGAGGTCGGGAGTGGAGCAGTAAGGGGTCAGGAGTGGAGCAGTGAGAGGTCAGGAGTGGAGCAGTGAGGGGTCAGGAGTGGAGCAGTGAGGGGTCGGAGGGGATCAGTGAGGGGTCGGGACTGGAGCAGTGAGGGGTCCGGAGTGGAGCAGTGAGGGGACGGGAGAGGAGCAGAGAGGGGTCGGGAGTGGAGCAGTGATGGGTCGGAGGGGAGCAGTGACGGGTCGGGAGTGGAGCAGTGAGGGGTCGGGATGTGAGCAGTGAGGGGTCGGGAGGGGAGAAGTGAGTGGTCGGAAGTGAAGCAGCGAGGGGTCGGGAGTGGAGAAGTGAGGGGTCGTGGAGGGAGCTGTGAGGGGTCGGGAGTGGAGCAGGAGGGGTCGGGTGGAGCAGTGAGGGGTCGGGAAAGGAGCAGTGAGGGGTCGGGATGTGAGCAGTGAGGGCTCGGGAGGGGAGAAGTGAGGGGTCGGGAGGGGGGCAGTGAGGGGTCGGGAGTGGAGCAGTAAGGGATCGGGAGTGGAGCAGTGATGGGTCGTGAGGGGAACAGTGAGGGGTCGTGAGTGGAGCAGTGAGGGATCGGGAGTGGAGCAGTGAGGTGTCAGGAGTGGGGCAGTGAGGGGTCGGGAGGGGAGCAGTGAGGGGTCAGGAGTGGATCAGTGAGGGGTCAGTAGTGGAGCAGTGAGGGGTCGGGAGTGGAGCAGTGAGGGGTCAGGAGTGGAGCAGTGAGGGGTCAGGAGTGGGGCAGTGAGGGGTCAGGAGTGGAGCAGTGAGGGGTCAGGAGTGGAGCAGTGAGGGGTCGGGAGGGGAGCAGTGAGGGGTCAGGAGTGGAGCAGTGAGGGGTCGGGAGGGAGCAGTGAGGGGTCAGGAGTGGAACAGTGAGGGGTCGGTAGTGGAGAAGTCAGGGGTCGGAGTTGAGCAGTGAGGGGTCGGGTGGAGCAGTGAGAGGTCGGGAGTGGAGCAGTGAGGGGTCAGGAGTGGAGCAGTGAGAGGTCGGGTGGAGTAGTGCGGGGTCGGGAGTGGAGGAGTGAGGGGTCGGGGTGGAGCAGTGAGGGGTCGGGAGTGGAGCAGTGAGGGGTCAGGAGTGGAGCAGTGAGGGGTCAGGAGTGGAGCAGTGAGGGGTCAGGAGTGGAGCAGTGAGGGGTCAGGAGTGGAGCAGTGAGGGGTCGGGAGGGGAGCAGTGAGGGGTCAGGAGTGGAGCAGTGAGGGGTCGGGAGGGAGCAGTGAGGGGTCAGGAGTGGAACAGTGAGGGGTCGGTAGTGGAGCAGTCAGGGGTCGGAGTTGAGCAGTGAGGGGTCGGGTGGAGCAGTGAGAGGTCGGGTGGAGTAGTGAGGGGTCAGGAGTGGAGCAGTGAGGGGTTGGGAGCGGAGCAGTGAGGGGTCGGGAGTGGAGCAGTGAGAGGTCGGGAGTCGAGCAGTGAGGGGTCAGGAGTGGAGCAGTGAGAGGTCGGGTGGAGTAGTGAGGGGTCGGGAGTGGAGGAGTGAGGGGTCGGGGTGGAGCAGTGAGGGATCGGGAGTGGAACAGTTAGGGGTCGGGAGTGGAGCAGTGAGGGGTCGGTGTGGAGCAGTGAGGGGTCGGGAGTGGAGCAGTGAGGGGTCGGGAGTGGAGCAGCGAGGGGTCGGGAGTGGAGCAGTGAGGGTCAGGAGTGGAGCAGTGAGTGGTCGGGAGTGGAGCAGTGAGGGGTCGGGAGAGGAGCAGAGAGGGGTCGGGAGTGGAGCAGTGAGAGGTCGGGAGTGGAGCAGTGAGGGGTCAGGAGTGGAGCAGTGAGGGGTCGGAGGGGAGCAGTGAGGGGTCGGGGGGGGAGCAGTGAGGCGTCGGGAGAGGAGCAGAGAAGGGTCGGGAGTGGAGCAGTGAGGGTCAGGAGTGGAGCAGTGAGGGGTCGGAGGGGAGCAGTGAGGGGTCGGGAGTGGAGCAGTGAGGGGTCGGGAGTGGAGCAATGAGGGGTCGGAAGAGGAGCAGAGAGGGGTCGGGAGTGGAGCAGTGAAGGGTCAAGAGTGGAGCAGTAAGGGGTCAGGAGTGGAGCAGTGAGAGGTCGGGAGTGGAGCAGTAAGGGGTCAGGAGTGGAGCAGTGAGAGGTCGGGAGTGGAGCAGTGAGGGGTCAGGAGTGGAGCAGTGAGCGTTCGGAGGGGTGCAGTGAGGGGTCGGAGGGGAGCAGTGAGGGGTCGGGAGAGGAGCTGAGAGGGGTCGGGAGTGGAGCAGTGAGGGGTCAGGAGTGGAGCAGTGAGGGGTCGGAGGGCAGCAGTGAGGGGTCGGAGGGGAGCAGTGAGAGGTCGGGAGTGGAGCAGTGAGGGGTCGGGAGTGGAGCAGTGAGGGGTCGGGAGAGGAGCAGAGAGGGGTCCGGAGTGGAGCAGTGAGGGGTCAGGAGTGGAGCAGTAAGGGGTCAGAAGTGGCTCTGTGAGAGGTCGGGAGTGGAGCAGTGAAGGGTCAGGAGTGGAGCAGTGAGGGGTCGGAGGGGAGCAGTGAGGGGTCGGAGGGGATCAGTGAGGGGTCGGGAGTGGAGCAGTGAGGGGTCCGGAGTGGAGCAGTGAGGGGACGGGAGAGGAGCAGAGAGGGGTCGGGAGTGGAGCAGTGATGGGTCGGAGGGGAGCAGTGACGGGTCGGGAGTGGAGCAGTGAGGGGTCGGGATGTGAGCAGTGAAGGGTCGGGAGGGGAGAAGTGAGGGGTCGGAAGTGAAGCAGTGAGGGGTCGGGAGTGGAGCAGCGAGGTGTCGGGAGTGGAGAAGTGAGGGGTCGTGGAGGGAGCTGTGAGGGGTCGGGAGTGGAGCAGGAGGGGTCGGGTGGAGCAGTGAGGGGTCGGGAAAGGAGCAGTGAGGGGTCGGGATGTGAGCAGTGAGGGCTCGGGAGCGGAGAAGTGAGGGGTCGGGAGGGGGGCAGTGAGGGGTCGGGAGTGGAGCAGTAAGGGATCGTGAGTGGAGCAGTGAGGGGTCGTGAGGGGAACAGTGAGGGGTCGTGAGTGGAGCAGTGAGGGATCGGGAGTGGAGCAGTGGGGTGTCAGGAGTGGAGCAGTTAGCGGTCGGGAGGGGAGCAGTGAGGGGTCAGGAGTGGATCAGTGAGGGGTCAGTAGTGGAGCAGTGAGGCGTCGGGAGTGGAGCAGTGAGAGGTCAGGAGTGGAGCAGTGAGGGGTCAGGAGTGGAGCAGTGATGGGTCAGGAGTGGAGAGTGAGGGGTCAGGAGTGGAGCAGTGAGGGGTCGGGAGGGGAGCAGTGAGGGGTCAGGAGTGGAGCAGTGAGGGGTCGGGAGGGAGCAGTGAGGGGTCAGGAGTGGAACAGTGAGGGGTCGGTAGTGGAGCAGTCAGGGGTCGGAGTTGAGCAGTGAGGGGTCGGGTGGAGCAGTGAGAGGTCGGGTGGAGTAGTGAGGGGTCAGGAGTGGAGCAGTGAGGGGTTGGGAGGGGAGCAGTGAGGGGTCGGGAGTGGAGCAGTGAGAGGTCGGGGGTGGAGCAGTGAGGGGTCAGGAGTGGAGCAGTGAGAGGTCGGGTGGAGTAGTGAGGGGTCGGGAGTGGAGGAGTGAGGGGTCGGGGTGGAGCAGTGAGGGATCGGGAGAGGAGCAGAGAGGGGTCAGGAGTGGAGCAGTGAGGGGTCGGAGGGGAGCAGTGAGGGGTCGGGGGGGAGCAGTGAGGCGTCGGGAGAGGAGCAGAGAGGGGTCGGGAGTGGAGCAGTGAGGGGTCGGGAGTGGAGCAGTGAGGGGTCGGAAGAGGAGCAGAGAGGGGTCGGGAGTGGAGCAGTGAAGGGTCAGGAGTGGAGCAGTAAGGGGTCAGGAGTGGAGCAATGAGAGGTCGGGAGTGGAGCAGTGAGGGGTCGGGAGGGAGCAGTGAGGGCTCAGGAGTGGAACAGTAAGGGGTCAGGAGTGGAGCAGTGAGGGGTCAGGAGTGGAGCAGTGAGAGGTCGGGTGGAGTAGTGCGGGGTCGGGAGTGGAGGAGTGAGGGGTCGGGGTGGAGCAGTGAGGGGTCGGGAGTGGAGCAGTGAGGGGTCAGGAGTGGAGCAGTGAGGGGTCAGGAGTGGAGCAGTGAGGGGTCAGGAGTGGAGCAGTGAGGGGTCAGGAGTGGAGCAGTGAGGGGTCGGGAGGGGAGCAGTGAGGGGTCAGGAGTGGAGCAGTGAGGGGTCGGGAGGGAGCAGTGAGGGGTCAGGAGTGGAACAGTGAGGGGTCGGTAGTGGAGCAGTCAGGGGTCGGAGTTGAGCAGTGAGGGGTCGGGTGGAGCAGTGAGAGGTCGGGTGGAGTAGTGAGGGGTCAGGAGTGGAGCAGTGAGGGGTTGGGAGCGGAGCAGTGAGGGGTCGGGAGTGGAGCAGTGAGAGGTCGGGAGTCGAGCAGTGAGGGGTCAGGAGTGGAGCAGTGAGAGGTCGGGTGGAGTAGTGAGGGGTCGGGAGTGGAGGAGTGAGGGGTCGGGGTGGAGCAGTGAGGGATCGGGAGTGGAACAGTTAGGGGTCGGGAGTGGAGCAGTGAGGGGTCGGTGTGGAGCAGTGAGGGGTCGGGAGTGGAGCAGTGAGGGGTCGGGAGTGGAGCAGCGAGGGGTCGGGAGTGGAGCAGTGAGGGTCAGGAGTGGAGCAGTGAGTGGTCGGGAGTGGAGCAGTGAGGGGTCGGGAGAGGAGCAGAGAGGGGTCGGGAGTGGAGCAGTGAGAGGTCGGGAGTGGAGCAGTGAGGGGTCAGGAGTGGAGCAGTGAGGGGTCGGAGGGGAGCAGTGAGGGGTCGGGGGGGAGCAGTGAGGCGTCGGGAGAGGAGCAGAGAAGGGTCGGGAGTGGAGCAGTGAGGGTCAGGAGTGGAGCAGTGAGGGGTCGGAGGGGAGCAGTGAGGGGTCGGGAGTGGAGCAGTGAGGGGTCGGGAGTGGAGCAATGAGGGGTCGGAAGAGGAGCAGAGAGGGGTCGGGAGTGGAGCAGTGAAGGGTCAAGAGTGGAGCAGTAAGGGGTCAGGAGTGGAGCAGTGAGAGGTCGGGAGTGGAGCAGTAAGGGGTCAGGAGTGGAGCAGTGAGAGGTCGGGAGTGGAGCAGTGAGGGGTCAGGAGTGGAGCAGTGAGCGTTCGGAGGGGTGCAGTGAGGGGTCGGAGGGGAGCAGTGAGGGGTCGGGAGAGGAGCTGAGAGGGGTCGGGAGTGGAGCAGTGAGGGGTCAGGAGTGGAGCAGTGAGGGGTCGGAGGGCAGCAGTGAGGGGTCGGAGGGGAGCAGTGAGAGGTCGGGAGTGGAGCAGTGAGGGGTCGGGAGTGGAGCAGTGAGGGGTCGGGAGAGGAGCAGAGAGGGGTCCGGAGTGGAGCAGTGAGGGGTCAGGAGTGGAGCAGTAAGGGGTCAGAAGTGGCTCTGTGAGAGGTCGGGAGTGGAGCAGTGAAGGGTCAGGAGTGGAGCAGTGAGGGGTCGGAGGGGAGCAGTGAGGGGTCGGAGGGGATCAGTGAGGGGTCGGGAGTGGAGCAGTGAGGGGTCCGGAGTGGAGCAGTGAGGGGACGGGAGAGGAGCAGAGAGGGGTCGGGAGTGGAGCAGTGATGGGTCGGAGGGGAGCAGTGACGGGTCGGGAGTGGAGCAGTGAGGGGTCGGGATGTGAGCAGTGAAGGGTCGGGAGGGGAGAAGTGAGGGGTCGGAAGTGAAGCAGTGAGGGGTCGGGAGTGGAGCAGCGAGGTGTCGGGAGTGGAGAAGTGAGGGGTCGTGGAGGGAGCTGTGAGGGGTCGGGAGTGGAGCAGGAGGGGTCGGGTGGAGCAGTGAGGGGTCGGGAAAGGAGCAGTGAGGGGTCGGGATGTGAGCAGTGAGGGCTCGGGAGCGGAGAAGTGAGGGGTCGGGAGGGGGGCAGTGAGGGGTCGGGAGTGGAGCAGTAAGGGATCGTGAGTGGAGCAGTGAGGGGTCGTGAGGGGAACAGTGAGGGGTCGTGAGTGGAGCAGTGAGGGATCGGGAGTGGAGCAGTGGGGTGTCAGGAGTGGAGCAGTTAGCGGTCGGGAGGGGAGCAGTGAGGGGTCAGGAGTGGATCAGTGAGGGGTCAGTAGTGGAGCAGTGAGGCGTCGGGAGTGGAGCAGTGAGAGGTCAGGAGTGGAGCAGTGAGGGGTCAGGAGTGGAGCAGTGATGGGTCAGGAGTGGAGAGTGAGGGGTCAGGAGTGGAGCAGTGAGGGGTCGGGAGGGGAGCAGTGAGGGGTCAGGAGTGGAGCAGTGAGGGGTCGGGAGGGAGCAGTGAGGGGTCAGGAGTGGAACAGTGAGGGGTCGGTAGTGGAGCAGTCAGGGGTCGGAGTTGAGCAGTGAGGGGTCGGGTGGAGCAGTGAGAGGTCGGGTGGAGTAGTGAGGGGTCAGGAGTGGAGCAGTGAGGGGTTGGGAGGGGAGCAGTGAGGGGTCGGGAGTGGAGCAGTGAGAGGTCGGGGGTGGAGCAGTGAGGGGTCAGGAGTGGAGCAGTGAGAGGTCGGGTGGAGTAGTGAGGGGTCGGGAGTGGAGGAGTGAGGGGTCGGGGTGGAGCAGTGAGGGATCGGGAGAGGAGCAGAGAGGGGTCAGGAGTGGAGCAGTGAGGGGTCGGAGGGGAGCAGTGAGGGGTCGGGGGGGAGCAGTGAGGCGTCGGGAGAGGAGCAGAGAGGGGTCGGGAGTGGAGCAGTGAGGGGTCGGGAGTGGAGCAGTGAGGGGTCGGAAGAGGAGCAGAGAGGGGTCGGGAGTGGAGCAGTGAAGGGTCAGGAGTGGAGCAGTAAGGGGTCAGGAGTGGAGCAATGAGAGGTCGGGAGTGGAGCAGTGAGGGGTCGGGAGGGAGCAGTGAGGGCTCAGGAGTGGAACAGTGAGGGGTCGGTAGTGGAGCAGTCAGGGGTCGGAGTTGAGCAGTGAGGGGTCGGGTGGAGCAGTGAGAGGTCGGGTGGAGTAGTGAGGGGTCAGGAGTGGAGCAGTGAGGGGTTGGGAGCGGAGCAGTGAGGGGTCGGGAGTGGAGCAGTGAGAGGTCGGGAGTGGAGCAGTGAGGGGTCAGGAGTGGAGCAGTGAGAGGTCGGGCGGAGTAGTGAGGGGTCGGGAGTGGAGGAGTGAGGGGTCGGGGTGGAGCAGTGAGGGATCGGGAGTGGAACAGTTAGGGGTCGGGAGTGGAGCTGTGAGGGGTCGGTGTGGAGCAGTGAGGGGTCGGGAGTGGAGCAGTGAGGGGTCGGGAGTGGAGCAGTGAGGGATCGGGAGTGGAGCAGTGAGGGTCAGGAGTGGAGCAGTGAGTGGTCGGGAGTGGAGCAGTGAGGGGTCGGGAGAGGAGCAGAGAGGGGTCGGGAGTGGAGCAGTGAGAGGTCGGGAGTGGAGCAGTGAGGGGTCAGGAGTGGAGCAGTGAGGGGTCGGAGGGGAGCAGTGAGGGGTCGCGGGGGAGCAGTGAGGCGTCGGGAGAGGAGCAGAGAGGGGTCGGGAGTGGAGCAGTGAGGGTCAGGAGTGGAGCAGTGAGGGGTCGGAGGGGAGCAGTGAGGGGTCGGGAGTGGAGCAGTGAGGGGTCGGGAGTGGAGCAATGAGGGGTCGGAAGAGGAGCAGAGAGGGGTCGGGAGTGGAGCAGTGAAGGGTCAAGAGTGGAGCAGTAAGGGGTCAGGAGTGGAGCAGTGAGAGGTCGGGAGTGGAGCAGTGAGGGGTCAGGAGTGGAGCAGTGAGCGTTCGGAGGGGAGCAGTGAGGGTTCGGAGGGGAGCAGTGAGGGGTCGGGAGTGGAGCAGTGAGTGGTCGCGAGTGGATCAGTGAGGGGTGGGGAGTGGAGCAGTGAGGGGTCGGGAGGGGTACGTGAGGGGTCGGGAATGTAGCAGTGAGGGGTCAGGAGGGGAGCAGTGAGGTGTCGGGAGTGGAGAAGTGAGGGGTCGTGGAGGGAGCTGTGAGGGGTCGGGAGTGGAGCAGGAGGGGTCGGGTGGAGCAGTGAGGGGTCAGGAGTGGAGCAGTGAGGGGTCAGGAGTGGAGCAGTGAGGGGTCGGGTTGTGAGCAGTGAGGGGTCGGGAGGGGAGAAGTGAGGGGTCGGAAGTGAAGCAGTGAGGGGTCGGGAGTGGAGCAGCGAGGTGTCGGGAGTGGAGAAGTGAGGGGTCGTGGAGGGAGCTGTGAGGGGTCGGGAGTGGAGCAGGAGGGGTCGGGTGGAGCAGTGAGGGGTCGGGAAAGGAGCAGTGAGGGGTCGGGATGTGAGCAGTGAGGGCTCGGGAGCGGAGAAGTGAGGGGTCGGGAGGGGGGCAGTGAGGGGTCGGGAGTGGAGCAGTAAGGGATCGTGAGTGGAGCAGTGAGGGGTCGTGAGGGGAACAGTGAGGGGTCGTGAGTGGAGCAGTGAGGGATCGGGAGTGGAGCAGTGAGGTGTCAGGAGTGGAGCAGTTAGCGGTCGGGAGGGGAGCAGTGAGGGGTCAGGAGTGGATCAGTGAGGGGTCAGTAGTGGAGCAGTGAGGCGTCGGGAGTGGAGCAGTGAGAGGTCAGGAGTGGAGCAGTGAGGGGTCAGGAGTGGAGCAGTGATGGGTCAGGAGTGGAGCAGTGAGGGGTCAGGAGTGGAGCAGTGAGGGGTCGGGAGGGGAGCAGTGAGGGGTCAGGAGTGGAGCAGTGAGGGGTCGGGAGGGAGCAGTGAGGGGTCAGGAGTGGAACAGTGAGGGGTCGGTAGTGGAGCAGTCAGGGGTCGGAGTTGAGCAGTGAGGGGTCGGGTGGAGCAGTGAGAGGTCGGGTGGAGTAGTGAGGGGTCAGGAGTGGAGCAGTGAGGGGTTGGGAGGGGAGCAGTGAGGGGTCGGGAGTGGAGCAGTGAGAGGTCGGGGGTGGAGCAGTGAGGGGTCAGGAGTGGAGCAGTGAGAGGTCGGGTGGAGTAGTGAGGGGTCGGGAGTGGAGGAGTGAGGGGTCGGGGTGGAGCAGTGAGGGATCGGGAGTGGAACAGTTAGGGGTCGGGAGTGGAGCTGTGAGGGGTCGGTGTGGAGCAGTGAGGGGTCGGGAGTGGAGCAGTGAGGGGTCGGGAGTGGAGCAGTGAGGGATCGGGAGTGGAGCAGTGAGGGTCAGGAGTGGAGCAGTGAGTGGTCGGGAGTGGAGCAGTGAGGGGTCGGGAGAGGAGCAGAGAGGGGTCGGGAGTGGAGCAGTGAGAGGTCGGGAGTGGAGCAGTGAGGGGTCAGGAGTGGAGCAGTGAGGGGTCGGAGGGGAGCAGTGAGGGGTCGCGGGGGAGCAGTGAGGCGTCGGGAGAGGAGCAGAGAGGGGTCGGGAGTGGAGCAGTGAGGGTCAGGAGTGGAGCAGTGAGGGGTCGGAGGGGAGCAGTGAGGGGTCGGGAGTGGAGCAGTGAGGGGTCGGGAGTGGAGCAATGAGGGGTCGGAAGAGGTGCAGAGAGGGGTCGGGAGTGGAGCAGTGAAGGGTCAAGAGTGGAGCAGTAAGGGGTCAGGAGTGGAGCAGTGAGAGGTCGGGAGTGGAGCAGTGAGGGGTCAGGAGTGGAGCAGTGAGCGTTCGGAGGGGAGCAGTGAGGGTTCGGAGGGGAGCAGTGAGGGGTCGGGAGTGGAGCAGTGAGTGGTCGCGAGTGGATCAGTGAGGGGTGGGGAGTGGAGCAGTGAGGGGTCGGGAGGGGTACGTGAGGGGTCGGGAATGTAGCAGTGAGGGGTCAGGAGGGGAGCAGTGAGGTGTCGGGAGTGGAGAAGTGAGGGGTCGTGGAGGGAGCTGTGAGGGGTCGGGAGTGGAGCAGGAGGGGTCGGGTGGAGCAGTGAGGGGTCAGGAGTGGAGCAGTGAGGGGTCAGGAGTGGAGCAGTGAGGGGTCGGGATGTGAGCAGTGAGGGGTCGGGAGGGGAGAAGTGAGGGGTCGGAAGTGAAGCAGTGAGGGGTCGGGAGTGGAGCAGCGAGGTGTCGGGAGTGGAGAAGTGAGGGGTCGTGGAGGGAGCTGTGAGGGGTCGGGAGTGGAGCAGGAGGGGTCGGGTGGAGCAGTGAGGGGTCGGGAAAGGAGCAGTGAGGGGTCGGGATGTGAGCAGTGAGGGCTCGGGAGCGGAGAAGTGAGGGGTCGGGAGGGGCCAGTGAGGGGTCGGGAGTGGAGCAGTAAGGGATCGTGAGTGGAGCAGTGAGGGGTCGTGAGGGGAACAGTGAGGGGTCGTGAGTGGAGCAGTGAGGGATCGGGAGTGGAGCAGTGAGGTGTCAGGAGTGGAGCAGTTAGCGGTCGGGAGGGGAGCAGTGAGGGGTCAGGAGTGGATCAGTGAGGGGTCAGTAGTGGAGCAGTGAGGCGTCGGGAGTGGAGCAGTGAGAGGTCAGGAGTGGAGCAGTGAGGGGTCAGGAGTGGAGCAGTGATGGGTCAGGAGTGGAGCAGTGAGGGGTCAGGAGTGGAGCAGTGAGGGGTCGGGAGGGGAGCAGTGAGGGGTCAGGAGTGGAGCAGTGAGGGGTCGGGAGGGAGCAGTGAGGGGTCAGGAGTGGAACAGTGAGGGGTCGGTAGTGGAGCAGTCAGGGGTCGGAGTTGAGCAGTGAGGGGTCGGGTGGAGCAGTGAGAGGTCGGGTGGAGTAGTGAGGGGTCAGGAGTGGAGCAGTGAGGGGTTGGGAGGGGAGCAGTGAGGGGTCGGGAGTGGAGCAGTGAGAGGTCGGGGGTGGAGCAGTGAGGGGTCAGGAGTGGAGCAGTGAGAGGTCGGGTGGAGTAGTGAGGGGTCGGGAGTGGAGGAGTGAGGGGTCGGGGTGGAGCAGTGAGGGATCGGGAGAGGAGCAGAGAGGGGTCAGGAGTGGAGCAGTGAGGGGTCGGAGGGGAGCAGTGAGGGGTCGGTGGGGAGCAGTGAGGCGTCGGGAGAGGAGCAGAGAGGGGTCGGGAGTGGAGCAGTGAGGGGTCGGGAGTGGAGCAGTGAGGGGTCGGAAGAGGAGCAGAGAGGGGTCGGGAGTGGAGCAGTGAAGGGTCAGGAGTGGAGCAGTAAGGGGTCAGGAGTGGAGCAATGAGAGGTCGGGAGTGGAGCAGTGAGGGGTCGGGAGGGAGCAGTGAGGGGTCAGGAATGGAACAGTGAGGGGTCGGTAGTGGAGCAGTCAGGGGTCGGAGTTGAGCAGTGAGGGGTCGGGTGGAGCAGTGAGAGGTCGGGTGGAGTAGTGAGGGGTCAGGAGTGGAGCAGTGAGGGGTTGGGAGCGGAGCAGTGAGGGGTCGGGAGTGGAGCAGTGAGAGGTCGGGAGTGGAGCAGTGAGGGGTCAGGAGTGGAGCAGTGAGAGGTCGGGCGGAGTAGTGAGGGGTCGGGAGTGGAGGAGTGAGGGGTCGGGGTGGAGCAGTGAGGGATCGGGAGTGGAACAGTTAGGGGTCGGGAGTGGAGCTGTGAGGGGTCGGTGTGGAGCAGTGAGGGGTCGGGAGTGGAGCAGTGAGGGGTCGGGAGTGGAGCAGTGAGGGATCGGGAGTGGAGCAGTGAGGGTCAGGAGTGGAGCAGTGAGTGGTCGGGAGTGGAGCAGTGAGGGGTCGGGAGAGGAGCAGAGAGGGGTCGGGAGTGGAGCAGTGAGAGGTCGGGAGTGGAGCAGTGAGGGGTCAGGAGTGGAGCAGTGAGGGGTCGGAGGGGAGCAGTGAGGGGTCGCGGGGGAGCAGTGAGGCGTCGGGAGAGGAGCAGAGAGGGGTCGGGAGTGGAGCAGTGAGGGTCAGGAGTGGAGCAGTGAGGGGTCGGAGGGGAGCAGTGAGGGGTCGGGAGTGGAGCAGTGAGGGGTCGGGAGTGGAGCAATGAGGGGTCGGAAGAGGAGCAGAGAGGGGTCGGGAGTGGAGCAGTGAAGGGTCAAGAGTGGAGCAGTAAGGGGTCAGGAGTGGAGCAGTGAGAGGTCGGGAGTGGAGCAGTGAGGGGTCAGGAGTGGAGCAGTGAGCGTTCGGAGGGGAGCAGTGAGGGTTCGGAGGGGAGCAGTGAGGGGTCGGGAGTGGAGCAGTGAGTGGTCGCGAGTGGATCAGTGAGGGGTGGGGAGTGGAGCAGTGAGGGGTCGGGAGGGGTACGTGAGGGGTCGGGAATGTAGCAGTGAGGGGTCAGGAGGGGAGCAGTGAGGTGTCGGGAGTGGAGAAGTGAGGGGTCGTGGAGGGAGCTGTGAGGGGTCGGGAGTGGAGCAGGAGGGGTCGGGTGGAGCAGTGAGGGGTCAGGAGTGGAGCAGTGAGGGGTCAGGAGTGGAGCAGTGAGGGGTCAGGAGTGGAGCAGTGAGGGGTCAGGAGTGGAGCAGTGAGGGGTCGGGAGGGGAGCAGTGAGGGGTCAGGAGTGGAGCAGTGAGGGGTCAGGAGTGGAACAGTGAGGGGTCGGTAGTGGAGCAGTCAGGGGTCGGAGTTGAGCAGTGAGGGGTCGGGTGGAGCAGTGAGAGGCCGGGTGGAGTAGTGAGGGGTCAGGAGTGGAGCAGTGAGGAGTTGGGAGGGGAGCAGTGAGGGGTCGGGAGTGGAGCAGTGAGAGGTCGGGAGTGGAGCAGTGAGGGGTCAGGAGTGGAGCAGTGAGAGGTCGGGTGGAGTAGTGAGGGGTCGGGAGTGGAGGAGTGAGGGGTCGGGGTGGAGCAGTGAGGGGTCGGTGTGGAGCAGTGAGGGGTCGGGAGTGGAGCAGTGAGGGGTCGGGAGTGGAGCAGTGAGGGGTCGGGAGTGGAGCAGTGAGGGTCAGGAGTGGAGCAGTGAGTGGTCGGGAGTGGAGCAGTGAGGGGTCGGGAGAGGAGCAGAGAGGGGTCGGGAGTGGAGCAGTGAGAGGTCGGTAGTGGAGCAGTGAGGGGTCAGGAGTGGAGCAGTGAGGGGTCGGAGGGGAGCAGTGAGGGGTCGTGGGGGAGCAGTGAGGCGTCGGGAGAGGAGCAGAGAGGGGTCGGGAGTGGAGCAGTGAGGGTCAGGAGTGGAGCAGTGAGTGGTCGGGAGTGGAGCAGTGAGGGGTCGGGAGAGGACCAGAGAGGGGTCGGGAGTGGAGCAGTGAGAGGTCGGTAGTGGAGCAGTGAGGGGTCAGGAGTGGAGCAGTGAGGGGTCGGAGGGGAGCAGTGAGGGGTCGTGGGGGAGCAGTGAGGCGTCGGGAGAGGAGCAGAGAGGGGTCGGGAGTGGAGCAGTGAGGGTCAGGAGTGGAGCAGTGAGGGGTCGGAGGGGAGCAGTGAGGGGTCGGGAGTGGAGCAGTGAGGGGTCGGGAGTGGAGCAATGAGGGGTCGGAAGAGGAGCAGAGAGGGGTCGGGAGTGGAGCAGTGAAGGGTCAAGAGTGGAGCAGTAAGGGGTCAGGAGTGGAGCAGTGAGAGGTCGGGAGTGGAGCAGTGAGGGGTCAGGAGTGGAGCAGTGAGCGTTCGGAGGGGTGCAGTGAGGGGTCGGAGTGGAGCAGTGAGGGGTCGGGAGAGGAGCTGAGAGGGGTCGGGAGTGGAGCAGTGAGGGGTCAGGAGTGGAGCAGTGAGGGGTCGGAGGGCAGCAGTGAGGGGTCGGAGGGGAGCAGTGAGAGGTCGGGAGTGGAGCAGTGAGGGGTCGGGAGTGGAGCAGTGAGGGGTCGGGAGAGGAGCAGAGAGGGGTCCGGAGTGGAGCAGTGAGGGGTCAGGAGTGGAGCAGCAAGGGGTCAGAAGTGGCTCTGTGAGAGGTCGGGAGTGGAGCAGTGAAGGGTCAGGAGTGGAGCAGTGAGGGGTCGGAGGGGAGCAGTGAGGGGTCGGAGGGGATCAGTGTGGGGTCGGGAGTGGAGCAGTGAGGGGTCCGGAGTGGAGCAGTGAGGGGACGGGAGAGGAGCAGAGAGGGGTCGGGAGTGGAGCAGTGATGGGTCGGAGGGGAGCAGTGACGGGTCGGGAGTGGAGCAGTGAGGGGTCGGGATGTGAGCAGTGAGGGGTCGGGAGGGGAGAAGTGAGGGGTCGGAAGTGAAGCAGTGAGGGGTCGGGAGTGGAGCAGCGAGGTGTCGGGAGTGGAGAAGTGAGGGGTCGTGGAGGGAGCTGTGAGGGGTCGGGAGTGGAGCAGGAGGGGTCGGGTGGAGCAGTGAGGGGTCGGGAAAGGAGCAGTGAGGGGTCGGGATGTGAGCAGTGAGGGCTCGGGAGCGGAGAAGTGAGGGGTCGGGAGGGGGGCAGTGAGGGGTCGGGAGTGGAGCAGTAAGGGATCGGGAGTGGAGCAGTGAGGGGTCGTGAGGGGAACAGTGAGGGGTCGTGAGTGGAGCAGTGAGGGATCGGGAGTGGAGCAGTGAGGTGTCAGGAGTGGAGCAGTTAGCGGTCGGGAGGGGAGCAGTGAGGGGTCAGGAGTGGATCAGTGAGGGGTCAGTAGTGGAGCAGTGAGGGGTCGGGAGTGGAGCAGTGAGAGGTCAGGAGTGGAGCAGTGAGGGGTCAGGAGTGGAGCAGTGATGGGTCAGGAGTGGAGCAGTGAGGGGTCAGGAGTGGAGCAGTGAGGGGTCGGGAGGGAGCAGTGAGGGGTCAGGAGTGGAACAGTGAGGGGTCGGTAGTGGAGCAGTCAGGGGTCGGAGTTGAGCAGTGAGGGGTCGGGTGGAGCAGTGAGAGGTCGGGTGGAGTAGTGAGGGGTCAGGAGTGGAGCAGTGAGGGGTTGGGAGGGGAGCAGTGAGGGGTCGGGAGTGGAGCAGTGAGAGGTCGGGGGTGGAGCAGTGAGGGGTCAGGAGTGGAGCAGTGAGAGGTCGGGTGGAGTAGTGAGGGGTCGGGAGTGGAGGAGTGAGGGGTCGGGGTGGAGCAGTGAGGGATCGGGAGAGGAGCAGAGAGGGGTCAGGAGTGGAGCAGTGAGGGGTCGGGGGGGAGCAGTGAGGCGTCGGGAGAGGAGCAGAGAGGGGTCGGGAGTGGAGCAGTGAGGGTCAGGAGTGGAGCAGTGAGGGGTCGGAGGGGAGCAGTGAGGGGTCGGGAGTGGAGCAGTGAGGGGTCGGGAGTGGAGCAGTGAGGGGTCGGAAGAGGAGCAGAGAGGGGTCGGGAGTGGAGCAGTGAAGGGTCAGGAGTGGAGCAGTAAGGGGTCAGGAGTGGAGCAATGAGAGGTCGGGAGTGGAGCAGTGAGGGGTCGGGAGGGAGCAGTGAGGGGTCAGGAGTGGAACAGTGAGGGGTCGGGTGGAGCAGTGAGAGGTCGGGTGGAGTAGTGAGGGGTCAGGAGTGGAGCAGTGAGGGGTTGGGAGCGGAGCAGTGAGGGGTCGGGAGTGGAGCAGTGAGAGGTCGGGAGTGGAGCAGTGAGGGGTCAGGAGTGGAGCAGTGAGAGGTCGGGTGGAGTAGTGAGGGGTCGGGAGTGGAGGAGTGAGGGGTCGGGGTGGAGCAGTGAGGGATCGGGAGTGGAACAGTTAGGGGTCGGGAGTGGAGCTGTGAGGGGTCGGTGTGGAGCAGTGAGGGGTCGGGAGTGGAGCAGTGAGGGGTCGGGAGTGGAGCAGTGAGGGATCGGGAGTGGAGCAGTGAGGGTCAGGAGTGAAGCAGTGAGTGGTCGGGAGTGGAGCAGTGAGGGGTCGGGAGAGGAGCAGAGAGGGGTCGGGAGTGGAGCAGTGAGAGGTCGGGAGTGGAGCAGTGAGGGGTCAGGAGTGGAGCAGTGAGGGGTCGGAGGGGAGCAGTGAGGGGTCGCGGGGGAGCAGTGAGGCGTCGGGAGAGGAGCAGAGAGGGGTCGGGAGTGGAGCAGTGAGGGTCAGGAGTGGAGCAGTGAGGGGTCGGAGGGGAGCAGTGAGGGGTCGGGAGTGGAGCAGTGAGGGGTCGGGAGTGGAGCAATGAGGGGTCGGAAGAGGAGCAGAGAGGGGTCGGGAGTGGAGCAGTGAAGGGTCAAGAGTGGAGCAGTAAGGGGTCAGGAGTGGAGCAGTGAGAGGTCGGGAGTGGAGCAGTGAGGGGTCAGGAGTGGAGCAGTGAGCGTTCGGAGGGGAGCAGTGAGGGTTCGGAGGGGAGCAGTGAGGGGTCGGGAGTGGAGCAGTGAGTGGTCGCGAGTGGATCAGTGAGGGGTGGGGAGTGGAGCAGTGAGGGGTCGGGAGGGGTACGTGAGGGGTCGGGAATGTAGCAGTGAGGGGTCAGGAGGGGAGCAGTGAGGTGTCGGGAGTGGAGAAGTGAGGGGTCGTGGAGGGAGCTGTGAGGGGTCGGGAGTGGAGCAGGAGGGGTCGGGTGGAGCAGTGAGGGGTCAGGAGTGGAGCAGTGAGGGGTCAGGAGTGGAGCAGTGAGGGGTCAGGAGTGGAGCAGTGAGGGGTCAGGAGTGGAGCAGTGAGGGATCGGGAGGGGAGCAGTGAGGGGTCAGGAGTGGAGCAGTGAGGGGTCAGGAGTGGAACAGTGAGGGGTCGGTAGTGGAGCAGTCAGGGGTCGGAGTTGAGCAGTGAGGGGTCGGGTGGAGCAGTGAGAGGCCGGGTGGAGTAGTGAGGGGTCAGGAGTGGAGCAGTGAGGAGTTGGGAGGGGAGCAGTGAGGGGTCGGGAGTGGAGCAGTGAGAGGTCGGGAGTGGAGCAGTGAGGGGTCAGGAGTGGAGCAGTGAGAGGTCGGGTGGAGTAGTGAGGGGTCGGGAGTGGAGGAGTGAGGGGTCGGGGTGGAGCAGTGAGGGGTCGGTGTGGAGCAGTGAGGGGTCGGGAGTGGAGCAGTGAGGGGTCGGGAGTGGAGCAGTGAGGGGTCGGGAGTGGAGCAGTGAGGGTCAGGAGTGGAGCAGTGAGTGGTCGGGAGTGGAGCAGTGAGGGGTCGGGAGAGGAGCAGAGAGGGGTCGGGAGTGGAGCAGTGAGAGGTCGGTAGTGGAGCAGTGAGGGGTCAGGAGTGGAGCAGTGAGGGGTCGGAGGGGAGCAGTGAGGGGTCGTGGGGGAGCAGTGAGGCGTCGGGAGAGGAGCAGAGAGGGGTCGGGAGTGGAGCAGTGAGGGTCAGGAGTGGAGCAGTGAGTGGTCGGGAGTGGAGCAGTGAGGGGTCGGGAGAGGAGCAGAGAGGGGTCGGGAGTGGAGCAGTGAGAGGTCGGTAGTGGAGCAGTGAGGGGTCAGGAGTGGAGCAGTGAGGGGTCGGAGGGGAGCAGTGAGGGGTCGTGGGGGAGCAGTGAGGCGTCGGGAGAGGAGCAGAGAGGGGTCGGGAGTGGAGCAGTGAGGGTCAGGAGTGGAGCAGTGAGGGGTCGGAGGGGAGCAGTGAGGGGTCGGGAGTGGAGCAGTGAGGGGTCGGGAGTGGAGCAGTGAGGGGTCGGATGAGGAGGAGACAGGGGTCGGGAGTGGAGCATTGAAGGGTCAGGAGTGGAGCAGTAAGGGGTCAGGAGTGGAGCAGTGAGAGGTCGGGAGTGGAGCAGTGAGGGGTCAGGAGTGGAGCAGTGAGGGTTCGGAGGGGAGCAGTGAGGAGTCGTAGGGGAGCAGTGAGGGGTCGGGAGAGGAGCATTGAGGGGTCGGATGAGGAGGAGACAGGGGTCGGGAGTGGAGCATTGAAGGGTCAGGTGTGGAGCAGTAAGGGGTCAGGAGTGGAGCAGTGAGGGGTCAGGAGTGGAGCAGTGAGGGGTCGGAGGGCAGCAGTGAGGGGTCGGAGGGGAGCAGTGAGAGGTCGGGAGTGGAGCAGTGAGGGGTCGGGAGTGGAGCAGTGATGGATCGGGAGAGGAGCAGAGAGGGGTCCGGAGTGGAGCAATGAGGGGTCAGAAGTGGCTCTGTGAAAGGTCGGGAGTGGAGCAGTGAGGGGTCAGGAGTGGAGCAGTGAGGGGTCGGAGGGGAGCAGTGAGGGGTCGGAGGGGATCAGTGAGGGGTCGGGACTGGAGCAGTGAGGGGTCCGGAGTGGAGCAGTGAGGGGACGGGAGAGGAGCAGAGAGGGGTCGGGAGTGGAGCAGTGATGGGTCGGAGGGGAGCAGTGACGGGTCGGGAGTGGAGCAGTGAGGGGTCGGGATGTGAGCAGTGAGGGGTCGGGAGGGGAGAAGTGAGTGGTCGGAAGTGAAGCAGTGAGGGGTCGGGAGTGGAGCAGCGAGGTGTCGGGAGTGGAGAAGTGAGGGGTCGTGGAGGGAGCTGTGAGGGGTCGGGAGTGGAGCAGGAGGGGTCGGGTGGAGCAGTGAGGGGTCGGGAAAGGAGCAGTGAGGGGTCGGGATGTGAGCAGTGAGGGCTCGGGAGGGGAGAAGTGAGGGGTCGGGAGGGGTGCAGTGAGGGGTCGGGAGTGGAGCAGTAAGGGATCGGGAGTGGAGCAGTGATGGGTCGTGAGGGGAACAGTGAGGGGTCGTGAGTGGAGCAGTGAGGGATCGGGAGTGGAGCAGTGAGGTGTCAGGAGTGGAGCAGTTAGCGGTCGGGAGGGGAGCAGTGAGGGGTCAGGAGTGGATCAGTGAGGGGTCAGTAGTGGAGCAGTGAGGGGTCGGGAGTGGAGCAGTGAGAGGTCAGGAGTGGAGCAGTGAGGGGTCAGGAGTGGAGCAGTGATGGGTCAGGAGTGGAGCAGTGAGGGGTCAGGAGTGGAGCAGTGAGGGGTCGGGAGGGGAGCAGTGAGGGGTCAGGAGTGGAGCAGTGAGGGGTCGGGAGGGAGCAGTGAGGGGTCAGGAGTGGAACAGTGAGGGGTCGGTAGTGGAGCAGTCAGGGGTCGGAGTTGAGCAGTGAGGGGTCGGGTGGAGCAGTGAGAGGTCGGGTGGAGTAGTGAGGGGTCAGGAGTGGAGCAGTGAGGGGTTGGGAGGGGAGCAGTGAGGGGTCGGGAGTGGAGCAGTGAGAGGTCGGGGGTGGAGCAGTGAGGGGTCAGGAGTGGAGCAGTGAGAGGTCGGGTGGAGTAGTGAGGGGTCGGGAGTGGAGGAGTGAGGGGTCGGGGTGGAGCAGTGAGGGATCGGGAGAGGAGCAGAGAGGGGTCAGGAGTGGAGCAGTGAGGGGTCGGAGGGGAGCAGTGAGGGGTCGGGGGGGAGCAGTGAGGCGTCGGGAGAGGAGCAGAGAGGGGTCGGGAGTGGAGCAGTGAGGGTCAGGAGTGGAGCAGTGAGGGGTCGGAGGGGAGCAGTGAGGGGTCGGGAGTGGAGCAGTGAGGGGTCGGGAGTGGAGCAGTGAGGGGTCGGAAGAGGAGCAGAGAGGGGTCGGGAGTGGAGCAGTGAAGGGTCAGGAGTGGAGCAGTAAGGGGTCAGGAGTGGAGCAATGAGAGGTCGGGAGTGGAGCAGTGAGGGGTCGGGAGGGGAGCAGTGAGGGGTCAGGAGTGGAGCAGTGAGGGGTCAGGAGTGGAACAGTGAGGGGTCGGTAGTGGAGCAGTCAGGGGTCGGAGTTGAGCAGTGAGGGGTCGGGTGGAGCAGTGAGAGGCAGGGTGGAGTAGTGAGGGGTCAGGAGTGGAGCAGTGAGGAGTTGGGAGGGGAGCAGTGAGGGGTCGGGAGTGGAGCAGTGAGAGGTCGGGAGTGGAGCAGTGAGGGGTCAGGAGTGGAGCAGTGAGAGGTCGGGTGGAGTAGTGAGGGGTCGGGAGTGGAGGAGTGAGGGGTCGGGGTGGAGCAGTGAGGGGTCGGTGTGGAGCAGTGAGGGGTCGGGAGTGGAGCAGTGAGGGGTCGGGAGTGGAGCAGTGAGGGGTCGGGAGTGGAGCAGTGAGGGTCAGGAGTGGAGCAGTGAGTGGTCGGGAGTGGAGCAGTGAGGGGTCGGGAGAGGAGCAGAGAGGGGTCGGGAGTGGAGCAGTGAGAGGTCGGTAGTGGAGCAGTGAGGGGTCAGGAGTGGAGCAGTGAGGGGTCGGAGGGGAGCAGTGAGGGGTCGTGGGGGAGCAGTGAGGCGTCGGGAGAGGAGCAGAGAGGGGTCGGGAGTGGAGCAGTGAGGGTCAGGAGTGGAGCAGTGAGTGGTAGGGAGTGGAGCAGTGAGGGGTCGGGAGAGGAGCAGAGAGGGGTCGGGAGTGGAGCAGTGAGAGGTCGGTAGTGGAGCAGTGAGGGGTCAGGAGTGGAGCAGTGAGGGGTCGGAGGGGAGCAGTGAGGGGTCGTGGGGGAGCAGTGAGGCGTCGGGAGAGGAGCAGAGAGGGGTCGGGAGTGGAGCAGTGAGGGTCAGGAGTGGAGCAGTGAGGGGTCGGAGGGGAGCAGTGAGGGGTCGGGAGTGGAGCAGTGAGGGGTCGGGAGTGGAGCAGTGAGGGGTCGGATGAGGAGGAGACAGGGGTCGGGAGTGGAGCATTGAAGGGTCAGGAGTGGAGCAGTAAGGGGTCAGGAGTGGAGCAGTGAGAGGTCGGGAGTGGAGCAGTGAGGGGTCAGGAGTGGAGCAGTGAGGGTTCGGAGGGGAGCAGTGAGGAGTCGTAGGGGAGCAGTGAGGGGTCGGGAGAGGAGCATTGAGGGGTCGGATGAGGAGGAGACAGGGGTCGGGAGTGGAGCATTGAAGGGTCAGGTGTGGAGCAGTAAGGGGTCAGGAGTGGAGCAGTGAGGGGTCAGGAGTGGAGCAGTGAGGGGTCGGAGGGCAGCAGTGAGGGGTCGGAGGGGAGCAGTGAGAGGTCGGGAGTGGAGCAGTGAGGGGTCGGGAGTGGAGCAGTGATGGATCGGGAGAGGAGCAGAGAGGGGTCCGGAGTGGAGCAATGAGGGGTCAGAAGTGGCTCTGTGAAAGGTCGGGAGTGGAGCAGTGAGGGGTCAGGAGTGGAGCAGTGAGGGGTCGGAGGGGAGCAGTGAGGGGTCGGAGGGGATCAGTGAGGGGTCGGGACTGGAGCAGTGAGGGGTCCGGAGTGGAGCAGTGAGGGGACGGGAGAGGAGCAGAGAGGGGTCGGGAGTGGAGCAGTGATGGGTCGGAGGGGAGCAGTGACGGGTCGGGAGTGGAGCAGTGAGGGGTCGGGATGTGAGCAGTGAGGGGTCGGGAGGGGAGAAGTGAGTGGTCGGAAGTGAAGCAGTGAGGGGTCGGGAGTGGAGCAGCGAGGTGTCGGGAGTGGAGAAGTGAGGGGTCGTGGAGGGAGCTGTGAGGGGTCGGGAGTGGAGCAGGAGGGGTCGGGTGGAGCAGTGAGGGGTCGGGAAAGGAGCAGTGAGGGGTCGGGATGTGAGCAGTGAGGGCTCGGGAGGGGAGAAGTGAGGGGTCGGGAGGGGTGCAGTGAGGGGTCGGGAGTGGAGCAGTAAGGGATCGGGAGTGGAGCAGTGATGGGTCGTGAGGGGAACAGTGAGGGGTCGTGAGTGGAGCAGTGAGGGATCGGGAGTGGAGCAGTGAGGTGTCAGGAGTGGAGCAGTTAGCGGTCGGGAGGGGAGCAGTGAGGGGTCAGGAGTGGATCAGTGAGGGGTCAGTAGTGGAGCAGTGAGGGGTCGGGAGTGGAGCAGTGAGAGGTCAGGAGTGGAGCAGTGAGGGGTCAGGAGTGGAGCAGTGATGGGTCAGGAGTGGAGCAGTGAGGGGTCAGGAGTGGAGCAGTGAGGGGTCGGGAGGGGAGCAGTGAGGGGTCAGGAGTGGAGCAGTGAGGGGTCGGGAGGGAGCAGTGAGGGGTCAGGAGTGGAACAGTGAGGGGTCGGTAGTGGAGCAGTCAGGGGTCGGAGTTGAGCAGTGAGGGGTCGGGTGGAGCAGTGAGAGGTCGGGTGGAGTAGTGAGGGGTCAGGAGTGGAGCAGTGAGGGGTTGGGAGGGGAGCAGTGAGGGGTCGGGAGTGGAGCAGTGAGAGGTCGGGGGTGGAGCAGTGAGGGGTCAGGAGTGGAGCAGTGAGAGGTCGGGTGGAGTAGTGAGGGGTCGGGAGTGGAGGAGTGAGGGGTCGGGGTGGAGCAGTGAGGGATCGGGAGAGGAGCAGAGAGGGGTCAGGAGTGGAGCAGTGAGGGGTCGGAGGGGAGCAGTGAGGGGTCGGGGGGGAGCAGTGAGGCGTCGGGAGAGGAGCAGAGAGGGGTCGGGAGTGGAGCAGTGAGGGTCAGGAGTGGAGCAGTGAGGGGTCGGAGGGGAGCAGTGAGGGGTCGGGAGTGGAGCAGTGAGGGGTCGGGAGTGGAGCAGTGAGGGGTCGGGAGTGGAGCAGTGAGGGGTCGGATGAGGAGGAGACAGGGGTCGGGAGTGGAGCATTGAAGGGTCAGGAGTGGAGCAGTAAGGGGTCAGGAGTGGAGCAGTGAGAGGTCGGGAGTGGAGCAGTGAGGGGTCAGGAGTGGAGCAGTGAGGGTTCGGAGGGGAGCAGTGAGGAGTCGTAGGGGAGCAGTGAGGGGTCGGGAGAGGAGCATTGAGGGGTCGGATGAGGAGGAGACAGGGGTCGGGAGTGGAGCATTGAAGGGTCAGGTGTGGAGCAGTAAGGGGTCAGGAGTGGAGCAGTGAGGGGTCAGGAGTGGAGCAGTGAGGGGTCGGAGGGCAGCAGTGAGGGGTCGGAGGGGAGCAGTGAGAGGTCGGGAGTGGAGCAGTGAGGGGTCGGGAGTGGAGCAGTGATGGATCGGGAGAGGAGCAGAGAGGGGTCCGGAGTGGAGCAATGAGGGGTCAGAAGTGGCTCTGTGAAAGGTCGGGAGTGGAGCAGTGAGGGGTCAGGAGTGGAGCAGTGAGGGGTCGGAGGGGAGCAGTGAGGGGTCGGAGGGGATCAGTGAGGGGTCGGGACTGGAGCAGTGAGGGGTCCGGAGTGGAGCAGTGAGGGGACGGGAGAGGAGCAGAGAGGGGTCAGGAGTGAAGCAGTGACGGGTCGGGAGTGGAGCAGTGAGGGGTTGTGTGGGGCACAGTGAGGGGTCGTGAGTGGAGCAGTGAGTGGTCGGGAGTGGAGCAGTGCGGGGTCGGGATGTGAGCAGTGAGGGGTCGGGAGGGGAGAAGTGAGTGGTCGGAAGTGAAGCAGTGAGGGGTCGGGAGTGGAGCAGCGAGGTGTCGGGAGTGGAGAAGTGAGGGGTCGTGGAGGGAGCTGTGAGGGGTCGGGAGTGGAGCAGGAGGGGTCGGGTGGAGCAGTGAGGGGTCGGGAAAGGAGCAGTGAGGGGTCGGGATGTGAGCAGTGAGGGCTCGGGAGGGGAGAAGTGAGGGGTCGGGAGGGGTGCAGTGAGGGGTCGGGAGTGGAGCAGTAAGGGATCGGGAGTGGAGCAGTGATGGGTCGTGAGGGGAACAGTGAGGGGTCGTGAGTGGAGCAGTGAGGGATCGGGAGTGGAGCAGTGAGGTGTCAGGAGTGGAGCAGTTAGCGGTCGGGAGGGGAGCAGTGAGGGGTCAGGAGTGGATCAGTGAGGGGTCAGTAGTGGAGCAGTGAGGGGTCGGGAGTGGAGCAGTGAGAGGTCAGGAGTGGAGCAGTGAGGGGTCAGGAGTGGAGCAGTGATGGGTCAGGAGTGGAGCAGTGAGGGGTCAGGAGTGGAGCAGTGAGGGGTCGGGAGGGGAGCAGTGAGGGGTCAGGAGTGGAGCAGTGAGGGGTCGGGAGGGAGCAGTGAGGGGTCAGGAGTGGAACAGTGAGGGGTCGGTAGTGGAGCAGTCAGGGGTCGGAGTTGAGCAGTGAGGGGTCGGGTGGAGCAGTGAGAGGTCGGGTGGAGTAGTGAGGGTGTGGCGCACAAAGACTCCGTGAGACAAACAGAGTGAAGTCGATGAGGCTTTATTAAGCGTGTCTGTTCCCCAGCAGCCCGATAGTAAACTGGCATGCGGGGGAAGGCACCGGCTTCTTATACTTCGCCTTCAGGGCGGAGTATGAGGTCAACGGCCAACCAGGACCCGGGATCTGTCAGCCAATGACATTAGGGCTTCCAGTCCCACATGACCCCCAATACATACTACCACATTCACCCCTTGTCAAAAATGAACCCGGCGGGGTGATGCTTCGTATGGTGGTAAGGGTTTACAGTACTGGTCCTGGGAGGAGAGAACAGTTACATGGTAGGACCGTATTGGACAGTATCGTCCTGTTACAACTATGTACAGAGGATATAGGAAAACAAAATGTTCATTGGACAGTCCATCTTTGTTTTACATCGACGCCACGAGTCGGTCGGGCGGTCTGGTCGTCCGTGTCGATCGCCTCGGCCCCGGCGGTGGTGGTAATGCTTGCACCAGCGTTGTCGCCTCCGGGAACCGCACGGTTTTAGCTGTCGGTGCAAAGGGGAGGGCGACTGATCCTCCTGGGAAGGGGGCGGTCGCGGGGTGCGGCGGTGGCAGGAAGGGGGGCGGTTGGGTTGATGGTGCCGGGGGGGTGTGCGTGGTGCCGGCGGGCGCCAGATCCCGCAGGGAGACCGTGTCCTGTCGGCCGTCGGGGTACTCCACGTAGGCGTACTGGGGGTTTGCGTGGAGGAGGTGAACCCTTTCGACCAACGGGTCCGCCTTATGTGCCCGCACGTGCTTTCGGAGCAGGATGGGTCCTGGGGCCGCCAGCCAGGTCGGCAGCGACGTTCCAGAGGAGGACCTCCTAGGGAAGACAAGGAGACGCTCGTGCGGCGTTTGATTAGTGCTCGTACATAATAACGACCGGATGGAATGGAGAGCGTCCGGGAGGACCTCCTGCCACCGTGAAACTGGGAGGTCCCTGGACCGTAGGGCCAGTAGGACGGCCTTCCAGACCGTGCCGTTCTCCCTTTCTACTTGCCCGTTCCCCCGGGGGTTGTAGCTGGTCGTCCTGCTTGAAGCTATACCCTTGCTGAGCAGGAACTGGCGCAGCTCGTCACTCATGAAAGAGGACCCCCTGTCGCTGTGGACGTATGCGGGGTAACCGAACAGTGTGAATATGCTGTTCAGGGCTTTAATGACTGTGGCCGCGGTCATGTCGGAGCAGGGAATGGCAAAAGGGAAGCGGGAGTATTCGTCCACTACATTAAGGAAATACGCGTTGCGGTCGGTGGAGGGGAGGGGCCCTTTGAAATCGAGACTGAGGCGTTCAAAGGGACGGGAAGCCTTAATCAGGTGCGCTCCATCTGGCCTGAAAAAATGCGGTTTGCATTCTGCGCAGATGTGGCAGTCTCTTGTGACTGTACGGACCTCCTCTAAGGAGTAGGGGAGATTGCGGGACTTGATGAAGTGGTAAAACCGAGTGACCCCCGGGTGGCAGAGGTCCTCGTGGAGGGCTTGGAGGCGGTCAATTTGTGCGTTGGCACATGTCCCGCGGGATAGGGCATCAGACGGCTCGTTCAGCTTTCCGGGCCGGTACAAGATCTCATAGTTGAAGGTGGAGAGTTCGATCCTCCACCGCAAGATCTTGTCGTTCTTGATCTTGCCCCGCTGTGCATTATCGAACATGAAGGCAACCGACCGTTGGTCAGTGAGGAGAGTGAATCTCCTGCCGGCCAGGTAATGCCTCCAATGTCGCACAGCCTCCACTATGGCTTGGGCTTCCTTTTCCACTGAGGAGTGGCGGATTTCTGAGGCGTGGAGGGTTCGGGAGAAAAAGGCCACGGGTCTGCCCGCTTGGTTAAGGGTAGCCGCGAGAGCTACGTCAGAGGCGTCGCTCTCGACCTGGAAGGGGAGGGACTCGTCGATGGCGCGCATCGTGGCCTTTGCGATGTCCGCTTTGATGCGGCTGAAAGCCTGGCAAGCCTCTGTCGACAGCGGGAAAGCCGTGGTCTGTATTAGGGGGCGGGCCTTGTCTGCGTACTGGGGGACCCACTGGGCGTAGTATGAAAAGAACCCCAGGCAGCGTTTCAGGGCTTTTGGGCAGTGCGGGAGGGGAAATTCCATGAGTGCGCGCATACGTTCGGGGTCGGGGCCTATTATCCCATTGCGCACTATGTAGCCCAGAATGGCTAGCCGATCGGTGCTAAAAACGCACTTGTCCTCATTGTACGTGAGGTTCAAGGCTTTGGCAGTCTGGAGGAATTTTTGGAGGTTGGCGTCGTGGTCCTGCTGATCGTGGCCGCAGATGGTTACATTGTCGAGGTACGGGAACGTGGCCCGTAACCCATGTTGATCAACCATTCGGTCCATTTCCCGTTGGAAGACCGAGACGCCGTTTGTGACGCCAAAAGGGACCCTTAGGAAGTGGTATAATCGCCCGTCTGCCTCGAAGGCTGTGTACTTGCGGTCACTTGGGCGGATGGGGAGCTGATGGTAGGCGGACTTGAGGTCCACGGTGGAGAAGACTTTATACTGGGCAATCCGATTGACCATGTCGGATATGCGGGGGAGAGGGTACGCGTCTAGTTGTGTGTACCTGTTGATGGTCTGGCTATAGTCAATGACCATCCTTTGTTTCTCCCCTGTCTTCACTACTACCACCTGCGCTCTCCAGGGACTATTGCTGGCCTGGATTATGCCCTCCTTTAGTAGCCGCTGGACTTCGGAGCGAATGAAGGTCCGGTCCTGGGCGCTGTACCGTCTGCTCCTAGTGGCGACGGGTTTGCAATCCGGGGTGAGGTTCGCAAACAAGGACGGGGGTTGCACCTTGAGGGTGGCGAGGCCGCAGATAGTGAGTGGGGGTATGGGGCCGCCGAATTTAAACGTAAGGCTCTGTAGGTTACATTGAAAATCTAAGCCCAGCAAGGTGGGGGCACAGAGTTGGGGAAGGACGTTAAGTTTGTAGTTTTTGAATTCCCTCCCCTGTACCGTTAGGGTAACTATGCAGAATCCCTGGATCTGTACGGAGTGGGATCCTGCGGCTAGGCAAATCTTTTGTGCGCTGGGGTAGGTAGTTAAGGAACAGCGTCTTACCGTGTCGGGATGTATAAAACTTTCCGTGCTCCCGGAGTCGACTAGGCATGGCGTCTCGTGGCCGTTAATTAGGACCGTTGTCGTCGTCGTCTGGAGAGTCCGGGGCCGAGCCTGATCGAGCGTAACCGAAGCGAGCCGTGGTTGTAGTAGTGGGGTGGGGTCCGTTGTTGCCGTCCAAGAGGACGTCGGGGATGGATAAAATGGCCGCCCCCATACCTCGCCCGTAGATGAGGGGTCACAAGATGGCGTCGGGGGTGGACAAAATGGCCGCCCCCATGCGTCGTACAGGTCGGGGGCGGTCCAAGATGGCGGGGCCCCTCCTCCCCTCGTGGTGGTTGGGACCCAAAATGGCGGCGTCTGCGGGTCGCACATTGAGTGCTGGGGGGTCTGGGGGGCGCTAGGACCGCGCGGAGTTCCCGGGCCGCGGGCGCTAGGACCGCGCGGAGTTCCTTTGGTGCGAGCGCCAGGGCCGCGGGCGCTAGGACCGCGCGGAGCTCCCTCGCTGGGGACCGGCAGGTCAGTAGTGCGAGCGCTGGGACAGTGAGGAGGTCCCTCGCCGGGGACGGAGGTCGGGGTCCAGGTGAGTTGTATTGCCGGCGGGTCAGGCGTGGGGCGCGGGACGGGGGTGAGGGCCCAGGTCGGCGGCGCTGGCGGGTCAGGCGTGGGCCGCGGGACCCAAAATGGCGGCGCCTGGGGGTCGCACATGGCGTGCTGGGGGGGTTGGGAGGCATAGACTGCCTGTAGGGCTCCCTGTTCTCCCGGGACGGCGGCGACCACGCGGGACCGGCACACCACCGCATAGTGGCCCTTTTTCCCGCAGCTTTTGCAGATGGCTGCGCGGGCCGGACAGCGTTGTCGGGGGTGCTTCGCCTGGCCGCAGAAATAACAGCGGGCGCCCCCGGTGCGACTCGACGTTTGGACTGCGCAAGCCTGTGGGGTGTCCGGGGGGGGGGGTAGGGGGTTTGCCGCGGCGGGTACGTACGGGGCCCAATGGCCTGCCGCGCGGTCGGGGCCGTAGGCGCGGGTATTACGCGCGGCTACGTCCAGCGAGGCTGCCAGGGCCCGTGCCTCTGAGAGTCCTAGTGACTCTTTTTCTAGAAGTCTTTGGCGGATTTGGGAGGATTGTATACCTGCAACAAAAGCATCGCGCATTAACATGTCCGTGTGTTCGTTTGCATTCACCGACGGGCAGCTGCAGGCTCTTCCCAAAATCAGCAGCGCGGCGTAGAACTCGTCCATCGATTCTCCGGGAGCTTGCCGTCTCGTCGCGAGCTGGTAGCGAGCGTAGATTTGGTTAACTGGGCGAACGTAGAGACTTCTCAGTGCTGCGAACGCCGTCTGGAAATCGCGGGTGTCTTCAATGAGGGTGAAAATCTCCGTGCTCACCCTCGAGTGCAGGACCTGCAGTTTTTGTTCATCTGAGACTCGGCCTGTGGTCGATGTGATGTAGGCCTCAAAGCAAGTCTGCCAGTGTTTGAAGGCTGCTGCTGCATTCACTGCGTGGGGGCTGATCCTCAGGCATTCTGGAATGATCCTGAGCTCCATAGTCCTTTTTAGGCACGCTTAATAAATTGTGGCGCACAAAGACTCCGTGAGACAAACAGAGTGAAGTCGATGAGGCTTTATTAAGCGTGTCTGTTCCCCAGCAGCCCGATAGTAAACTGGCATGCGGGGGAAGGCACCGGCTTCTTATACTTCGCCTTCAGGGCGGAGTATGAGGTCAACGGCCAACCAGGACCCGGGATCTGTCAGCCAATGACATTAGGGCTTCCAGTCCCACATGACCCCCAATACATACTACCACAGAGGGGTCAGGAGTGGAGCAGTGAGGGGTTGGGAGGGGAGCAGTGAGGGGTCGGGAGTGGAGCAGTGAGAGGTCGGGGGTGGAGCAGTGAGGGGTCAGGAGTGGAGCAGTGAGAGGTCGGGTGGAGTAGTGAGGGGTCGGGAGTGGAGGAGTGAGGGGTCGGGGTGGAGCAGTGAGGGATCGGGAGAGGAGCAGAGAGGGGTCAGGAGTGGAGCAGTGAGGGGTCGGAGGGGAGCAGTGAGGGGTCGGGGGGGAGCAGTGAGGCGTCGGGAGAGGAGCAGAGAGGGGTCGGGAGTGGAGCAGTGAGGGTCAGGAGTGGAGCAGTGAGGGGTCGGAGGGGAGCAGTGAGGGGTCGGGAGTGGAGCAGTGAGGGGTCGGGAGTGGAGCAGTGAGGGGTCGGAAGAGGAGCAGAGAGGGGTCGGGAGTGGAGCAGTGAAGGGTCAGGAGTGGAGCAGTAAGGGGTCAGGAGTGGAGCAATGAGAGGTCGGGAGTGGAGCAGTGAGGGGTCGGGAGGGGAGCAGTGAGGGGTCAGGAGTGGAGCAGTGAGGGGTCAGGAGTGGAACAGTGAGGGGTCGGTAGTGGAGCAGTCAGGGGTCGGAGTTGAGCAGTGAGGGGTCGGGTGGAGCAGTGAGAGGCAGGGTGGAGTAGTGAGGGGTCAGGAGTGGAGCAGTGAGGAGTTGGGAGGGGAGCAGTGAGGGGTCGGGAGTGGAGCAGTGAGAGGTCGGGAGTGGAGCAGTGAGGGGTCAGGAGTGGAGCAGTGAGAGGTCGGGTGGAGTAGTGAGGGGTCGGGAGTGGAGGAGTGAGGGGTCGGGGTGGAGCAGTGAGGGGTCGGTGTGGAGCAGTGAGGGGTCGGGAGTGGAGCAGTGAGGGGTCGGGAGTGGAGCAGTGAGGGGTCGGGAGTGGAGCAGTGAGGGTCAGGAGTGGAGCAGTGAGTGGTCGGGAGTGGAGCAGTGAGGGGTCGGGAGAGGAGCAGAGAGGGGTCGGGAGTGGAGCAGTGAGAGGTCGGTAGTGGAGCAGTGAGGGGTCAGGAGTGGAGCAGTGAGGGGTCGGAGGGGAGCAGTGAGGGGTCGTGGGGGAGCAGTGAGGCGTCGGGAGAGGAGCAGAGAGGGGTCGGGAGTGGAGCAGTGAGGGTCAGGAGTGGAGCAGTGAGTGGTCGGGAGTGGAGCAGTGAGGGGTCGGGAGAGGAGCAGAGAGGGGTCGGGAGTGGAGCAGTGAGAGGTCGGTAGTGGAGCAGTGAGGGGTCAGGAGTGGAGCAGTGAGGGGTCGGAGGGGAGCAGTGAGGGGTCGTGGGGGAGCAGTGAGGCGTCGGGAGAGGAGCAGAGAGGGGTCGGGAGTGGAGCAGTGAGGGTCAGGAGTGGAGCAGTGAGGGGTCGGAGGGGAGCAGTGAGGGGTCGGGAGTGGAGCAGTGAGGGGTCGGGAGTGGAGCAGTGAGGGGTCGGATGAGGAGGAGACAGGGGTCGGGAGTGGAGCATTGAAGGGTCAGGAGTGGAGCAGTAAGGGGTCAGGAGTGGAGCAGTGAGAGGTCGGGAGTGGAGCAGTGAGGGGTCAGGAGTGGAGCAGTGAGGGTTCGGAGGGGAGCAGTGAGGAGTCGTAGGGGAGCAGTGAGGGGTCGGGAGAGGAGCATTGAGGGGTCGGATGAGGAGGAGACAGGGGTCGGGAGTGGAGCATTGAAGGGTCAGGTGTGGAGCAGTAAGGGGTCAGGAGTGGAGCAGTGAGGGGTCAGGAGTGGAGCAGTGAGGGGTCGGAGGGCAGCAGTGAGGGGTCGGAGGGGAGCAGTGAGAGGTCGGGAGTGGAGCAGTGAGGGGTCGGGAGTGGAGCAGTGATGGATCGGGAGAGGAGCAGAGAGGGGTCCGGAGTGGAGCAATGAGGGGTCAGAAGTGGCTCTGTGAAAGGTCGGGAGTGGAGCAGTGAGGGGTCAGGAGTGGAGCAGTGAGGGGTCGGAGGGGAGCAGTGAGGGGTCGGAGGGGATCAGTGAGGGGTCGGGACTGGAGCAGTGAGGGGTCCGGAGTGGAGCAGTGAGGGGACGGGAGAGGAGCAGAGAGGGGTCGGGAGTGGAGCAGTGATGGGTCGGAGGGGAGCAGTGACGGGTCGGGAGTGGAGCAGTGAGGGGTCGGGATGTGAGCAGTGAGGGGTCGGGAGGGGAGAAGTGAGTGGTCGGAAGTGAAGCAGTGAGGGGTCGGGAGTGGAGCAGCGAGGTGTCGGGAGTGGAGAAGTGAGGGGTCGTGGAGGGAGCTGTGAGGGGTCGGGAGTGGAGCAGGAGGGGTCGGGTGGAGCAGTGAGGGGTCGGGAAAGGAGCAGTGAGGGGTCGGGATGTGAGCAGTGAGGGCTCGGGAGGGGAGAAGTGAGGGGTCGGGAGGGGTGCAGTGAGGGGTCGGGAGTGGAGCAGTAAGGGATCGGGAGTGGAGCAGTGATGGGTCGTGAGGGGAACAGTGAGGGGTCGTGAGTGGAGCAGTGAGGGATCGGGAGTGGAGCAGTGAGGTGTCAGGAGTGGAGCAGTTAGCGGTCGGGAGGGGAGCAGTGAGGGGTCAGGAGTGGATCAGTGAGGGGTCAGTAGTGGAGCAGTGAGGGGTCGGGAGTGGAGCAGTGAGAGGTCAGGAGTGGAGCAGTGAGGGGTCAGGAGTGGAGCAGTGATGGGTCAGGAGTGGAGCAGTGAGGGGTCAGGAGTGGAGCAGTGAGGGGTCGGGAGGGGAGCAGTGAGGGGTCAGGAGTGGAGCAGTGAGGGGTCGGGAGGGAGCAGTGAGGGGTCAGGAGTGGAACAGTGAGGGGTCGGTAGTGGAGCAGTCAGGGGTCGGAGTTGAGCAGTGAGGGGTCGGGTGGAGCAGTGAGAGGTCGGGTGGAGTAGTGAGGGGTCAGGAGTGGAGCAGTGAGGGGTTTGGAGGGGAGCAGTGAGGGGTCGGGAGTGGAGCAGTGAGAGGTCGGGGGTGGAGCAGTGAGGGGTCAGGAGTGGAGCAGTGAGAGGTCGGGTGGAGTAGTGAGGGGTCGGGAGTGGAGGAGTGAGGGGTCGGGGTGGAGCAGTGAGGGATCGGGAGAGGAGCAGAGAGGGGTCAGGAGTGGAGCAGTGAGGGGTCGGAGGGGAGCAGTGAGGGGTCGGGGGGGAGCAGTGAGGCGTCGGGAGAGGAGCAGAGAGGGGTCGGGAGTGGAGCAGTGAGGGTCAGGAGTGGAGCAGTGAGGGGTCGGAGGGGAGCAGTGAGGGGTCGGGAGTGGAGCAGTGAGGGGTCGGGAGTGGAGCAGTGAGGGGTCGGAAGAGGAGCAGAGAGGGGTCGGGAGTGGAGCAGTGAAGGGTCAGGAGTGGAGCAGTAAGGGGTCAGGAGTGGAGCAATGAGAGGTCGGGAGTGGAGCAGTGAGGGGTCGGGAGGGAGCAGTGAGGGGTCAGGAGTGGAACAGTGAGGGGTCGGTAGTGGAGCAGTCAGGGGTCGGAGTTGAGCAGTGAGGGGTCGGGTGGAGCAGTGAGAGGTCGGGTGGAGTAGTGAGGGGTCAGGAGTGGAGCAGTGAGGGGTTGGGAGCGGAGCAGTGAGGGGTCGGGAGTGGAGCAGTGAGAGGTCGGGAGTGGAGCAGTGAGGGGTCAGGAGTGGAGCAGTGAGAGGTCGGGTGGAGTAGTGAGGGGTCGGGAGTGGAGGAGTGAGGGTTCGGGGTGGAGCAGTGAGGGATCGGGAGTGGAACAGTTAGGGGTCGGGAGTGGAGCTGTGAGGGGTCGGTGTGGAGCAGTGAGGGGTCGGGAGTGGAGCAGTGAGGGGTCGGGAGTGGAGCAGTGAGGGATCGGGAGTGGAGCAGTGAGGGTCAGGAGTGGAGCAGTGAGTGGTCGGGAGTGGAGCAGTGAGGGGTCGGGAGAGGAGCAGAGAGGGGTCGGGAGTGGAGCAGTGAGAGGTCGGGAGTGGAGCAGTGAGGGGTCAGGAGTGGAGCAGTGAGGGGTCGGAGGGGAGCAGTGAGGGGTCGCGGGGGAGCAGTGAGGCGTCGGGAGAGGAGCAGAGAGGGGTCGGGAGTGGAGCAGTGAGGGTCAGGAGTGGAGCAGTGAGGGGTCGGAGGGGAGCAGTGAGGGGTCGGGAGTGGAGCAGTGAGGGGTCGGGAGTGGAGCAATGAGGGGTCGGAAGAGGAGCAGAGAGGTGTCGGGAGTGGAGCAGTGAAGGGTCAAGAGTGGAGCAGTAAGGGGTCAGGAGTGGAGCAGTGAGAGGTCGGGAGTGGAGCAGTGAGGGGTCAGGAGTGGAGCAGTGAGCGTTCGGAGGGGAGCAGTGAGGGTTCGGAGGGGAGCAGTGAGGGGTCGGGAGTGGAGCAGTGAGTGGTCGCGAGTGGATCAGTGAGGGGTGGGGAGTGGAGCAGTGAGGGGTCGGGAGGGGTACGTGAGGGGTCGGGAATGTAGCAGTGAGGGGTCAGGAGGGGAGCAGTGAGGTGTCGGGAGTGGAGAAGTGAGGGGTCGTGGAGGGAGCTGTGAGGGGTCGGGAGTGGAGCAGGAGGGGTCGGGTGGAGCAGTGAGGGGTCAGGAGTGGAGCAGTGAGGGGTCAGGAGTGGGGCAGTGAGGGGTCAGGAGTGGAGCAGTGAGGGGTCAGGAGTGGAGCAGTGAGGGGTCGGGAGGGGAGCAGTGAGGGGTCAGGAGTGGAGCAGTGAGGGGTCAGGAGTGGAACAGTGAGGGGTCGGTAGTGGAGCAGTCAGGGGTCGGAGTTGAGCAGTGAGTGGTCGGGTGGAGCAGTGAGAGGCCGGGTGGAGTAGTGAGGGGTCAGGAGTGGAGCAGTGAGGAGTTGGGAGGGGAGCAGTGAGGGGTCGGGAGTGGAGCAGTGAGGGGTCGGGAGAGGAGCAGAGAGGGGTCGGGAGTGGAGCAGTGAGAGGTCGGTAGTGGAGCAGTGAGGGGTCAGGAGTGGAGCAGTGAGGGGTCGGAGGGGAGCAGTGAGGGGTCGTGGGGGAGCAGTGAGGCGTCGGGAGAGGAGCAGAGAGGGGTCGGGAGTGGAGCAGTGAGGGTCAGGAGTGGAGCAGTGAGTGGTCGGGAGTGGAGCAGTGAGGGGTCGGGAGAGGAGCAGAGAGGGGTCGGGAGTGGAGCAGTGAGAGGTCGGTAGTGGAGCAGTGAGGGGTCAGGAGTGGAGCAGTGAGGGGTCGGAGGGGAGCAGTGAGGGGTCGTGGGGGAGCAGTGAGGCGTCGGGAGAGGAGCAGAGAGGGGTCGGGAGTGGAGCAGTGAGGGTCAGGAGTGGAGCAGTGAGGGGTCGGAGGGGAGCAGTGAGGGGTCGGGAGTGGAGCAGTGAGGGGTCGGGAGTGGAGCAGTGAGGGGTCGGATGAGGAGGAGACAGGGGTCGGGAGTGGAGCATTGAAGGGTCAGGAGTGGAGCAGTAAGGGGTCAGGAGTGGAGCAGTGAGAGGTCGGGAGTGGAGCAGTGAGGGGTCAGGAGTGGAGCAGTGAGGGTTCGGAGGGGAGCAGTGAGGAGTCGTAGGGGAGCAGTGAGGGGTCGGGAGAGGAGCATTGAGGGGTCGGATGAGGAGGAGACAGGGGTCGGGAGTGGAGCATTGAAGGGTCAGGTGTGGAGCAGTAAGGGGTCAGGAGTGGAGCAGTGAGGGGTCAGGAGTGGAGCAGTGAGGGGTCGGAGGGCAGCAGTGAGGGGTCGGAGGGGAGCAGTGAGAGGTCGGGAGTGGAGCAGTGAGGGGTCGGGAGTGGAGCAGTGATGGGTCGGGAGAGGAGCAGAGAGGGGTCCGGAGTGGAGCAATGAGGGGTCAGAAGTGGCTCTGTGAAAGGTCGGGAGTGGAGCAGTGAGGGGTCAGGAGTGGAGCAGTGAGGGGTCGGAGGGGAGCAGTGAGGGGTCGGAGGGGATCAGTGAGGGGTCGGGACTGGAGCAGTGAGGGGTCCGGAGTGGAGCAGTGAGGGGACGGGAGAGGAGCAGAGAGGGGTCGGGAGTGGAGCAGTGATGGGTCGGAGGGGAGCAGTGACGGGTCGGGAGTGGAGCAGTGAGGGGTCGGGATGTGAGCAGTGAGGGGTCGGGAGGGGAGAAGTGAGTGGTCGGAAGTGAAGCAGTGAGTGGTCGGAAGTGAAGCAGTGAGGGGTCGGGAGTGGAGCAGCGAGGTGTCGGGAGTGGAGAAGTGAGGGGTCGTGGAGGGAGCTGTGAGGGGTCGGGAGTGGAGCAGGAGGGGTCGGGTGGAGCAGTGAGGGGTCGGGAAAGGAGCAGTGAGGGGTCGGGATGTGAGCAGTGAGGGCTCGGGAGGGGAGAAGTGAGGGGTCGGGAGGGGTGCAGTGAGGGTTCGGGAGTGGAGCAGGAAGGGATCGGGAGTGGAGCAGTGATGGGTCGTGAGGGGAACAGTGAGGGGTCGTGAGTGGAGCAGTGAGGGATCGGGAGTGGAGCAGTGAGGTGTCAGGAGTGGAGCAGTGAGGGGTCGGGAGGGGAGCAGTGAGGGGTCAGGAGTGGATCAGTGAGGGGTCAGTAGTGGAGCAGTGAGGGGTCGGGAGTGGAGCAGTGAGGGGTCAGGAGTGGAGCAGTGAGGGGTCAGGAGTGGAGCAGTGAGGGGTCAGGAGTGGAGCAGTGAGGGGTCAGGAGTGGAGCAGTGAGGGGTCGGGAGGGGAGCAGTGAGGGGTCAGGAGTGGAGCAGTGAGGGGTCGGGAGGGAGCAGTGAGGGGTCAGGAGTGGAACAGTGTGGGGTCGGTAGTGGAGCAGTCAGGGGTCGGAGTTGAGCAGTGAGGGGTCGGGTGGAGCAGTGAGAGGTCGGGTGGAGTAGTGAGGGGTCAGGAGTGGAGCAGTGAGGGGTTGGGAGCGGAGCAGTGAGGGGTCGGATGAGGAGGAGACAGGGGTCGGGAGTGGAGCATTGAAGGGTCAGGAGTGGAGCAGTAAGGGGTCAGGAGTGGAGCAGTGAGAGGTCGGGAGTGGAGCAGTGACGGGTCGGGAGTGGAGCAGTGAGGGGTCGGGATGTGAGCAGTGAGGGGTCGGGAGGGGAGAAGTGAGGGGTCGGAAGTGAAGCAGTGAGGGGTCGGGAGTGGAGCAGCGAGGTGTCGGGAGTGGAGAAGTGAGGGGTCGTGGAGGGAGCTGTGAGGGGTCGGGAGTGGAGCAGGAGGGGTCGGGTGGAGCAGTGAGGGGTCGGGAAAGGAGCAGTGAGGGGTCGGGATGTGAGCAGTGAGGGCTCGGGAGCGGAGAAGTGAGGGGTCGGGAGGGGGGCAGTGAGGGGTCGGGAGTGGAGCAGTAAGGGATCGGGAGTGGAGCAGTGAGGGGTCGTGAGGGGAACAGTGAGGGGTCGTGAGTGGAGCAGTGAGGGATCGGGAGTGGAGCAGTGAGGTGTCAGGAGTGGAGCAGTTAGCGGTCGGGAGGGGAGCAGTGAGGGGTCAGGAGTGGATCAGTGAGGGGTCAGTAGTGGAGCAGTGAGGGGTCGGGAGTGGAGCAGTGAGAGGTCAGGAGTGGAGCAGTGAGGGGTCAGGAGTGGAGCAGTGATGGGTCAGGAGTGGAGCAGTGAGGGGTCAGGAGTGGAGCAGTGAGGGGTCGGGAGGGAGCAGTGAGGGGTCAGGAGTGGAACAGTGAGGGGTCGGTAGTGGAGCAGTCAGGGGTCGGAGTTGAGCAGTGAGGGGTCGGGTGGAGCAGTGAGAGGTCGGGTGGAGTAGTGAGGGGTCAGGAGTGGAGCAGTGAGGGGTTGGGAGGGGAGCAGTGAGGGGTCGGGAGTGGAGCAGTGAGAGGTCGGGGGTGGAGCAGTGAGGGGTCAGGAGTGGAGCAGTGAGAGGTCGGGTGGAGTAGTGAGGGGTCGGGAGTGGAGGAGTGAGGGGTCGGGGTGGAGCAGTGAGGGATCGGGAGAGGAGCAGAGAGGGGTCAGGAGTGGAGCAGTGAGGGGTCGGAGGGGAGCAGTGAGGGGTCGGGGGGGAGCAGTGAGGCGTCGGGAGAGGAGCAGAGAGGGGTCGGGAGTGGAGCAGTGAGGGTCAGGAGTGGAGCAGTGAGGGGTCGGAGGGGAGCAGTGAGGGGTCGGGAGTGGAGCAGTGAGGGGTCGGGAGTGGAGCAGTGAGGGGTCGGAAGAGGAGCAGAGAGGGGTCGGGAGTGGAGCAGTGAAGGGTCAGGAGTGGAGCAGTAAGGGGTCAGGAGTGGAGCAATGAGAGGTCGGGAGTGGAGCAGTGAGGGGTCGGGAGGGAGCAGTGAGGGGTCAGGAGTGGAACAGTGAGGGGTCGGGTGGAGCAGTGAGAGGTCGGGTGGAGAAGTGAGGCGTCAGGAGTGGAGCAGTGAGGGGTTGGGAGCGGAGCAGTGAGGGGTCGGGAGTGGAGCAGTGAGAGGTCGGGAGTGGAGCAGTGAGGGGTCAGGAGTGGAGCAGTGAGAGGTCGGGTGGAGTAGTGAGGGGTCGGGAGTGGAGGAGTGAGGGGTCGGGGTGGAGCAGTGAGGGATCGGGAGTGGAACAGTTAGGGGTCGGGAGTGGAGCTGTGAGGGGTCGGTGTGGAGCAGTGAGGGGTCGGGAGTGGAGCAGTGAGGGGTCGGGAGTGGAGCAGTGAGGGATCGGGAGTGGAGCAGTGAGGGTCAGGAGTGAAGCAGTGAGTGGTCGGGAGTGGAGCAGTGAGGGGTCGGGAGAGGAGCAGAGAGGGGTCGGGAGTGGAGCAGTGAGAGGTCGGGAGTGGAGCAGTGAGGGGTCAGGAGTGGAGCAGTGAGGGGTCGGAGGGGAGCAGTGAGGGGTCGCGGGGGAGCAGTGAGGCGTCGGGAGAGGAGCAGAGAGGGGTCGGGAGTGGAGCAGTGAGGGTCAGGAGTGGAGCAGTGAGGGGTCGGAGGGGATCAGTGAGGGGTCGGGAGTGGAGCAGTGAGGGGTCGGGAGTGGAGCAATGAGGGGTCGGAAGAGGAGCAGAGAGGGGTCGGGAGTGGAGCAGTGAAGGGTCAAGAGTGGAGCAGTAAGGGGTCAGGAGTGGAGCAGTGAGAGGTCGGGAGTGGAGCAGTGAGGGGTCAGGAGTGGAGCAGTGAGCGTTCGGAGGGGAGCAGTGAGGGTTCGGAGGGGAGCAGTGAGGGGTCGGGAGTGGAGCAGTGAGTGGTCGCGAGTGGATCAGTGAGGGGTGGGGAGTGGAGCAGTGAGGGGTCGGGAGGGGTACGTGAGGGGTCGGGAATGTAGCAGTGAGGGGTCAGGAGGGGAGCAGTGAGGTGTCGGGAGTGGAGAAGTGAGGGGTCGTGGAGGGAGCTGTGAGGGGTCGGGAGTGGAGCAGGAGGGGTCGGGTGGAGCAGTGAGGGGTCAGGAGTGGAGCAGTGAGGGGTCAGGAGTGGAGCAGTGAGGGGTCAGGAGTGGAGCAGTGAGGGGTCAGGAGTGGAGCAGTGAGGGATCGGGAGGGGAGCAGTGAGGGGTCAGGAGTGGAGCAGTGAGGGGTCAGGAGTGGAACAGTGAGGGGTCGGTAGTGGAGCAGTCAGGGGTCGGAGTTGAGCAGTGAGGGGTCGGGTGGAGCAGTGAGAGGCCGGGTGGAGTAGTGAGGGGTCAGGAGTGGAGCAGTGAGGAGTTGGGAGGGGAGCAGTGAGGGGTCGGGAGTGGAGCAGTGAGAGGTCGGGAGTGGAGCAGTGAGGGGTCAGGAGTGGAGCAGTGAGAGGTCGGGTGGAGTAGTGAGGGGTCGGGAGTGGAGGAGTGAGGGGTCGGGGTGGAGCAGTGAGGGGTCGGTGTGGAGCAGTGAGGGGTCGGGAGTGGAGCAGTGAGGGGTCGGGAGTGGAGCAGTGAGGGGTCGGGAGTGGAGCAGTGAGGGTCAGGAGTGGAGCAGTGAGTGGTCGGGAGTGGAGCAGTGAGGGGTCGGGAGAGGAGCAGAGAGGGGTCGGGAGTGGAGCAGTGAGAGGTCGGTAGTGGAGCAGTGAGGGGTCAGGAGTGGAGCAGTGAGGGGTCGGAGGGGAGCAGTGAGGGGTCGTGGGGGAGCAGTGAGGCGTCGGGAGAGGAGCAGAGAGGGGTCGGGAGTGGAGCAGTGAGGGTCAGGAGTGGAGCAGTGAGTGGTCGGGAGTGGAGCAGTGAGGGGTCGGGAGAGGAGCAGAGAGGGGTCGGGAGTGGAGCAGTGAGAGGTCGGTAGTGGAGCAGTGAGGGGTCAGGAGTGGAGCAGTGAGGGGTCGGAGAGGAGCAGTGAGGGGTCGTGGGGGAGCAGTGAGGCGTCGGGAGAGGAGCAGAGAGGGGTCGGGAGTGGAGCAGTGAGGGTCAGGAGTGGAGCAGTGAGGGGTCGGAGGGGAGCAGTGAGGGGTCGGGAGTGGAGCAGTGAGGGGTCGGGAGTGGAGCAGTGAGGGGTCGGATGAGGAGGAGACAGGGGTCGGGAGTGGAGCATTGAAGGGTCAGGAGTGGAGCAGTAAGGGGTCAGGAGTGGAGCAGTGAGAGGTCGGGAGTGGAGCAGTGAGGGGTCAGGAGTGGAGCAGTGAGGGTTCGGAGGGGAGCAGTGAGGAGTCGTAGGGGAGCAGTGAGGGGTCGGGAGAGGAGCATTGAGGGGTCGGATGAGGAGGAGACAGGGGTCGGGAGTGGAGCATTGAAGGGTCAGGTGTGGAGCAGTAAGAGGTCAGGAGTGGAGCAGTGAGGGGTCAGGAGTGGAGCAGTGAGGGGTCGGAGGGCAGCAGTGAGGGGTCGGAGGGGAGCAGTGAGAGGTCGGGAGTGGAGCAGTGAGGGGTCGGGAGTGGAGCAGTGATGGATCGGGAGAGGAGCAGAGAGGGGTCCGGAGTGGAGCAATGAGGGGTCAGAAGTGGCTCTGTGAAAGGTCGGGAGTGGAGCAGTGAGGGGTCAGGAGTGGAGCAGTGAGGGGTCGGAGGGGAGCAGTGAGGGGTCGGAGGGGATCAGTGAGGGGTCGGGACTGGAGCAGTGAGGGGTCCGGAGTGGAGCAGTGAGGGGACGGGAGAGGAGCAGAGAGGGGTCGGGAGTGGAGCAGTGATGGGTCGGAGGGGAGCAGTGACAGGTCGGGAGTGGAGCAGTGAGGGGTCGGGATGTGAGCAGTGAGGGGTCGGGAGGGGAGAAGTGAGTGGTCGGAAGTGAAGCAGTGAGGGGTCGGGAGTGGAGCAGCGAGGTGTTGGGAGTGGAGAAGTGAGGGGTCGTGGAGGGAGCTGTGAGGGGTCGGGAGTGGAGCAGGAGTGGTCGGGTGGAGCAGTGAGGGGTCGGAAAAGGAGCAGTGAGGGGTCGGGATGTGAGCAGTGAGGGCTCGGGAGGGGAGAAGTGAGGGGTCGGGAGGGGTGCAGTGAGGGGTCGGGAGTGGAGCAGTAAGGGATCGGGAGTGGAGCAGTGATGGGTCGTGAGGGGAACAGTGAGGGGTCGTGAGTGGAGCAGTGAGGGAACGGGAGTGGAGCAGTGAGGTGTTAGGAGTGGAGCAGTTAGCGGTCGGGAGGGGAGCAGTGAGGGGTCAGGAGTGGATCAGTGAGGGGTCAGTAGTGGAGCAGTGAGGGGTCGGGAGTGGAGCAGTGAGAGGTCAGGAGTGGAGCAGTGAGGGGTCAGGAGTGGAGCAGTGATGGGTCAGGAGTGGAGCAGTGAGGGGTCAGGAGTGGAGCAGTGAGGGGTCGGGAGGGGAGCAGTGAGGGGTCAGGAGTGGAGCAGTGAGGGGTCGGGAGGGAGCAGTGAGGGGTCAGGAGTGGAACAGTGAGGGGTCGGTAGTGGAGCAGTCAGGGGTCGGAGTTGAGCAGTGAGGGGTCGGGTGGAGCAGTGAGAGGTCGGGTGGAGTAGTGAGGGGTCAGGAGTGGAGCAGTGAGGGGTTGGGAGGGGAGCAGTGAGGGGTCGGGAGTGGAGCAGTGAGAGGTCGGGGGTGGAGCAGTGAGGGGTCAGGAGTGGAGCAGTGAGAGGTCGGGTGGAGTAGTGAGGGGTCGGGAGTGGAGGAGTGAGGGGTCGGGGTGGAGCAGTGAGGGATCGGGAGAGGAGCAGAGAGGGGTCAGGAGTGGAGCAGTGAGGGGTCGGAGGGGAGCAGTGAGGGGTCGGGGGGGAGCAGTGAGGCGTCGGGAGAGGAGCAGAGAGGGGTCGGGAGTGGAGCAGTGAGGGTCAGGAGTGGAGCAGTGAGGGGTCGGAGGGGAGCAGTGAGGGGTCGGGAGTGGAGCAGTGAGGGGTCGGGAGTGGAGCAGTGAGGGGTCGGAAGAGGAGCAGAGAGGGGTCGGGAGTGGAGCAGTGAAGGGTCAGGAGTGGAGCAGTAAGGGGTCAGGAGTGGAGCAATGAGAGGTCGGGAGTGGAGCAGTGAGGGGTCGGGAGGGAGCAGTGAGGGGTCAGGACTGGAACAGTGAGGGGTCGGTAGTGGAGCAGTCAGGGGTCGGAGTTGAGCAGTGAGGGGTCGGGTGGAGCAGTGAGAGGTCGGGTGGAGTAGTGAGGGGTCAGGAGTGGAGCAGTGAGGGGTTGGGAGCGGAGCAGTGAGGGGTCGGGAGTGGAGCAGTGAGAGGTCGGGAGTGGAGCAGTGAGGGGTCAGGAGTGGAGCAGTGAGAGGTCGGGTGGAGTAGTGAGGGGTCGGGAGTGGAGGAGTGAGGGGTCGGGGTGGAGCAGTGAGGGATCGGGAGTGGAACAGTTAGGGGTCGGGAGTGGAGCTGTGAGGGGTCGGTGTGGAGCAGTGAGGGGTCGGGAGTGGAGCAGTGAGGGGTCGGGAGTGGAGCAGTGAGGGATCGGGAGTGGAGCAGTGAGGGTCAGGAGTGGAGCAGTGAGTGGTCGGGAGTGGAGCAGTGAGGGGTCGGGAGAGGAGCAGAGAGGGGTCGGGAGTGGAGCAGTGAGAGGTCGGGAGTGGAGCAGTGAGGGGTCAGGAGTGGAGCAGTGAGGGGTCGGAGGGGAGCAGTGAGGGGTCGCGGGGGAGCAGTGAGGCGTCGGGAGAGGAGCAGAGAGGGGTCGGGAGTGGAGCAGTGAGGGTCAGGAGTGGAGCAGTGAGGGGTCGGAGGGGAGCAGTGAGGGGTCGGGAGTGGAGCAGTGAGGGGTCGGGAGTGGAGCAATGAGGGGTCGGAAGAGGAGCAGAGAGGTGTCGGGAGTGGAGCAGTGAAGGGTCAAGAGTGGAGCAGTAAGGGGTCAGGAGTGGAGCAGTGAGAGGTCGGGAGTGGAGCAGTGAGGGGTCAGGAGTGGAGCAGTGAGCGTTCGGAGGGGAGCAGTGAGGGTTCGAAGGGGAGCAGTGAGGGGTCGGGAGTGGAGCAGTGAGTGGTCGCGAGTGGATCAGTGAGGGGTGGGGAGTGGAGCAGTGAGGGGTCGGGAGGGGTACGTGAGGGGTCGGGAATGTAGCAGTGAGGGGTCAGGAGGGGAGCAGTGAGGTGTCGGGAGTGGAGAAGTGAGGGGTCGTGGAGGGAGCTGTGAGGGGTCGGGAGTGGAGCAGGAGGGGTCGGGTGGAGCAGTGAGGGGTCAGGAGTGGAGCAGTGAGGGGTCAGGAGTGGAGCAGTGAGGGGTCAGGAGTGGAGCAGTGAGGGGTCAGGAGTGGAGCAGTGAGGGGTCGGGAGGGGAGCAGTGAGGGGTCAGGAGTGGAGCAGTGAGGGGTCAGGAGTGGAACAGTGAGGGGTCGGTAGTGGAGCAGTCAGGGGTCGGAGTTGAGCAGTGAGTGGTCGGGTGGAGCAGTGAGAGGCCGGGTGGAGTAGTGAGGGGTCAGGAGTGGAGCAGTGAGGAGTTGGGAGGGGAGCAGTGAGGGGTCGGGAGTGGAGCAGTGAGGGGTCGGGAGAGGAGCAGAGAGGGGTCGGGAGTGGAGCAGTGAGAGGTCGGTAGTGGAGGAGTGAGGGGTCAGGAGTGGAGCAGTGAGGGGTCGGAGGGGAGCAGTGAGGGGTCGTGGGGGAGCAGTGAGGCGTCGGGAGAGGAGCAGAGAGGGGTCGGGAGTGGAGCAGTGAGGGTCAGGAGTGGAGCAGTGAGTGGTCGGGAGTGGAGCAGTGAGGGGTCGGGAGAGGAGCAGAGAGGGGTCGGGAGTGGAGCAGTGAGAGGTCGGTAGTGGAGCAGTGAGGGGTCAGGAGTGGAGCAGTGAGGGGTCGGAGGGGAGCAGTGAGGGGTCGTGGGGGAGCAGTGAGGCGTCGGGAGAGGAGCAGAGAGGGGTCGGGAGTGGAGCAGTGAGGGTCAGGAGTGGAGCAGTGAGGGGTCGGAGGGGAGCAGTGAGGGGTCGGGAGTGGAGCAGTGAGGGGTCGGGAGTGGAGCAGTGAGGGGTCGGATGAGGAGGAGACAGGGGTCGGGAGTGGAGCATTGAAGGGTCAGGAGTGGAGCAGTAAGGGGTCAGGAGTGGAGCAGTGAGAGGTCGGGAGTGGAGCAGTGAGGGGTCAGGAGTGGAGCAGTGAGGGTTCGGAGGGGAGCAGTGAGGAGTCGTAGGGGAGCAGTGAGGGGTCGGGAGAGGAGCATTGAGGGGTCGGATGAGGAGGAGACAGGGGTCGGGAGTGGAGCATTGAAGGGTCAGGTGTGGAGCAGTAAGGGGTCAGGAGTGGAGCAGTGAGGGGTCAGGAGTGGAGCAGTGAGGGGTCGGAGGGCAGCAGTGAGGGGTCGGAGGGGAGCAGTGAGAGGTCGGGAGTGGAGCAGTGAGGGGTCGGGAGTGGAGCAGTGATGGGTCGGGAGAGGAGCAGAGAGGGGTCCGGAGTGGAGCAATGAGGGGTCAGAAGTGGCTCTGTGAAAGGTCGGGAGTGGAGCAGTGAGGGGTCAGGAGTGGAGCAGTGAGGGGTCGGAGGGGAGCAGTGAGGGGTCGGAGGGGATCAGTGAGGGGTCGGGACTGGAGCAGTGAGGGGTCCGGAGTGGAGCAGTGAGGGGACGGGAGAGGAGCAGAGAGGGGTCGGGAGTGGAGCAGTGATGGGTCGGAGGGGAGCAGTGACGGGTCGGGAGTGGAGCAGTGAGGGGTCGGGATGTGAGCAGTGAGGGGTCGGGAGGGGAGAAGTGAGTGGTCGGAAGTGAAGCAGTGAGGGGTCGGGAGTGGAGCAGCGAGGTGTCGGGAGTGGAGAAGTGAGGGGTCGTGGAGGGAGCTGTGAGGGGTCGGGAGTGGAGCAGGAGGGGTCGGGTGGAGCAGTGAGGGGTCGGGAAAGGAGCAGTGAGGGGTCGGGATGTGAGCAGTGAGGGCTCGGGAGGGGAGAAGTGAGGGGTCGGGAGGGGTGCAGTGAGGGTTCGGGAGTGGAGCAGTAAGGGATCGGGAGTGGAGCAGTGATGGGTCGTGAGGGGAACAGTGAGGGGTCGTGAGTGGAGCAGTGAGGGATCGGGAGTGGAGCAGTGAGGTGTCAGGAGTGGAGCAGTGAGGGGTCGGGAGGGGAGCAGTGAGGGGTCAGGAGTGGATCAGTGAGGGGTCAGTAGTGGAGCAGTGAGGGGTCGGGAGTGGAGCAGTGAGGGGTCAGGAGTGGAGCAGTGAGGGGTCAGGAGTGGAGCAGTGAGGGGTCAGGAGTGGAGCAGTGAGGGGTCAGGAGTGGAGCAGTGAGGGGTCGGGAGGGGAGCAGTGAGGGGTCAGGAGTGGAGCAGTGAGGGGTCGGGAGGGAGCAGTGAGGGGTCAGGAGTGGAACAGTGTGGGGTCGGTAGTGGAGCAGTCAGGGGTCGGAGTTGAGCAGTGAGGGGTCGGGTGGAGCAGTGAGAGGTCGGGTGGAGTAGTGAGGGGTCAGGAGTGGAGCAGTGAGGGGTTGGGAGCGGAGCAGTGAGGGGTCGGATGAGGAGGAGACAGGGGTCGGGAGTGGAGCATTGAAGGGTCAGGAGTGGAGCAGTAAGGGGTCAGGAGTGGAGCAGTGAGAGGTCGGGAGTGGAGCAGTGAGGGGTCGGGAGTGGAGCAGTGAGAGGTCGGGAGTGGGGCAGTGAGAGGTCGGGTGGAGTAGTGAGGGGTCGGGAGTGGAGCAGTGAGGGGTCGGGAGAGGAGCAGAGAGGGGTCGGGAGTGGAGCAGTGACAGGTCGGTAGTGGAGCAGTGAGGGGTCAGGAGTGGAGCAGTGAGGGGTCGGAGGGGAGCAGTGAGGGGTCGTGGGGGAGCAGTGAGGCGTCGGGAGAGGAGCAGAGAGGGGTCGGGAGTGGAGCAGTGAGGGTCAGGAGTGGAGCAGTGAGGGGTCGGAGGGGAGCAGTGAGGGGTCGGGAGTGGAGCAGTGAGGGGTCGGGAGTGGAGCAGTGAGGGGTCGGATGAGGAGGAGACAGGGGTCGGGAGTGGAGCATTGAAGGGTCAGGAGTGGAGCAGTAAGGGGTCAGGAGTGGAGCAGTGAGAGGTCGGGAGTGGAGCAGTGAGGGGTCAGGAGTGGAGCAGTGAGGGTTCGGAGGGGAGCAGTGAGGAGTCGTAGGGGAGCAGTGAGGGGTCGGGAGAGGAGCATTGAGGGGTCGGATGAGGAGGAGACAGGGGTCGGGAGTGGAGCATTGAAGGGTCAGGAGTGGAGCAGTAAGGGGTCAGGAGTGGAGCAGTGAGGGGTCAGGAGTGGAGCAGTGAGGGGTCGGAGGGCAGCAGTGAGGGGTCGGAGGGGAGCAGTGAGAGGTCGGGAGTGGAGCAGTGAGGGGTCGGGAGTGGAGCAGTGATGGGTCGGGAGAGGAGCAGAGAGGGGTCCGGAGTGGAGCAGTGAGGGGTCAGAAGTGGCTCTGTGAGAGGTCGGGAGTGGAGCAGTGAGGGGTCAGGAGTGGAGCAGTGAGGGGTCGGAGGGGAGCAGTGAGGAGTCGGAGGGGATCAGTGAGGGGTCGGGACTGGAGCAGTGAGGGGTCCGGAGTGGAGCAGTGAGGGGACGGGAGAGGAGCAGAGAGGGGTCGGGAGTGGAGCAGTGATGGGTCGGAGGGGAGCAGTGACGGGTCGGGAGTGGAGCAGTGAGGGGTCGGGATGTGAGCAGTGAGGGGTCGGGAGGGGAGAAGTGAGTGGTCGGAAGTGAAGCAGCGAGGGGTCGGGAGTGGAGAAGTGAGGGGTCGTGGAGGGAGCTGTGAGGGGTCGGGAGTGGAGCAGGAGGGGTCGGGTGGAGCAGTGAGGGGTCGGGAAAGGAGCAGTGAGGGGTCGGGATGTGAGCAGTGAGGGCTCGGGAGGGGAGAAGTGAGGGGTCGGGAGGGGGGCAGTGAGGGGTCGGGAGTGGAGCAGTAAGGGATCGGGAGTGGAGCAGTGATGGGTCGTGAGGAGAACAGTGAGGGGTCGTGAGTGGAGCAGTGAGGGATCGGGAGTGGAGCAGTGAGGTGTCAGGAGTGGGGCAGTGAGGGGTCGGGAGGGGAGCAGTGAGGGGTCAGGAGTGGATCAGTGAGGGGTCAGTAGTGGAGCAGTGAGGGGTCGGGAGTGGAGCAGTGAGGGGTCAGGAGTGGAGCAGTGAGGGGTCGGAGGGGAGCAGTGAGGAGTCGGAGGGGATCAGTGAGGGGTCGGGACTGGAGCAGTGAGGGGTCCGGAGTGGAGCAGTGAGGGGACGGGAGAGGAGCAGAGAGGGGTCGGGAGTGGAGCAGTGATGGGTCGGAGGGGAGCAGTGACGGGTCGGGAGTGGAGCAATGAGGGGTCGGGATGTGAGCAGTGAGGGGTCGGGAGGGGAGAAGTGAGTGGTCGGAAGTGAAGCAGCGAGGGGTCGGGAGTGGAGAAGTGAGGGGTCGTGGAGGGAGCTGTGAGGGGTCGGGAGTGGAGCAGGAGGGGTCGGGTGGAGCAGTGAGGGGTCGGGAAAGGAGCAGTGAGGGGTCGGGATGTGAGCAGTGAGGGCTCGGGAGGGGAGAAGTGAGGGGTCGGGAGGGGGGCAGTGAGGGGTCGGGAGTGGAGCAGTAAGGGATCGGGAGTGGAGCAGTGATGGGTCGTGAGGAGAACAGTGAGGGGTCGTGAGTGGAGCAGTGAGGGATCGGGAGTGGAGCAGTGAGGTGTCAGGAGTGGGGCAGTGAGGGGTCGGGAGGGGAGCAGTGAGGGGTCAGGAGTGGATCAGTGAGGGGTCAGTAGTGGAGCAGTGAGGGGTCGGGAGTGGAGCAGTGAGGGGTCAGGAGTGGAGCAGTGAGGGGTCAGGAGTGGAGCAGTGAGGGGTCAGGAGTGGAGCAGTGAGGGGTCAGGAGTGGAGCAGTGAGGGGTCGGGAGGGGAGCAGTGAGGGGTCAGGAGTGGAGCAGTGAGGGGTCGGGAGGGAGCAGTGAGGGGTCAGGAGTGGAACAGTGAGGGGTCGGTAGTGGAGCAGTCAGGGGTCGGAGTTGAGCAGTGAGGGGTCGGGTGGAGCAGTGTGAGGTCGGGAGTGGAGCAGTGAGGGGTCAGGAGTGGAGCAGTGAGAGGTCGGGTGGAGTAGTGAGGGGTCGGGAGTGGAGGAGTGAGGGGTCGGGGTGGAGCAGTGAGGGATCGGGAGTGGAACAGTGAGGGGTCGGGAGTGGAGCAGTGAGGGGTCTGTGTGGAGCAGTGTGGGGTCGGGAGTGGAGCAGTGAGGGGTCGGGAGTGGAGCAGTGAGGGGTCGGGAGTGGAGCAGTGAGGGTCAGGAGTGGAGCAGTGAGTGGTCGGGAGTGGAGCAGTGAGGGGTCGGGAGAGGAGCAGAGAGGGGTCGGGAGTGGAGCAGTGAGAGGTCGGGAGTGGAGCAGTGAGGGGTCAGGAGTGGAGCAGTGAGGGGTCGGAGGGGAGCAGTGAGGGGTCGTGGGGGAGCAGTGAGGCGTCGGGAGAGGAGCAGAGAGTGGTCGGGAGTGGAGCAGTGAGGGTCGGGAGTGGAGCAGAGAGGGGTCGGAGGGGAGCAGTGAGGGGTAGGGAGTGGAGCAGTGAGGGGTCGGGAGTGGAGCAGTGAGGGGTCGGAAGAGGTGCAGAGATGGGTCGGGAGTGGAGCAGTGAAGGGTCAGGAGTGGAGCAGTAAGGGGTCAGGAGTGGAGCAGTGAGAGGTCGGGAGTGGTGCAGTGAGGGGTCAGGAGTGGAGCAGTGAGGGTTCGGAGGGGAGCAGTGAGGGGTCGGAGGGGAGCAGTGAGGGGTCGGGAGAGGAGCAGAGAGGGGTCGGGAGTGGAGCAGTGAGGGGTCAGGAGTGGAGCAGTGAGGGGTCGGAGGGGAGCAGTGAGAGGTCGGGAGTGGAGCAGTGAGGGGTCGGGAGTGGAGCAGTGAGGGGTCGGGAGAGGAGCAGAGAGGGGTCCGGAGTGGAGCAGTGAGGGGTCAGGAGTGGAGCAGTAAGGGGTCAGAAGTGGCTCTGTGAGAGGTCGGGAGTGGAGCAGTGAGGGGTCAGGAGTGGAGCAGTGAGGGGTCGGAGGGGAGCAGTGAGGGGTCGGAGGGGATCAGGGAGGAGTCGGGACTGGAGCAGTGAGGGGTCCGGAGTGGAGCAGTGAGGGGACGGGAGAGGAGCAGAGAGGGGTCGGGAGTGGAGCAGTGAGGGGTCAGGAGTGGAGCAGTGAGGGGTCGGAGCGGAGCAGTGAGGGGTCGTGGGGGAGCAGTGAGGCGTCGGGAGAGGAGCAGAGAGGGGTCGGGAGTGGAGCAGTGAGGGTCAGGAGTGGAGCAGAGAGGGGTCGGAGGGGAGCAGTGAGGGGTAGGGAGTGGAGCAGTGAGGGGTCGGGAGTGGAGCAGTGAGGGGTCGGAAGAGGTGCAGAGATGGGTCGGGAGTGGAGCAGTGAAGGGTCAGGAGTGGAGCAGTAAGGGGTCAGGAGTGGAGCAGTGAGAGGTCGGGAGTGGTGCAGTGAGGGGTCAGGAGTGGAGCAGTGAGGGTTCGGAGGGGAGCAGTGAGGGGTCGGAGGGGAGCAGTGAGGGGTCGGGAGAGGAGCAGAGAGGGGTCGGGAGTGGAGCAGTGAGGGGTCAGGAGTGGAGCAGTGAGGGGTCGGAGGGGAGCAGTGAGAGGTCGGGAGTGGAGCAGTGAGGGGTCGGGAGTGGAGCAGTGAGGGGTCGGGAGAGGAGCAGAGAGGGGTCCGGAGTGGAGCAGTGAGGGGTCAGGAGTGGAGCAGTAAGGGGTCAGAAGTGGCTCTGTGAGAGGTCGGGAGTGGAGCAGTGAGGGGTCAGGAGTGGAGCAGTGAGGGGTCGGAGGGGAGCAGTGAGGGGTCGGAGGGGATCAGGGAGGGGTCGGGACTGGAGCAGTGAGGGGTCCGGAGTGGAGCAGTGAGGGGACGGGAGAGGAGCAGAGAGGGGTCGGGAGTGGAGCAGTGATGGGTCGGAGGGGAGCAGTGACGGGTCGGGAGTGGAGCAGTGAGGGGTCGGGATGTGAGCAGTGAGGGGTCGGGAGGGGAGAAGTGAGTGGTCGGAAGTGAAGCAGTGAGGGGTCGGGAGTGGAGCAGCGAGGTGTCGGGAGTGGAGAAGTGAGGGGTCGTGGAGGGAGCTGTGAGGGGTCGGGAGTGGAGCAGGAGGGGTCGGGTGGAGCAGTGAGGGGTCGGGAAAGGAGCAGTGAGGGGTCGGGATGTGAGCAGTGAGGGCTCGGGAGGGGAGAAGTGAGGGGTCGGGAGGGGGGCAGTGAGGGGTCGGGAGTGGAGCAGTAAGGGATCGGGAGTGGAGCAGTGATGGGTCGTGAGGGGAACAGTGAGGGGTCGTGAGTGGAGCAGTGAGGGATCGGGAGTGGAGCAGTGAGGTGTCAGGAGTGGAGCAGTGAGGGGTCGGGAGGGGAGCAGTGGGGGGTCAGGAGTGGATCAGTGAGGGGTCAGTAGTGGAGCAGTGAGGGGTCGGGAGTGGAGCAGTGAGGGGTCACGAGTGGAGCAGTGAGGGGTCAGGAGTGGAGCAGTGAGGGGTCAGGAGTGGAGCAGTGAGGGGTCAGGAGTGGAGCAGTGAGGGGTCGGGAGGGGAGCAGTGAGGGGTCAGGAGTGGAGCAGTGAGGGGTCGGGAGGGAGCAGTGAGGGGTCAGGAGTGGAACAGTGAGGGGTCGGTAGTGGAGCAGTCAGGGGTCGGAGTTGAGCAGTGAGGGGTCGGGTGGAGCAGTGAGAGGTCGGGTGGAGTAGTGAGGGGTCAGGAGTGGAGCAGTGAGGGGTTGGGAGCGGAGCAGTGAGGGGTCGGGAGTGGAGCAGTGAGAGGTCGGGAGTCGAGCAGTGAGGGGTCAGGAGTGGAGCAGTGAGAGGTCGGGTGGAGTAGTGAGGGGTCGGGAGTGGAGGAGTGAGGGGTCGGGGTGGAGCAGTGAGGGATCGGGAGTGCAACAGTTAGGGGTCGGGAGTGGAGCAGTGAGGGGTCGGTGTGGAGCAGTGAGGGGTCGGGAGTGGAACAGTGAGGGGTCGGGAGTGGAGCAGTGAGGGGTCGGGAGTGGAGCAGTGAGGGTCAGGAGTGGAGCAGTGAGTGGTCGGGAGTGGAGCAGTGAGGGGTCGGGAGAGGAGCAGAGAGGGGTCGGGAGTGGAGCAGTGAGAGGTCGGGAGTGGAGCAGTGAGGGGTCAGGAGTGGAGCAGTGAGGGGTCGGAGGGGAGCAGTGAGGGGTCGGGGGGGAGCAGTGAGGCGTCGGGAGAGGAGCAGAGAGGGGTCGGGAGTGGAGCAGTGAGGGTCAGGAGTGGAGCAGTGAGGGGTCGGAGGGGAGCAGTGAGGGGTCGGGAGTGGAGCAGTGAGGGGTCGGGAGTGGAGCAATGAGGGGTCGGAAGAGGAGCAGAGAGGGGTCGGGAGTGGAGCAGTGAAGGGTCAAGAGTGGAGCAGTAAGGGGTCAGGAGTGGAGCAGTGAGAGGTCGGGAGTGGAGCAGTGAGGGGTGAGGAGTGGAGCAGTGAGCGTTCGGAGGGGTGCAGTGAGGGGTCGGAGGGGAGCAGTGAGGGGTCGGGAGAGGAGCTGAGAGGGGTCGGGAGTGGAGCAGTGAGGGGTCAGGAGTGGAGCAGTGAGGGGTCGGAGGGCAGCAGTGAGGGGTCGGAGGGGAGCAGTGAGAGGTCGGGAGTGGAGCAGTGAGGGGTCGGGAGTGGAGCAGTGAGGGGTCGGGAGAGGAGCAGAGAGGGGTCCGGAGTGGAGCAGTGAGGGGTCAGGAGTGGAGCAGTAAGGGGTCAGAAGTGGCTCTGTGAGAGGTCGGGAGTGGAGCAGTGAAGGGTCAGGAGTGGAGCAGTGAGGGGTCGGAGGGGAGCAGTGAGGGGTCGGAGGGGATCAGTGAGGGGTCGGGAGTGGAGCAGTGAGGGTTCCGGAGTGGAGCAGTGAGGGGACGGGAGAGGAGCAGAGAGGGGTCGGGAGTGGAGCAGTGATGGGTCGGAGGGGAGCAGTGACGGGTCGGGAGTGGAGCAGTGAGGGGTCGGGATGTGAGCAGTGAGGGGTCGGGAGGGGAGAAGTGAGGGGTCGGAAGTGAAGCAGTGAGGGGTCGGGAGTGGAGCAGCGAGGTGTCGGGAGTGGAGAAGTGAGGGGTCGTGGAAGGAGCTGTGAGGGGTCGGGAGTGGAGCAGGAGGGGTCGGGTGGAGCAGTGAGGGGTCGGGAAAGGAGCAGTGAGGGGTCGGGATGTGAGCAGTGAGGGCTCGGGAGCGGAGAAGTGAGGGGTCGGGAGGGGGGCAGTGAGGGGTCGGGAGTGGAGCAGTAAGGGATCGGGAGTGGAGCAGTGAGGGGTCGTGAGGGGAACAGTGAGGGGTCGTGAGTGGAGCAGTGAGGGATCGGGAGTGGAGCAGTGAGGTGTCAGGAGTGGAGCAGTTAGGGGTCGGGAGGGGAGCAGTGAGGGGTCAGGAGTGGATCAGTGAGGGGTCAGTAGTGGAGCAGTGAGGGGTCGGGAGTGGAGCAGTGAGGGGTCAGGAGTGGAGCAGTGAGGGGTCAGGAGTGGAGCAGTGATGGGTCAGGAGTGGAGCAGTGAGGGGTCAGGAGTGGAGCAGTGAGGGGTCGGGAGGGGAGCAGTGAGGGGTCAGGAGTGGAGCAGTGAGGGATCGGGAGGGAGCAGTGAGGGGTCAGGAGTGGAACAGTGAGGGGTCGGTAGTGGAGCAGCCAGGGGTCGGAGTTGAGCAGTGAGGGGTCGGGTGGAGCAGTGAGAGGTCGGGTGGAGTAGTGAGGGGTCAGGAGTGGAGCAGTGAGGGGTTGGGAGGGGAGCAGTGAGGGGTCGGGAGTGGAGCAGTGAGAGGTCGGGAGTGGAGCAGTGAGGGGTCAGGAGTGGAGCAGTGAGAGGTCGGGTGGAGTAGTGAGGGGTCGGGAGTGGAGGAGTGAGGGGTCGGGGTGGAGCAGTGAGGGATCGGGAGAGGAGCAGAGAGGGGTCAGGAGTGGAGCAGTGAGGGGTCGGAGGGGAGCAGTGAGGGGTCGGGGGGGAGCAGTGAGGCGTCTGGAGAGGAGCAGAGAGGGGTCGGGAGTGGAGCAGTGAGGGTCAGGAGTGGAGCAGTGAGGGGTCGGAGGGGAGCAGTGAGGGGTCGGGAGTGGAGCAGTGAGGGGTCGGGAGTGGAGCAGTGAGGGGTCGGAAGAGGAGCAGAGAGGGGTCGGGAGTGGAGCAGTGATGGGTCAGGAGTGGAGCAGTAAGGGGTCAGGAGTGGAGCAATGAGAGGTCGGGAGTGGAGCAGTGAGGGGTCGGGAGGGAGCAGTGAGGGGTCAGGAGTGGAACAGTGAGGGGTCGGTAGTGGAGCAGTCAGGGGTCGGAGTTGAGCAGTGAGGGGTCGGGTGGAGCAGTGAGAGGTCGGGTGGAGTAGTGAGGGGTCAGGAGTGGAGCAGTGAGGGGTTGGGAGCGGAGCAGTGAGGGGTCGGGAGTGGAGCAGTGAGAGGTCGGGAGTGGAGCAGTGAGAGGTCGGGTGGAGTAGTGAGGGGTCGGGAGTGGAGGAGTGAGGGGTCGGGGTGGAGCAGTGAGGGATCGGGAGTGGAACAGTTAGGGGTCGGGAGTGGAGCTGTGAGGGGTCGGTGTGGAGCAGTGAGGGGTCGGGTGTGGAGCAGTGAGGGGTCGGGAGTGGAGCAGTGAGGGATCGGGAGTGGAGCAGTGAGGGTCAGGAGTGGAGCAGTGAGTGGTCGGGAGTGGAGCAGTGAGGGGTCGGGAGAGGAGCAGAGAGGGGTCGGGAGTGGAGCAGTGAGAGGTCGGGAGTGGAGCAGTGAGGGGTCAGGAGTGGAGCAGTGAGGGGTCGGAGGGCAGCAGTGAGGGGTCGGAGGGGAGCAGTGAGAGGTCGGGAGTGGAGCAGTGAGGGGTCGGGAGTGGAGCAGTGAGGGGTCGGGAGAGGAGCAGAGAGGGGTCCGGAGTGGAGCAGTGAGGGGTCAGGAGTGGAGCAGTAAGGGGTCAGAAGTGGCTCTGTGAGAGGTCGGGAGTGGAGCAGTGAGGGGTCAGGAGTGGAGCAGTGAGGGGTCCGAGGGGAGCAGTGAGGGGTCGGAGGGGATCAGTGAGGGGTCGGGAGTGGAGCAGTGAGGGGTCCGGAGTGGAGCAGTGAGGGGACGGGAGAAGAGCAGAGAGGGGTCGGGAGTGGAGCAGTGATGGGTCGGAGGGGAGCAGTGACGGGTCGGGAGTGGAGCAGTGAGGGGTCGGGATGTGAGCAGTGAGGGGTCGGGACGCGAGAAGTGAGGGGTCGGAAGTGAAGCAGTGAGGGGTCGGGAGTGGAGCAGCGAGGTGTCGCGAGTGGAGAAGTGAGGGGTCATGGAGGGAGCTGTGAGGGGTCGGGAGTGGAGCAGGAGGGGTCGGGTGGAGCAGTGAGGGGTCGGGAAAGGAGCAGTGAGGGGTCGGGATGTGAGCAGTGAGGGCTCGGGAGCGGAGAAGTGAGGGGTCGGGAGGGGGGCAGTGAGGGGTCGGGAGTGGAGCAGTAAGGGATCGGGAGTGGAGCAGTGAGGGGTCGTGAGGGGAACAGCGAGGGGTCGTGAGTGGAGCAGTGAGGGATCGGGAGTGGAGCAGTGAGGTGTCAGGAGTGGAGCAGTTAGGGGTCGGGAGGGGAGCAGTGAGGGGTCAGGAGTGGACCAGTGAGGGGTCAGTAGTGGAGCAGTGAGTGGTCGGGAGTGGAGCAGTGAGGGGTCAGGAGTGGAGCAGTGAGGGGTCAGGAGTGGAGCAGTGATGGGTCAGGAGTGGAGCAGTGAGGGGTCAGGAGTGGAGCAGTGAGGGGTCGGGAGGGGAGCATTGAGGGGTCAGGAGTGGAGCAGTGAGGGGTCGGGAGGGAGCAGTGAGGGGTCAGGAATGGAACAGTGAGGGGTCGGTAGTGGAGCAGTCAGTGGTCGGAGTTGAGCAGTGAGGGGTCGGGTGGAGCAGTGAGAGGTCGGGTGGAGTAGTGAGGGGTCAGGAGTGGAGCAGTGAGGGGTTGGGAGGGGAGCAGTGAGGGGTCGGGAGTGGAGCAGTGAGAGGTCGGGAGTGGAGCAGTGAGGGGTCAGGAGTGGAGCAGTGAGAGGTCGGGTGGAGTAGTGAGGGGTCGGGAGTGGAGGAGTGAGGGGTCGGGGTGGAGCAGTGAGGGATCGGGAGAGGAGCAGAGAGGGGTCAGGAGTGGAGCAGTGAGGGGTCGGAGGGGAGCAGTGAGGGGTCGGGGGGGAGCAGTGAGGCGTCGGGAGAGGAGCAGAGGGGTCGGGAGTGGAGCAGTGAGGGTCAGGAGTGGAGCAGTGAGGGGTCGGAGGGGAGCAGTGAGGGGTCGGGAGTGGAGCAGTGAGGGGTCGGGAGTGGAGCAGTGAGGGGTCGGAAGAGGAGCAGAGAGGGGTCGGGAGTGGAGCAGTGAAGGGTCAGAATGGAGCAGTAAGGGGTCAGGAGTGGAGCAGTGAGAGGTCGGGAGTGGAGCAGTGAGGGGTCAGGAGTGGAGCAGTGAGGGTTCGGAGGGGAGCAGTGAGGGGTCGGAGGTGAGCAGTGAGGGGTCAGGAGAGGAGCAGAGAGGGGTCGGGTGTGGAGCAGTGAGGGGTCAGGAGTGGAGCAGTGAGGGGTCGGAGGGCAGCAGTGAGGGGTCCGAGGGGAGCAGTGAGAGGTCGGGAGTGGAGCAGTGAGTGGTCGGGAGTGGAGCAGTGAGGGGTCGGGAGAGGAGCAGAGAGGGGTCCGGAGTGGAGCAGTGAGGGGTCAGGAGTGGAGCAGTAAGGGGTCAGGAGTGGCTCTGTGAGAGGTCGGGAGTGGAGCAGTGAGGGGTCAGGAGTGGAGCAGTGAGGGGTCGGAGGGGAGCAGTGAGGGGTCGGAGGGGATCAGTGAGGGGTCGGGAGAGGAGCAGTGAGGGGCCCGGAGTGGAGCAGTGAGGGGACGGGAGAGGAGCAGAGAGGGGTCGGGAGTGGAGCAGTGATGGGTTGGAGGGGAGCAGTGACGGGTCGGGAGTGGAGCAGTGAGGGGTTGGGATGTGAGCAGTGAGGGGTCGGGAGGGGAGAAGTGAGGGGTCGGAAGTGAAGCAGTGAGGGGTCGGGAGTGGAGCAGCGAGGTGTCGGCAGTGGAGAAGTGAGGGGCCGGGAGTGGAGCAGTGAGGGTTCGGGAGTGGAGCAGTGAGGGGTCGGTGAGTGGAGCAGTGAGGGGTCGGGAGTGGAGCAGTGAGGGATCGGGAAAGGAGCAGTTAGGGGTCAGGAGTGGAGCAGTGAGGGGTCGGGAAGGGAGCGGTGAGGTGTCTGGAGTGGACAGTGAGGTGTCAGGAGGGGAGCAGTGATGGGTCAGGAGTGGTGCAGTGAGGGGTCAGTAGTGGAGAAGTGAGGGTTCGGGAGTGGAGCAGTGAGGGGTCGGGAGGGGAGCAGTGAGGGGGCAGGAGTGGAGCAGTGAGGGGTCGTGAGTGGAGCAGAGAGGGGTCGGGAGTGGAGCAGTGAGGGGTCGGGTGGAGCAGTGAGGGGTCGGGAGGGGAGAAGTGAGGGGTCGGAAGTGAAGCAGTGAGGGGTCGGGTGGAGCAGTGAGGGGTCGGGAGTGGAGCAGTGAGGGGTCGGGATGTGAGCAGTGAGGGGTCGGGAGGGGAGAAGTGAGGGGTCGGAAGTGAAGCAGTGAGGGGTCGGGAGTGGAGCAGCGAGGTGTCGGGAGTGGAGAAGTGAGGGGTCGTGGAGGGAGCTGTGAGGGGTCGGGAGTGGAGCAGGAGGGGTCGGGTGGAGCAGTGAGAGGTCGGGAAAGGAGCAGTGAGGGGTCGGGATGTGAGCAGTGAGGGCTCGGGAGCGGAGAAGTGAGGGGTCGGGAGGGGGGCAGTGAGGGGTCGGGAGTGGAGCAGTAAGGGATCGGGAGTGGAGCAGTGAGGGGTCGTGAGGGGAACAGTGAGGGGTCGTGAGTGGAGCAGTGAGGGATCGGGAGTGGAGCAGTGAGGTGTCAGGAGTGGAGCAGTTAGGGGTCGGGAGTGGAGCAGTGAGGGGTCAGGAGTGGATCAGTGAGGGGTCAGTAGTGGAGCAGTGAGGGGTCGGGAGTGGAGCAGTGAGGGGTCAGGAGTGGAGCAGTGAGGGGTCAGGAGTGGAGCAGTGATGGGTCAGGAGTGGAGCAGTGAGGGGTCAGGAGTGGAGCAGTGAGGGGTCGGGAGGGGAGCAGTGAGGGGTCAGGAGTGGAGCAGTGAGGGGTCGGGAGGGAGCAGTGAGGGGTCAGGAGTGGAACAGTGAGGGGTCGGTAGTGGAGCAGTCAGGGGTCGGAGTTGAGGAGTGAGGGGTCGGGTGGAGCAGTGAGAGGTCGGGTGGAGTAGTGAGGGGTCAGGAGTGGAGCAGTGAGGGGTTGGGAGGGGAGCAGTGAGGGGTCGGGAGTGGAGCAGTGAGAGGTCGGGAGTGGAGCAGTGAGGGGTCAGGAGTGGAGCAGTGAGAGGTCGGGCGGAGTAGTGAGGGGTCGGGAGTGGAGGAGTGAGGGGTCGGGGTGGAGCAGTGAGTGATCGGGAGAGGAGCAGAGAGGGGTCAGGAGTGGAGCAGTGAGGGGTCGGAGGGGAGCAGTGATGGGTCGGGGGGGAGCAGTGAGGCGTCGGGAGAGGAGCAGAGAGGGGTCGGGAGTGGAGCAGTGAGGGTCAGGAGTGGAGCAGTGAGGGGTCGGAGGGTAGCAGTGAGGGGTCGGGAGTGGAGCAGTGAGGGGTCGGGAGTGGAGCAGTGAGGGGTCGGAAGAGGAGCAGAGAGGGGTCGGGAGTGGAGCAGTGAAGGGTCAGGAGTGGAGCAGTAAGGGGTCAGGAGTGGAGCAGTGAGAGGTCGGGAGTGGAGCAGTGAGGGGTCGGGAGGGAGCAGTGAGGGGTCAGGAGTGGAACAGTGAGGGGTCGGTAGTGGAGCAGTCAGGGGTCGGAGTTGAGCAGTGAGGGGTCGGGTGGAGCAGTGAGAGGTCGGGTGGAGTAGTGAGGGGTCAGGAGTGGAGCAGTGAGGGGTTGGGAGCGGAGCAGTGAGGGGTCGGGAGTGGAGCAGTGAGAGGTCGGGAGTGGAGCAGTGAGGCGTCAGGAGTGGAGCAGTGAGAGGTCGGGTGGAGTAGTGAGGGGTCGGGAGTGGAGGAGTGAGGGGTCGGGGTGGAGCAGTGAGGGATCGGGAGTGGAACAGTTAGGGGTCGGGAGTGGAGCAGTGAGGGGTCGGTGTGGAGCAGTGAGGGGTCGGGAGTGGAGCAGTGAGGGGTCGGGAGTGGAGCAGTGAGGGTCAGGAGTGGAGCAGTGAGTGGTCGGGAGTGGAGCAGTGAGGGGTCGGGAGAGGAGCAGAGAGGGGTCGGGAGTGGAGCAGTCAGAGGTCGGGAGTGGAGCAGTGAGGGGTCAGGAGTGGAGCAGTGAGGGGTCGGAGGGGAGCAGTGAGGGGTCGGGGGGGAGCAGTGAGGCGTCGGGAGAGGAGCAGAGAGGGGTCGGGAGTGGAGCAGTGAGGGTCAGGAGTTGAGCAGTGAGGGGTCGGGAGTGGAGCAATGAGGGGTCGGAAGAGGAGCAGAGAGGGGTCGGGAGTGGAGCAGTGAAGGGTCAAGAGTGGAGCAGTAAGGGGTGAGGAGTGGAGCAGTGAGAGGTCGGGAGTGGAGCAGTGAGGGGTCAGGAGTGGAGCAGTGAGCGTTCGGAGGGGAGCAGTGAGGGGTCGGAGGGGAGCAGTGAGGGGTCGGGAGAGGAGCAGAGAGGGGTCGGGAGTGGAGCAGTGAGGGGTCAGGAGTGGAGCAGTGAGGGGTCGGAGGGCAGCAGTGAGGGGTCGGAGGGGAGCAGTGAGAGGTCGGGAGTGGAGCAGTGAGGGGTCGGGAGTGGAGCAGTGAGGGGTCGGGAGAGGAGCAGAGAGGGGTCCGGAGTGGAGCAGTGAGGGGTCAGGAGTGGAGCAGTAAGGGGTCAGAAGTGGCTCTGTGAGAGGTCGGGAGTGGAGCAGTGAGGGGTCAGGAGTGGAGCAGTGAGGGGTCTGAGGGGAGCAGTGAGGGGTCGGAGGGGATCAGTGAGGGGTCGGGAGTGGAGCAGTGAGGGGTCCGGAGTGGAGCAGTGAGGGGACGGGAGAGGAGCAGAGAGGGGTCGGGAGTGGAGCAGTGATGGGTCGGAGGGGAGCAGTGACGGGTCGGGAGTGGAGCAGTGAGGGGTCGGGATGTGAGCAGTGAGGGGTAGGGAGGCGAGAAGTGAGGGGTCGGAAGTTAAGCAGTGAGGGGTCGGGAGTGGAGCAGCGAGGTGTCAGGAGTGGAGAAGTGAGGGGTCATGGAGGGAGCTGTGAGGGGTCGGGAGTGGAGCAGGAGGGGTCGGGTGGAGCAGTGAGGGGTCGGGAAAGGAGCAGTGAGGGGTCGGGATGTGAGCAGTGAGGGCTCGGGAGCGGAGAAGTGAGGGGTCGGGAGGGGGTCAGTGAGGGGTCGGGAGTGGAGCAGTAAGGGATCGGGAGTGGAGCAGTGAGGGGTCGTGAGCGGAACAGCGAGGGGTCGTGAGTGGAGCAGTGAGGGATCGGGAGTGGAGCAGTGAGGTGTCAGGAGTGGAGCAGTTAGGGGTCGGGAGGGGAGCAGTGAGGGGTCAGGAGTGGATCAGTGAGGGGTCAGTAGTGGAGCAGTGAGTGGTCGGGAGTGGAGCAGTGAGGGGTCAGGAGTGGAGCAGTGATGGGTCAGGAGTGGAGCAGTGAGGGGTCAGGAGTGGAGCAGTGATGGGTCAGGAGTAGAGCAGTGAGGGGTCAGGAGTGGAGCAGTGAGGGGTCGGGAGGGGAGCATTGAGGGGTCAGGAGTGGAGCAGTGAGGGGTCGGGAGGGAGCAGTGAGGGGTCAGGAGTGGAACAGTGAGGGGTCGGTAGTGGAGCAGTCAGTGGTCGGAGTTGAGCAGTGAGGGGTCGGGTGGAGCAGTGAGAGGTCGGGTGGAGTAGTGAGGGGTCAGGATTGGAGCAGTGAGGGGTTGGGAGGGGAGCAGTGAGGGGTCGGGAGTGGAGCAGTGAGAGGTCGGGAGTGGAGCAGTGAGGGGTCAGGAGTGGAGCAGTGAGAGGTCGGGTGGAGTAGTGAGGGGTCGGGAGTGGAGGAGTGAGGGGTCGGGGTGGAGCAGTGAGGGATTGGGAGAGGAGCAGAGATGGGTCAGGAGTGGAGCAGTGAGGGGTCGGAGGGGAGCAGTGAGGGGTCGGGGGGGAGCAGCGAGGCGTCGGGAGAGGAGCAGAGGGGTCGGGAGTGGAGCAGTGAGGGTCAGGAGTGGAGCAGTGAGGGGTCGGAGGGGAGCAGTGAGGGGTCGGGAGTGGAGCAGTGAGGGGTCGGGAGTGGAGCAGTGAGGGGTCGGAAGAGGAGCAGAGAGGGGTCGGGAGTGGAGCAGTGAAGGGTCAGGAGTGGAGCAGTAAGGGGTCAGGAGTGGAGCAGTGAGAGGTCGGGAGTGGAGCAGTGAGGGGTCAGGAGTGGAGCAGTGAGGGTTCGGAGGGGAGCAGTGAGGGGTCGGAGGGGAGCAGTGAGGGGTCGGGAGAGGAGCAGAGAGGGGTCGGGAGTGGAGCAGTGAGGGGTCAGGAGTGGAGCAGTGAGGGGTCGGAGGACAGCAGTGAGGGGTCGGAGGGGAGCAGTGAGAGGTCATGAGTGGAGCAGTGATGGGTCAGGAGTGGAGCAGTGAGGGGTCAGGAGTGGAGCAGTGAGGGGTCGGGAGGGGAGCAGTGAGGGGTCAGGAGTGGAGCAGTGAGGGGTCGGGAGGGAGCAGTGAGGGGTCAGGAGTGGAACAGTGAGGGGTCGGTAGTGGAGCAGTCAGGGGTCGGAGTTGAGCAGTGAGGGGTCGGGTGGAGCAGTGAGAGGTCGGGTGGAGTAGTGAGGGGTCAGGAGTGGAGCAGTGAGGGGTTGGGAGGGGAGCAGTGAGGGGTCGGGAGTGGAGCAGTGAGAGGTCGGGAGTGGAGCAGTGAGGGGTCAGGAGTGGAGCAGTGAGAGGTCGGGTGGATTAGTGAGGGGTCGGGAGTGGAGGAGTGAGGGGTCGGGGTGGAGCAGTGAGGGATCGGGAGAGGAGCAGAGAGGGGTCAGGAGTGGAGCAGTGAGGGGTCGGAGGGGAGCAGTGAGGGGTCGGGGGGGAGCAGTGAGGCGTCTGGAGAGGAGCAGAGAGGGGTCGGGAGTGGAGCAGTGAGGGTCAGGAGTGGAGCAGTGAGGGGTCGGAGGGGAGCAGTGAGGGGTCGGGAGTGGAGCAGTGAGGGGTCGGGAGTGGAGCAGTGAGGGGTCGGAAGAGGAGCAGAGAGGGGTCGGGAGTGGAGCAGTGAAGGGTCAGGAGTGGAGCAGTAAGGGGTCAGGAGTGGAGCAATGAGAGGTCGGGAGTGGAGCAGTGAGGGGTCGGGAGGGAGCAGTGAGGGGTCAGGAGTGGAACAGTGAGGGGTCGGTAGTGGAGCAGTCAGGGGTCGGAGTTGAGCAGTGAGGGGTCGGGTGGAGCAGTGAGAGGTCGGGTGGAGTAGTGAGGGGTCAGGAGTGGAGCAGTGAGGGGTTGGGAGCGGAGCAGTGAGGGGTCGGGAGTGGAGCAGTGAGAGGTCGGGAGTGGAGCAGTGAGGGGTCAGGAGTGGAGCAGTGAGATGTCGGGTGGAGTAGTGAGGGGTCGGGAGTGGAGGAGTGAGGGGTCGGGGTGGAGCAGTGAGGGATCGGGAGTGGAGCAGTGAGGGTCAGGAGTGGAGCAGTGAGTGGTCGGGAGTGGAGCAGTGAGGGGTCAGGAGTGGAGCAGTGAGGGGTCGGAGGGCAGCAGTGAGGGGTCGGAGGGGAGCAGTGAGAGGTCGGGAGTGGAGCAGTGAGGGGTCGGGAGTGGAGCAGTGAGGGGTCGGGAGAGGAGCAGAGAGGGGTCCGGAGTGGAGCAGTGAGGGGTCAGGAGTGGAGCAGTAAGGGGTCAGAAGTGGCTCTGTGAGAGGTCGGGAGTGGAGCAGTGAGGGGTCAGGAGTGGAGCAGTGAGGGGTCCGAGGGGAGCAGTGAGGGGTCGGAGGGGATCAGTGAGGGGTCGGGAGTGCAGCAGTGAGGGGTCCGGAGTGGAGCAGTGAGGGGACGGGAGAAGAGCAGAGAGGGGTCGGGAGTGGAGCAGTGATGGGTCGGAGGGGAGCAGTGACGGGTCGGGAGTGGAGCAGTGAGGGGTCGGGATGTGAGCAGTGAGGGGTCGGGACGCGAGAAGTGAGGGGTCGGAAGTGAAGCAGTGAGGGGTCGGGAGTGGAGCAGCGAGGTGTCGCGAGTGGAGAAGTGAGGGGTCATGGAGGGAGCTGTGAGGGGTCGGGAGTGGAGCAGGAGGGGTCGGGTGGAGCAGTGAGGGGTCGGGAAAGGAGCAGTGAGGGGTCGGGATGTGAGCAGTGAGGGCTCGGGAGCGGAGAAGTGAGGGGTCGGGAGGGGGGCAGTGAGGGGTCGGGAGTGGAGCAGTAAGGGATCGGGAGTGGAGCAGTGAGGGGTCGTGAGGGGAACAGCGAGGGGTCGTGAGTGGAGCAGTGAGGGATCGGGAGTGGAGCAGTGAGGTGTCAGGAGTGGAGCAGTTAGGGGTCGGGAGGGGAGCAGTGAGGGGTCAGGAGTGGATCAGTGAAGGGTCAGTAGTGGAGCAGTGAGTGGTCGGGAGTGGAGCAGTGAGGGGTCAGGAGTGGAGCAGTGAGGGGTCAGGAGTGGAGCAGTGATGGGTCAGGAGTGGAGCAGTGAGGGGTCAGGAGTGGAGCAGTGAGGGGTCGGGAGGGGAGCATTGAGGGGTCAGGAGTGGAGCAGTGAGGGGTCGGGAGGGAGCAGTGAGGGGTCAGGAATGGAACAGTGAGGGGTCGGTAGTGGAGCAGTCAGTGGTCGGAGTTGAGCAGTGAGGGGTCGGGTGGAGCAGTGAGAGGTCGGGTGGAGTAGTGAGGGGTCAGGAGTGGAGCAGTGAGGGGTTGGGAGGGGAGCAGTGAGGGGTCGGGAGTGGAGCAGTGAGAGGTCGGGAGTGGAGCAGTGAGGGGTCAGGAGTGGAGCAGTGAGAGGTCGGGTGGAGTAGTGAGGGGTCGGGAGTGGAGGAGTGAGGGGTCGGGGTGGAGCAGTGAGGGATCGGGAGAGGAGCAGAGAGGGGTCAGGAGTGGAGCAGTGAGGGGTCGGAGGGGAGCAGTGAGGGGTCGGGGGGGAGCAGTGAGGCGTCGGGAGAGGAGCAGAGGGGTCGGGAGTGGAGCAGTGAGGGTCAGGAGTGGAGCAGTGAGGGGTCGGAGGGGAGCAGTGAGGGGTCGGGAGTGGAGCAGTGAGGGGTCGGGAGTGGAGCAGTGAGGGGTCGGAAGAGGAGCAGAGAGGGGTCGGGAGTGGAGCAGTGAAGGGTCAGGAGTGGAGCAGTAAGGGGTCAGGAGTGGAGCAGTGAGAGGTCGGGAGTGGAGCAGTGAGGGGTCAGGAGTGGAGCAGTGAGGGTTCGGAGGGGAGCAGTGAGGGGTCGGAGGGGAGCAGAGAGGGGTCGGGTGTGGAGCAGTGAGGGGTCAGGAGTGGAGCAGTGAGGGGTCGGAGGGCAGCAGTGAGGGGTCGGAGGGGAGCAGTGAGAGGTCGGGAGTGGAGCAGTGAGTGGTCGGGAGTGGAGCAGTGAGGGGTCGGGAGAGGAGCAGAGAGGGGTCCGGAGTGGAGCAGTGAGGGGTCAGGAGTGGAGCAGTAAGGGGTCAGGAGTGGCTCTGTGAGAGGTCGTGAGTGGAGCAGTGAGGGGTCAGGAGTGGAGCCGTGAGGGGTCGGAGGGGAGCAGTGAGGGGTCGGAGGGGATCAGTGAGGGGTCGGGAGAGGAGCAGTGAGGGGCCCGGAGTGGAGCAGTGAGGGGACGGGAGAGGAGCAGAGAGGGGTCGGGAGTGGAGCAGTGATGGGTTGGAGGGGAGCAGTGACGGGTCGGGAGTGGAGCAGTGAGGGGTTGGGATGTGAGCAGTGAGGGGTCGGGAGGGGAGAAGTGAGGGGTCGGAAGTGAAGCAGTGAGGGGTCGGGAGTGGAGCAGCGAGGTGTCGGCAGTGGAGAAGTGAGGGGCCGGGAGTGGAGCAGTGAGGGTTCGGGAGTGGAGCAGTGAGGGGTCGGGTGGAGCAGTGAGGCGTCGGAAGGGGAGCAGTGAGGGGTCGGGAGTGGAGCAGTGAGGGGTCGGGTGGAGCAGTGAGGGGTCGGGAGTGGAGCAGTGAGGGGTCGGGATGTGAGCAGTGAGGGGTCGGGAGGGAGAAGTGAGGGGTCGGAAGTGAAGCAGTGAGGGGTCGGGAGTGGAGCAGCGAGGTGTCGGGAGTGGAGAAGTGAGGGGTCGTGGAGGGAGCTGTGAGGGGTCGGGAGTGGAGCAGGAGGGGTCGGGTGGAGCAGTGAGGGGTCGGGAAAGGAGCAGTCAGGGGTCGGGATGTGAGCAGTGAGGGCTCGGGAGCGGAAAAGTGAGGGGTCGGGAGGGGGGCAGTGAGGGGTCGGGAGTGGAGCAGTAAGGGATCGGGAGTGGAGCAGTGAGGGGTCGTGAGGGGAACAGTGAGGGGTCGTGAGTGGAGCAGTGAGGGATCGGGAGTGGAGCAGTGAAGTGTCAGGAGTGGAGCAGTTAGGGGTCGGGAGGGGAGCAGTGAGGGGTCAGGAGTGGATCAGTGAGGGGTCAGTAGTGGAGCAGTGAGGGGTCGGGAGTGGAGCAGTGATGGGTCAGGAGTGGAGCAGTGAGGGGTCAGGAGTGGAGCAGTGATGGGTCAGGAGTGGAGCAGTGAGGGGTCAGGAGTGGAGCAGTGAGGGGTCGGGAGGGGAGCAGTGAGGGGTCAGGAGTGGAGCAGTGAGCGGTCGGGAGGGAGCAGTGAAGGGTCAGGAGTGGAACAGTGAGGGGTCGGTAGTGGAGCAGTCAGGGGTCGGAGTTGAGCAGTGAGGGGTCGGGTGGAGCAGTGAGAGGTCGGGTGGAGTAGTGAGGGGTCAGGAGTGGAGCAGTGAGGGGTTGGGAGGGGAGCAGTGAGGGGTCGGGAGTGGAGCAGTGAGAGGTTGGGAGTGGAGCAGTGAGGGGTCAGGAGTGGAGCAGTGAGAGGTCGGGTGGAGTAGTGAGGGGTCGGGAGTGGAGGAGTGAGGGGTCGGGGTGGAGCAGTGAGTGATCGGGAGAGGAGCAGAGAGGGGTCAGGAGTGGAGCAGTGAGGGGTCGGAGGGGAGCAGTGAGGGGTCGGGGAGGAGCAGTGAGGCGTCGGGAGAGGAGCAGAGAGGGGTCGGGAGTGGAGCAGTGAGGGTCAGGAGTGGAGCAGTGAGGGGTCGGAGGGGAGCAGTGAGGGGTCGGGAGTGGAGCAGTGAGGGGTCGGGAGTGGAGCAGTGAGGGGTCGGAAGAGGAGCAGAGAGGGGTCGGGAGTGGAGCAGTGAAGGGTCAGGAGTGGAGCAGTAAGGGGTCAGGAGTGGAGCAGTGAGAGGTCGGGAGTGGAGCAGTGAGGGGTCGGGAGGGAGCAGTGAGGGGTCAGGAGTGGAACAGTGAGGGGTCGGTAGTGGAGCAGTCAGGGGTCGGAGTTGAGCAGTGAGGGGTCGGGTGGAGCAGTGAGAGGTCGGGTGGAGTAGTGAGGGGTCAGGAGTGGAGCAGTGAGGGGTTGGGAGCGGAGCAGTGAGGGGTCGGGAGTGGAGCAGTGAGAGGTCGGGAGTGGAGCAGTGAGGGGTCAGGAGTGGAGCAGTGAGAGGTCGGGTGGAGTAGTGAGGGGTCGGGAGTGGAGGAGTGAGGGGTCGGGGTGGAGCAGTGAGGGATCGGGAGTGGAACAGTTAGGGGTCTGGAGTGGAGCAGTGAGGGGTCGGTGTGGAGCAGTGAGGGGTCGGGAGTGGAGCAGTGAGGGGTCGGGAGTGGAGCAGTGAGGGGTCGGGAGTGGAGCAGTGAGGGTCAGGAGTGGAGCAGTGAGTGGTCGGGAGTGGAGCAGTGAGGGGTCGGGAGAGGAGCAAAGAGGGGTCGGGAGTGGAGCAGTCAGAGGTCGGGAGTGGAGCAGTGAGGGGTCAGGAGTGGAGCAGTGAGGGGTCGGAGGGGAGCAGTGAGGGGTCGGGGGGGAGCAGTGAGGCGTCGGGAGAGGAGCAGAGAGGGGTCGGGAGTGGAGCAGTGAGGGTCAGGAGTTGAGCAGTGAGGGGTCGGAGGGGAGCAGTGAGGGGTCGGGAGTGGAGCAGTGAGGGGTCGGGAGTGGAGCAATGAGGGGTCGGAAGAGGAGCAGAGAGGGGTCGGGAGTGGAGCAGTGAAGGGTCAAGAGTGGAGCAGTAAGGGGTGAGGAGTGGAGCAGTGAGAGGTCGGGAGTGGAGCAGTGAGGGGTCAGGAGTGGAGCAGTGAGCGTTCGGAGGGGAGCAGTGAGGGGTCGGAGGGGAGCAGTGAGGGGTCGGGAGAGGAGCAGAGAGGGGTCGGGAGTGGAGCAGTGAGGGGTCAGGAGTGGAGCAGTGAGGGGTCGGAGGGCAGCAGTGAGGGGTCGGAGGGGAGCAGTGAGAGGTCGGGAGTGGAGCAGTGAGGGGTCGGGAGTGGAGCAGTGAGGGGTCGGGAGAGGAGCAGAGAGGGGTCCGGAGTGGAGCAGTGAGGGGTCAGGAGTGGAGCAGTAAGGGGTCAGAAGTGGCTCTGTGAGAGGTCGGGAGTGGAGCAGTGAGGGGTCAGGAGTGGAGCAGTGAGGGGTCTGAGGGGAGCAGTGAGGGGTCGGAGGGGATCAGTGAGGGGTCGGGAGTGGAGCAGTGAGGGGTCCGGAGTGGAGCAGTGAGGGGACGGGAGAGGAGCAGAGAGGGGTCGGGAGTGGAGCAGTGATGGGTCGGAGGGGAGCAGTGACGGGTCGGGAGTGGAGCAGTGAGGGGTCGGGATGTGATCAGTGAGGGGTAGGGAGGCGAGAAGTGAGGGGTCGGAAGTTAAGCAGTGAGGGGTCGGGAGTGGAGCAGCGAGGTGTCAGGAGTGGAGAAGTGAGGGGTCATGGAGGGAGCTGTGAGGGGTCGGGAGTGGAGCAGGAGGGGTCGGGTGGAGGAGTGAGGGGTCGGGAAAGGAGCAGTGAGGGGTCGGGATGTGAGCAGTGAGGGCTCGGGAGCGGAGAAGTGAGGGGTCGGGAGGGGGTCAGTGAGGGGTCGGGAGTGGAGCAGTAAGGGATCGGGAGTGGAGCAGTGAGGGGTCGTGAGCGGAACAGCGAGGGGTCGTGAGTGGAGCAGTGAGGGATCGGGAGTGGAGCAGTGAGGTGTCAGGAGTGGAGCAGTTAGGGGTCGGGAGGGGAGCAGTGAGGGGTCAGGAGTGGATCAGTGAGGGGTCAGTAGTGGAGCAGTGAGTGGTCGGGAGTGGAGCAGTGAGGGGTCAGGAGTGGAGCAGTGATGGGTCAGGAGTGGAGCAGTGAGGGGTCAGGAGTGGAGCAGTGATGGGTCAGGAGTAGAGCAGTGAGGGGTCAGGAGTGGAGCAGTGAGGGGTCGGGAGGGGAGCATTGAGGGGTCAGGAGTGGAGCAGTGAGGGGTCGGGAGGGAGCAGTGAGGGGTCAGGAGTGGAACAGTGAGGGGTCGGTAGTGGAGCAGTCAGTGGTCGGAGTTGAGCAGTGAGGGGTCGGGTGGAGCAGTGAGAGGTCGGGTGGAGTAGTGAGGGGTCAGGATTGGAGCAGTGAGGGGTTGGGAGGGGAGCAGTGAGGGGTCGGGAGTGGAGCAGTGAGAGGTCGGGAGTGGAGCAGTGAGGGGTCAGGAGTGGAGCAGTGAGAGGTCGGGTGGAGTAGTGAGGGGTCGGGAGTGGAGGAGTGAGTGGTCGGGGTGGAGCAGTGAGGGATTGGGAGAGGAGCAGAGATGGGTCAGGAGTGGAGCAGTGAGGGGTCGGAGGGGAGCAGTGAGGGGTCGGGGGGGAGCAGCGAGGCGTCGGGAGAGGAGCAGAGGGGTCGGGAGTGGAGCAGTGAGGGTCAGGAGTGGAGCAGTGAGGGGTCGGAGGGGAGCAGTGAGGGGTCGGGAGTGGAGCAGTGAGGGGTCGGGAGTGGAGCAGTGAGGGGTCGGAAGAGGAGCAGAGAGGGGTCGGGAGTGGAGCAGTGAAGGGTCAGGAGTGGAGCAGTAAGGGGTCAGGAGTGGAGCAGTGAGAGGTCGGGAGTGGAGCAGTGAGGGGTCAGGAGTGGAGCAGTGAGGGTTCGGAGGGGAGCAGTGAGGGGTCGGAGGGGAGCAGTGAGGGGTCGGGAGAGGAGCAGAGAGGGGTCGGGAGTGGAGCAGTGAGGGGTCAGGAGTGGAGCAGTGAGGGGTCGGAGGGCAGCAGTGAGGGGTCGGAGGGGAGCAGTGAGAGGTCGGGAGTGGAGCAGTGAGTGGTCGGGAGTGGAGCAGTGAGGGGTCGGGAGAGGAGCAGAGAGGGGTCCGGAGTGGAGCAGTGAGGGGTCAGGAGTGGAGCAGTAAGGGGTCAGGAGTGGCTCTGTGAGAGGTCGGGAGTGGAGCAGTGAGGGGTCAGGAGTGGAGCAGTGAGGGGTCGGAGGGGAGCAGTGAGGGGTCGGAGGGGATCAGTGAGGGGTCGGGCGAGGAGCAGTGAGGGGCCCGGAGTGGAGCAGTGAGGGGACGGGAGAGGAGCAGAGAGGGGTCGGGAGTGGAGCAGTGATGGGTCGGAGGGGAGCAGTGACGGGTCGGAGTGGAGCAGTGAAGGGTTGGGATGTGAGCAGTGAGGGGTCGGGAGTGGAGCAGCGAGGTGTCGGGAGTGGAGAAGTGAGGGGCCGGGAGTGGAGCAGTGAGGGTTCGGGAGTGGAGCAGTGAGGGGTCGGTGAGTGGAGCAGTGAGGGGTCGGGAGTGGAGCAGTGAGGGGTCGGGAAGGGAGCGGTGAGGTGTCTGGAGTGGATAGTGAGGTGTCAGGAGGGGAGCAGTGATGGGTCAGGAGTGGTGCAGTGAGGGGTCAGTAGTGGAGAAGTGAGGGTTCGGGAGTGGAGCAGTGAGGGGTCGGGAGGGGAGTAGTGAGGGGTCAGGAGTGGAGCAGTGAGGGGTCGTGAGTGGAGCAGTGAGGGGTCGGGTGGAGCAGTGAGGGGTCAGGAGTGGAGCAGTGAGGGGTCGGGAGGGGAGCAGTGAGAGGTCAGGAGTGGAGCAGTGAGGGGTCGGGAGGGAGCAGTGAGGGGTCAGGAGTGGAACAGTGAGGGGTCGGTAGTGGAGCAGTCAGGGGTCGGAGTTGAGCAGTGAGGGGTCGGGTGGAGCAGTGAGAGGTCGGGTGGAGTAGTGAGGGGTCAGGAGTGGAGCAGTGAGGGGTTGGGAGGGGAGCAGTGAGGGGTCGGGAGTGGAGCAGTGAGAGGTCGGGAGTGGAGCAGTGAGGGGTCAGGAGTGGAGCAGTGAGAGGTCGGGTGGAGTAGTGAGGGGTCGGGAGTGGAGGAGTGAGGGGTCGGGGTGGAGCAGTGAGTGATCGGGAGAGGAGCAGAGAGGGGTCAGGAGTGGAGCAGTGAGGGGTCGGAGGGGAGCAGTGAGGGGTCGGGGGGGAGCAGTGAGGCGTCGGGAGAGGAGCAGAGAGGGGTCGGGAGTGGAGCAGTGAGGGTCAGGAGTGGAGCAGTGAGGGGTCGGAGGGGAGCAGTGAGGGGTCGGGAGTGGAGCAGTGAGGGGTCGGGAGTGGAGCAGTGAGGGGTCGGAAGAGGAGCAGAGAGGGGTCGGGAGTGGAGCAGTGAAGGGTCAGGAGTGGAGCAGTAAGGGGTCAGGAGTGGAGCAGTGAGAGGTCGGGAGTGGTCCGGAGTGGAGCAGTGAGGGGTCAGGAGTGGAGCAGTAAGGGGTCAGGAGTGGCTCTGTGAGAGGTCGGGAGTGGAGCAGTGAGGGGTCAGGAGTGGAGCAGTGAGGGGTCGGAGGGGAGCAGTGAGGGGTCGGAGGGGATCAGTGAGGGGTCGGGCGAGGAGCAGTGAGGGGCCCGGAGTGGAGCAGTGAGGGGACGGGAGAGGAGCAGAGAGGGGTCGGGAGTGGAGCAGTGATGGGTCGGAGGGGAGCAGTGACGGGTCGGAGTGGAGCAGTGAAGGGTTGGGATGTGAGCAGTGAGGGGTCGGGAGTGGAGCAGCGAGGTGTCGGGAGTGGAGAAGTGAGGGGCCGGGAGTGGAGCAGTGAGGGTTCGGGAGTGGAGCAGTGACGGGTCGGTGAGTGGAGCAGTGAGGGGTCGGGAGTGGAGCAGTGAGGGGTCGGGAAGGGAGCGGTGAGGTGTCTGGAGTGGATAGTGAGGTGTCAGGAGGGGAGCAGTGATGGGTCAGGAGTGGTGCAGTGAGGGGTCAGTAGTGGAGAAGTGAGGGTTCGGGAGTGGAGCAGTGAGGGGTCGGGAGGGGAGTAGTGAGGGGTCAGGAGTGGAGCAGTGAGGGGTCGTGAGTGGAGCAGTGAGGGGTCGGGTGGAGCAGTGAGGGGTCAGGAGTGGAGCAGTGAGGGGTCGGGAGGGGAGCAGTGAGAGGTCAGGAGTGGAGCAGTGAGGGGTCGGGAGGGAGCAGTGAGGGGTCAGGAGTGGAACAGTGAGGGGTCGGTAGTGGAGCAGTCAGGGGTCGGAGTTGAGCAGTGAGGGGTCGGGTGGAGCAGTGAGAGGTCGGGTGGAGTAGTGAGGGGTCAGGAGTGGAGCAGTGAGGGGTTGGGAGGGGAGCAGTGAGGGGTCGGGAGTGGAGCAGTGAGAGGTCGGGAGTGGAGCAGTGAGGGGTCAGGAGTGGAGCAGTGAGAGGTCGGGTGGAGTAGTGAGGGGTCGGGAGTGGAGGAGTGAGGGGTCGGGGTGGAGCAGTGAGTGATCGGGAGAGGAGCAGAGAGGGGTCAGGAGTGGAGCAGTGAGGGGTCGGAGGGGAGCAGTGAGGGGTCGGGGGGGAGCAGTGAGGCGTCGGGAGAGGAGCAGAGAGGGGTCGGGAGTGGAGCAGTGAGGGTCAGGAGTGGAGCAGTGAGGGGTCGGAGGGGAGCAGTGAGGGGTCGGGAGTGGAGCAGTGAGGGGTCGGGAGTGGAGCAGTGAGGGGTCGGAAGAGGAGCAGAGAGGGGTCGGGAGTGGAGCAGTGAAGGGTCAGGAGTGGAGCAGTAAGGGGTCAGGAGTGGAGCAGTGAGAGGTCGGGAGTGGAGCAGTGAGGGGTCGGGAGGGAGCAGTGAGGGGTCAGGAGTGGAACAGTGAGGGGTCGGTAGTGGAGCAGTCAGGGGTCGGAGTTGAGCAGTGAGGGGTCGGGTGGAGCAGTGAGAGGTCGGGTGGAGTAGTGAGGGGTCAGGAGTGGAGCAGTGAGGGGTTGGGAGCGGAGCAGTGAGGGGTCGGGAGTGGAGCAGTGAGAGGTCGGGAGTGGAGCAGTGAGGGGTCAGGAGTGGAGCAGTGAGAGGTCGGGTGGAGGAGTGAGGGGTCGGGAGTGGAGGAGTGAGGGGTCGGGGTGGAGCAGTGAGGGATCGGGAGTTGAACAGTTAGGGGTCGGGAGTGGAGCAGTGAGGGGTCGGTGTGGAGCAGTGAGGGGTCGGGAGTGGAGCAGTGAGGGGTCGGGCGAGGAGCAGTGAGGGGCCCGGAGTGGAGCAGTGAGGGGACGGGAGAGGAGCAGAGAGGGGTCGGGAGTGGAGCAGTGATGGGTCGGAGGGGAGCAGTGACGGGTCGGAGTGGAGCAGTGAAGGGTTGGGATGTGAGCAGTGAGGGGTCGGGAGTGGAGCAGCGAGGTGTCGGGAGTGGAGAAGTGAGGGGCCGGGAGTGGAGCAGTGAGGGTTCGGGAGTGGAGCAGTGACGGGTCGGTGAGTGGAGCAGTGAGGGGTCGGGAGTGGAGCAGTGAGGGGTCGGGAAGGGAGCGGTGAGGTGTCTGGAGTGGATAGTGAGGTGTCAGGAGGGGAGCAGTGATGGGTCAGGAGTGGTGCAGTGAGGGGTCAGTAGTGGAGAAGTGAGGGTTCGGGAGTGGAGCAGTGAGGGGTCGGGAGGGGAGTAGTGAGGGGTCAGGAGTGGAGCAGTGAGGGGTCGTGAGTGGAGCAGTGAGGGGTCGGGTGGAGCAGTGAGGGGTCAGGAGTGGAGCAGTGAGGGGTCGGGAGGGGAGCAGTGAGAGGTCAGGAGTGGAGCAGTGAGGGGTCGGGAGGGAGCAGTGAGGGGTCAGGAGTGGAACAGTGAGGGGTCGGTAGTGGAGCAGTCAGGGGTCGGAGTTGAGCAGTGAGGGGTCGGGTGGAGCAGTGAGAGGTCGGGTGGAGTAGTGAGGGGTCAGGAGTGGAGCAGTGAGGGGTTGGGAGGGGAGCAGTGAGGGGTCGGGAGTGGAGCAGTGAGAGGTCGGGAGTGGAGCAGTGAGGGGTCAGGAGTGGAGCAGTGAGAGGTCGGGTGGAGTAGTGAGGGGTCGGGAGTGGAGGAGTGAGGGGTCGGGGTGGAGCAGTGAGTGATCGGGAGAGGAGCAGAGAGGGGTCAGGAGTGGAGCAGTGAGGGGTCGGAGGGGAGCAGTGAGGGGTCGGGGGGGAGCAGTGAGGCGTCGGGAGAGGAGCAGAGAGGGGTCGGGAGTGGAGCAGTGAGGGTCAGGAGTGGAGCAGTGAGGGGTCGGAGGGGAGCAGTGAGGGGTCGGGAGTGGAGCAGTGAGGGGTCGGGAGAGGAGCAGTGAGGGGTCGGAAGAGGAGCAGAGAGGGGTCGGGAGTGGAGCAGTGAAGGGTCAGGAGTGGAGCAGTAAGGGGTCAGGAGTGGAGCAGTGAGAGGTCGGGAGTGGAGCAGTGAGGGGTCGGGAGGGAGCAGTGAGGGGTCAGGAGTGGAACAGTGAGGGGTCGGTAGTGGAGCAGTCAGGGGTCGGAGTTGAGCAGTGAGGGGTCGGGTGGAGCAGTGAGAGGTCGGGTGGAGTAGTGAGGGGTCAGGAGTGGAGCAGTGAGGGGTTGGGAGCGGAGCAGTGAGGGGTCGGGAGTGGAGCAGTGAGAGGTCGGGAGTGGAGCAGTGAGGGGTCAGGAGTGGAGCAGTGAGAGGTCGGGTGGAGGAGTGAGGGGTCGGGAGTGGAGGAGTGAGGGGTCGGGGTGGAGCAGTGAGGGATCGGGAGTTGAACAGTTAGGGGTCGGGAGTGGAGCAGTGAGGGGTCGGTGTGGAGCAGTGAGGGGTCGGGAGTGGAGCAGTGAGGGGTCGGGAGTGGAGCAGTGAGGGGTCGGGAGTGGAGCAGTGAGGGTCAGGAGTGGAGCAGTGAGTGGTCGGGAGTGGAGCAGTGAGGGGTCGGGAGAGGAGCAAAGAGGGGTCGGGAGTGGAGCAGTCAGAGGTCGGGAGTGGAGCAGTGAGGGGTCAGGAGTGGAGCAGTGAGGGGTCGGAGGGGAGCAGTGAGGGGTCGGGGGGGAGCAGTGAGGCGTCGGGAGAGGAGCAGAGAGGGGTCGGGAGTGGAGCAGTGAGGGTCAGGAGTTGAGCAGTGAGGGGTCGGAGGGGAGCAGTGAGGGGTCGGGAGTGGAGCAGTGAGGGGTCGGGAGTGGAGCAATGAGGGGTCGGAAGAGGAGCAGAGAGGGGTCGGGAGTGGAGCAGTGAAGGGTCAAGAGTGGAGCAGTAAGGGGTGAGGAGTGGAGCAGTGAGAGGTCGGGAGTGGAGCAGTGAGGGGTCAGGAGTGGAGCAGTGAGCGTTCGGAGGGGAGCAGTGAGGGGTCGGAGGGGAGCAGTGAGGGGTCGGGAGAGGAGCAGAGAGGGGTCGTGAGTGGAGCAGTGAGGGGTCAGGAGTGGAGCAGTGAGGGGTCGGAGGGCAGCAGTGAGGGGTCGGAGGGGAGCAGTGAGAGGTCGGGAGTGGAGCAGTGAGGGGTCGGGAGTGGAGCAGTGAGGGGTCGGGAGAGGAGCAGAGAGGGGTCCGGAGTGGAGCAGTGAGGGGTCAGGAGTGGAGCAGTAAGGGGTCAGAAGTGGCTCTGTGAGAGGTCGGGAGTGGAGCAGTGCGGGGTCAGGAGTGGAGCAGTGAGGGGTCTGAGGGGAGCAGTGAGGGGTCGGAGGGGATCAGTGAGGGGTCGGGAGTGGAGCAGTGAGGGGTCCGGAGTGGAGCAGTGAGGGGACGGGAGAGGAGCAGAGAGGGGTCGGGAGTGGAGCAGTGATGGGTCGGAGGGGAGCAGTGACGGGTCGGGAGTGGAGCAGTGAGGGGTCGGGATGTGAGCAGTGAGGGGTAGGGAGGCGAGAAGTGAGGGGTCGGTAGTTAAGCAGTGAGGGGTCGGGAGTGGAGCAGCGAGGTGTCAGGAGTGGAGAAGTGAGGGGTCATGGAGGGAGCTGTGAGGGGTCGGGAGTGGAGCAGGAGGGGTCGGGTGGAGCAGTGAGGGGTCGGGAAAGGAGCAGTGAGGGGTCGGGATGTGAGCAGTGAGGGCTCGGGAGCGGAGAAGTGAGGGGTCGGGAGGGGGTCAGTGAGGGGTCGGGAGTGGAGCAGTAAGGGATCGGGAGTGGAGCAGTGAGGGGTCGTGAGCGGAACAGCGAGGGGTCGTGAGTGGAGCAGTGAGGGATCGGGAGTGGAGCAGTGAGGTGTCAGGAGTGGAGCAGTTAGGGGTCGGGAGGGGAGCAGTGAGGGGTCAGGAGTGGATCAGTGAGGGGTCAGTAGTGGAGCAGTGAGTGGTCGGGAGTGGAGCAGTGAGGGGTCAGGAGTGGAGCAGTGATGGGTCAGGAGTGGAGCAGTGAGGGGTCAGGAGTGGAGCAGTGATGGGTCAGGAGTAGAGCAGTGAGGGGTCAGGAGTGGAGCAGTGAGGGGTCGGGAGGGGAGCATTGAGGGGTCAGGAGTGGAGCAGTGAGGGGTCGGGAGGGAGCAGTGAGGGGTCAGGAGTGGAACAGTGAGGGGTCGGTAGTGGAGCAGTCAGTGGTCGGAGTTGAGCAGTGAGGGGTCGGGTGGAGCAGTGAGAGGTCGGGTGGAGTAGTGAGGGGTCAGGATTGGAGCAGTGAGGGGTTGGGAGGGGAGCAGTGAGGGGTCGGGAGTGGAGCAGTGAGAGGTCGGGAGTGGAGCAGTGAGGGGTCAGGAGTGGAGCAGTGAGAGGTCGGGTGGAGTAGTGAGGGGTCGGGAGTGGAGGAGTGAGGGGTCGGGGTGGAGCAGTGAGGGATTGGGAGAGGAGCAGAGATGGGTCAGGAGTGGAGCAGTGAGGGGTCGGAGGGGAGCAGTGAGGGGTCGGGGGGGAGCAGCGAGGCGTCGGGAGAGGAGCAGAGGGGTCGGGAGTGGAGCAGTGAGGGTCAGGAGTGGAGCAGTGAGGGGTCGGAGGGGAGCAGTGAGGGGTCGGGAGTGGAGCAGTGAGGGGTCGGGAGTGGAGCAGTGAGGGGTCGGAAGAGGAGCAGAGAGGGGTCGGGAGTGGAGCAGTGAAGGGTCAGGAGTGGAGCAGTAAGGGGTCAGGAGTGGAGCAGTGAGAGGTCGGGAGTGGTGCAGTGAGGGGTCAGGAGTGGAGCAGTGAGGGTTCGGAGGGGAGCAGTGAGGGGTCGGAGGGGAGCAGTGAGGGGTCGGGAGAGGAGCAGAGAGGGGTCGGGAGTGGAGCAGTGAGGGGTCAGGAGTGGAGCAGTGAGGGGTCGGAGGGCAGCAGTGAGGGGTCGGAGGGGAGCAGTGAGAGGTCGGGAGTGGAGCAGTGAGTGGTCGGGAGTGGAGCAGTGAGGGGTCGGGAGAGGAGCAGAGAGGGGTCCGGAGTGGAGCAGTGAGGGGTCAGGAGTGGAGCAGTAAGGGGTCAGGAGTGGCTCTGTGAGAGGTCGGGAGTGGAGCAGTGAGGGGTCAGGAGTGGAGCAGTGAGGGGTCGGAGGGGAGCAGTGAGGGGTCGGAGGGGATCAGTGAGGGGTCGGGCGAGGAGCAGTGAGGGGCCCGGAGTGGAGCAGTGAGGGGACGGGAGAGGAGCAGAGAGGGGTCGGGAGTGGAGCAGTGATGGGTCGGAGGGGAGCAGTGACGGGTCGGAGTGGAGCAGTGAAGGGTTGGGATGTGAGCAGTGAGGGGTCGGGAGTGGAGCAGCGAGGTGTCGGGAGTGGAGAAGTGAGGGGCCGGGAGTGGAGCAGTGAGGGTTCGGGAGTGGAGCAGTGAGGGGTCGGTGAGTGGAGCAGTGAGGGGTCGGGAGTGGAGCAGTGAGGGATCGGGAAAGGAGCAGTGAGGGGTCAGGAGTGGAGCAGTGAGGGGTCGGGAAGGGAGCGGTGAGGTGTCTGGAGTGGATAGTGAGGTGTCAGGAGGGGAGCAGTGATGGGTCAGGAGTGGTGCAGTGAGGGGTCAGTAGTGGAGAAGTGAGGGTTCGGGAGTGGAGCAGTGAGGGGTCGGGAGGGGAGTAGTGAGGGGTCAGGAGTGGAGCAGTGAGGGGTCGTGAGTGGAGCAGTGAGGGGTCGGGTGGAGCAGTGAGGCGTCGGAAGGGGAGCAGTGAGCGGTCGGGAGTGGAGCAGTGAGGGGTCGGGTGGAGCAGTGAGGGGTCGGGAGTGGAGCTGTGAGGGGTCGGGAGTGGAGCAGTGAGGGGTCGGGAGTGGAGCAGTGAGGGCCGGGAGTGGAGCAGTGAGGGGTCGGGACCGGAGCATTGAGGGGTCGGGAGGGGAGCAAGTGAGTGGTCAGGTGGGGAAACTGAGGGGTTCGGAGGGGAAGAGTGAGGGGTCGGGGTGGAGCAGTGAGGGGTCGGGAGTGGAGCAGTGAGGGATTGGGAGTGGAGCAGTGAGGGGTTGGGAGGGGTGCAGTGAGGGGTCGGGATTGAGCAGTGAGGTGCCGGGAGTGGAGCAGTGAGGGGTCGGGAGTGGAGCAGTGAGGGGTCGGGAGTGGAGCAGTGAGGGTTCGGGAGTGGAGCAGTGAGGGGTCAGGTGGGGAGCACTGAGAGGTCGGGAGGGGAAGAGTGAAGGGTCGGGAGTGGAGCAGTGAGGGGTCGGGAGGGGAGCAGTGAGGGGTCGGGAGGCAGCAGTGACGGGTGGGGAGGGTAGCAGTGAGGGGTCGGGAGTGGAGCAGTGAGTGGTCGCGAGTGGAGCAGTGAGGGGTCGGGAGTGGAGCAGTGAGGGGTCGGGAGGGGTACGTGAGGGGTCGGGAATGTAGCAGTGCCGGGTCAGGAGGGGAGCAGTGAGGTGTCGGGATGGAGCAGTGAGTGGTCGGGAGTGAAGCAGTGAGGGGTCGGGAGGAGTAGTGAGGGGTCGGTGGGGAGCAGTGAGGGGTCGGAGGGGAGCAGTGAGAGGTCGGGAGTGGAGCAGTGAGTGGTCGGGAGTGGAGCAGTGAGGGGTCGGGAGAGGAGCAGAGAGGGGTCCGGAGTGGAGCAGTGAGGGGTCAGGAGTGGAGCAGTAAGGGGTCAGGAGTGGCTCTGTGAGAGGTCGGGAGTGGAGCAGTGAGGGGTCAGGAGTGGAGCAGTGAGGGGTCGGAGGGGAGCAGTGAGGGGTCGGAGGGGATCAGTGAGGGGTCGGGCGAGGAGCAGTGAGGGGCCCGGAGTGGAGCAGTGAGGGGACGGGAGAGGAGCAGAGAGGGGTCGGGAGTGGAGCAGTGATGGGTCGGAGGGGAGCAGTGACGGGTCGGAGTGGAGCAGTGAAGGGTTGGGATGTGAGCAGTGAGGGGTCGGGAGTGGAGCAGCGAGGTGTCGGGAGTGGAGAAGTGAGGGGCCGGGAGTGGAGCAGTGAGGGTTCGGGAGTGGAGCAGTGAGGGGTCGGTGAGTGGAGCAGTGAGGGGTCGGGAGTGGAGCAGTGAGGGATCGGGAAAGGAGCAGTGAGGGGTCAGGAGTGGAGCAGTGAGGGGTCGGGAAGGGAGCGGTGAGGTGTCTGGAGTGGATAGTGAGGTGTCAGGAGGGGAGCAGTGATGGGTCAGGAGTGGTGCAGTGAGGGGTCAGTAGTGGAGAAGTGAGGGTTCGGGAGTGGAGCAGTGAGGGGTCGGGAGGGGAGTAGTGAGGGGTCAGGAGTGGAGCAGTGAGGGGTCGTGAGTGGAGCAGTGAGGGGTCGGGTGGAGCAGTGAGGCGTCGGAAGGGGAGCAGTGAGCGGTCGGGAGTGGAGCAGTGAGGGGTCGGGTGGAGCAGTGAGGGGTCGGGAGTGGAGCTGTGAGGGGTCGGGAGTGGAGCAGTGAGGGGTCGGGAGTGGAGCAGTGAGGGCCGGGAGTGGAGCAGTGAGGGGTCGGGACCGGAGCATTGAGGGGTCGGGAGGGGAGCAAGTGAGTGGTCAGGTGGGGAAACTGAGGGGTTCGGAGGGGAAGAGTGAGGGGTCGGGGTGGAGCAGTGAGGGGTCGGGAGTGGAGCAGTGAGGGATCGGGAGTGGAGCAGTGAGGGGTTGGGAGGGGTGCAGTGAGGGGTCGGGATTGAGCAGTGAGGTGCCGGGAGTGGAGCAGTGAGGGGTCGGGAGTGGAGCAGTGAGGGGTCGGGAGTGGAGCAGTGAGGGTTCGGGAGTGGAGCAGTGAGGGGTCAGGTGGGGAGCACTGAGAGGTCGGGAGGGGAAGAGTGAAGGGTCGGGAGTGGAGCAGTGAGGGGTCGGGAGGGGAGCAGTGAGGGGTCGGGAGGCAGCAGTGACGGGTGGGGAGGGTAGCAGTGAGGGGTCGGGAGTGGAGCAGTGAGTGGTCGCGAGTGGAGCAGTGAGGGGTCGGGAGTGGAGCAGTGAGGGGTCGGGAGGGGTACGTGAGGGGTCGGGAATGTAGCAGTGCCGGGTCAGGAGGGGAGCAGTGAGGTGTCGGGATGGAGCAGTGAGTGGTCGGGAGTGAAGCAGTGAGGGGTCGGGAGGAGTAGTGAGGGGTCGGTGGGGAGCAGTGAGGGGTCGGAGGGGAGCAGTGAAGGGTCGGGAGTGGAGCAGTGTGGCGTCGTGGAGAGAGCTGTGAGGGGTCGGGTGTGGAGCAGGAGGGGCCGGGTGGAGCAGTGAGTGGTCGGGAGGGGAGTAGTGAGTGGTCGGGATGTGAGCAGTGAGGGGTCGGGAGGGTTGCAGTGAGAGGTCGGGAGTGGAGCAGTGAGGGGTCGGGAGTGGAGCAGTGAGGGGTCGTGAGGGGAACAGTGAGGGGTCGTGAGTGGAGCAGCGAGGTGTCGGGAGTGGAGAAGTGAGGGGTCGGGAGTGGAGCAGTGAGGGTTCGGGAGTGGAGCAGTGAGGGGACGGTGAGTGGAGCAGTGAGGGGTCGGGAGTGGAGCAGTGAGGGATCGGGAAAGGAGCAGTGAGGGGTCAGGAGTGGAGCAGTGAGGGGTCGGGAAGGGAGCAGTGAGGGGTCTGGAGTGGACAGTGAGGTGTCAGGAGGGGAGCAGTGAGGGGTCAGGAGGGGTGCAGTGAGGGGTCAGTAGTGGAGAAGTGAGGGTTAGGGAGTGGAGCAGTGAGGGGTCGGGAGGGGAGCAGTGAGGGGTCAGGAGTGGAGCAGTGAGGGGTCGGAGGGGAGCAGTGAGGGGTCGGAGGGGATCAGTGAGGGGTCGGGCGAGGAGCAGTGAGGGGTCGGGAGTGGAGCAGTGAGGGGTCGTGAGCGGAGCAGTGAGGGGTCGGGTGGAGCAGTGAGGGGTCGGGATGGAGCAGTGAGTGGTCGGGAGTGAAGCAGTGAGGGGTCGGGTGGAGTAGTGAGGGGTCGGTGGGGTGCAGTGAGGGGTCGGAGGGGAGCAGTGAAGGGTCGGGAGTGGAGCAGTGTGGCGTCGTGGAGGGAGCTGTGAGGGGCCGGGTGGAGCAGTGAGTGGTCGGGAGGGGAGCAGTGAGTTGTCGGGAGGGGAGAAGTGAGGGGTCGGGAGGGTTGCAGTGAGGGGTCGGGAGTGGAGCAGTGAGCGGTCGGGAGTGGAGAAGTGAGGGGTCGAAGGGGAACAGTGAGGGGTCGTGAGTGGAGCAGTGAGGGGTCGGGAGTGGAGCAGTGAGGGGTCAGGTGGGGAGCACTGAGGGGTCGGGAGGGGAAGAGTGAGGCGTCGGGAGTGGAGCAGTTAGGGGTCGGGAGGGGATCAGTGAGGGGTCGGGAGGGAGCATTGAGGGGTCGGGAGTGAAGCAGTGAGGGGTCGGGAGTGGAGCAGTGAGGGGTCAGGAGGGGTACGTGAGGGGTCGGGAATGGAGCAGTGAGGGGTCAGGAGGGGAGCAGTGAGGTGTCGGGATGGAGCAGTGAGGTGTCGGAGGGGAGCAGTGAGTGGTCGGGAGTGAAGCAGTGAGGCGTCGGGCGGAGTAGTGAAGGGTCGGAGGGGAGCAGTGAGGGGTCAGGAGGGGAGCAGTGAGGTGTCGGGATGGAGCAGTGAGGGGTCGGGCGTGGAGCAGTGAGGCGTCAGGAGTGGAGCAGTGAGTGGTCGGGAGTGGAGCAGTGAGGGGTCGGGAGAGGAGCAGAGAGTGGTCGGGAGTGGAGCAGTGAGAGGTCGGGAGTGGAGCAGTGAGGGGTCAGGAGGGGTACGTGAGGGGTCAGGAGTGGAGCAGTGAGGGGTCGGAGGGGAGCAATGAGGGGTCGTGGGGGAGCAGTGAGGGGTCGGGAGAGGAGCAGGGAGGGGTCGGGAGTGGAGCAGCGAGGGTCAGGAGTGGAGCAGTGAGGGGTCGGAGAGGAGCAGTGAGGGGTCGGGAATGGAGCAGTGAGGGGTCGGGAGTGGAGCAGTGAGGGGTCGGGAGAGGAGCAGAGAGGGGTCGGGAGTGGAGCAGTGAAGGGTCAGGAGTGGAGCAGTAAGGGCTCAGGAGTGGAGCACTGAGAGGTCGGGAGTGGAGCAGTGAGGGGTCAGGAGTGGAGCAGTGAGGGGTCGGAGGGGAGCATTGAGGGGTCGGAGGGGAGCAGGGAGGGGTCGGGAAGGAGCAGAGAGGGGTCGGGAGTGGAGCAGTGAGCGGTCAGGAGTGGAGCAGTGAGGGGTCGGAGGGCAGCAGTGAGGGGTCGGAGGGGAGCAGTGAGGGGTCGGGAGTGGAGCAGTGAGGGGTCGGGAGTGGAGCAGTGAGGGGTCAGGAGTGGAGCAGTAAGGGGTCAGGAGTGGTGCAGTGAGAGGTCGGGAGTGGAGCAGTGAGGGGTCAGGAGTGCACCAGTGAGGGGTCAGGAGTGGAGCAGTAAGGGGTCAGGAGTGGTGCAGTGAGAGGTCGGGAGTGGAGCAGTGAGGGGTCAGGAGTGGAGCAGTGAGGGGTCGGGAGGGAGCAGTGAGGTGTCGGGAGTGGAGAAGTGAGGGGTCGGGTGTGGAGCAGTGAGGTGTCGGGAGTGGAGAAGTGAGGGGTCGGGAGGGAGCAGTGAGGTGTCGGGAGTGGAGAAGTGAGGGGTCGGGAGTGGAGCAGTGAGGTGTCGGGAGTGGAGAAGTGAGGGGTCGGGAGTGGAGCAGTGAGGTGTCGGGAGTGGAGAAGTGAGGGGTCGGGAGGGAGCAGTGAGGTGTCGGGAGTGGAGAAGTGAGGGGTCGGGTGTGGAGCAGCACGGGCCGGGTGGAGCAGTGAGTTGTCGGGAGGGGAGCAGTGAGTTGTCGGGAGGGGAGAAGTGAGGGGTCGGGAGGGTTGCAGTGAGGGGTCAGGAGTGGAGCAGTGAGCGGTCGGGAGTGGAGAAGTGAGGGGTCGAAGGGGAACAGTGAGGGGTCGTGAGTGGAGCAGTGAGGGGTCGGGAGTGGAGCAGTGAGGGGTCAGGTGGGGAGCACTGAGGGGTCGGGAGGGGAAGAGTGAGGCGTCGGGAGTGGAGCAGTGAGGGGTCGGGAGGGGATCAGTGAGGGGTCGGGAGGGAGCATTGAGGGGTCGGGAGTGAAGCAGTGAGGGGTCGGGAGTGGAGCAGTGAGGGGTCAGGAGGGGTACGTGAGGGGTCGGGAATGGAGCAGTGAGGGGTCAGGAGGGGAGCAGTGAGGTGTCGGGATGGAGCAGTGAGGTGTCGGAGGGGAGCAGTGAGTGGTCGGGAGTGAAGCAGTGAGGCGTCGGGCGGAGTAGTGAAGGGTCGGAGGGGAGCAGTGAGGGGTCAGAAGGGGAGCAGTGAGGTGTCGGGATGGAGCAGTGAGGGGTCGGGCGTGGAGCAGTGAGGGGTCAGGAGTGGAGCAGTGAGTGGTCGGGAGTGGAGCAGTGAGGGGTCGGGAGAGGAGCAGAGAGTGGTCGGGAGTGGATCAGTGAGAGGTCGGGAGTGGAGCAGTGAGGGGTCAGGAGTGGAGCAGTGAGGGGTCGGAGGGGAGCAATGAGGGGTCGGGGGGAGCAGTGAGGGGTCGGGAGAGGAGCAGGGAGGGGTCGGGAGTGGAGCAGTGAGGGTCAGGAGTGGAGCAGTGAGGGGTCGGAGGGGAGCAGTGAGGGGTCGGGAATGGAGCAGTGAGGGGTCGGGAGTGGAGCAGTGAGGGGTCGGGAGAGGAGCAGAGAGGGGTCGGGAGTGGAGCAGTGAAGGTCAGGAGTGGAGCAGTAAGGGGTCAGGAGTGGAGCACTGAGAGGTCGGGTGGGGAGCAGTGAGGGGTCAGGAGTGGAGCAGTGAGGGGTCGGAGGGGAGCATTGAGGGGTCGGAGGGGAGCAGGGAGGGGTCGGGAGAGGAGCAGAGAGGGGTCGGGAGTGGAGCAGTGAGCGGTCAGGAGTGGAGCAGTGAGGGGTCGGAGGGCAGCAGTGAGGGGTCGGAGGGGAGCAGTGAGGGGTCGGGAGTGGAGCAGTGAGGGGTCGGGAGTGGAGCAGTGAGGGGTCAGGAGTGGAGCAGTAAGGGGTCAGGAGTGGTGCAGTGAGAGGTCGGGAGTGGAGCAGTGAGGGGTCAGGAGTGGACCAGTGAGGGGTCAGGAGTGGAGCAGTAAGGGGTCAGGAGTGGTGCAGTGAGAGGTCGGCAGTGGAGCAGTGAGGGGTCAGGAGTGGAGCAGTGAGGGGTCGGGAGGGAGCAGTGAGGTGTCGGGAGTGGAGAAGTGAGGGGTCGGGAGTGGAGCAGTGAGGGGTCGGGAGTGGAGCAGTGAGGGTTCGGTGAGTGAAGCATTGAGGGGTCGGGAGGGGAGCAGTGAGGTGTCGGGATGGAGCAGTGAGGGGTCGGAGGGGAGCAGTGAAGTGTCGGGATGCAGCAGTGAGTGGTTGGGAGTGAAGCAGTGAGGGGTCGGGTGGAGTAGTGAGGGGTCGGAGGGGAGCAGTGAAGTGTCGGGAGTGGAGCAGTGAGGCGTCGTGGAGGGAGCTGTGAGGGGTCGGGAGTGGAGCAGGAGGGGTCGGGTGGAGCAGTGAGGGGTCGGGAAGGGAGCAGTGAGGGGTCGGGATGTGAGCAGTGAGGGGTCGGGAGGGGTGAAGTGAGGGGTCGGGAATGGAGCAGTGAGGGGTCGTGAGGGGAACAGTGAGGGGTCGTGAGTGGAGCAGTGAGAGATCGGGAGTGGAGCAGTGAGGGACCAGGAGTGGAGCAGTGAGAGGTCGGGAGGGGAGCAGTGAGGGGTCAGGAGTGGATCAGTGAGGGGTCAGTAGTGGAGCAGTGAGGAGTCGGGAGTGGAGCACTGAGGGGTCAGGAGTGGAGCAGTGAGGGGTCAGGAGTGGAGCAGTGAGGGGTCAGGAGTGGAGCAGTGTGGGGTCAGGAGTGGAGCAGTGAGGGGTCGGGAGGGGAGCAGTGAGGGGTCAGGAGTGGAACAGTGAGGGGTCGGGAGTGGAGCAGTGAGGGGTCGGAGTTGAGCATTGAGGGGTCGGGTGGAGCAGTGAGAGGTCGGGTGGGGTAGTGAGGGGTCGGGAGTGGAGCAGTGAGGGGTCGGGAGGGGAGCAGTGAGGGGTCGGGAGTGGAGCAGTGAGAGGTCGGGAGTGGAGCAGTGAGGGATCAGGAGTGGAGCAGTGAGAGGTCGGGTGGAGTAGTGAGGGGTCGGGAGTGGAGCAGTGAGGGGTCGGGGTGGAGCAGTGAGGGGTCGGGAGTGGAGCAGTGAGGGGTCGGGAGTGGAGCAGTGAGGGTCAGGAGTGGAGCAGTGAGTGGTCGGGAGTGGAGCAGTGAGGGGTCGGGAGAGGAGCAAAGAGGGGTCGGGAGTGGAGCAGTCAGAGGTCGGGAGTGGAGCAGTGAGGGGTCAGGAGTGGAGCAGTGAGGGGTCGGAGGGGAGCAGTGAGGGGTCGGGGGGGAGCAGTGAGGCGTCGGGAGAGGAGCAGAGAGGGGTCGGGAGTGGAGCAGTGAGGGTCAGGAGTTGAGCAGTGAGGGGTCGGAGGGGAGCAGTGAGGGGTCGGGAGTGGAGCAGTGAGGGGTCGGGAGTGGAGCAATGAGGGGTCGGAAGAGGAGCAGAGAGGGGTCGGGAGTGGAGCAGTGAAGGGTCAAGAGTGGAGCAGTAAGGGGTGAGGAGTGGAGCAGTGAGAGGTCGGGAGTGGAGCAGTGAGGGGTCAGGAGTGGAGCAGTGAGCGTTCGGAGGGGAGCAGTGAGGGGTCGGAGGGGAGCAGTGAGGGGTCGGGAGAGGAGCAGAGAGGGGTCGGGAGTGGAGCAGTGAGGGGTCAGGAGTGGAGCAGTGAGAGGTCGGAGGGCAGCAGTGAGGGGTCGGAGGGGAGCAGTGAGAGGTCGGGAGTGGAGCAGTGAGGGGTCGGGAGTGGAGCAGTGAGGGGTCGGGAGAGGAGCAGAGAGGGGTCCGGAGTGGAGCAGTGAGGGGTCAGGAGTGGAGCAGTAAGGGGTCAGAAGTGGCTCTGTGAGAGGTCGGGAGTGGAGCAGTGAGGGGTCAGGAGTGGAGCAGTGAGGGGTCTGAGGGGAGCAGTGAGGGGTCGGAGGGGATCAGTGAGGGGTCGGGAGTGGAGCAGTGAGGGGTCCGGAGTGGAGCAGTGAGGGGACGGGAGAGGAGCAGAGAGGGGTCGGGAGTGGAGCAGTGATGGGTCGGAGGGGAGCAGTGACGGGTCGGGAGTGGAGCAGTGAGGGGTCGGGATGTGAGCAGTGAGGGGTAGGGAGGCGAGAAGTGAGGGGTCGGTAGTTAAGCAGTGAGGGGTCGGGAGTGGAGCAGCGAGGTGTCAGGAGTGGAGAAGTGAGGGGTCATGGAGGGAGCTGTGAGGGGTCGGGAGTGGAGCAGGAGGGGTCGGGTGGAACAGTGAGGGGTCGGGAAAGGAGCAGTGAGGGGTCGGGATGTGAGCAGTGAGGGCTCGGGAGCGGAGAAGTGAGGGGTCGGGAGGGGGTCAGTGAGGGGTCGGGAGTGGAGCAGTAAGGGATCGGGAGTGGAGCAGTGAGGGGTCGTGAGCGGAACAGCGAGGGGTCGTGAGTGGAGCAGTGAGGGATCGGGAGTGGAGCAGTGAGGTGTCAGGAGTGGAGCAGTTAGGGGTCGGGAGGGGAGCAGTGAGGGGTCAGGAGTGGATCAGTGAGGGGTCAGTAGTGGAGCAGTGAGTGGTCGGGAGTGGAGCAGTGAGGGGTCAGGAGTGGAGCAGTGATGGGTCAGGAGTGGAGCAGTGAGGGGTCAGGAGTGGAGCAGTGATGGGTCAGGAGTAGAGCAGTGAGGGGTCAGGAGTGGAGCAGTGAGGGGTCGGGAGGGGAGCATTGAGGGGTCAGGAGTGGAGCAGTGAGGGGTCGGGAGGGAGCAGTGAGGGGTCAGGAGTGGAACAGTGAGGGGTCGGTAGTGGAGCAGTCAGTGGTCGGAGTTGAGCAGTGAGGGGTCGGGTGGAGCAGTGAGAGGTCGGGTGGAGTAGTGAGGGGTCAGGATTGGAGCAGTGAGGGGTTGGGAGGGGAGCAGTGAGGGGTCGGGAGTGGAGCAGTGAGAGGTCGGGAGTGGAGCAGTGAGGGGTCAGGAGTGGAGCAGTGAGAGGTCGGGTGGAGTAGTGAGGGGTCGGGAGTGGAGGAGTGAGGGGTCGGGGTGGAGCAGTGAGGGATTGGGAGAGGAGCAGAGATGGGTCAGGAGTGGAGCAGTGAGGGGTCGGAGGGGAGCAGTGAGGGGTCGGGGGGGAGCAGCGAGGCGTCGGGAGAGGAGCAGGGGGGTCGGGAGTGGAGCAGTGAGGGTCAGGAGTGGAGCAGTGAGGGGTCGGAGGGGAGCAGTGAGGGGTCGGGAGTGGAGCAGTGAGGGGTCGGGAGTGGAGCAGTGAGGGGTCGGAAGAGGAGCAGAGAGGGGTCGGGAGTGGAGCAGTGAAGGGTCAGGAGTGGAGCAGTAAGGGGTCAGGAGTGGAGCAGTGAGAGGTCGGGAGTGGAGCAGTGAGGGGTCAGGAGTGGAGCAGTGAGGGTTCGGAGGGGAGCAGTGAGGGGTCGGAGGGGAGCAGTGAGGGGTCGGGAGAGGAGCAGAGAGGGGTCGGGAGTGGAGCAGTGAGGGGTCAGGAGTGGAGCAGTGAGGGGTCGGAGGGCAGCAGTGAGGGGTCGGAGGGGAGCAGTGAGAGGTCGGGAGTGGAGCAGTGAGTGGTCGGGAGTGGAGCAGTGAGGGGTCGGGAGAGGAGCAGAGAGGGGTCCGGAGTGGAGCAGTGAGGGGTCAGGAGTGGAGCAGTAAGGGGTCAGGAGTGGCTCTGTGAGAGGTCGGGAGTGGAGCAGTGAGGGGTCAGGAGTGGAGCAGTGAGGGGTCGGAGGGGAGCAGTGAGGGGTCGGAGGGGATCAGTGAGGGGTCGGGCGAGGAGCAGTGAGGGGCCCGGAGTGGAGCAGTGAGGGGACGGGAGAGGAGCAGAGAGGGGTCGGGAGTGGAGCAGTGATGGGTCGGAGGGGAGCAGTGACGGGTCGGAGTGGAGCAGTGAAGGGTTGGGATGTGAGCAGTGAGGGGTCGGGAGTGGAGCAGCGAGGTGTCGGGAGTGGAGAAGTGAGGGGCCGGGAGTGGAGCAGTGAGGGTTCGGGAGTGGAGCAGTGAGGGGTCGGTGAGTGGAGCAGTGAGGGGTCGGGAGTGGAGCAGTGAGGGATCGGGAAAGGAGCAGTGAGGGGTCAGGAGTGGAGCAGTGAGGGGTCGGGAAGGGAGCGGTGAGGTGTCTGGAGTGGATAGTGAGGTGTCAGGAGGGGAGCAGTGATGGGTCAGGAGTGGTGCAGTGAGGGGTCAGTAGTGGAGAAGTGAGGGTTCGGGAGTGGAGCAGTGAGGGGTCGGGAGGGGAGTAGTGAGGGGTCAGGAGTGGAGCAGTGAGGGGTCGTGAGTGGAGCAGTGAGGGGTCAGGAGTGGAGCAGTGAGGGGTCGGAGGGGAGCAATGAGGGGTCGGGGGGAGCAGTGAGGGGTCGGGAGAGGAGCAGGGAGGGGTCGGGAGTGGAGCAGTGAGGGTCAGGAGTGGAGCAGTGAGGGGTCGGAGGGGAGCAGTGAGGGGTCGGGAATGGAGCAGTGAGGGGTCGGGAGTCGAGCAGTGAGGGGTCGGGAGAGGAGCAGAGAGGGGTCGGGAGTGGAGCAGTGAAGGTCAGGAGTGGAGCAGTAAGGGGTCAGGAGTGGAGCACTGAGAGGTCGGGAGTGGAGCAGTGAGGGGTCAGGAGTGGAGCAGTGAGGGGTCGGAGGGGAGCATTGAGGGGTCGGAGGGGAGCAGGGAGGGGTCGGGAGAGGAGCAGAGAGGGGTCGGGAGTGGAGCAGTGAGCGGTCAGGAGTGGAGCAGTGAGGGGTCGGAGGGCAGCAGTGAGGGGTCGGAGGGGAGCAGTGAGGGGTCGGGAGTGGAGCAGTGAGGGGTCGGGAGTGGAGCAGTGAGGGGTCAGGAGTGGAGCAGTAAGGGGTCAGGAGTGGTGCAGTGAGAGGTCGGGAGTGGAGCAGTGAGGGGTCAGGAGTGGACCAGTGAGGGGTCAGGAGTGGAGCAGTAAGGGGTCAGGAGTGGTGCAGTGAGAGGTCGGGAGTGGAGCAGTGAGGGGTCAGGAGTGGAGCAGTGAGGGGTCGGGAGGGAGCAGTGAGGTGTCGGGAGTGGAGAAGTGAGGGGTCGGGAGTGGAGCAGTGAGGGGTCGGGAGTGGAGCAGTGAGGGTTCGGTGAGTGAAGCATTGAGGGGTCGGGAGGGGAGCAGTGAGGTGTCGGGATGGAGCAGTGAGGGGTCGGAGGGGAGCAGTGAAGTGTCGGGATGCAGCAGTGAGTGGTTGGGAGTGAAGCAGTGAGGGGTCGGGTGGAGTAGTGAGGGGTCGGAGGGGAGCAGTGAAGTGTCGGGAGTGGAGCAGTGAGGCGTCGTGGAGGGAGCTGTGAGGGGTCGGGAGTGGAGCAGGAGGGGTCGGGTGGAGCAGTGAGGGGTCGGGAAGGGAGCAGTGAGGGGTCGGGATGTGAGCAGTGAGGGGTCGGGAGGGGTGAAGTGAGGGGTCGGGAATGGAGCAGTGAGGGGTCGTGAGGGGAACAGTGAGGGGTCGTGAGTGGAGCAGTGAGAGATCGGGAGTGGAGCAGTGAGGGACCAGGAGTGGAGCAGTGAGAGGTCGGGAGGGGAGCAGTGAGGGGTCAGGAGTGGATCAGTGAGGGGTCAGTAGTGGAGCAGTGAGGAGTCGGGAGTGGAGCACTGAGGGGTCAGGAGTGGAGCAGTGAGGGGTCAGGAGTGGAGCAGTGAGGGGTCAGGAGTGGAGCAGTGTGGGGTCAGGAGTGGAGCAGTGAGGGGTCGGGAGGGGAGCAGTGAGGGGTCAGGAGTGGAACAGTGAGGGGTCGGGAGTGGAGCAGTGAGGGGTCGGAGTTGAGCATTGAGGGGTCGGGTGGAGCAGTGAGAGGTCGGGTGGGGTAGTGAGGGGTCGGGAGTGGAGCAGTGAGGGGTCGGGAGGGGAGCAGTGAGGGGTCGGGAGTGGAGCAGTGAGAGGTCGGGAGTGGAGCAGTGAGGGATCAGGAGTGGAGCAGTGAGAGGTCGGGTGGAGTAGTGAGGGGTCGGGAGTGGAGCAGTGAGGGGTCGGGGTGGAGCAGTGAGGGGTCGGGAGTGGAGCAGTGAGGGGTCGGGAGTGGAGCAGTGAGGGTCAGGAGTGGAGCAGTGAGTGGTCGGGAGTGGAGCAGTGAGGGGTCGGGAGAGGAGCAAAGAGGGGTCGGGAGTGGAGCAGTCAGAGGTCGGGAGTGGAGCAGTGAGGGGTCAGGAGTGGAGCAGTGAGGGGTCGGAGGGGAGCAGTGAGGGGTCGGGGGGGAGCAGTGAGGCGTCGGGAGAGGAGCAGAGAGGGGTCGGGAGTGGAGCAGTGAGGGTCAGGAGTTGAGCAGTGAGGGGTCGGAGGGGAGCAGTGAGGGGTCGGGAGTGGAGCAGTGAGGGGTCGGGAGTGGAGCAATGAGGGGTCGGAAGAGGAGCAGAGAGGGGTCGGGAGTGGAGCAGTGAAGGGTCAAGAGTGGAGCAGTAAGGGGTGAGGAGTGGAGCAGTGAGAGGTCGGGAGTGGAGCAGTGAGGGGTCAGGAGTGGAGCAGTGAGCGTTCGGAGGGGAGCAGTGAGGGGTCGGAGGGGAGCAGTGAGGGGTCGGGAGAGGAGCAGAGAGGGGTCGGGAGTGGAGCAGTGAGGGGTCAGGAGTGGAGCAGTGAGAGGTCGGAGGGCAGCAGTTAGGGGTCGGAGGGGAGCAGTGAGAGGTCGGGAGTGGAGCAGTGAGGGGTCGGGAGTGGAGCAGTGAGGGGTCGGGAGAGGAGCAGAGAGGGGTCCGGAGTGGAGCAGTGAGGGGTCAGGAGTGGAGCAGTAAGGGGTCAGAAGTGGCTCTGTGAGAGGTCGGGAGTGGAGCAGTGAGGGGTCAGGAGTGGAGCAGTGAGGGGTCTGAGGGGAGCAGTGAGGGGTCGGAGGGGATCAGTGAGGGGTCGGGAGTGGAGCAGTGAGGGGTCCGGAGTGGAGCAGTGAGGGGACGGGAGAGGAGCAGAGAGGGGTCGGGAGTGGAGCAGTGATGGGTCGGAGGGGAGCAGTGACGGGTCGGGAGTGGAGCAGTGAGGGGTCGGGATGTGAGCAGTGAGGGGTAGGGAGGCGAGAAGTGAGGGGTCGGTATTTAAGCAGTGAGGGGTCGGGAGTGGAGCAGCGAGGTGTCAGGAGTGGAGAAGTGAGGGGTCATGGAGGGAGCTGTGAGGGGTCGGGAGTGGAGCAGGAGGGGTCGGGTGGAACAGTGAGGGGTCGGGAAAGGAGCAGTGAGGGGTCGGGATGTGAGCAGTGAGGGCTCGGGAGCGGAGAAGTGAGGGGTCGGGAGGGGGTCAGTGAGGGGTCGGGAGTGGAGCAGTAAGGGATCGGGAGTGGAGCAGTGAGGGGTCGTGAGCGGAACAGCGAGGGGTCGTGAGTGGAGCAGTGAGGGATCGGGAGTGGAGCAGTGAGGTGTCAGGAGTGGAGCAGTTAGGGGTCGGGAGGGGAGCAGTGAGGGGTCAGGAGTGGATCAGTGAGGGGTCAGTAGTGGAGCAGTGAGTGGTCGGGAGTGGAGCAGTGAGGGGTCAGGAGTGGAGCAGTGATGGGTCAGGAGTGGAGCAGTGAGGGGTCAGGAGTGGAGCAGTGATGGGTCAGGAGTAGAGCAGTGAGGGGTCAGGAGTGGAGCAGTGAGGGGTCGGGAGGGGAGCATTGAGGGGTCAGGAGTGGAGCAGTGAGGGGTCGGGAGGGAGCAGTGAGGGGTCAGGAGTGGAACAGTGAGGGGTCGGTAGTGGAGCAGTCAGTGGTCGGAGTTGAGCAGTGAGGGGTCGGGTGGAGCAGTGAGAGGTCGGGTGGAGTAGTGAGGGGTCAGGATTGGAGCAGTGAGGGGTTGGGAGGGGAGCAGTGAGGGGTCGGGAGTGGAGCAGTGAGAGGTCGGGAGTGGAGCAGTGAGGGGTCAGGAGTGGAGCAGTGAGAGGTCGGGTGGAGTAGTGAGGGGTCGGGAGTGGAGGAGTGAGGGGTCGGGGTGGAGCAGTGAGGGATTGGGAGAGGAGCAGAGATGGGTCAGGAGTGGAGCAGTGAGGGGTCGGAGGGGAGCAGTGAGGGGTCGGGGGGGAGCAGCGAGGCGTCGGGAGTGGAGAAGTGAGGGGTCGGGAGTGGAGCAGTGAGGGGTCGGGAGTGGAGCAGTGAGGGTTCGGTGAGTGAAGCATTGAGGGGTCGGGAGGGGAGCAGTGAGGTGTCGGGATGGAGCAGTGAGGGGTCGGAGGGGAGCAGTGAAGTGTCGGGATGCAGCAGTGAGTGGTTGGGAGTGAAGCAGTGAGGGGTCGGGTGGAGTAGTGAGGGGTCGGAGGGGAGCAGTGAAGTGTCGGGAGTGGAGCAGTGAGGCGTCGTGGAGGGAGCTGTGAGGGGTCGGGAGTGGAGCAGGAGGGGTCGGGTGGAGCAGTGAGGGGTCGGGAAGGGAGCAGTGAGGGGTCGGGATGTGAGCAGTGAGGGGTCGGGAGGGGTGAAGTGAGGGGTCGGGAATGGAGCAGTGAGGGGTCGTGAGGGGAACAGTGAGGGGTCGTGAGTGGAGCAGTGAGAGATCGGGAGTGGAGCAGTGAGGGACCAGGAGTGGAGCAGTGAGAGGTCGGGAGGGGAGCAGTGAGGGGTCAGGAGTGGATCAGTGAGGGGTCAGTAGTGGAGCAGTGAGGAGTCGGGAGTGGAGCACTGAGGGGTCAGGAGTGGAGCAGTGAGGGGTCAGGAGTGGAGCAGTGAGGGGTCAGGAGTGGAGCAGTGTGGGGTCAGGAGTGGAGCAGTGAGGGGTCGGGAGGGGAGCAGTGAGGGGTCAGGAGTGGAACAGTGAGGGGTCGGGAGTGGAGCAGTGAGGGGTCGGAGTTGAGCATTGAGGGGTCGGGTGGAGCAGTGAGAGGTCGGGTGGGGTAGTGAGGGGTCGGGAGTGGAGCAGTGAGGGGTCGGGAGGGGAGCAGTGAGGGGTCGGGAGTGGAGCAGTGAGAGGTCGGGAGTGGAGCAGTGAGGGATCAGGAGTGGAGCAGTGAGAGGTCGGGTGGAGTAGTGAGGGGTCGGGAGTGGAGCAGTGAGGGGTCGGGGTGGAGCAGTGAGGGGTCGGGAGTGGAGCAGTGAGGGGTCGGGAGTGGAGCAGTGAGGGTCAGGAGTGGAGCAGTGAGTGGTCGGGAGTGGAGCAGTGAGGGGTCGGGAGAGGAGCAAAGAGGGGTCGGGAGTGGAGCAGTCAGAGGTCGGGAGTGGAGCAGTGAGGGGTCAGGAGTGGAGCAGTGAGGGGTCGGAGGGGAGCAGTGAGGGGTCGGGGGGGAGCAGTGAGGCGTCGGGAGAGGAGCAGAGAGGGGTCGGGAGTGGAGCAGTGAGGGTCAGGAGTTGAGCAGTGAGGGGTCGGAGGGGAGCAGTGAGGGGTCGGGAGTGGAGCAGTGAGGGGTCGGGAGTGGAGCAATGAGGGGTCGGAAGAGGAGCAGAGAGGGGTCGGGAGTGGAGCAGTGAAGGGTCAAGAGTGGAGCAGTAAGGGGTGAGGAGTGGAGCAGTGAGAGGTCGGGAGTGGAGCAGTGAGGGGTCAGGAGTGGAGCAGTGAGCGTTCGGAGGGGAGCAGTGAGGGGTCGGAGGGGAGCAGTGAGGGGTCGGGAGAGGAGCAGAGAGGGGTCGGGAGTGGAGCAGTGAGGGGTCAGGAGTGGAGCAGTGAGAGGTCGGAGGGCAGCAGTTAGGGGTCGGAGGGGAGCAGTGAGAGGTCGGGAGTGGAGCAGTGAGGGGTCGGGAGTGGAGCAGTGAGGGGTCGGGAGAGGAGCAGAGAGGGGTCCGGAGTGGAGCAGTGAGGGGTCAGGAGTGGAGCAGTAAGGGGTCAGAAGTGGCTCTGTGAGAGGTCGGGAGTGGAGCAGTGAGGGGTCAGGAGTGGAGCAGTGAGGGGTCTGAGGGGAGCAGTGAGGGGTCGGAGGGGATCAGTGAGGGGTCGGGAGTGGAGCAGTGAGGGGTCCGGAGTGGAGCAGTGAGGGGACGGGAGAGGAGCAGAGAGGGGTCGGGAGTGGAGCAGTGATGGGTCGGAGGGGAGCAGTGACGGGTCGGGAGTGGAGCAGTGAGGGGTCGGGATGTGAGCAGTGAGGGGTAGGGAGGCGAGAAGTGAGGGGTCGGTATTTAAGCAGTGAGGGGTCGGGAGTGGAGCAGCGAGGTGTCAGGAGTGGAGAAGTGAGGGGTCATGGAGGGAGCTGTGAGGGGTCGGGAGTGGAGCAGGAGGGGTCGGGTGGAACAGTGAGGGGTCGGGAAAGGAGCAGTGAGGGGTCGGGATGTGAGCAGTGAGGGCTCGGGAGCGGAGAAGTGAGGGGTCGGGAGGGGGTCAGTGAGGGGTCGGGAGTGGAGCAGTAAGGGATCGGGAGTGGAGCAGTGAGGGGTCGTGAGCGGAACAGCGAGGGGTCGTGAGTGGAGCAGTGAGGGATCGGGAGTGGAGCAGTGAGGTGTCAGGAGTGGAGCAGTTAGGGGTCGGGAGGGGAGCAGTGAGGGGTCAGGAGTGGATCAGTGAGGGGTCAGTAGTGGAGCAGTGAGTGGTCGGGAGTGGAGCAGTGAGGGGTCAGGAGTGGAGCAGTGATGGGTCAGGAGTGGAGCAGTGAGGGGTCAGGAGTGGAGCAGTGATGGGTCAGGAGTAGAGCAGTGAGGGGTCAGGAGTGGAGCAGTGAGGGGTCGGGAGGGGAGCATTGAGGGGTCAGGAGTGGAGCAGTGAGGGGTCGGGAGGGAGCAGTGAGGGGTCAGGAGTGGAACAGTGAGGGGTCGGTAGTGGAGCAGTCAGTGGTCGGAGTTGAGCAGTGAGGGGTCGGGTGGAGCAGTGAGAGGTCGGGTGGAGTAGTGAGGGGTCAGGATTGGAGCAGTGAGGGGTTGGGAGGGGAGCAGTGAGGGGTCGGGAGTGGAGCAGTGAGAGGTCGGGAGTGGAGCAGTGAGGGGTCAGGAGTGGAGCAGTGAGAGGTCGGGTGGAGTAGTGAGGGGTCGGGAGTGGAGGAGTGAGGGGTCGGGGTGGAGCAGTGAGGGATTGGGAGAGGAGCAGAGATGGGTCAGGAGTGGAGCAGTGAGGGGTCGGAGGGGAGCAGTGAGGGGTCGGGGGGGAGCAGCGAGGCGTCGGGAGAGGAGCAGGGGGGTCGGGAGTGGAGCAGTGAGGGTCAGGAGTGGAGCAGTGAGGGGTCGGAGGGGAGCAGTGAGGGGTCGGGAGTGGAGCAGTGAGGGGTCGGGAGTGGAGCAGTGAGGGGTCGGAAGAGGAGCAGAGAGGGGTCGGGAGTGGAGCAGTGAAGGGTCAGGAGTGGAGCAGTAAGGGGTCAGGAGTGGAGCAGTGAGAGGTCGGGAGTGGAGCAGTGAGGGGTCAGGAGTGGAGCAGTGAGGGTTCGGAGGGGAGCAGTGAGGGGTCGGAGGGGAGCAGTGAGGGGTCGGGAGAGGAGCAGAGAGGGGTCGGGAGTGGAGCAGTGAGGGGTCAGGAGTGGAGCAGTGAGGGGTCGGAGGGCAGCAGTGAGGGGTCGGAGGGGAGCAGTGAGAGGTCGGGAGTGGAGCAGTGAGTGGTCGGGAGTGGAGCAGTGAGGGGTCGGGAGAGGAGCAGAGAGGGGTCCGGAGTGGAGCAGTGAGGGGTCAGGAGTGGAGCAGTAAGGGGTCAGGAGTGGCTCTGTGAGAGGTCGGGAGTGGAGCAGTGAGGGGTCAGGAGTGGAGCAGTGAGGGGTCGGAGGGGAGCAGTGAGGGGTCGGAGGGGATCAGTGAGGGGTCGGGCGAGGAGCAGTGAGGGGCCCGGAGTGGAGCAGTGAGGGGACGGGAGAGGAGCAGAGAGGGGTCGGGAGTGGAGCAGTGATGGGTCGGAGGGGAGCAGTGACGGGTCGGAGTGGAGCAGTGAAGGGTTGGGATGTGAGCAGTGAGGGGTCGGGAGTGGAGCAGCGAGGTGTCGGGAGTGGAGAAGTGAGGGGCCGGGAGTGGAGCAGTGAGGGTTCGGGAGTGGAGCAGTGAGGGGTCGGTGAGTGGAGCAGTGAGGGGTCGGGAGTGGAGCAGTGAGGGATCGGGAAAGGAGCAGTGAGGGGTCAGGAGTGGAGCAGTGAGGGGTCGGGAAGGGAGCGGTGAGGTGTCTGGAGTGGATAGTGAGGTGTCAGGAGGGGAGCAGTGATGGGTCAGGAGTGGTGCAGTGAGGGGTCAGTAGTGGAGAAGTGAGGGTTCGGGAGTGGAGCAGTGAGGGGTCGGGAGGGGAGTAGTGAGGGGTCAGGAGTGGAGCAGTGAGGGGTCGTGAGTGGAGCAGTGAGGGGTCGGGTGGAGCAGTGAGGCGTCGGAAGGGGAGCAGTGAGCGGTCGGGAGTGGAGCAGTGAGGGGTCGGGTGGAGCAGTGAGGGGTCAGGAGTGGAGCTGTGAGGGGTCGGGAGTGGAGCAGTGAGGGGTCGGGAGTGGAGCAGTGAGGGCCGGGAGTGGAGCAGTGAGGGGTCGGGAGCGGAGCATTGAGGGGTCGGGAGGGGAGCAAGTGAGTGGTCAGGTGGGGAAACTGAGGGGTTCGGAGGGGAAGAGTGAGGGGTCGGGGTGGAGCAGTGAGGGGTCGGGAGTGGAGCAGTGAGGGATCGGGAGTGGAGCAGTGAGGGGTTGGGAGGGGTGCAGTGAGGGGTCGGGATTGAGCAGTGAGGTGCCGGGAGTGGAGCAGTGAGGGGTCGGGAGTGGAGCAGTGAGGGGTCGGGAGTGGAGCAGTGAGGGTTCGGGAGTGGAGCAGTGAGGGGTCAGGTGGGGAGCACTGAGAGGTCGGGAGGGGAAGAGTGAAGGGTCGGGAGTGGAGCAGTGAGGGGTCGGGAGGGGAGCAGTGAGGGGTCGGGAGGCAGCAGTGACGGGTTGGGAGGGTAGCAGTGAGGGGTCGGGAGTGGAGCAGTGAGTGGTCGCGAGTGGAGCAGTGAGGGGTCGGGAGTGGAGCAGTGAGGGGTCGGGAGGGGTACGTGAGGGGTCGGGAATGTAGCAGTGCCGGGTCAGGAGGGGAGCAGTGAGGTGTCGGGATGGAGCAGTGAGTGGTCGGGAGTGAAGCAGTGAGGGGTCGGGAGGAGTAGTGAGGGGTCGGTGGGGAGCAGTGAGGGGTCGGAGGGGAGCAGTGAAGGGTCGGGAGTGGAGCAGTGTGGCGTCGTGGAGAGAGCTGTGAGGGGTCGGGTGTGGAGCAGGAGGGGCCGGGTGGAGCAGTGAGTGGTCGGGAGGGGAGTAGTGAGTGGTCGGGATGTGAGCAGTGAGGGGTCGGGAGGGGAGAAGTGAGGGGTCGGGAGGGTTGCAGTGAGAGGTCGGGAGTGGAGCAGTGAGGGGTCGGGAGTGGAGCAGTGAGGGGTCGTGAGGGGAACAGTGAGGGGTCGTGAGTGGAGCAGCGAGGTGTCGGGAGTGGAGAAGTGAGGGGTCGGGAGTGGAGCAGTGAGGGTTCGGGAGTGGAGCAGTGAGGGGACGGTGAGTGGAGCAGTGAGGGGTCGGGAGTGGAGCAGTGAGGGATCGGGAAAGGAGCAGTGAGGGGTCAGGAGTGGAGCAGTGAGGGGTCGGGAAGGGAGCAGTGAGGGGTCTGGAGTGGACAGTGAGGTGTCAGGAGGGGAGCAGTGAGGGGTCAGGAGGGGTGCAGTGAGGGGTCAGTAGTGGAGAAGTGAGGGTTAGGGAGTGGAGCAGTGAGGGGTCGGGAGGGGAGCAGTGAGGGGTCAGGAGTGGAGCAGTGAGGGGTCGGAGGGGAGCAGTGAGGGGTCGGAGGGGATCAGTGAGGGGTCGGGCGAGGAGCAGTGAGGGGTCGGGAGTGGAGCAGTGAGGGGTCGTGAGCGGAGCAGTGAGGGGTCGGGTGGAGCAGTGAGGGGTCGGGATGGAGCAGTGAGTGGTCGGGAGTGAAGCAGTGAGGGGTCGGGTGGAGTAGTGACGGGTCGGTGGGGTGCAGTGAGGGGTCGGAGGGGAGCAGTGAAGGGTCGGGAGTGGAGCAGTGTGGCGTCGTGGAGGGAGCTGTGAGGGGTCGGGTGTGGAGCAGCACGGGCCGGGTGGAGCAGTGAGTGGTCGGGAGGGGAGCAGTGAGTTGTCGGGAGGGGAGAAGTGAGGGGTCGGGAGGGTTGCAGTGAGGGGTCGGGAGTGGAGCAGTGAGCGGTCGGGAGTGGAGAAGTGAGGGGTCGAAGGGGAACAGTGAGGGGTCGTGAGTGGAGCAGTGAGGGGTCGGGAGTGGAGCAGTGAGGGGTCAGGTGGGGAGCACTGAGGCGTCGGGAGGGGAAGAGTGAGGCGTCGGGAGTGGAGCAGTTAGGGGTCGGGAGGGGATCAGTGAGGGGTCGGGAGGGAGCATTGAGGGGTCGGGAGTGAAGCAGTGAGGGGTCGGGAGTGGAGCAGTGAGGGGTCAGGAGGGGTACGTGAGGGGTCGGGAATGGAGCAGTGAGGGGTCAGGAGGGGAGCAGTGAGGTGTCGGGATGGAGCAGTGAGGTGTCGGAGGGGAGCAGTGAGTGGTCGGGAGTGAAGCAGTGAGGCGTCGGGCGGAGTAGTGAAGGGTCGGAGGGGAGCAGTGAGGGGTCAGGAGGGGAGCAGTGAGGTGTCGGGATGGAGCAGTGAGGGGTCGGGCGTGGAGCAGTGAGGGGTCAGGAGTGGAGCAGTGAGTGGTCGGGAGTGGAGCAGTGAGGGGTCGGGAGAGGAGCAGAGAGTGGTCGGGAGTGGAGCAGTGAGAGGTCGGGAGTGGAGCAGTGAGGGGTCAGGAGGGGTACGTGAGGGGTCAGGAGTGGAGCAGTGAGGGGTCGGAGGGGAGCAATGAGGGGTCGGGGGGAGCAGTGAGGGGTCGGGAGAGGAGCAGGGAGGGGTCGGGAGTGGAGCAGTGAGGGTCAGGAGTGGAGCAGTGAGGGGTCGGAGGGGAGCAGTGAGGGATCGGGAATGGAGCAGTGAGGGGTCGGGAGTGGAGCAGTGAGGGGTCGGGAGAGGAGCAGAGAGGGGTCGGGAGTGGAGCAGTGAAGGGTCAGGAGTGGAGCAGTAAGGGCTCAGGAGTGGAGCACTGAGAGGTCGGGAGTGGAGCAGTGAGGGGTCAGGAGTGGAGCAGTGAGGGGTCGGAGGGGAGCATTGAGGGGTCGGAGGGGAGCAGGGAGGGGTCGGGAAGGAGCAGAGAGGGGTCGGGAGTGGAGCAGTGAGCGGTCAGGAGTGGAGCAGTGAGGGGTCGGAGGGCAGCAGTGAGGGGTCGGAGGGGAGCAGTGAGGGGTCGGGAGTGGAGCAGTGAGGGGTCGGGAGTGGAGCAGTGAGGGGTCAGGAGTGGAGCAGTAAGGGGTCAGGAGTGGTGCAGTGAGAGGTCGGGAGTGGAGCAGTGAGGGGTCAGGAGTGGACCAGTGAGGGGTCAGGAGTGGAGCAGTAAGGGGTCAGGAGTGGTGCAGTGAGAGGTCGGGAGTGGAGCAGTGAGGGGTCAGGAGTGGAGCAGTGAGGGGTCGGGAGGGAGCAGTGAGGTGTCGGGAGTGGAGAAGTGAGGGGTCGGGAGTGGAGCAGTGAGGGGTCAGGAGTGGAGCAGTGAGGGGTCGGGAGGGAGCAGTGAGGTGTCGGGAGTGGAGAAGTGAGGGGTCGGGTGTGGAGCAGCACGGGCCGGGTGGAGCAGTGAGTTGTCGGGAGGGGAGCAGTGAGTTGTCGGGAGGGGAGAAGTGAGGGGTCGGGAGGGTTGCAGTGAGGGGTCGGGAGTGGAGCAGTGAGCGGTCGGGAGTGGAGAAGTGAGGGGTCGAAGGGGAACAGTGAGGGGTCGTGAGTGGAGCAGTGAGGGGTCGGGAGTGGAGCAGTGAGGGGTCAGGTGGGGAGCACTGAGGGGTCGGGAGGGGAAGAGTGAGGCGTCGGGAGTGGAGCAGTGAGGGGTCGGGAGGGGATCAGTGAGGGGTCGGGAGGGAGCATTGAGGGGTCGGGAGTGAAGCAGTGAGGGGTCGGGAGTGGAGCAGTGAGGGGTCAGGAGGGGTACGTGAGGGGTCGGGAATGGAGCAGTGAGGGGTCAGGAGGGGAGCAGTGAGGTGTCGGGATGGAGCAGTGAGGTGTCGGAGGGGAGCAGTGAGTGGTCGGGAGTGAAGCAGTGAGGCGTCGGGCGGAGTAGTGAAGGGTCGGAGGGGAGCAGTGAGGGGTCAGAAGGGGAGCAGTGAGGTGTCGGGATGGAGCAGTGAGGGGTCGGGCGTGGAGCAGTGAGGGGTCAGGAGTGGAGCAGTGAGTGGTCGGGAGTGGAGCAGTGAGGGGTCGGGAGAGGAGCAGAGAGTGGTCGGGAGTGGAGCAGTGAGAGGTCGGGAGTGGAGCAGTGAGGGGTCAGGAGTGGAGCAGAGGGGGGTCGGAGGGGAGCAATGAGGGGTCGGGGGGAGCAGTGAGGGGTCGGGAGAGGAGCAGGGAGGGGTCGGGAGTGGAGCAGTGAGGGTCAGGAGTGGAGCAGTGAGGGGTCGGAGGGGAGCAGTGAGGGGTCGGGAATGGAGCAGTGAGGGGTCGGGAGTGGAGCAGTGAGGGGTCGGGAGAGGAGCAGAGAGGGGTCGGGAGTGGAGCAGTGAAGGGTCAGGAGTGGAGCAGTAAGGGGTCAGGAGTGGAGCACTGAGAGGTCGGGAGTGGAGCAGTGAGGGGTCAGGAGTGGAGCAGTGAGGGGTCGGAGGGGAGCATTGAGGGGTCGGAGGGGAGCAGGGAGGGGTCGGGAGAGGAGCAGAGAGGGGTCGGGAGTGGAGCAGTGAGCGGTCAGGAGTGGAGCAGTGAGGGGTCAGGAGTGGTGCAGTGAGAGGTCGGGGTGGAGCAGTGAGGGGTCAGGAGTGGACCAGTGAGGGGTCAGGAGTGGAGCAGTAAGGGGTCAGGAGTGGTGCAGTGAGAGGTCGGGAGTGGAGCAGTGAGGGGTCAGGAGTGGAGCAGTGAGGGGTCGGGAGGGAGCAGTGAGGTGTCGGGAGTGGAGAAGTGAGGGGTCGGGAGTGGAGCAGTGAGGGGTCGGGAGTGGAGCAGTGAGGGTTCGGTGAGTGAAGCATTGAGGGGTCGGGAGGGGAGCAGTGAGGTGTCGGGATGGAGCAGTGAGGGGTCGGAGGGGAGCAGTGAAGTGTCGGGATGCAGCAGTGAGTGGTTGGGAGTGAAGCAGTGAGGGGTCGGGTGGAGTAGTGAGGGGTCGGAGGGGAGCAGTGAAGTGTCGGGAGTGGAGCAGTGAGGCGTCGTGGAGGGAGCTGTGAGGGGTCGGGAGTGGAGCAGGAGGGGTCGGGTGGAGCAGTGAGGGGTCGGGAAGAGAGCAGTGAGGGGTCGGGATGTGAGCAGTGAGGGGTCGGGAGGGGTGAAGTGAGGGGTCGGGAATGGAGCAGTGAGGGGTCGTGAGGGGAACAGTGAGGGGTCGTGAGTGGAGCAGTGAGAGATCGGGAGTGGAGCAGTGAGGGACCAGGAGTGGAGCAGTGAGAGGTCGGGAGGGGAGCAGTGAGGGGTCAGGAGTGGATCAGTGAGGGGTCAGTAGTGGAGCAGTGAGGAGTCGGGAGTGGAGCACTGAGGGGTCAGGAGTGGAGCAGTGAGGGGTCAGGAGTGGAGCAGTGAGGGGTCAGGAGTGGAGCAGTGTGGGGTCAGGAGTGGAGCAGTGAGGGGTCGGGAGGGGAGCAGTGAGGGGTCAGGAGTGGAACAGTGAGGGGTCGGGAGTGGAGCAGTGAGAGGTCGGGTGGGGTAGTGAGGGGTCGGGAGTGGAGCAGTGAGGGGTCGGGAGGGGAGCAGTGAGGGGTCGGGAGTGGAGCAGTGAGAGGTCGGGAGTGGAGCAGTGAGGGATCAGGAGTGGAGCAGTGAGAGGTCGGGTGGAGTAGTGAGGGGTCGGGAGTGGAGCAGTGAGGGGTCGGGGTGGAGCAGTGAGGGATCGGGAGTGGAGCAGTGAGGGGTCGGGAGTGGAGCAGTGAGGGGTCGGTGTGGAGCAGTGAGGGGTCGGGAGTGGAGCAGTGAGGGGTCGGGAGTGGAGCAGTGAGGGGTCGGGAGTGGAGCAGTGAGGGGTTAGGAGTGGAGCAGTGAGTGGTCGGGAGTGGAGCAGTGAGGGGTCGGGAGAGGAGCAGAGAGGGGTCGGGAGTGGAGCAGTGAGAGGTCAGGAGTGGAGCAGTGAGGGGTCAGGAGTGGAGCAGTGAGGGGTCGGAGGGGAGCAGTGAGGGGTCGGGGGGGAGCAGTGAGGGGTCGGGCGTGGAGCAGTGAGGGGTCAGGAGTGGAGCAGTGAGTGGTCGGGAGTGGAGCAGTGAGGGGTCGGGAGAGGAGCAGAGAGTGGTCGGGAGTGGAGCAGTGAGAGGTCGGGAGTGGAGCAGTGAGGGGTCAGGAGTGGAGCAGAGGGGGGTCGGAGGGGAGCAATGAGGGGTCGGGGGGAGCAGTGAGGGGTCGGGAGAGGAGCAGGGAGGGGTCGGGAGTGGAGCAGTGAGGGTCAGGAGTGGAGCAGTGAGGGGTCGGAGGGGAGCAGTGAGGGGTCGGGAATGGAGCAGTGAGGGGTCGGGAGTGGAGCAGTGAGGGGTCGGGAGAGGAGCAGAGAGGGGTCGGGAGTGGAGCAGTGAAGGGTCAGGAGTGGAGCAGTAAGGGGTCAGGAGTGGAGCACTGAGAGGTCGGGAGTGGAGCAGTGAGGGGTCAGGAGTGGAGCAGTGAGGGGTCGGAGGGGAGCATTGAGGGGTCGGAGGGGAGCAGGGAGGGGTCGGGAGAGGAGCAGAGAGGGGTCGGGAGTGGAGCAGTGAGCGGTCAGGAGTGGAGCAGTGAGGGGTCAGGAGTGGTGCAGTGAGAGGTCGGGGTGGAGCAGTGAGGGGTCAGGAGTGGACCAGTGAGGGGTCAGGAGTGGAGCAGTAAGGGGTCAGGAGTGGTGCAGTGAGAGGTCGGGAGTGGAGCAGTGAGGGGTCAGGAGTGGAGCAGTGAGGGGTCGGGAGGGAGCAGTGAGGTGTCGGGAGTGGAGAAGTGAGGGGTCGGGAGTGGAGCAGTGAGGGGTCGGGAGTGGAGCAGTGAGGGTTCGGTGAGTGAAGCATTGAGGGGTCGGGAGGGGAGCAGTGAGGTGTCGGGATGGAGCAGTGAGGGGTCGGAGGGGAGCAGTGAAGTGTCGGGATGCAGCAGTGAGTGGTTGGGAGTGAAGCAGTGAGGGGTCGGGTGGAGTAGTGAGGGGTCGGAGGGGAGCAGTGAAGTGTCGGGAGTGGAGCAGTGAGGCGTCGTGGAGGGAGCTCTGAGGGGTCGGGAGTGGAGCAGGAGGGGTCGGGTGGAGCAGTGAGGGGTCGGGAAGGGAGCAGTGAGGGGTCGGGATGTGAGCAGTGAGGGGTCGGGAGGGGTGAAGTGAGGGGTCGGGAATGGAGCAGTGAGGGGTCGTGAGGGGAACAGTGAGGGGTCGTGAGTGGAGCAGTGAGAGATCGGGAGTGGAGCAGTGAGGGACCAGGAGTGGAGCAGTGAGAGGTCGGGAGGGGAGCAGTGAGGGGTCAGGAGTGGATCAGTGAGGGGTCAGTAGTGGAGCAGTGAGGAGTCGGGAGTGGAGCACTGAGGGGTCAGGAGTGGAGCAGTGAGGGGTCAGGAGTGGAGCAGTGAGGGGTCAGGAGTGGAGCAGTGTGGGGTCAGGAGTGGAGCAGTGAGGGGTCGGGAGGGGAGCAGTGAGGGGTCAGGAGTGGAACAGTGAGGGGTCGGGAGTGGAGCAGTGAGAGGTCGGGTGGGGTAGTGAGGGGTCGGGAGTGGAGCAGTGAGGGGTCGGGAGGGGAGCAGTGAGGGGTCGGGAGTGGAGCAGTGAGAGGTCGGGAGTGGAGCAGTGAGGGATCAGGAGTGGAGCAGTGAGAGGTCGGGTGGAGTAGTGAGGGGTCGGGAGTGGAGCAGTGAGGGGTCGGGGTGGAGCAGTGAGGGATCGGGAGTGGAGCAGTGAGGGGTCGGGAGTGGAGCAGTGAGGGGTCGGTGTGGAGCAGTGAGGGGTCGGGAGTGGAGCAGTGAGGGGTCGGGAGTGGAGCAGTGAGGGGTCGGGAGTGGAGCAGTGAGGGGTTAGGAGTGGAGCAGTGACTGGTCGGGAGTGGAGCAGTGAGGGGTCGGGAGAGGAGCAGAGAGGGGTCGGGAGTGGAGCAGTGAGAGGTCAGGAGTGGAGCAGTGAGGGGTCAGGAGTGGAGCAGTGAGGGGTCGGAGGGGAGCAGTGAGGGGTCGGGGGGGAGCAGTGAGGGGTCGGGAGAGGAGCAGGGAGGGGTCGGGAGTGGAGCAGTGAGGGTCAGGAGTGGAGCAGTGAGGGGTCGGAGGGGAGCAGTGAAGGGTCGGGAGTGGAGCAGTGAGGGGTTGGGAGGGCAGCAGTGAGGATCGGGAGTGGAGCAGTGAGAGGTCGGGAGTGGAGCAGTGAGGGGTCAGGAGTGGAGCAGTGAGAGGTCGGGTGGAGTAGTGAGGGGTCGGGAGTGGAGCAGTGAGGGGTCGGGGTGGAGCAGTAAGGGATCGGGAGTGGAGCAGTTAGGGGTCGGGAGTGGAGCAGTGAGGGGTCGGTGTGGAGCAGTTTGGGGTCGGGAGTGGAGCAGTGAGGGGTCGGGAGTGGAGCAGTGAGGTGTCGGGAGTGGAGCAGTGAGGGGTCAGGAGTGGAGCAGTCAGTTGTCGGGAGTGGAGCAGTGAGAGATCAGGAGTGGAGCAGTGAGGGGTCGGAGGGGAGCAGTGAGGCGTCGGGGGTAGCAGTGAGGGGTCGGGAGAGGAGCAGAGAGGGGTCGGGAGTGGAGCAGTGAGGGTAAGGAGTGGAGCAGTGAGAGATCGGAGGGGAGCAGTGAGGGGTCTCAGGGGAGCAGTGAGGGGTCGGGAGTGGAGCAGTGAGGCGTCGGGAGTGGAGCAGTGAGGGGTCGGGAGAGGAGCAGAGAGGGGTCGGGAGTGGTGCAGTGAAGGGTCAGGAGTGGAGCAGTAAGGGGTCAGGAGTGGAGCAGTGAGAGGTCGGGAGTGGAGCAGTGAGGGGTCAGGAGTGGAGCAGTGAGTGGTGGGGAGTGGAGCAGTGAGGGGTCGGGAGTGGAGCAGTGAGGGGTCGGGAGTGGAGCAGTGAGGGGTCAGGTGGGAAGCACTGAGGGGTCGGGAGGGGAAGAGTGAAGGGTCGGGAGTGGAGCAGTGAGGGGTCGGGAGGGGAGCAGTGAGGGCTCGGGAGGCAGCAGTGAGGGGTTGGGAGGGTAGCAGTGAGGGGTCGGGAGTGGAGCAGTGAGAGGTCGGGAGTAGAGCAGTGAGGGGTCGGGAGAGGAGCAGAGAGGGGTCGGGAGTGGAGCAGTGAGGGGTCGGGAGAGGAGCAGTGAGGGGTCGGGAGTGGAGCAGTGAGAGGTCGGGAGTGGAGCAGTGAGGGGTCAGGATTGGAGCAGTGAGGGGTCGGAGGGGAGCAGTGAGGGGTCGGGGGGGAGCAGTGAGGGGTCGGGAGAGGAGCAGGGAGGGGTCGGCAGTGGAGCAGTGAGGGTCAGGAGTGGAGCAGTAAGGGTCGGAGGGGAGCAGTGAAGGGTCGGGAGTGGAGCAGTGAGGGGTCGGGAGTAGAGCAGTGAGGGGTCGGGAGAGGAGCAGAGAGGGGTCGGGAGTGGAGCAGTGAAGGGTCAGGAGTGGAGCAGTAAGGGGTCAGGAGTGGAGCAGTGAGAGGTCGGGAGTGGAGCAGTGAGGGGTCAGGAGTGGAGCAGTGAGGGGTCGGAGGGGAGCAGTGAGGGGTCGGAGGGGAGCAGTGAGGGGTCGGGAGAGGAGCAGAGAGGGGTCGGGAGTGGAGCAGTGAGGGGTCAGGAGTGGAGCAGTGAGGGGTCGGAGGGCAGCAGTGAGGGGTCGGAGGGGAGCAGCGAGGGGTCGGGAGTGGAGCAGTGAGGAGTCGGGAGTGGAGCAGTGAGGGGTCGGGAGAGTAGCAGAGAGGGGTCGGAGTGGAGCAGTGAAGGGTCAGTAGTGGAGCAGTGAGGGGTCGGGAGTGGAGCAGTGAGGGGTCGGGAGTGGCGCAGTGAGAGGTCGGGAGTGGAGCAGTGAGGTGTCAGGAGTGGAGCAGTGAGGGGTCGGAGGGGAGCAGTGAGGGGTCGGGTGGAGCAGTGAGAGGTCGGGTTGAGTAGTGAGGGGTCGGGAGTGGAGCAGTGAGGGGTTGGGAGGGGAGCAGTCTGGATCGGGAGTGGAGCAGTGAGAGGTCGGGAGTGGAGCAGTGAGGGGTCAGGAGTGGAGCAGTGAGAGGTCGGGTGGAGTAGTGAGGGGTCGGGAGTGGAGCAGTGAGGGGTCGGGGTGGAGCAGTGAGGGATCGGGAGTGGAGCAGTTAGGGGTCGGGAGTGGAGCAGTGAGGGGTCGGTGTGTAGCAGTGAGGGGTCGGGAGTGGAGCAGTGAGGGGTCGGGAGTGGAGCAGTGAGGGGTCGGGAGTGGAGCAGTGAGGGTTCAGGAGTGGAGCAGTCAGTGGTCGGGAGTGGAGCAGTGAGGGGTCGGGGGAGGAGCAGAGAGGGGTCGGGAATGGAGCAGTGAGAGGTCGGGATTGGAGCAGTGAGGGGTCAGGAGTGGAGCAGTGAGGGGTCGGGTGGAGCAGTGAGGGGTCTGAGGGGAGCAGTGAGGGGTCGGGAGTGGAGCAGTGAGGGGTCGGGAGTGGAGCAGTGAGGGGTCGGGAGAGGTGCAGAGAGGGGTCGGGAGTGGAGCAGTGAAGGGTCAGGAGTGGAGCAGTAAGGGGTCAGGAGTGGAGCAGTGAGAGGTCGGGAGTGGAGCAGTGAGGGGTCGGGAGTGGAGCAGTGAGGGGTCAGGTGGGGAGCACTGAGGGGTCGGGAGGGGAAGAGTGAAGGGTCGGGAGTGGAGCAGTGAGGGGTCGGGAGGGGAGCAGTGAGGGGTCGGGAGGCAGCAGTGAGGGGTTGGGAGGTTAGCAGTGAGGGGTCGGGAGTGGAGCAGTGAGTGGTCGCGAGTGGAGCAGTGAGGGGTCGGGAGTGGAGCAGTGAGGGGTCGGGAGGGGTTCGTGAGGGGTCGGGAATGTAGCAGTGAGGGGTCAGGAGGGGAGCAGTGAGGTTTCGGGATGGAGCAGTGAGTGGTCGGGAGTGAAGCAGTGAGGGGTCGGGTGGAGTAGTGAGGGGTCGGTGCGGAACAGTGAGGGGTCGGGTGGAGCAGTGAGAGGTCGGGTTGAGTAGTGAGGGGTCGGGAGTGGAGCAGTGAGGGGTTGGGAGGGGAGCAGTGTGGATCGGGAGTGGAGCAGTGAGAGGTCGGGAGTGGAGCAGTGAGGGGTCAGGAGTGGAGCAGTGAGAGGTCGGGTGGAGTAGTGAGGGGTCGGGAATGGAGCAGTGAGGGGTCGGGGTGGAGCAGTGAGGGATCGGGAGTGGAGCAGTTAGGGGTCGGGAGTGGAGCAGTGAGGGGTCGGTGTGGAGCAGTGAGGGGTCGGGAGTGGAGCAGTGAGGGATCGGGAGTGGAGCAGTGAGGGGTCGGGAGTGGAGCAGTGAGGGGTCAGGAGTGGAGCAGTCAGTGGTCGGGAGTGGAGCAGTGAGGGGTCGGGGGAGGAGCAGAGAGGGGTCGGGAATGGAGCAGTGAGAGGTCGGGATTGGAGCAGTGAGGGGTCAGGAGTGGAGCAGTGAGAGGTCGGGAGTGGAGCAGTGAGGGGTCAGGAGTGGAGCAGTGAGGGGTCGGGAGTGGAGCAGTGAGGGGTCGGGAGTGGAGCAGTGAGGGGTCGGGAGTGGAGCAGTGAGGTGTCAGGTGGGGAGCACTGATGGGTCGGGAGGGGAAGAGTGAAGGGTCGGGAGTGGAGCAGTGAGGGGTCGGGAGGGGAGCAGAGAGGGGTCGGGAGGCAGCAGTGAGGGGTTGGGAGGGTAGCAGTGAGGTGTCGGGAGTGGAGCAGTGAGTGGTCGCGAGTGGAGCAGTGAGGGGTCGGGAGTGGAGCAGTGAGGGGTCGGGAGGGGTACGTGAGGGGTCGGGAATGTAGCAGTGAGGGTCAGGAGGAGAGCAGTGAGGTGTCGGGATGGAGCAGTGAGTGGTCGGGAGTGAAGCAGTGAGGGGTCGGGTGGAGTAGTGAGGGGTCGGTGCGGAGCAGTGAGGCGTCAGAGGGGAGCAGTGAAGGGTCGAGAGTGGAGCAGTGAGGCGTCGTGGAGGGAGCTGTGAGGGGTCGGGTGTGGAGCAGGAGGGGTCGGGTGGAGCAGTGAGGGGTCGGGAGGGGAGAAGTGAGGGGTCGGGAGGGTGGCAGTGAGAGGTCGGGAGTGGAGCAGTGAGGGGTCGGGAGGGGAGAAGTGAGGGGTCGGAGGGGAGCAGTGAGAGGTCGGGAGTGGAGCAGTGAGGGGTCGGGAGTGGAGCAGTGAGGGGTCGGGAGAGGAGGAGTGAGGGGTCCGGAGTGGAGCAGTGAGGGGTCAGGAGTGGAGCAGTAAGGGGTCAGGAGTGGCGCAGTGAGAGGTCGGGAGAGGAGCAGTGAGGGGTCAGGAGTGGAGCAGTGAGGGGTCGGAGGGGAGCAGTGAGGGGTCGGAGGGGATCAGTGAGAGGTCGGGAGTGGAGTAGTGAGGGGTCGGGAGTGGAGCAGTGAGAGGACGGGAGAGGAGCAGAGAGGGGTCGGGTGTGGATCAGTGATGGGTCGGAGGGGAGCAGTGACGGGTCGGGAGTGGAGCAGTGAGGGGTCGGGATGTGAGCAGTGAGGGGTCGGGAGGGGAGAAGTGAGGGGTCGGAAGTGAAGCAGTGAGGGATCGGGAGTAGAGCAGCGAGGTATCGGGAGTGGAGAAGTGAGGGGTCGTGGAGGGAGCAGTGAGGGGTCGGAGGGGAGCAGTGAGGGGTCGGGGGGGAGCTGTGAGGCGTCGGGAGAGGAGCAGAGAGGGGCCGGGAGTGGAGCAGTGAGGGGTCAGGAGTGGAGCAGTGAGGGGTCGGAGGGGAGCAGTGAGGGGTCGGGGGGGAGCAGTGAGGGGTCGCGAGAGGAGCAGGGAGGGGGCGGGAGTGGAGCAGTGAGGGTCAGGAGTGGAGCAGTGAGGGGTCGGAGGAGAGCAGTGAAGGGTCGGGAGTGGAGCATTGAAGGGTCAGGAGTGGAGCAGTGACGGGTCGGGAGTGGAGCAGTGAGGGGTCGGGATGTGACCAGTGAGGGGTCGGGAGGGGAGAAGTGAGGGGTTGGAAGTGAAGCAGTGAGGGGTCGTGAGTAGAGCAGCGAGGTGTCGGGAGTGGAGAAGTGAGGGGTCGTGGAGGGAGCTGTGAGGGGTCGGGAGTGGAACAGGAGGGGTCTGGTGGAGCAGTGAGGAATCGGGAATGGAGCAGTGAGGGGTCGGGATGTGAGCAGTGAGGGCTCGGGAGGGGAGAAGTGAGGGGTCGGGAGAGGAGGAGTGAGGGGTCCGGAGTGGAGCAGTGAGGGGTCAGGAGTGGAGCAGTAAGGGGTCAGGAGTGGCGCAGTGAGGGGTCGGAGGGGAGCAGTGAGGGGTCGGAGGGGATCAGTGAGAGGTCGGGAGTGGAGTAGTGAGGGGTCGGGAGTGGAGCAGTGAGAGGACGGGAGAGGAGCAGAGAGGGGTCGGGTGTGGAGCAGTGATGGGTCGGAGGGGAGCAGTGACGGGTCGGGAGTGGAGCAGTGAGGGGTCGGGATGTGAGCAGTGAGGGGTCGGGAGGGGAGAAGTGAGGGGTCGGAAGTGAAGCAGTGAGGGATCGGGAGTAGAGCAGCGAGGTATCGGGAGTGGAGAAGTGAGGGGTCGTGGAGGGAGCTGTGAGGGGTCAGGAGTGGAGCAGTGAGGGGTCGGAGGGGAGCAGTGAGGGGTCGGGGGGGAGCTGTGATGCGTCGGGAGAGGAGCAGAGAGGGGCCGGGAGTGGAGCAGTGAGGGTCAGGAGTGGAGCAGTGAGGGGTCGGAGGGGAGCAGTGAGGGGTCGGGAGTGGAGCAGTGAGGGGTCGGGAGAGGAGCAGAGAGGGGTCGGGAGTGGAGCAGTGATGGGTCAGGAGTGGAGCAGTAAGGGGTCAGGAGTGGAGCAGTGAGAGGTCGGGAGTGGAGCAGTGAGGGGTCAGGAGTGGAGCAGTGAGGGGTCGGAGGGGAGCAGTGAGGGGTCGGAGGGGAGCAGTGAGGGGTCGGGAGAGGAGCAGAGAGGGGTCGAGAGTGGAGCAGTGAGGGGCAGGAGTGGAGCAGTGAGGGGTCGGAGGGCAGCAGTGAGGGGTCGGAGGGGAGCAGTGAGGGGTCGGGAGTGGAGAAGTGAGGGGTCGGGAGTGGAGCAGTGAGGGGTCGGGAGAGGAGCAGAGAGGGGTCCGGAGTGGAGCAGTGAAGGGTCAGGAGTGGAGCACTAAGGGGTCAGGAGTGGCGCTGTGAGAGGTCGGGAGTGGAGCAGTGAGGGGTCAGGAGTGGAGCAGTGAGGGGTCGGAGGGGAGCAGTGAGGGGTCGGAGGGGATCAGTGAGGGGTCGGGAGTGGAACAGTGAGGGGTCGGGAGTGGAGCAGTGAGGGGTCGGAGTTGAGCAGTGAGGGGTCGGGTGGAGCAGTGAGAGGTCGGGTGGAGTAGTGAGGGGTCAGGAGTGGAGCTGTGAGGGGTCGGGAGGGGAGCAGTGAGGGGTCGGGAGTGGAGCAGTGAGAGGTCGGGAGTGGAGCAGTGAGGGGTCAGGAGTGGAGCAGCGAGAGGTCGGGTGGAGTAGTGAGGGGTCGGGAGTGGAGCAGTGAGGGGTCGGGGTGGAGCAGTGAGGGATCGGGAGTGGAGCAGTGAGGGGTCGGGAGTGGAGCAGTGAGGGGTCGGTGTGGAGCAGTGAGGGGTCGGGAGTGGAGCAGTGAGGGGTTGGGAGTGGAGCAGTGAGGGGTCGGGAGTGGAGCAGTGAGGGGTTAGGAGTGGAGCACTGAGTGGACGGGAGTGGAGCAGTGATGGGTCGGGAGAGGAGCAGAGAGGGGTCGGGTGTTGAGCAGTGAGAGATCGGGAGTGGAGCAGTGAGGGGTCGGGAGGGGAGCAGTGAGGGGTCGGGAGTGGATCAGTGAGGGGTCAGTAGTGGAGCAGTGAGGGGTCGGGAGTGGAGCAGTGAGGGGTCAGGAGTGGAGCAGTGAGGGGTCAGGACTGGAGCAGTGAGGGGTCAGGAGTGGAACAGTGAGGGCCGGGAGGGGAGCAGTGAGGGGTCAGGAGTGGAGCAGTGAGTGGTCGGGAGGGTGCAGTGAGGGGTCAGGAGTGGCACAGTGAGGGGTCGGGAGTGGAGCAGTGAGGGGTCGGAGTTGGGCAGTGAGGGGTCGGGTGGAGCAGTTAGAGGTCGGGTGGAGTAGTGAGGGGTCGGGAGTGGAGCAGTGAGGGGTCAGGAGTGGAGCAGTGAGGGGTCGGAGGGGAGCAGTGAGGGGTCGGGGGGGAGCAGTGAGGGGTCGCGAGAGGAGCAGGGAGGGGTCGGGAGTGGAGCAGTGAGGGTCAGGAGTGGAGCAGTGAGGGGTCGGAGGAGAGCAGTGAAGGGTCGGGAGTGGAGCAGTGAAGGGTCAGGAGTGGAGCAGTGACGGGTCGGGAGTGGAGCAGTGAGGGGTCGGGATGTGAGCAGTGAGGGGTCGGGAGGGGAGAAGTGAGGGGTCGTGGAGGGAGCTGTGAGGGGTCGGGAGTGGAACAGGAGGGGTCGGGTGGAGCAGTGAGGAATCGGGAATGGAGCAGTGAGGGGTCGGGATGTGAGCAGTGAGGGCTCGGGAGGGGAGAAGTGAGGGGTCTGGAGGGGGGCAATGAGGGGTCGGGAGTGGAGCAGTGAGGGATCGGGAGTGGAGCAGTGAGGGGCGTGAGGGGAACAGTGAGGGGTCGTGAGTGGAGCAGTGAGGGGTCGGGAGGGGAGCAGTGAGGGGTCGGGAGTGGAGCAGTGAGGGCCGGGAGGGGAGCAGTGAGGGGTCAGGAGTGGAGCAGTGAGGGGTCGGGAGTGGAGCAGTGAGGGATCGGGAGTGGAGCAGTGAGGGGTCAGGAGTGGATCAGTGAGGGGTCAGTAGTGGAGCAGTGAGGGCCGGGAGGGGAGCAGTGAGGGGTCAGGAGTGGAGCAGTGAGGGGTCAGGAGTGGATCAGTGAGGGGTCAGTAGTGGAGCAGTGAGGGGTCGGGAGTGGAGCAGTGAGGGGTCAGGAGTGGAGCAGTGAGGGGTCAGGAGTGGAGCAGTGAGGGGTCAGGAGTAGAGCAGTGAGGGGTCAGGAGTGGAGCAGTGAGGGCCTGGAGGGGAGCAGTGAGGGGTCAGGAGTGGAGCAGTGAGGGGTCGGGAGGGAGCAGTGAGGGGTCAGGAGTGGAACAGTGAGGGTTCGGGAGGGCAGCAGTGAGGGGTCGGAGGGGAGCAGTGAGGGGTCGGGAGTGGAGAAGTGAGGGGTCGGGAGTGGAGCAGTGAAGGGTCAGGAGTGGAGCAGTAAGGGGTCAGGAGTGGCGCTGTGAGAGGTCGGGAGTGGAGCAATGAGGGGTCAGGAGTGGAGCAGTGAGGGGTCGGAGGGGAGCAGTGAGGGGTCGGAGGGGATCAGTGAGGGGTCGGGAGTGGAACAGTGAGGGGTCGGGAGTGGAGCAGTGAGGGGTCGGAGTTGAGCAGTGAGGGGTCGGGTGGAGCAGAGAGAGGTCGGGTGGAGTAGTGAGGGGTCGGGAGTGGAGCAGTGAGGGGTCGGGAGGGGAGCAGTGAGGGGTCGGGAGTGGAGCAGTGAGAGGTCGGGAGTGGAGCAGTGAGGGGTCAGGAGTGGAGCAGCGAGAGGTCGGGTGGAGTAGTGAGGGGTCGGGAGTGGAGCAGTGAGGGGTCGGGGTGGAGCAGTGAGGGATCGGGAGTGGAGCAGTGAGGGGTCGGGAGTGGAGCAGTGAGGGGTCGGTGTGGAGCAGTGAGGGGTCGGGAGTGGAGCAGTGAGGGGTCGGGAGTGGAGCAGTGAGGGGTCGGGAGTGGAGCAGTGAGGGGTTAGGAGTGGAGCAGTGAGTGGACGGGAGTGGAGCAGTGAGGGGTCGGGAGAGGAGCAGAGAGGGGTCGGGTGTTGAGCAGTGAGAGATCGGGAGTGGAGCAGTGAGGGGTCAGGAGTGGAGCAGTGAGGGATCGGGAGTGGAGCAGTGAGGGGTCAGGAGTGGAGCAGTGAGGGGTCGGGAGGGGAGCAGTGAGGGGTCGGGAGTGGATCAGTGAGGGGTCAGTAGTGGAGCAGTGAGGGGTCGGGAGTGGAGCAGTGAGGGGTCAGGAGTGGAGCAGTGAGGGGTCAGGAGTGGAGCAGTGAGGGGTCAGGAGTGGAGCAGTGAGGGGTCAGGAGTGGAGCAGTGAGGGCCGTGAGGGGAGCAGTGAGGGGTCAGGAGTGGAGCAGTGAGTGGTCGGGAGGGTGCAGTGAGGGGTCAGGAGTGGAACAGTGAGGGGTCGGGAGTGGAGCAGTGAGGGGTCGGAGTTGGGCAGTGGGGGGTCGGGAGTGGAGCAGTGAGGGGCGTGAGGGGAACAGTGAGGGGTCGTGAGTGGAGCAGTGAGGGGTCGGGAGGGGGGCAGTGAGGGATCGGGAGTGGAGCAGTGAGGGGTCAGGAGTGGAGTAGTGAGGGGTCGGGAGGGGAGCAGTGAGGGGTCAGGAGTGGATCAGTGAGGGGTCAGTAGTGGAGCAGTGAGGGGTCGGGAGTGGAGCAGTGAGGGGTCAGGAGTGGAGCAGTGAGGGGTCAGGAGTGGAGCAGTGAGGGGTCAGGAGTGGAGCAGTGAGTGGTCAGGAGTGGAGCAGTGAGGGGTCGGGAGGGAGCAGTGAGGGGTCAGGAGTGGAACAGTGAGGGTTCGGGAGGGCAGCAGTGAGGGGTCGGAGGGGAGCAGTGAGGGGTCGGGAGTGGAGAAGTGAGGGGTCGGGAGTGGAGCAGTGAGGGGTCGGGAGAGGAGCAGAGAGGGGTCCGGAGTGGAGCAGTGAAGGGTCAGGAGTGGAGCAGTAAGGGGTCAGGAGTGGCGCTGTGAGAGGTCGGGAGTGGAGCAGTGAGGGGTCAGGAGTGGAGCAGTGAGGGGTCGGAGGGGAGCAGCGAGGGGTCGGAGGGGATCAGTGAGGGGTTGGGAGTGGAACAGTGAGGGGTCGGGAGTGGAGCAGTGAGGGGTCGGAGTTGAGCAGTGAGGGGTCGGGTGGAGCAGTGAGAGGTCGGGTGGAGTAGTGAGGGGTCGGGAGTGGAGCAGTGAGGGGTCGGGAGGGAGCAGTGAGGGGTCGGGAGTGGAGCAGTGAGAGGTCGGGTGTGGAGCAGTGAGGGGTCAGGAGTGGAGCAGCGAGAGGTCGGGTGGAGTAGTGATGGGTCGGGAGTGGAGCAGTGAGGGGTCGGTGTGGAGCAGTGAGGGGTCGGGAGTGGAGCAGTGAGGGGTCGGGAGTGGAGCAGTGAGGGGTCGGGAGTGGAGCAGTGAGGGGTTACGAGTGGAGCAGTGAGTGGACGGGAGTGGAGCAGTGAGGGGTTGGGAGAGGAGCAGAGAGGGGTCGGGTGTTGAGCAGTGAGAGATCGGGAGTGGAGCAGTGAGGGGTCAGGAGTGGAGCAGTGAGGGATCGGGAGTGGAGCAGTGAGGGGTCAGGAGTTGAGCAGTGAGAGGTCGGGAGGGGAGCAGTGAGGGGTCGGGAGTGGATCAGTGAGGGGTCAGTAGTGGAGCAGTGAGGGGTCGGGAGTGGAGCAGTGAGGGGTCAGGAGTGGAGCAGTGAGGGGTCAGGAGTGGAGCAGTGAGGGGTCAGGAGTGGAGCAGTGAGGGGTCAGGAGTGGAGCAGTGAGGGCCGGGAGGGGAGCAGTGAGGGGTCAGGAGTGGAGCAGTGAGTGGTCGGGAGGGTGCAGTGAGGGGTCAGGAGTGGAACAGTGAGGGGTCGGGAGTGGAGCAGTGAGGGGTCGGAGTTGGGCAGTGAGGGGTCGGGAGTGGAGCAGTGAGGGGTCGGGAGTGGAGCAGTGAGGGGCGTGAGGGGAACAGTGAGGGGTCGTGAGTGGAGCAGTGAGGGGTCGAGAGGGGGGCAGTGAGGGATTGGGAGTGGAGCAGTGAGGGGTCAGGAGTGGAGTAGTGAGGGGTCGGGAGGGGAGCAGTGAGGGGTCAGGAGTGGATCAGTGAGGGGTCAGTAGTGGAGCAGTGAGGGGTCGGGAGTGGAGCAGTGAGGGGTCAGGAGTGGAGCAGTGAGGGGTCAGGAGTGGAGCAGTGAGGGGTCAGGAGTGGAGCAGTGAGGGGTCAGGAGTGGAGCAGTGAGGGCCGGGAGGGGAGCAGTGAGGGGTCAGGAGTGGAGCAGTGAGGGGTCGGAGGGGAGCAGTGAGGGGTCAGGAGTGGAGCAGTGAGGAGTCGGGAGGGAGCAGTGAGGGGTCAGGAGTGGAACAGTGAGGGTTCGGGAGGGCAGCAGTGAGGGGTCGGAGGGGAGCAGTGAGGGGTCGGGAGTGGAGAAGTGAGGGGTCGGGAGTGGAGCAGTGAGGGGTCGGGAGAGGAGCAGAGAGGGGTCCGGAGTGGAGCAGTGAAGGGTCAGGAGTGGAGCAGTAAGGGGTCAGGAGTGGCGCTGTGAGAGGTCGGGAGTGGAGCAGTGAGGGGTCAGGAGTGGAGCAGTGAGGGGTCGGAGGGGAGCAGTGAGGGGTCGGAGGGGATCAGTGAGGGGTCGGGAGTGGAACAGCGAGGGGTCGGGAGTGGAGCAGTGAGGGGTCGGAGTTGAGCAGTGAGGGGTCGGGTGGAGCAGTGTGAGGTCGGGTGGAGTAGTGAGGGGTCGGGAGTGGAGCAGTGAGGGGTCGGGAGGGGAGCAGTGTGGGGTCGGGAGTGGAGCAGTGAGAGGTCGGGAGTGGAGCAGTGAGGGGTCAGGAGTGGAGCAGCGAGAGGTCGGGTGGAGTAGTGAGGGGTCGGGAGTGGAGCAGTGAGGGGTCGGGGTGGAGCAGTGAGGGATCGGGAGTGGAGCAGTGAGGGGTCGGGAATGGAGCAGTGAGGGGTCGGTGTGGAGCAGTGAGGGGTCGGGAGTGGAGCAGTGAGGGGTCGGGAGTGGAGCAGTGAGGGGTCGGGAGTGGAGCAGTGAGGGGTTAGGAGTGGAGCAGTGAGTGGACGGGAGTGGAGCAGTGAGGGGTCGGGAGAGGAGCAGAGAGGGGTCGGGTGTTGAGCAGTGAGAGATCAGGAGTGGAGCAGTGAGGGGTCAGGAGTGGAGCAGTGAGGGATCGGTAGTGGAGCAGTGAGGGGTCAGGAGTGGAGCAGTGAGGGGTCGGGAGGGGAGCAGTGAGGGGTCGGGAGTGGATCAGTGAGGGGTCAGTAGTGGAGCAGTGAGGGGTCGGGAGTGGAGCAGTGAGGGGTCAGGAGTTGAGCAGTGAGGGGTCAGGAGTGGAGCAGTGAGGGGTCAGGAGTGGAGCAGTGAGGGGTCAGGAGTGGAGCAGTGAGGGCCGGGAGGGGAGCAGTGAGGGGTCAGGAGTGGAGCAGTGAGTGGTCGGGAGTGTGCAGTGAGGGGTCAGGAGTGGAACAGTGAGGGGTCGGGAGTGGAGCAGTGAGGGGTCGGAGTTGGGCAGTGAGGGGTCGGGTGGAGCAGTGAGAGGTCGGGTGGAGTAGTGAGGGGTCGGGAGTGGAGCAGTGAGGGGTTGGGAGGGGAGCAGTGAGGGGTCGGGAGTGGAGCAGTGAGAGGTCGGGAGTGGAGCAGTGAGGGGTCCGGAGTGGAGCAGTGAGAGGTCGAGTGGAGTAGTGAGGGGTCGGGAGTGGAGCAGTGAGGGGTCGGGGTGGAGCAGTGAGGGATCGGATGTGGAGCAGTGAGGGGTCGGGAGTGGAGCAGTGAGGGGTCGGTGTGGAGCAGAGAGGGGTCGGGAGTGGAGCAGTGAGGGGTCGGGAGTGTAGCAGTGAGGGGTCAGGAGTGGAGCAGTGAGTGGTCGGGAGTGGAGCAGTGAGGGGTCGGGAGAGGAGCAGAGAGGGGTCGGGAGTGGAGCAGTGAGAGGTCGGGAGTGGAGCAGTGAGGGGTCAGGAGTGGAGCAGTGAGGGGTCGGAGGGGAGCAGTGAGGGGTCGGGGGGGAGCTGTGAGGCGTCGGGAGAGGAGCAGAGAGGGGTCGGGAGTGGAGCAGTGAGGGTCAGGAGTGGAGCACTGAGGGGTCGGAGTGGAGCAGTGAGGGCTCGGGAGTGGAGCAGTGAGGGGTCAGGAGTGGAGCAGTAAGGGGTCAGGAGTGGAGCAGTGAGAGGTCGGGAGTGGAGCAGTGAGGGGTCAGGAGTGGAGCAGTGAGGAGTCGGAGGGGAGCAGTGAGGGGTCGGAGGGGAGCAGTGAGGGGTCGGGAGAGGAGCAGAGAGGGGTCGGGAGTGGAGCAGTGAGGTGCAGGAGTGGAGCAGTGAGGGGTCGGAGGGCAGCAGTGAGGGGTCGGAGGGGAGCAGTGAGGGGTCGGGAGTGGAGAAGTGAGGGGTCGGGAGTGGAGCAGTGAGGGGTCGGGAGAGGAGCAGAGAGGGGTCCGGAGTGGAGCAGTGAAGGGTCAGGAGTGGAGCAGTAAGGGGTCAGGAGTGGTGCTGTGAGAGGTCGGGAGTGGAGCAGTGAGGGGTCGGGAGTGGAGCAGTGAGGGGTCGGAGGGGAGCAGTGAGGGGTCGGAGGGGATCAGTGAGGGGTCGGGAGTGGAACAGTGAGGGGTCGGGAGTGGAGCAGTGAGGGGTCGGAGTTGAGCAGTGAGGGGTCGGGTGGAGCAGTGAGAGTTCGGGTGGAGTAGTGAGGGGTCGGGAGTGGAGCAGTGAGGGGTCGGGAGGGGAGCAGTGAGGGGTCGGGAGTGGAGCAGTGAGAGGTCGGGAGTGGAGCAGTGAGGGGTCCGGAGTGGAGCAGCGAGAGGTCGGGTGGAGTAGTGAGGGGTCGGGAGTGGAGCAGTGAGGGGTCGGGGTGGAGCAGTGAGGGATCGGGAGTGGAGCAGTGAGGGGTCGGGAGTGGAGCAGTGAGGGGTCGGTGTGGAGCAGTGAGGGGTCGGGAGTGGAGCAGTGAGGGGTCGGGAGTGGAGCAGTGAGGGGTCGGGAGTGGAGCAGTGAGGGGTTAGGAGTGGAGCAGTGAGTGGACGGGACTGGAGCAGTGAGGGGTCGGGAGAGGAGCAGAGAGGGGTCGGGAGTTGAGCAGTGAGAGGTCGGGAGTGGAGCAGTGAGGGGTCAGGAGTGGAGCAGTGAGGGGTCGGAGGGGAGCAGTGAAGGGTCGGGGGGGAGCAGTGAGGGGTCGCGAGTGGAGCAGGGAGGGGTCGGGAGTGGAGCAGTGAGGGTCAGGAGTGGAGCAGTGAGGGGTCGGAGGGGAGCAGTGAAGGGTCGGGAGTGGAGCAGTGAAGGGTCAGGAGTGGAGCAGTGACGGGTCGGGAGTGGAGCAGTGAGGGGTCGGGATGTGAGCAGTGAGGGGTCGGGAGGGGAGAAGTGAGGGGTCGGAAGTGAAGCAGTGAGGGGTCGTGAGTAGAGCAGCGAGGTGTCGGGAGTGGAGAAGTGAGGGGTCATGGAGGGAGCTGTGAGGGGTCGGGAGTGGAGCAGGAGGGGTCGGGTGGAGCAGTGAGGAGTCGGGAAGGGAGCAGTGAGGGGTCGGGAGTGGAGCAGTGAGGGATCGGGAGTGGAGCAGTGAGGGGCGTGAGGGGAACTGTGAGGGGTCGTGAGTGGAGCAGTGAGGGGTCGGGAGGGGGGCAGTGAGGGATCGGGAGTGGAGCAGTGAGGGGTCAGGAGTGGAGCAGTGAGGGGTCGGGAGGGGAGCAGTGAGGGGTCAGGAGTGGATCAGTGAGGGGTCAGTAGTGGAGCAGTGAGGGATCGGGAGTGGAGCAGTGAGGGGTCAGGAGTGGAGCAGTGAGGGGTCGGGAGTGGAGCAGTGAGGGCCGGGAGGGGAGCAGTGAGGGGTCAGGAGTGGAGCAGTGAGGGGTCGGGAGGGAGCAGTGAGGGGTCAGGAGTGGAACAGTGAGGGTTCGGGAGTGGAGCAGTGAGGGGTCGGAGTTGAGCAGTGAGGGGTCGGGTGGAGCAGTGAGAGGTCGGGTCGAGTAGTGAGGGGTCGGGAGTGGAGCAGTGAGGGGTTGGGAGGGAGCAGTGAGGGGTCGGGAGTGGAGCAGTGAGAAGTCGGGAGTGGAGCAGTGAGGGGTCCGGAGTGGAGCAGTGAGAGGTCGAGTGGAGTAGTGAGGGGTCGGGAGTGGAGCAGTGAGGGGTCGGGGTGGAGCAGTAGGGGATCGGATGTGGAGAAGTGAGGGGACGGTGTGGAGCAGAGAGGGGTCGGGAGTGGAGCAGTGAGGGGCCGGGAGAGGAGCAGTGAGGGGTCGGGAGTGGAGCAGTGAGGGGTCAGGAGTGCAGCAGTGAGTGGTCGGGAGTGGAGCAGTGAGGGGTCGGGAGAGGAGCAGAGAGGGGTCGGGAGTGGAGCAGTGAGAGGTCGGGAGTGGAGCAGTGAGGGGTCAGGAGTGGAGCAGTGAGGGGTCGGAGGGGAGCAGTGAGGAATCGGGGGGGAGCAGTGAGGCGTCGGGAGAGGAGCAGAGAGGGGTCGGGAGTGGAGCAGTGAGGGTCAGGAGTGGAGCAGTGAGGGGTCGGAGGGGAGCAGTGAGGGGTCGGGAGTGGAGCAGTGAGGGGTCGGGAGTGGAGCAGTGAGGGGTCGGGAGAGGAGCAGAGAGGGGTCGGGAGTGGAGCAGTGAAGGGTCAGGAGTGGAGCAGTAAGGGGTCAGGAGTGGAGCAGTGAGAGGTCGGGAGTGGAGCAGTGAGGGGTCAGGAGTGGAGCAGTGAGGGGTCGGATAGGAGCAGTGAGGGGTCGGAGGGGAGCAGTGAGGGGTCGGGAGTGGAGCAGTGAGGCGTCGGAGGGCAGCAGTGAGGGGTCGGAGGGGAGCAGTGAGGGGTCGGGAGTGTAGAAGTGAGGGGTCGGGAGTGGAGCAGTGAGGGATCGGGAGAGGAGCAGAAAGGGGTCCGGAGTGGAGCAGTGAAGGGTCAGCAGTGGAGCAGTAAGGGGTCAGGAGTGGCGCTGTGAGAGAGCGGGAGTGGAGCAGTGAGGGGTCAGGAGTGGAGCAGTGAGGGGTCGGAGGGGAGCAGTGACGGGTCGGAGGGGATCAGTGAGGGGTCGGGAGTGGAACAGTGAGGGGTCGGGAGTGGAGCAGTGAGGGGTCGGAGTTGAGCAGTGAGGGGTCGGGTGGAGCAGTGAGAGGGCGGGTGGAGTAGTGAGGGGTCGGGAGTGGAGCAGTGAGGGGTCGGGAGGGGAGCAGTGAGGGGTCGGGAGTGGAGCAGTGAGAGGTCGGGAGTGGAGCAGTGAGGGGTCAGGAGTGGAGCAGTGAGAGTTCGGGTGGAGTAGTGAGGGGTCGGGAGTGGAGCAGTGAGGGGTCGGGGCGGAGCAGTGAGGGATCGGGAGTGGAGCAGTGAGGGGTCGGGAGTGGACCAGTGAGAGGTCGGGAGTGGAGCAGTGAGGGGTCCGGAGTGGAGCTGTGAGAGTTCGGGTGGAGTAGTGAGGGGTCAGGAGTGGAGCAGTGAGAGGTCGGTAGTGGAGCAGTGAGGGGTCCGGAGTGGAGCAGTGAGAGGTCGAATGGAGTAGTGAGGGGTCGGGAGTGGAGCAGTGAAGGGTCGGGGTGGAGCAGTGAGGGATCGGATGTGGAGCAGTGAGGGGTCGGGAGTGGAGCAGTGAGGGGTCGGTGTGGAGCAGAGAGGGGTCGGGAGTGGAGCAGTGAGGGGTCGGGAGTGGAGCAGTGAGGGGTCAGGAGTGGAGAAGTGAGTGGTCGGGAGTGGAGCAGTGAGGGGTCGGGAGAGGATCAAAGAGGGGTCGGGAGTGGAGCAGTGAGAGGTCGGGAGTGGAGCAGTGAGGGGTCAGGAGTGGAGCAGTGAGGGATCGGAGGGGAGCAGTGAGGGGTCGCGGGGGAACAGTGAGGCGTCGGGAGAGGAGCAGAGAGGGGTCGGGAGTGGAGCAGTGAGGGTCAGGAGTGGAGCAGTGAGGGGTCGGAGGGGAGCAGTGAGGGGTCGGGTGGAGTAGTGAGGGGTCGGGAGTGGAGCAGTGAGGGGTTGGGAGGGGAGCAGTGAGGGGTCGGGAGTGGAGCAGTGAGAGGTCGGGAGTGGAGCAGTGAGGGGTCCGGAGTGGAGCAGTGAGAGGTCGAGTGGAGTAGTGAGGGGTCGGGAGTGGAGCAGTGAGGGGTCGGGGTGGAGCAGTGAGGGATCGGATGTGGAGCAGTGAGGGGTCGGGAGTGGAGCAGTGAGGGGTCGGTGTGGAGCAGAGAGGGGTCGGGAGTGGAGCAGTGAGGGGTCGGGAGTGTAGCAGTGAGGGGTCAGGAGTGGAGCAGTGAGTGGTCGGGAGTGGAGCAGTGAGGGGTCGGGAGAGGAGCAGAGAGGGGTCGGGAGTGGAGCAGTGAGAGGTCGGGAGTGGAGCAGTGAGGGGTCAGGAGTGGAGCAGTGAGGGGTCGGAGGGGAGCAGTGAGGGGTCGGGGGGGAGCTGTGAGGCGTCGGGAGAGGAGCAGAGAGGGGTCGGGAGTGGAGCAGTGAGGGTCAGGAGTGGAGCACTGAGGGGTCGGAGTGGAGCAGTGAGGGCTCGGGAGTGGAGCAGTGAGGGGTCAGGAGTGGAGCAGTAAGGGGTCAGGAGTGGAGCAGTGAGAGGTCGGGAGTGGAGCAGTGAGGGGTCAGGAGTGGAGCAGTGAGGAGTCGGAGGGGAGCAGTGAGGGGTCGGAGGGGAGCAGTGAGGGGTCGGGAGAGGAGCAGAGAGGGGTCGGGAGTGGAGCAGTGAGGTGCAGGAGTGGAGCAGTGAGGGGTCGGAGGGCAGCAGTGAGGGGTCGGAGGGGAGCAGTGAGGGGTCGGGAGTGGAGAAGTGAGGGGTCGGGAGTGGAGCAGTGAGGGGTCGGGAGAGGAGCAGAGAGGGGTCCGGAGTGGAGCAGTGAAGGGTCAGGAGTGGAGCAGTAAGGGGTCAGGAGTGGTGCTGTGAGAGGTCGGGAGTGGAGCAGTGAGGGGTCGGGAGTGGAGCAGTGAGGGGTCGGAGGGGAGCAGTGAGGGGTCGGAGGGGATCAGTGAGGGGTCGGGAGTGGAACAGTGAGGGGTCGGGAGTGGAGCAGTGAGGGGTCGGAGTTGAGCAGTGAGGGGTCGGGTGGAGCAGTGAGAGTTCGGGTGGAGTAGTGAGGGGTCGGGAGTGGAGCAGTGAGGGGTCGGGAGGGGAGCAGTGAGGGGTCGGGAGTGGAGCAGTGAGAGGTCGGGAGTGGAGCAGTGAGGGGTCCGGAGTGGAGCAGCGAGAGGTCGGGTGGAGTAGTGAGGGGTCGGGAGTGGAGCAGTGAGGGGTCGGGGTGGAGCAGTGAGGGATCGGGAGTGGAGCAGTGAGGGGTCGGGAGTGGAGCAGTGAGGGGTCGGTGTGGAGCAGTGAGGGGTCGGGAGTGGAGCAGTGAGGGGTCGGGAGTGGAGCAGTGAGGGGTCGGGAGTGGAGCAGTGAGGGGTTAGGAGTGGAGCAGTGAGTGGACGGGACTGGAGCAGTGAGGGGTCGGGAGAGGAGCAGAGAGGGGTCGGGAGTTGAGCAGTGAGAGGTCGGGAGTGGAGCAGTGAGGGGTCAGGAGTGGAGCAGTGAGGGGTCGGAGGGGAGCAGTGAAGGGTCGGGGGGGAGCAGTGAGGGGTCGCGAGTGGAGCAGGGAGGGGTCGGGAGTGGAGCAGTGAGGGTCAGGAGTGGAGCAGTGAGGGGTCGGAGGGGAGCAGTGAAGGGTCGGGAGTGGAGCAGTGAAGGGTCAGGAGTGGAGCAGTGACGGGTCGGGAGTGGAGCAGTGAGGGGTCGGGATGTGAGCAGTGAGGGGTCGGGAGGGGAGAAGTGAGGGGTCGGAAGTGAAGCAGTGAGGGGTCGTGAGTAGAGCAGCGAGGTGTCGGGAGTGGAGAAGTGAGGGGTCATGGAGGGAGCTGTGAGGGGTCGGGAGTGGAGCAGGAGGGGTCGGGTGGAGCAGTGAGGAGTCGGGAAGGGAGCAGTGAGGGGTCGGGAGTGGAGCAGTGAGGGATCGGGAGTGGAGCAGTGAGGGGCGTGAGGGGAACTGTGAGGGGTCGTGAGTGGAGCAGTGAGGGGTCGGGAGGGGGGCAGTGAGGGATCGGGAGTGGAGCAGTGAGGGGTCAGGAGTGGAGCAGTGAGGGGTCGGGAGGGGAGCAGTGAGGGGTCAGGAGTGGATCAGTGAGGGGTCAGTAGTGGAGCAGTGAGGGATCGGGAGTGGAGCAGTGAGGGGTCAGGAGTGGAGCAGTGAGGGGTCGGGAGTGGAGCAGTGAGGGCCGGGAGGGGAGCAGTGAGGGGTCAGGAGTGGAGCAGTGAGGGGTCGGGAGGGAGCAGTGAGGGGTCAGGAGTGGAACAGTGAGGGTTCGGGAGTGGAGCAGTGAGGGGTCGGAGTTGAGCAGTGAGGGGTCGGGTGGAGCAGTGAGAGGTCGGGTCGAGTAGTGAGGGGTCGGGAGTGGAGCAGTGAGGGGTTGGGAGGGAGCAGTGAGGGGTCGGGAGTGGAGCAGTGAGAAGTCGGGAGTGGAGCAGTGAGGGGTCCGGAGTGGAGCAGTGAGAGGTCGAGTGGAGTAGTGAGGGGTCGGGAGTGGAGCAGTGAGGGGTCGGGGTGGAGCAGTAGGGGATCGGATGTGGAGAAGTGAGGGGACGGTGTGGAGCAGAGAGGGGTCGGGAGTGGAGCAGTGAGGGGCCGGGAGAGGAGCAGTGAGGGGTCGGGAGTGGAGCAGTGAGGGGTCAGGAGTGCAGCAGTGAGTGGTCGGGAGTGGAGCAGTGAGGGGTCGGGAGAGGAGCAGAGAGGGGTCGGGAGTGGAGCAGTGAGAGGTCGGGAGTGGAGCAGTGAGGGGTCAGGAGTGGAGCAGTGAGGGGTCGGAGGGGAGCAGTGAGGAATCGGGGGGGAGCAGTGAGGCGTCGGGAGAGGAGCAGAGAGGGGTCGGGAGTGGAGCAGTGAGGGTCAGGAGTGGAGCAGTGAGGGGTCGGAGGGGAGCAGTGAGGGGTCGGGAGTGGAGCAGTGAGGGGTCGGGAGTGGAGCAGTGAGGGGTCGGGAGAGGAGCAGAGAGGGGTCGGGAGTGGAGCAGTGAAGGGTCAGGAGTGGAGCAGTAAGGGGTCAGGAGTGGAGCAGTGAGAGGTCGGGAGTGGAGCAGTGAGGGGTCAGGAGTGGAGCAGTGAGGGGTCGGATAGGAGCAGTGAGGGGTCGGAGGGGAGCAGTGAGGGGTCGGGAGTGGAGCAGTGAGGCGTCGGAGGGCAGCAGTGAGGGGTCGGAGGGGAGCAGTGAGGGGTCGGGAGTGTAGAAGTGAGGGGTCGGGAGTGGAGCAGTGAGGGATCGGGAGAGGAGCAGAAAGGGGTCCGGAGTGGAGCAGTGAAGGGTCAGCAGTGGAGCAGTAAGGGGTCAGGAGTGGCGCTGTGAGAGAGCGGGAGTGGAGCAGTGAGGGGTCAGGAGTGGAGCAGTGAGGGGTCGGAGGGGAGCAGTGACGGGTCGGAGGGGATCAGTGAGGGGTCGGGAGTGGAACAGTGAGGGGTCGGGAGTGGAGCAGTGAGGGGTCGGAGTTGAGCAGTGAGGGGTCGGGTGGAGCAGTGAGAGGGCGGGTGGAGTAGTGAGGGGTCGGGAGTGGAGCAGTGAGGGGTCGGGAGGGGAGCAGTGAGGGGTCGGGAGTGGAGCAGTGAGAGGTCGGGAGTGGAGCAGTGAGGGGTCAGGAGTGGAGCAGTGAGAGTTCGGGTGGAGTAGTGAGGGGTCGGGAGTGGAGCAGTGAGGGGTCGGGGCGGAGCAGTGAGGGATCGGGAGTGGAGCAGTGAGGGGTCGGGAGTGGACCAGTGAGAGGTCGGGAGTGGAGCAGTGAGGGGTCCGGAGTGGAGCTGTGAGAGTTCGGGTGGAGTAGTGAGGGGTCAGGAGTGGAGCAGTGAGAGGTCGGTAGTGGAGCAGTGAGGGGTCCGGAGTGGAGCAGTGAGAGGTCGAATGGAGTAGTGAGGGGTCGGGAGTGGAGCAGTGAAGGGTCGGGGTGGAGCAGTGAGGGATCGGATGTGGAGCAGTGAGGGGTCGGGAGTGGAGCAGTGAGGGGTCGGTGTGGAGCAGAGAGGGGTCGGGAGTGGAGCAGTGAGGGGTCGGGAGTGGAGCAGTGAGGGGTCAGGAGTGGAGAAGTGAGTGGTCGGGAGTGGAGCAGTGAGGGGTCGGGAGAGGATCAAAGAGGGGTCGGGAGTGGAGCAGTGAGAGGTCGGGAGTGGAGCAGTGAGGGGTCAGGAGTGGAGCAGTGAGGGATCGGAGGGGAGCAGTGAGGGGTCGCGGGGGAACAGTGAGGCGTCGGGAGAGGAGCAGAGAGGGGTCGGGAGTGGAGCAGTGAGGGTCAGGAGTGGAGCAGTGAGGGGTCGGAGGGGAGCAGTGAGGGGTCGGGAGTGGAGCAGTGAGGGGTCGGGAGTGGAGCAGTGAGGGGTCGGGAGAGGAGCAGAGAGGGGTCGGGAGTGGAGCAGCGAAGGGTCAGGTGTGGAGCAGTAAGGGGTCAGGAGTGGAGCAGTGAGAGGTCGGGAGTGGAGCAGTGAGGGGTCAGGAGTGGAGCAGCGAGAGGTCGGGTGGATTAGTGAGGGGTCGGGAGTGGAGCAGTGAGGGGTCGGGGTGGAGCAGTGAGGGATCGGGAGTGGAGCAGTGAGGGGTCGGGAGTGGAGCAGTGAGGGGTCGGTGTGGAGCAGTGAGGGGTCGGGAGTGGAGCAGTGAGGGGTCGGGAGTGGAGCAGTGAGGGGTCGGGAGTGGAGCAGTGAGGGGTTAGGAGTGGAGCAGTGAGTGGACGGGAGTGGAGCAGTGAGGGGTCGGGAGAGGAGCAGAGAGGGGTCGGGTGTTGAGCAGTGAGAGATCAGGAGTGGAGCAGTGAGGGGTCAGGAGTGGAGCAGTGAGGGATCGGTAGTGAAGCAGTGAGGGGTCAGGAGTGGAGCAGTGAGGGGTCGGGAGGGGAGCAGTGAGGGGTCGGGAGTGGATCAGTGAGGGGTCAGTAGTGGAGCAGTGAGGGGTCGGGAGTGGAGCAGTGAGGGGTCAGGAGTGGAGCAGTGAGGGCCGGGAGGGGAGCAGTGAGGGGTCAGGAGTGGAACAGTGAGGGGTCGGGAGTGGAGCAGTGAGGGGTCGGAGTTGGGCAGTGAGGGTCAGGAGTGGAGCAGTGAGGGGTCGGAGGGGAGCAGTGAGGGGTCGGGAGTGGAGCAGTGAGGGGTCGGGAGTGGAGCAGTGAGGGGTCGGGAGAGGAGCAGAGAGGGGTCGGGAGTGGAGCAGCGAAGGGTCAGGTGTGGAGCAGTAAGGGGTCAGGAGTGGAGCAGTGAGAGGTCGGGAGTGGAGCAGTGAGGGGTCAGGAGTGGAGCAGCGAGAGGTCGGGTGGATTAGTGAGGGGTCGGGAGTGGAGCAGTGAGGGGTCGGGGTGGAGCAGTGAGGGATCGGGAGTGGAGCAGTGAGGGGTCGGGAGTGGAGCAGTGAGGGGTCGGTGTGGAGCAGTGAGGGGTCGGGAGTGGAGCAGTGAGGGGTCGGGAGTGGAGCAGTGAGGGGTCGGGAGTGGAGCAGTGAGGGGTTAGGAGTGGAGCAGTGAGTGGACGGGAGTGGAGCAGTGAGGGGTCGGGAGAGGAGCAGAGAGGGGTCGGGTGTTGAGCAGTGAGAGATCAGGAGTGGAGCAGTGAGGGGTCAGGAGTGGAGCAGTGAGGGATCGGTAGTGAAGCAGTGAGGGGTCAGGAGTGGAGCAGTGAGGGGTCGGGAGGGGAGCAGTGAGGGGTCGGGAGTGGATCAGTGAGGGGTCAGTAGTGGAGCAGTGAGGGGTCGGGAGTGGAGCAGTGAGGGGTCAGGAGTGGAGCAGTGAGGGCCGGGAGGGGAGCAGTGAGGGGTCAGGAGTGGAACAGTGAGGGGTCGGGAGTGGAGCAGTGAGGGGTCGGAGTTGGGCAGTGAGGGGTCGGGTGGAGCAGTGAGAGGTCGGATGGAGTAGTGAGGGGTCGGGAGTGGAGCAGTGAGGGGTTGGGAGGGGAGCAGTGAGGGGTCGGGAGTGGAGCAGTGAGAGGTCGGGAGTGGAGCAGTGAGGGGTCCGGAGTGGAGCAGTGAGAAGTCGAGTGGAGTAGTGAGGGGTCGGGAGTGGAGCAGTGAGGGGTCGGGGTGGAGCAGTGAGGGATCGGATGTGGAGCAGTGAGGGGTCGGGAGTGGAGCAGTGAGGGGTCGGTGTGGAGCAGAGAGGGGTCGGGAGTGGAGCAGTGAGGGGTCGGGAGTGGAGCAGTGAGGGGTCGGGAGTGTAGCAGTGAGGGGTCAGGAGTGGAGCAGTGAGTGGTCGGGAGTGGAGCAGTGAGGGGTCGGGAGAGGAGCAGAGAGGGGTCGGAAGTGGAGCAGTGAGAGGTCGGGAGTGGAGCAGTGAGGGGTCAGGAGTGGAGCAGTGAGGGGTCGGAGGGGAGCAGTGAGGGGTCGGGGGGGAGCTGTGAGGCGTCGGGAGAGGAGCAGAGAGGGGTCGGGAGTGGAGCAGTGAGGGTCAGGAGTGGAGCAGTGAGGGGTCGGAGTGGAGCAGTGAGGGGTCGGGAGTGGAGCAGTGAGGGGTCGGGAGAGGAGCAGAGAGGGGTCGGGAGTGGAGCAGTGAAGGGTCAGGAGTGGAGCAGTAAGGGGTCAGGAGTGGAGCAGTGAGAGGTCGGGAGTGGAGCAGTGAGGGGTCAGGAGTGGAGCAGTGAGGAGTCGGAGGGGAGCAGTGAGGGGTCGGAGGGGAGCAGTGAGGGGTCGGGAGAGGAGCAGAGAGGGGTCGGGAGTGGAGCAGTGAGGGGCAGGAGTGGAGCAGTGAGGGGTCGGGAGAGGAGCAGAGAGGGGTCGGGAGTGGAGCAGTGAAGGGTCAGGAGTGGAGCAGTAAGGGGTCAGGAGTGGAGCAGTGAGAGGTCGGGAGTGGAGCAGTGAGGGGTCAGGAGTGGAGCAGTGAGGGGTCGGATAGGAGCAGTGAGGGGTCGGAGGGGAGCAGTGAGGGGTCGGGAGTGGAGCAGTGAGGCGTCGGAGGGCAGCAGTGAGGGGTCGGAGGGGAGCAGTGAGGGGTCGGGAGTGTAGAAGTGAGGGGTCGGGAGTGGAGCAGTGAGGGATCGGGAGAGGAGCAGAAAGGGGTCCGGAGTGGAGCAGTGAAGGGTCAGCAGTGGAGCAGTAAGGGGTCAGGAGTGGCGCTGTGAGAGAGCGGGAGTGGAGCAGTGAGGGGTCAGGAGTGGAGCAGTGAGGGGTCGGAGGGGAGCAGTGACGGGTCGGAGGGGATCAGTGAGGGGTCGGGAGTGGAACAGTGAGGGGTCGGGAGTGGAGCAGTGAGGGGTCGGAGTTGAGCAGTGAGGGGTCGGGTGGAGCAGTGAGAGGGCGGGTGGAGTAGTGAGGGGTCGGGAGTGGAGCAGTGAGGGGTCGGGAGGGGAGCAGTGAGGGGTCGGGAGTGGAGCAGTGAGAGGTCGGGAGTGGAGCAGTGAGGGGTCAGGAGTGGAGCAGTGAGAGTTCGGGTGGAGTAGTGAGGGGTCGGGAGTGGAGCAGTGAGGGGTCGGGGCGGAGCAGTGAGGGATCGGGAGTGGAGCAGTGAGGGGTCGGGAGTGGACCAGTGAGAGGTCGGGAGTGGAGCAGTGAGGGGTCCGGAGTGGAGCTGTGAGAGTTCGGGTGGAGTAGTGAGGGGTCAGGAGTGGAGCAGTGAGAGGTCGGTAGTGGAGCAGTGAGGGGTCCGGAGTGGAGCAGTGAGAGGTCGAATAGAGTAGTGAGGGGTCGGGAGTGGAGCAGTGAAGGGTCGGGGTGGAGCAGTGAGGGATCGGATGTGGAGCAGTGAGGGGTCGGGAGTGGAGCAGTGAGGGGTCGGTGTGGAGCAGAGAGGGGTCGGGAGTGGAGCAGTGAGGGGTCGGGAGTGGAGCAGTGAGGGGTCAGGAGTGGAGAAGTGAGTGGTCGGGAGTCGAGCAGTGAGGGGTCGGGAGAGGATCAAAGAGGGGTCGGGAGTGGAGCAGTGAGAGGTCGGGAGTGGAGCAGTGAGGGGTCAGGAGTGGAGCAGTGAGGGATCGGAGGGGAGCAGTGAGGGGTCGCGGGGGAACAGTGAGGCGTCGGGAGAGGAGCAGAGAGGGGTCGGGAGTGGAGCAGTGAGGGTCAGGAGTGGAGCAGTGAGGGGTCGGAGGGGAGCAGTGAGGGGTCGGGAGTGGAGCAGTGAGGGGTCGGGAGTGGAGCAGTGAGGGGTCGGGAGAGGAGCAGAGAGGGGTCGGGAGTGGAGCAGCGAAGGGTCAGGTGTGGAGCAGTAAGGGGTCAGGAGTGGAGCAGTGAGAGGTCGGGAGTGGAGCAGTGAGGGGTCAGGAGTGGAGCAGCGAGAGGTCGGGTGGATTAGTGAGGGGTCGGGAGTGGAGCAGTGAGGGGTCGGGGTGGAGCAGTGAGGGATCGGGAGTGGAGCAGTGAGGGGTCGGGAGTGGAGCAGTGAGGGGTCGGTGTGGAGCAGTGAGGGGTCGGGAGTGGAGCAGTGAGGGGTCGGGAGTGGAGCAGTGAGGGGTCGGGAGTGGAGCAGTGAGGGGTTAGGAGTGGAGCAGTGAGTGGACGGGAGTGGAGCAGTGAGGGGTCGGGAGAGGAGCAGAGAGTGGTCGGGTGTTGAGCAGTGAGAGATCAGGAGTGGAGCAGTGAGGGGTCAGGAGTGGAGCAGTGAGGGATCGGTAGTGAAGCAGTGAGGGGTCAGGAGTGGAGCAGTGAGGGGTCGGGAGGGGAGCAGTGAGGGGTCGGGAGTGGATCAGTGAGGGGTCAGTAGTGGAGCAGTGAGGGGTCGGGAGTGGAGCAGTGAGGGGTCAGGAGTGGAGCAGTGAGGGCCGGGAGGGGAGCAGTGAGGGGTCAGGAGTGGAACAGTGAGGGGTCGGGAGTGGAGCAGTGAGGGGTCGGAGTTGGGCAGTGAGGGGTCGGGTGGAGCAGTGAGAGGTCGGATGGAGTAGTGAGGGGTCGGGAGTGGAGCAGTGAGGGGTTGGGAGGGGAGCAGTGAGGGGTCGGGAGTGGAGCAGTGAGAGGTCGGGAGTGGAGCAGTGAGGGGTCGGGAGTGGAGCAGTGAGGGGTCGGGGTGGAGCAGTGAGGGATCGGATGTGGAGCAGTGAGGGGTCGGGAGTGGAGCAGTGAGGGGTCGGTGTGGAGCAGAGAGGGGTCGGGAGTGGAGCAGTGAGGGGTCGGGAGTGGAGCAGTGAGGGGTCGGGAGTGTAGCAGTGAGGGGTCAGGAGTGGAGCAGTGAGTGGTCGGGAGTGGAGCAGTGAGGGGTCGGGAGAGGAGCAGAGAGGGGTCGGTAGTGGAGCAGTGAGAGGTCGGGAGTGGAGCAGTGAGGGGTCAGGAGTGGAGCAGTGAGGGGTCGGAGGGGAGCAGTGAGGGGTCGGGGGGGAGCTGTGAGGCGTCGGGAGAGGAGCAGAGAGGGGTCGGGAGTGGAGCAGTGAGGGTCAGGAGTGGAGCAGTGAGGGGTCGGAGTGGAGCAGTGAGGGGTCGGGAGTGGAGCAGTGAGGGGTCGGGAGAGGAGCAGAGAGGGGTCGGGAGTGGAGCAGTGAAGGGTCAGGAGTGGAGCAGTAAGGGGTCAGGAGTGGAGCAGTGAGAGGTCGGGAGTGGAGCAGTGAGGGGTCAGGAGTGGAGCAGTGAGGAGTCGGAGGGGAGCAGTGAGGGGTCGGAGGGGAGCAGTGAGGGGTCGGGAGAGGAGCAGAGAGGGGTCGGGAGTGGAGCAGTGAGGGGCAGGAGTGGAGCAGTGAGGGGTCGGAGGGCAGCAGTGAGGGGTCGGAGGGGAGCAGTGAGGGGTCGGGAGTGGAGAAGTGAGGGGTCGGGAGTGGAGCAGTGAGGGGTCGGGAGAGGAGCAGAGAGGGGTCCGGAGTGGAGCAGTGAAGGGTCAGGAGTGGAGCAGTAAGGGGTCAGGAGTGGCGCTGTGAGAGGTCGGGAGTGGAGCAGTGAGGGGTCGGGAGTGGAGCAGTGAGGGGTCGGAGGGGAGCAGTGAGGGGTCGGAGGGGATCAGTGAGGGGTCGGGAGTGGAACAGTGAGGGGTCGGGAGTGGAGCAGTGAGGGGTCGGAGTCGAGCAGTGAGGGATCAGGTGGAGCAGTGAGAGTTCGGGTGGAGTAGTGAGGGGTCGGGAGTGGAGCAGTGAGGGGTCGGGAGGGGAGCAGTGAGGGGTCGGGAGTGGAGCAGTGAGAGGTCGGGAGTGGAGCAGTGAGGGGTCCGGAGTGGAGCAGCGAGAGGTCGGGTGGAGTAGTGAGGGGTCGGGAGTGGAGCAGTGAGGGGTCGGGGTGGAGCAGTGAGGGATCGGGAGTGGAGCAGTGAGGGGTCGGGAGTGGAGCAGTGAGGGGTCGGTGTGGAGCAGTGAGGGGTCGGGAGTGGAGCAGTGAGGGGTCGGGATTGGAGCAGTGAGGGGTCGGGAGTGGAGCAGTGAGGGGTTAGGAGTGGAGCAGTGAGTGGACGGGACTGGAGCAGTGAGGGGTCGGGAGAGGAGCAGAGAGGGGTCGGGAGTTGAGCAGTGAGAGGTCGGGAGTGGAGCAGTGAGGGGTCAGGAGTGGAGCAGTGAGGGGTCGGAGGGGAGCAGTGAGGGGTCGGGGGGAGCAGTGAGGGGTCGCGAGAGGAGCAGGGAGGGGTCGGGAGTGGAGCAGTGAGGGTCAGGAGTGGAGCAGTGAGGGGTCGGAGGGTAGCAGTGAAGGGTCGGGAGTGGAGCAGTGAAGGGTCAGGAGTGGAGCAGTGACGGGTCGGGAGTGGAGCAGTGAGGGGTCGGGATGTGAGCAGTGAGGGGTCGGGAGGGGAGAAGTGAGGGGTCGGAAGTGAAGCAGTGAGGGGTCGTGAGTAGAGCAGCGAGGTGTCGGGAGTGGAGAAGTGAGGGGTCGTGGAGGGAGCTGTGAGGGGTCGGGAGTGGAGCAGGAGGGGTCGGGTGGAGCAGTGAGGAGTCGGGAAGGGAGCAGTGAGGGGTCGGGAGTGGAGCAGTGAGGGATCGGGAGTGGAGCAGTGAGGGGCGTGAGGGGAACAGTGAGGGGTCGTGAGTGGAGCAGTGAGGGGTCGGGAGGGGGGCAGTGAGGGATCGGGAGTGGAGCAGTGAGGGGTCAGGAGTGGAGCAGTGAGGGGTCGGGAGGGGAGCAGTGAGGGGTCAGGAGTGGATCAGTGAGGGGTCAGTAGTGGAGCAGTGAGGGGTCGGGAGTGGAGCAGTGAGGGGTCAGGAGTGGAGCAGTGAGGGGTCTGGAGTGGAGCAGTGAGGGGTCAGGAGTGGAGCAGTGAGGGGTCAGGAGTGGAGCAGTGAGGGCCGGGAGGGGAGCAGTGAGGGGTCAGGAGTGGAGCAGTGAGGGGTCGGGAGGGAGCAGTGAGGGGTCAGGAGTGGAACAGTGAGGGTTCGGGAGTGGAGCAGTGAGGGGTCGGAGTTGAGCAGTGAGGGGTCGGGTGGAGCAGTGAGAGGTCGGGTCGAGTAGTGAAGGGTCGGGAGTGGAGCAGTGAGGGGTTGGGAGGGGAGCAGTGAGGGGTCGGGAGTGGAGCAGTGAGAGGTCGGGAGTGGAGCAGTGAGGGGTCCGGAGTGGAGCAGTGAGAGGTCGAGTGGAGTAGTGAGGGGTCGGGAGTGGATCAGTGAGGGGTCGGGGTGGAGCAGTAGGGGATCGGATGTGGAGCAGTGAGGGGTCGGGAGTGGAGAAGTGAGGGGACGGTGTGGAGCAGAGAGGGGTCGGGAGTGGAGCAGTGAGGGGCCGGGAGTGGAGCAGTGAGGGGTCGGGAGTGGAGCAGTGAGGGGTCAGGAGTGGAGCAGTGAGTGGTCGGGAGTGGAGCAATGAGGGGTCGGGAGAGGAGCAGAGAGGGGTCGGGAGTGGAGCAGTGAGAGGTCGGGAATGGAGCAGTGAGGGGTCAGGAGTGGAGCAGTGAGGGGTTTGGAGGGGAGCAGTGAGGAATCGGGGGGGAGCAGTGAGGCGTCGGGAGAGGAGCAGAGAGGGGTCGGGAGTGGAGCAGTGAGGGTCAGGAGTGGAGCAGTGAGGGGTCGGAGGGGAGCAGTGAGGGGTCGGGAGTGGAGCAGTGAGGGGTCGGGAGTGGAGCAGTGAGGGGTCGGGAGAGGAGCAGAGAGGGGTCGGGAGTGGAGCAGTGAAGGGTCAGGAGTGGAGCAGTAAGGGGTCAGGAGTGGAGCAGTGAGAGGTCGGGAGTGGAGCAGTGAGGGGTCAGGAGTGGAGCAGTGAGGGGTCGGATAGGAGCAGTGAGGGGTCGGAGGGGAGCAGTGAGGGGTCGGGAGAGGAGCAGAGAGGGGTCGGGAGTGGAGCAGTGAGGGGTCAGGAGTGGAGCAGTGAGGCGTCGGAGGGCAGCAGTGAGGGATCGGAGGGGAGCAGTGAGGGGTCGGGAGTGTAGAAGTGAGGGGTCGGGAGTGGAGCAGTGAGGGATCGGGAGAGGAGCAGAGAGGGGTCCGGAGTGGAGCAGTGAAGGGTCAGGAGTGGAGCAGTAAGGGGTCAGAAGTGGCGCTGTGAGAGGTCGGGAGTGGAGCAGTGAGGGGTCAGGAGTGGAGCAGTGAGGGGTCGGAGGGGAGCAGTGACGGGTCGGAGGGGATCAGTGAGGGGTCGGGAGTGGAACAGTGAGGGGTCGGGAGTGGAGCAGTGAGGGGTCGGAGTTGAGCAGTGAGGGGTCGGGTGGAGCAGTGAGAGGTCGGGTGGAGTAGTGAGGGGTCGGGAGTGGAGCAGTGAGGGGTCGGGAGGGGAGCAGTGAGGGGTCGGGAGTGGAACAGTGAGAGGTCGGGAGTGGAGCAGTGAGGGGTCAGGAGTGGAGCAGTGAGAGTTCGGGTGGAGTAGTGAGGGGTCGGGAGTGGAGCAGTGAGGGGTCGGGGCGGAGCAGTGAGGGATCGGGAGTGGAGCAGTGAGGGGTCGGGAGTGGACCAGTGAGTGGTCGGGAGTGGAGCAGTTAGGGGTCCGGAGTGGAGCTGTGAGAGTTCGGGTGGAGTAGTGAGGGGTCAGGAGTGGAGCAGTGAGAGGTCGGGAGTGGAGCAGTGAGGGGTCCGGAGTGGAGCAGTGAGAGGTCGAATGGAGTAGTGAGGGGTCGGGAGTGGAGCAGTGAGGGGTCGGGGTGGAGCAGTGAGGGATCGGATGTGGAGCAGTGAGGGGTCGGGAGTGGAGCAGTGAGGGGTCGGTGTGGAACAGAGAGGGGTCGGGAGTGGAGCAGTGAGGGGTCGGGAGTGGAGCAGTGAGGGGTCGGGAGTGGAGCAGTGAGGGGTCAGGAGTGGAGCAGTGAGTGGTCGGGAGTGGCGCAGTGAGGGGTCGGGAGAGGAGCAAAGAGGGGTCCGGAGTGGAGCAGTGAAGGGTCAGGAGTGGAGCAGTAAGGGGTCAGGAGTGGCGCTGTGAGAGGTCGGGAGTGGAGCAGTGAGGGGTCAGGAGTGGAGCAGTGAGGGGTCGGAGGGGAGCAGTGACGGGTCGGAGGGGATCAGTGAGGGGTCGGGAGTGGAACAGTGAGGGGTCGGGAGTGGAGCAGTGAGGGGTCGGAGTTGAGCAGTGAGGGGTCGGGTGGAGCAGTGAGAGGTCGGGTGGAGTAGTGAGGGGTCGGGAGTGGAGCAGTGAGGGGTCGGGAGGGGAGCAGTGAGGGGTCGGGAGTGGAGCAGTGAGAGGTCGGGAGTGGAGCAGTGAGGGGTCAGGAGTGGAGCAGTGAGAGTTCGGGTGGAGTAGTGAGGAGTCGGGAGTGGGGCAGTGAGGGGTCGGGGCGGAGCAGTGAGGGATCGGGAGTGGAGCAGTGAGGGGTCGGGAGTGGACCAGTGAGTGGTCGGGAGTGGAGCAGTTAGGGGTCCGGAGTGGAGCTGTGAGAGTACGGGTGGAGTAGTGAGGGGTCAGGAGTGGAGCAGTGAGAGGTCGGGAGTGGAGCAGTGAGGGGTCCGGAGTGGAGCAGTGAGAGGTCGAATGGAGTAGTGAGGGGTCGGGAGTGGAGCAGTGAGGGGTCGGGGTGGAGCAGTGAGGGATCGGATGTGGAGCAGTGAGGGGTCGGGAGTGGAGCAGTGAGGGGTCGGTGTGGAGCAGAGAGGGGTCGGGAGTGGAGCAGTGAGGGGTCGGGAGTGGAGCAGTGAGGGGTCGGGAGTGGAGCAGTGAGGGGTCGGGAGTGGAGCAGTGAGGGGTCGGGAGGGGAGCAGTGAGGGGTCGGGAGTGGAACAGTGAGAGGTCGGGAGTGGAGCAGTGAGGGGTCAGGAGTGGAGCAGTGAGAGTTCGGGTGGAGTAGTGAGGGGTCGGGAGTGGAGCAGTGAGGGGTCGGGGCGGAGCAGTGAGGGATCGGGAGTGGAGCAGTGAGGGGTCGGGAGTGGACCAGTGAGTGGTCGGGAGTGGAGCAGTTAGGGGTCCGGAGTGGAGCTGTGAGAGTTCGGGTGGAGTAGTGAGGGGTCAGGAGTGGAGCAGTGAGAGGTCGGGAGTGGAGCAGTGAGGGGTCCGGAGTGGAGCAGTGAGAGGTCGAATGGAGTAGTGAGGGGTCGGGAGTGGAGCAGTGAGGGGTCGGGGTGGAGCAGTGAGGGATCGGATGTGGAGCAGTGAGGGGTCGGGAGTGGAGCAGTGAGGGGTCGGTGTGGAACAGAGAGGGGTCGGGAGTGGAGCAGTGAGGGGTCGGGAGTGGAGCAGTGAGGGGTCGGGAGTGGAGCAGTGAGGGGTCAGGAGTGGAGCAGTGAGTGGTCGGGAGTGGCGCAGTGAGGGGTCGGGAGAGGAGCAAAGAGGGGTCCGGAGTGGAGCAGTGAAGGGTCAGGAGTGGAGCAGTAAGGGGTCAGGAGTGGCGCTGTGAGAGGTCGGGAGTGGAGCAGTGAGGGGTCAGGAGTGGAGCAGTGAGGGGTCGGAGGGGAGCAGTGACGGGTCGGAGGGGATCAGTGAGGGGTCGGGAGTGGAACAGTGAGGGGTCGGGAGTGGAGCAGTGAGGGGTCGGAGTTGAGCAGTGAGGGGTCGGGTGGAGCAGTGAGAGGTCGGGTGGAGTAGTGAGGGGTCGGGAGTGGAGCAGTGAGGGGTCGGGAGGGGAGCAGTGAGGGGTCGGGAGTGGAGCAGTGAGAGGTCGGGAGTGGAGCAGTGAGGGGTCAGGAGTGGAGCAGTGAGAGTTCGGGTGGAGTAGTGAGGAGTCGGGAGTGGGGCAGTGAGGGGTCGGGGCGGAGCAGTGAGGGATCGGGAGTGGAGCAGTGAGGGGTCGGGAGTGGACCAGTGAGTGGTCGGGAGTGGAGCAGTTAGGGGTCCGGAGTGGAGCTGTGAGAGTACGGGTGGAGTAGTGAGGGGTCAGGAGTGGAGCAGTGAGAGGTCGGGAGTGGAGCAGTGAGGGGTCCGGAGTGGAGCAGTGAGAGGTCGAATGGAGTAGTGAGGGGTCGGGAGTGGAGCAGTGAGGGGTCGGGGTGGAGCAGTGAGGGATCGGATGTGGAGCAGTGAGGGGTCGGGAGTGGAGCAGTGAGGGGTCGGTGTGGAGCAGAGAGGGGTCGGGAGTGGAGCAGTGAGGGGTCGGGAGTGGAGCAGTGAGGGGTCGGGAGTGGAGCAGTGAGGGGTCAGGAGTGGAGCAGTAAGGGGTCAGGAGTGGAGCAGTGAGAGGTCGGGAGTGGAGCAGTGAGGGGTCAGGAGTGGAGCAGTGAGGAGTCGGAGGGGAGCAGTGAGGGGTCGGAGGGGAGCAGTGAGGGGTCGGGAGAGGAGCAGAGAGGGGTCGGGAGTGGAGCAGTGAGGGGCAGGAGTGGAGCAGTGAGGGGTCGGAGGGCAGCAGTGAGGGGTCGGAGGGGAGCAGTGAGGGGTCGGGAGTGGAGAAGTGAGGGGTCGGGAGTGGAGCAGTGAGGGGTCGGGAGAGGAGCAGAGAGGGGTCCGGAGTGGAGCAGTGAAGGGTCAGGAGTGGAGCAGTAAGGGGTCAGGAGTGGCGCTGTGAGAGGTCGGGAGTGGAGCAGTGAGGGGTCGGGAGTGGAGCAGTGAGGGGTCGGAGGGGAGCAGTGAGGGGTCGGAGGGGATCAGTGAGGGGTCGGGAGTGGAACAGTGAGGGGTCGGGAGTGGAGCAGTGAGGGGTCGGAGTCGAGCAGTGAGGGATCAGGTGGAGCAGTGAGAGTTCGGGTGGAGTAGTGAGGGGTCGGGAGTGGAGCAGTGAGGGGTCGGGAGGGGAGCAGTGAGGGGTCGGGAGTGGAGCAGTGAGAGGTCGGGAGTGGAGCAGTGAGGGGTCCGGAGTGGAGCAGCGAGAGGTCGGGTGGAGTAGTGAGGGGTCGGGAGTGGAGCAGTGAGGGGTCGGGGTGGAGCAGTGAGGGATCGGGAGTGGAGCAGTGAGGGGTCGGGAGTGGAGCAGTGAGGGGTCGGTGTGGAGCAGTGAGGGGTCGGGAGTGGAGCAGTGAGGGGTCGGGATTGGAGCAGTGAGGGGTCGGGAGTGGAGCAGTGAGGGGTTAGGAGTGGAGCAGTGAGTGGACGGGACTGGAGCAGTGAGGGGTCGGGAGAGGAGCAGAGAGGGGTCGGGAGTTGAGCAGTGAGAGGTCGGGAGTGGAGCAGTGAGGGGTCAGGAGTGGAGCAGTGAGGGGTCGGAGGGGAGCAGTGAGGGGTCGGGGGGAGCAGTGAGGGGTCGCGAGAGGAGCAGGGAGGGGTCGGGAGTGGAGCAGTGAGGGTCAGGAGTGGAGCAGTGAGGGGTCGGAGGGTAGCAGTGAAGGGTCGGGAGTGGAGCAGTGAAGGGTCAGGAGTGGAGCAGTGACGGGTCGGGAGTGGAGCAGTGAGGGGTCGGGATGTGAGCAGTGAGGGGTCGGGAGGGGAGAAGTGAGGGGTCGGAAGTGAAGCAGTGAGGGGTCGTGAGTAGAGCAGCGAGGTGTCGGGAGTGGAGAAGTGAGGGGTCGTGGAGGGAGCTGTGAGGGGTCGGGAGTGGAGCAGGAGGGGTCGGGTGGAGCAGTGAGGAGTCGGGAAGGGAGCAGTGAGGGGTCGGGAGTGGAGCAGTGAGGGATCGGGAGTGGAGCAGTGAGGGGCGTGAGGGGAACAGTGAGGGGTCGTGAGTGGAGCAGTGAGGGGTCGGGAGGGGGGCAGTGAGGGATCGGGAGTGGAGCAGTGAGGGGTCAGGAGTGGAGCAGTGAGGGGTCGGGAGGGGAGCAGTGAGGGGTCAGGAGTGGATCAGTGAGGGGTCAGTAGTGGAGCAGTGAGGGGTCGGGAGTGGAGCAGTGAGGGGTCAGGAGTGGAGCAGTGAGGGGTCTGGAGTGGAGCAGTGAGGGGTCAGGAGTGGAGCAGTGAGGGGTCAGGAGTGGAGCAGTGAGGGCCGGGAGGGGAGCAGTGAGGGGTCAGGAGTGGAGCAGTGAGGGGTCGGGAGGGAGCAGTGAGGGGTCAGGAGTGGAACAGTGAGGGTTCGGGAGTGGAGCAGTGAGGGGTCGGAGTTGAGCAGTGAGGGGTCGGGTGGAGCAGTGAGAGGTCGGGTCGAGTAGTGAAGGGTCGGGAGTGGAGCAGTGAGGGGTTGGGAGGGGAGCAGTGAGGGGTCGGGAGTGGAGCAGTGAGAGGTCGGGAGTGGAGCAGTGAGGGGTCCGGAGTGGAGCAGTGAGAGGTCGAGTGGAGTAGTGAGGGGTCGGGAGTGGATCAGTGAGGGGTCGGGGTGGAGCAGTAGGGGATCGGATGTGGAGCAGTGAGGGGTCGGGAGTGGAGAAGTGAGGGGACGGTGTGGAGCAGAGAGGGGTCGGGAGTGGAGCAGTGAGGGGCCGGGAGTGGAGCAGTGAGGGGTCGGGAGTGGAGCAGTGAGGGGTCAGGAGTGGAGCAGTGAGTGGTCGGGAGTGGAGCAATGAGGGGTCGGGAGAGGAGCAGAGAGGGGTCGGGAGTGGAGCAGTGAGAGGTCGGGAATGGAGCAGTGAGGGGTCAGGAGTGGAGCAGTGAGGGGTTTGGAGGGGAGCAGTGAGGAATCGGGGGGGAGCAGTGAGGCGTCGGGAGAGGAGCAGAGAGGGGTCGGGAGTGGAGCAGTGAGGGTCAGGAGTGGAGCAGTGAGGGGTCGGAGGGGAGCAGTGAGGGGTCGGGAGTGGAGCAGTGAGGGGTCGGGAGTGGAGCAGTGAGGGGTCGGGAGAGGAGCAGAGAGGGGTCGGGAGTGGAGCAGTGAAGGGTCAGGAGTGGAGCAGTAAGGGGTCAGGAGTGGAGCAGTGAGAGGTCGGGAGTGGAGCAGTGAGGGGTCAGGAGTGGAGCAGTGAGGGGTCGGATAGGAGCAGTGAGGGGTCGGAGGGGAGCAGTGAGGGGTCGGGAGAGGAGCAGAGAGGGGTCGGGAGTGGAGCAGTGAGGGGTCAGGAGTGGAGCAGTGAGGCGTCGGAGGGCAGCAGTGAGGGATCGGAGGGGAGCAGTGAGGGGTCGGGAGTGTAGAAGTGAGGGGTCGGGAGTGGAGCAGTGAGGGATCGGGAGAGGAGCAGAGAGGGGTCCGGAGTGGAGCAGTGAAGGGTCAGGAGTGGAGCAGTAAGGGGTCAGAAGTGGCGCTGTGAGAGGTCGGGAGTGGAGCAGTGAGGGGTCAGGAGTGGAGCAGTGAGGGGTCGGAGGGGAGCAGTGACGGGTCGGAGGGGATCAGTGAGGGGTCGGGAGTGGAACAGTGAGGGGTCGGGAGTGGAGCAGTGAGGGGTCGGAGTTGAGCAGTGAGGGGTCGGGTGGAGCAGTGAGAGGTCGGGTGGAGTAGTGAGGGGTCGGGAGTGGAGCAGTGAGGGGTCGGGAGGGGAGCAGTGAGGGGTCGGGAGTGGAACAGTGAGAGGTCGGGAGTGGAGCAGTGAGGGGTCAGGAGTGGAGCAGTGAGAGTTCGGGTGGAGTAGTGAGGGGTCGGGAGTGGAGCAGTGAGGGGTCGGGGCGGAGCAGTGAGGGATCGGGAGTGGAGCAGTGAGGGGTCGGGAGTGGACCAGTGAGTGGTCGGGAGTGGAGCAGTTAGGGGTCCGGAGTGGAGCTGTGAGAGTTCGGGTGGAGTAGTGAGGGGTCAGGAGTGGAGCAGTGAGAGGTCGGGAGTGGAGCAGTGAGGGGTCCGGAGTGGAGCAGTGAGAGGTCGAATGGAGTAGTGAGGGGTCGGGAGTGGAGCAGTGAGGGGTCGGGGTGGAGCAGTGAGGGATCGGATGTGGAGCAGTGAGGGGTCGGGAGTGGAGCAGTGAGGGGTCGGTGTGGAACAGAGAGGGGTCGGGAGTGGAGCAGTGAGGGGTCGGGAGTGGAGCAGTGAGGGGTCGGGAGTGGAGCAGTGAGGGGTCAGGAGTGGAGCAGTGAGTGGTCGGGAGTGGCGCAGTGAGGGGTCGGGAGAGGAGCAAAGAGGGGTCCGGAGTGGAGCAGTGAAGGGTCAGGAGTGGAGCAGTAAGGGGTCAGGAGTGGCGCTGTGAGAGGTCGGGAGTGGAGCAGTGAGGGGTCAGGAGTGGAGCAGTGAGGGGTCGGAGGGGAGCAGTGACGGGTCGGAGGGGATCAGTGAGGGGTCGGGAGTGGAACAGTGAGGGGTCGGGAGTGGAGCAGTGAGGGGTCGGAGTTGAGCAGTGAGGGGTCGGGTGGAGCAGTGAGAGGTCGGGTGGAGTAGTGAGGGGTCGGGAGTGGAGCAGTGAGGGGTCGGGAGGGGAGCAGTGAGGGGTCGGGAGTGGAGCAGTGAGAGGTCGGGAGTGGAGCAGTGAGGGGTCAGGAGTGGAGCAGTGAGAGTTCGGGTGGAGTAGTGAGGAGTCGGGAGTGGGGCAGTGAGGGGTCGGGGCGGAGCAGTGAGGGATCGGGAGTGGAGCAGTGAGGGGTCGGGAGTGGACCAGTGAGTGGTCGGGAGTGGAGCAGTTAGGGGTCCGGAGTGGAGCTGTGAGAGTACGGGTGGAGTAGTGAGGGGTCAGGAGTGGAGCAGTGAGAGGTCGGGAGTGGAGCAGTGAGGGGTCCGGAGTGGAGCAGTGAGAGGTCGAATGGAGTAGTGAGGGGTCGGGAGTGGAGCAGTGAGGGGTCGGGGTGGAGCAGTGAGGGATCGGATGTGGAGCAGTGAGGGGTCGGGAGTGGAGCAGTGAGGGGTCGGTGTGGAGCAGAGAGGGGTCGGGAGTGGAGCAGTGAGGGGTCGGGAGTGGAGCAGTGAGGGGTCGGGAGTGGAGCAGTGAGGGGTCGGGAGTGGAGCAGTGAGGGGTCGGGAGGGGAGCAGTGAGGGGTCGGGAGTGGAACAGTGAGAGGTCGGGAGTGGAGCAGTGAGGGGTCAGGAGTGGAGCAGTGAGAGTTCGGGTGGAGTAGTGAGGGGTCGGGAGTGGAGCAGTGAGGGGTCGGGGCGGAGCAGTGAGGGATCGGGAGTGGAGCAGTGAGGGGTCGGGAGTGGACCAGTGAGTGGTCGGGAGTGGAGCAGTTAGGGGTCCGGAGTGGAGCTGTGAGAGTTCGGGTGGAGTAGTGAGGGGTCAGGAGTGGAGCAGTGAGAGGTCGGGAGTGGAGCAGTGAGGGGTCCGGAGTGGAGCAGTGAGAGGTCGAATGGAGTAGTGAGGGGTCGGGAGTGGAGCAGTGAGGGGTCGGGGTGGAGCAGTGAGGGATCGGATGTGGAGCAGTGAGGGGTCGGGAGTGGAGCAGTGAGGGGTCGGTGTGGAACAGAGAGGGGTCGGGAGTGGAGCAGTGAGGGGTCGGGAGTGGAGCAGTGAGGGGTCGGGAGTGGAGCAGTGAGGGGTCAGGAGTGGAGCAGTGAGTGGTCGGGAGTGGCGCAGTGAGGGGTCGGGAGAGGAGCAAAGAGGGGTCCGGAGTGGAGCAGTGAAGGGTCAGGAGTGGAGCAGTAAGGGGTCAGGAGTGGCGCTGTGAGAGGTCGGGAGTGGAGCAGTGAGGGGTCAGGAGTGGAGCAGTGAGGGGTCGGAGGGGAGCAGTGACGGGTCGGAGGGGATCAGTGAGGGGTCGGGAGTGGAACAGTGAGGGGTCGGGAGTGGAGCAGTGAGGGGTCGGAGTTGAGCAGTGAGGGGTCGGGTGGAGCAGTGAGAGGTCGGGTGGAGTAGTGAGGGGTCGGGAGTGGAGCAGTGAGGGGTCGGGAGGGGAGCAGTGAGGGGTCGGGAGTGGAGCAGTGAGAGGTCGGGAGTGGAGCAGTGAGGGGTCAGGAGTGGAGCAGTGAGAGTTCGGGTGGAGTAGTGAGGAGTCGGGAGTGGGGCAGTGAGGGGTCGGGGCGGAGCAGTGAGGGATCGGGAGTGGAGCAGTGAGGGGTCGGGAGTGGACCAGTGAGTGGTCGGGAGTGGAGCAGTTAGGGGTCCGGAGTGGAGCTGTGAGAGTACGGGTGGAGTAGTGAGGGGTCAGGAGTGGAGCAGTGAGAGGTCGGGAGTGGAGCAGTGAGGGGTCCGGAGTGGAGCAGTGAGAGGTCGAATGGAGTAGTGAGGGGTCGGGAGTGGAGCAGTGAGGGGTCGGGGTGGAGCAGTGAGGGATCGGATGTGGAGCAGTGAGGGGTCGGGAGTGGAGCAGTGAGGGGTCGGTGTGGAGCAGAGAGGGGTCGGGAGTGGAGCAGTGAGGGGTCGGGAGTGGAGCAGTGAGGGGTCGGGAGTGGAGCAGTGAGGGGTCAGGAGTGGAGCAGTGAGTGGTCGGGAGTGGAGCAGTGAGGGGTCGGGAGAGGAGCAAAGAGGGGTCGGGAGTGGAGCAGTGAGAGGTCGGGAGTGGAGCAGTGAGGGGTCAGGAGTGGAGCAGTGAGGGATCGGAGGGGAGCAGTGAGGGGTCGCGGGGGAGCAGTGAGGCGTCGGGAGAGGAGCAGAGAGGGGTCGGGAGTGGAGCAGTGAGGGTCAGGAGTGGAGCAGTGAGGGGTCGGAGGGGAGCAGTGAGGGGTCGGGAGTGGAGCAGTGAGGGGTCGGGAGTGGAGCAGTGAGGGGTCGGGAGAGGAGCAGAGAGGGGTCGGGAGTGGAGCAGCGAAGGGTCAGGTGTGGAGCAGTAAGGGGTCAGGAGTGGAGCAGTGAGAGGTCGGGAGTGGAGCAGTGAGGGGTCAGGAGTGGAGCAGTGAGGGGTCGGAGGGGAGCAGTGAGGGGTCGAAGGGGAGCAGTGAGGGGTCGGGAGAGGAGCAGAGAGGGGTCGGGAGTGGAGCAGTGAGAGGTCAGGAGTGGAGCAGTGAGGGGTCGGAGGGCAGCAGTGAGGGGTCGGAGGGGAGCTGTGAGGAGTCGGGAGTGGAGAAGTGAGGGGTCGGGAGTGGAGCAGTGATGGGTCGGGGGAGGAGCAGAGAAGGGTCCGGAGTGGAGCAGTGAAGGGTCAGGAGTGGAGCAGTAAGGGGTCAGGAGTGGCGCTGTGAGAGGTCGGGACTGGAGCTGTGAGGGGTCAGGAGTGGAGAAGTGAGGGGTCGGAGGGGAGCAGTGACGGGTCGGAGGGGATCAGTGAGGGGTCGGGAGTGGAACAGTGAGGGGTCGGGAGTGGAGCAGTGAGGGGTCGGAGTTGAGCAGTGAGGGGTCGGGTGGAGCAGTGAGAGGTCGGGTGGAGTAGTGAGGGGTCGGGAGTGGAGCAGGGAGGGGTCGGGAAGGGAGCAGTGAGGGGTCGGGAGTGGAGCAGTGAGAGGTCGGGAGTGGAGCAGTGAGGGGTCGGGAGTGGAGCAGTGAGGGGACGGGAGAGGATTAGAGAGGGGTCGGGAGTGGAGTAGTGATGGATTGGAGGGGAGCAGTGACGGGTCGGGAGTGGAGCAGTGAGGGGTCGTAAGGGAGCAGTGAGGGGTCGGGTGGAGCATTGAGGGGTCGGGAGTGGAGCAGTGAGGGGTCGGGAGGAGAGAAGTGAGGGGTCGGAAGTGAAGCAGTGAGGGGTCAGGAGTGGAGCTGCGAGGTGTCGGGAGTGGAGAAGTGAGGGGTCGAGAGTGGAGCAGTGAGGGGTCGGGAGTGGAGCAGTGAGGGGTCGGTGAGTGGAGCAGTGAGGGGTCGGGAGGGGCGCAGTGAGGTGTCGGGATGGAGCAGTGAGGGGTCGGAGGGGAGCAGTGGAGTGTCGGGATGGAGCAGTGAGGCCTCGTGGAGGGAGCTGTGAGGGGTCGGGAGTGGAGCACGAGGGGTCGGGTGGAGCAGTGAGGGGGCGGGAAGGGAGCAGTGAGGGGTCAGGAGTGGAGCAGTGAGGAGTCGGAGGGGAGCAGTGAGGGGTCGGAGGGGAGCAGTGAGGGGTCGGGAGAGGAGCAGAGAGGGGTCGGGAGTGGAGCAGTGAGGTGCAGGAGTGGAGCAGTGAGGGGTCGGAGGGCAGCAGTGAGGGGTCGGAGGGGAGCAGTGAGGGGTCGGGCGTGGAGAAGTGAGGGGTCGGGAGTGGAGCAGTGAGGGGTCGGGAGAGGAGCAGAGAGGGGTCCGGAGTGGAGCAGTGAAGGGTCAGGAGTGGAGCAGTAAGGGGTCAGGAGTGGCGCTGTGAGAGGTCGGGAGTGGAGCAGTGAGGGGTCGGGAGTGGAGCAGTGAGGGGTCGGAGGGGAGCAGTGAGGGGTCGGAGGGGATCAGTGAGGGGTCGGGAGTGGAACAGTGAGGGGTCGGGAGTGGAGCAGTGAGGGGTCGGAGTTGAGCAGTGAGGGGTCGGGTGGAGCAGTGAGAGTTCGGGTGGAGTAGTGAGGGGTCGGGAGTGGAGCAGTGAGGGGTCGGGAGGGGAGCAGTGAGGGGTCGGGAGTGGAGCAGTGAGAGGTCGGGAGTGGAGCAGTGAGGGGTCCGGAGTGGAGCAGCGAGAGGTCGGGTGGAGTAGTGAGGGGTCGGGAGTGGAGCAGTGAGGGGTCGGGGTGGAGCAGTGAGGGATCGGGAGTGGAGCAGTGAGGGGTCGGGAGTGGAGCAGTGAGGGGTCGGTGTGGAGCAGTGAGGGGTCGGGAGTGGAGCAGTGAGGGGTCGGGAGTGGAGCAGTGAGGGGTCGGGAGTGGAGCAGTGAGGGGTTAGGAGTGGAGCAGTGAGTGGACGGGACTGGAGCAGTGAGGGGTCGGGAGAGGAGCAGAGAGGGGTCGGGAGTTGAGCAGTGAGAGGTCGGGAGTGGAGTAGTGAGGGGTCGGGAGTGGAGCAGTGAGGGGTTGGGAGGGAGCAGTGAGGGGTCGGGAGTGGAGCAGTGAGAAGTCGGGAGTGGAGCAGTGAGGGGTCCGGAGTGGAGCAGTGAGAGGTCGAGTGGAGTAGTGAGGGGTCGGGAGTGGAGCAGTGAGGGGTCGGGGTGGAGCAGTAGGGGATCGGATGTGGAGAAGTGAGGGGACGGTGTGGAGCAGAGAGGGGTCGGGAGTGGAGCAGTGAGGGGCCGGGAGAGGAGCAGTGAGGGGTCGGGAGTGGAGCAGTGAGGGGTCAGGAGTGCAGCAGTGAGTGGTCGGGAGTGGAGCAGTGAGGGGTCGGGAGAGGAGCAGAGAGGTGTCGGGAGTGGAGCAGTGAGAGGTCGGGAGTGGAGCAGTGAGGGGTCAGGAGTGGAGCAGTGAGGGGTCGGAGGGGAGCAGTGAGGAATCGGGGGGGAGCAGTGAGGCGTCGGGAGAGGAGCAGAGAGGGGTCGGGAGTGGAGCAGTGAGGGTCAGGAGTGGAGCAGTGAGGGGTCGGAGGGGAGCAGTGAGGGGTCGGGAGTGGAGCAGTGAGGGGTCGGGAGTGGAGCAGTGAGGGGTCGGGAGAGGAGCAGAGAGGGGTCGGGAGTGGAGCAGTGAAGGGTCAGGAGTGGAGCAGTAAGGGGTCAGGAGTGGAGCAGTGAGAGGTCGGGAGTGGAGCAGTGAGGGGTCAGGAGTGGAGCAGTGAGGGGTCGGATAGGAGCAGTGAGGGGTCGGAGGGGAGCAGTGAGGGGTCGGGAGTGGAGCAGTGAGGCGTCGGAGGGCAGCAGTGAGGGGTCGGAGGGGAGCAGTGAGGGATCGGGAGAGGAGCAGAAAGGGGTCCGGAGTGGAGCAGTGAAGGGTCAGCAGTGGAGCAGTAAGGGGTCAGGAGTGGCGCTGTGAGAGAGCGGGAGTGGAGCAGTGAGGGGTCAGGAGTGGAGCAGTGAGGGGTCGGAGGGGAGCAGTGACGGGTCGGAGGGGATCAGTGAGGGGTCGGGAGTGGAACAGTGAGGGGTCGGGAGTGGAGCAGTGAGGGGTCGGAGTTGAGCAGTGAGGGGTCGGGTGGAGCAGTGAGAAGGCGGGTGGAGTAGTGAGGGGTCGGGAGTGGAGCAGTGAGGGGTCGGGAGGGGAGCAGTGAGGGGTCGGGAGTGGAGCAGTGAGAGGTCGGGAGTGGAGCAGTGAGGGGTCAGGAGTGGAGCAGTGAGAGTTCGGGTGGAGTAGTGAGGGGTCGGGAGTGGAGCAGTGAGGGGTCGGGGCGGAGCAGTGAGGGATCGGGAGTGGAGCAGTGAGGGGTCGGGAGTGGACCAGTGAGAGGTCGGGAGTGGAGCAGTGAGGGGTCCGGAGTGGAGCTGTGAGAGTTCGGGTGGAGTAGTGAGGGGTCAGGAGTGGAGCAGTGAGAGGTCGGTAGTGGAGCAGTGAGGGGTCCGGAGTGGAGCAGTGAGAGGTCGAATGGAGTAGTGAGGGGTCGGGAGTGGAGCAGTGAAGGGTCGGGGTGGAGCAGTGAGGGATCGGATGTGGAGCAGTGAGGGGTCGGGAGTGGAGCAGTGAGGGGTCGGTGTGGAGCAGAGAGGGGTCGGGAGTGGAGCAGTGAGGGGTCGGGAGTGGAGCAGTGAGGGGTCAGGAGTGGAGAAGTGAGTGGTCGGGAGTGGAGCAGTGAGGGGTCGGGAGAGGATCAAAGAGGGGTCGGGAGTGGAGCAGTGAGAGGTCGGGAGTGGAGCAGTGAGGGGTCAGGAGTGGAGCAGTGAGGGATCGGAGGGGAGCAGTGAGGGGTCGCGGGGGAACAGTGAGGCGTCGGGAGAGGAGCAGAGAGGGGTCGGGAGTGGAGCAGTGAGGGTCAGGAGTGGAGCAGTGAGGGGTCGGAGGGGAGCAGTGAGGGGTCGGGAGTGGAGCAGTGAGGGGTCGGGAGTGGAGCAGTGAGGGGTCGGGAGAGGAGCAGAGAGGGGTCGGGAGTGGAGCAGCGAAGGGTCAGGTGTGGAGCAGTAAGGGGTCAGGAGTGGAGCAGTGAGAGGTCGGGAGTGGAGCAGTGAGGGGTCAGGAGTGGAGCAGCGAGAGGTCGGGTGGATTAGTGAGGGGTCGGGAGTGGAGCAGTGAGGGGTCGGGGTGGAGCAGTGAGGGATCGGGAGTGGAGCAGTGAGGGGTCGGGAGTGGAGCAGTGAGGGGTCGGTGTGGAGCAGTGAGGGGTCGGGAGTGGAGCAGTGAGGGGTCGGGAGTGGAGCAGTGAGGGGTCGGGAGTGGAGCAGTGAGGGGTTAGGAGTGGAGCAGTGAGTGGACGGGAGTGGAGCAGTGAGGGGTCGGGAGAGGAGCAGAGAGGGGTCGTGTGTTGAGCAGTGAGAGATCAGGAGTGGAGCAGTGAGGGGTCAGGAGTGGAGCAGTGAGGGATCGGTAGTGAAGCAGTGACGGGTCAGGAGTGGAGCAGTGAGGGGTCGGGAGGGGAGCAGTGAGGGGTCGGGAGTGGATCAGTGAGGGGTCAGTAGTGGAGCAGTGAGGGGTCGGGAGTGGAGCAGTGAGGGGTCAGGAGTGGAGCAGTGAGGGCCGGGAGGGGAGCAGTGAGGGGTCAGGAGTGGAACAGTGAGGGGTCGGGAGTGGAGCAGTGAGGGGTCGGAGTTGGGCAGTGAGGGGTCGGGTGGAGCAGTGAGAGGTCGGATGGAGTAGTGAGGGGTCGGGAGTGGAGCAGTGAGGGGTTGGGAGGGGAGCAGTGAGGGGTCGGGAGCGGAGCAGTGAGAGGTCGGGAGTGGAGCAGTGAGGGGTCCGGAGTGGAGCAGTGAGAGGTCGAGTGGAGTAGTGAGGGGTCGGGAGTGGAGCAGTGAGGGGTCGGGGTGGAGCAGTGAGGGATCGGATGTGGAGCAGTGAGGGGTCGGGAGTGGAGCAGTGAGGGGTCGGTGTGGAGCAGAGAGGGGTCGGGAGTGGAGCAGTGAGGGGTCGGGAGTGGAGCAGTGAGGGGTCGGGAGTGGAGCAGTGAGGGGTCGGGAGAGGAGCAGAGAGGGGTCGGTAGTGGAGCAGTGAGAGGTCGGGAGTGGAGCAGTGAGGGGTCAGGAGTGGAGCAGTGAGGGGTCGGAGGGGAGCAGTGAGGGGTCGGGGGGGAGCTGTGAGGCGTCGGGAGAGGAGCAGAGAGGGGTCGGGAGTGGAGCAGTGAGGGTCAGGAGTGGAGCAGTGAGGGGTCGGAGTGGAGCAGTGAGGGGTCGGGAGTGGAGCAGTGAGGGGTCGGGAGAGGAGCAGAGAGGGGTCGGGAGTGGAGCAGTGAAGGGTCAGGAGTGGAGCAGTAAGGGGTCAGGAGTGGAGCAGTGAGAGGTCGGGAGTGGAGCAGTGAGGGGTCAGGAGTGGAGCAGTGAGGAGTCGGAGGGGAGCAGTGAGGGGTCGGAGGGGAGCAGTGAGGGGTCGGGAGAGGAGCAGAGAGGGGTCGGGAGTGGAGCAGTGAGGGGCAGGAGTGGAGCAGTGAGGGGTCGGAGGGCAGCAGTGAGGGGTCGGAGGGGAGCAGTGAGGGGTCGGGAGTGGAGAAGTGAGGGGTCGGGAGTGGAGCAGTGAGGGGTCGGGAGAGGAGCAGAGAGGGGTCCGGAGTGGAGCAGTGAAGGGTCAGGAGTGGAGCAGTAAGGGGTCAGGAGTGGCGCTGTGAGAGGTCGGGAGTGGAGCAGTGAGGGGTCGGGAGTGGAGCAGTGAGGGGTCGGAGGGGAGCAGTGAGGGGTCGGAGGGGATCAGTGAGGGGTCGGGAGTGGAACAGTGAGGGGTCGGGAGTGGAGCAGTGAGGGGTCGGAGTCGAGCAGTGAGGGATCAGGTGGAGCAGTGAGAGTTCGGGTGGAGTAGTGAGGGGTCGGGAGTGGAGCAGTGAGGGGTCGGGAGGGGAGCAGTGAGGGGTCGGGAGTGGAGCAGTGAGAGGTCGGGAGTGGAGCAGTGAGGGGTCCGGAGTGGAGCAGCGAGAGGTCGGGTGGAGTAGTGAGGGGTCGGGAGTGGAGCAGTGAGGGGTCGGGGTGGAGCAGTGAGGGATCGGGAGTGGAGCAGTGAGGGGTCGGGAGCGGAGCAGTGAGGGGTCGGTGTGGAGCAGTGAGGGGTCGGGAGTGGAGCAGTGAGGGGTCGGGAGTGGAGCAGTGAGGGGTTGGGAGTGGAGCAGTGAGGGGTTAGGAGTGGAGCAGTGAGTGGACGGGACTGGAGCAGTGAGGGGTCGGGAGAGGAGCAGAGAGGGGTCGGGAGTTGAGCAGTGAGAGGTCGGGAGTGGAGCAGTGAGGGGTCAGGAGTGGAGCAGTGAGAGGTCGGAGGGGAGCAGTGAGGGGTCGGGGGGAGCAGTGAGGGGTCAGGAGTGGAGCAGTGAGGGGTCGGAGGGTAGCAGTGAAGGGTCGGGAGTGGAGCAGTGAAGGGTCAGGAGTGGAGCAGTGACGGGTCGGGAGTGGAGCAGTGAGGGGTCGGGATGTGAGCAGTGAGGGGTCGGGAGGGGAGAAGTGAGGGGTCGGAAGTGAAGCAGTGAGGGGTCGTGAGTAGAGCAGCGAGGTGTCGGGAGTGGAGAAGTGAGGGGTCGTGGAGGGAGCTGTGAGGGGTCGGGAGTGGAGCAGGAGGGGTCGGGTGGAGCAGTGAGGAGTCGGGAAGGGAGCAGTGAGGGGTCGGGAGTGGAGCAGTGAGGGATCGGGAGTGGAGCAGTGAGGGGCGTGAGGGGAACAGTGAGGGGTCGTGAGTGGAGCAGTGAGGGGTCGGGAGGGGGGCAGTGAGGGATCGGGAGTGGAGCAGTGAGGGGTCAGGAGTGGAGCAGTGAGGGGTCGGGAGGGGAGCAGTGAGGGGTCAGGAGTGGATCAGTGAGGGGTCAGTAGTGGAGCAGTGAGGGGTCGGGAGTGGAGCAGTGAGGGGTCAGGAGTGGAGCAGTGAGGGGTCTGGAGTGGAGCAGTGAGGGGTCAGGAGTGGAGCAGTGAGGGGTCAGGAGTGGAGCAGTGAGGGCCGGGAGGGGAGCAGTGAGGGGTCAGGAGTGGAGCAGTGAGGGGTCGGGAGGGAGCAGTGAGGGGTCAGGAGTGGAACAGTGAGGGTTCGGGAGTGGAGCAGTGAGGGGTCGGAGTTGAGCAGTGAGGGGTCGGGTGGAGCAGTGAGAGGTCGGGTCGAGTAGTGAGGGGTCGGGAGTGGAGCAGTGAGGGGTTGGGAGGGGAGCAGTGAGGGGTCGGGAGTGGAGCAGTGAGAGGTCGGGAGTGGAGCAGTGAGGGGTCCGGAGTGGAGCAGTGAGAGGTCGAGTGGAGTAGTGAGGGGTCGGGAGTGGATCAGTGAGGGGTCGGGGTGGAGCAGTAGGGGATCGGATGTGGAGCAGTGAGGGGTCGGGAGTGGAGAAGTGAGGGGACGGTGTGGAGCAGAGAGGGGTCGGGAGTGGAGCAGTGAGGGGCCGGGAGTGGAGCAGTGAGGGGTCGGGAGTGGAGCAGTGAGGGGTCAGGAGTGGAGCAGTGAGTGGTCGGGAGTGGAGCAATGAGGGGTCGGGAGAGGAGCAGAGAGGGGTCGGGAGTGGAGCAGTGAGAGGTCGGGAATGGAGCAGTGAGGGGTCAGGAGTGGAGCAGTGAGGGGTTTGGAGGGGAGCAGTGAGGAATCGGGGGGGAGCAGTGAGGCGTCGGGAGAGGAGCAGAGAGGGGTCGGGAGTGGAGCAGTGAGGGTCAGGAGTGGAGCAGTGAGGGGTCGGAGGGGAGCAGTGAGGGGTCGGGAGTGGAGCAGTGAGGGGTCGGGAGTGGAGCAGTGAGGGGTCGGGAGAGGAGCAGAGAGGGGTCGGGAGTGGAGCAGTGAAGGGTCAGGAGTGGAGCAGTAAGGGGTCAGGAGTGGAGCAGTGAGAGGTCGGGAGTGGAGCAGTGAGGGGTCAGGAGTGGAGCAGTGAGGGGTCGGATAGGAGCAGTGAGGGGTCGGAGGGGAGCAGTGAGGGGTCGGGAGAGGAGCAGAGAGGGGTCGGGAGTGGAGCAGTGAGGGGTCAGGAGTGGAGCAGTGAGGCGTCGGAGGGCAGCAGTGAGGGATCGGAGGGGAGCAGTGAGGGGTCGGGAGTGTAGAAGTGAGGGGTCGGGAGTGGAGCAGTGAGGGATCGGGAGAGGAGCAGAGAGGGGTCCGGAGTGGAGCAGTGAAGGGTCAGGAGTGGAGCAGTAAGGGGTCAGGAGTGGCGCTGTGAGAGGTCGGGAGTGGAGCAGTGAGGGGTCAGGAGTGGAGCAGTGAGGGGTCGGAGGGGAGCAGTGACGGGTCGGAGGGGATCAGTGAGGGGTCGGGAGTGGAACAGTGAGGGGTCGGGAGTGGAGCAGTGAGGGGTCGGAGTTGAGCAGTGAGGGGTCGGGTGGAGCAGTGAGAGGTCGGGTGGAGTAGTGAGGGGTCGGGAGTGGAGCAGTGAGGGGTCGGGAGGGGAGCAGTGAGGGGTCGGGAGTGGAACAGTGAGAGGTCGGGAGTGGAGCAGTGAGGGGTCAGGAGTGGAGCAGTGAGAGTTCGGGTGGAGTAGTGAGGGGTCGGGAGTGGAGCAGTGAGGGGTCGGGGCGGAGCAGTGAGGGATCGGGAGTGGAGCAGTGAGGGGTCGGGAGTGGACCAGTGAGTGGTCGGGAGTGGAGCAGTTAGGGGTCCGGAGTGGAGCTGTGAGAGTTCGGGTGGAGTAGTGAGGGGTCAGGAGTGGAGCAGTGAGAGGTCGGGAGTGGAGCAGTGAGGGGTCCGGAGTGGAGCAGTGAGAGGTCGAATGGAGTAGTGAGGGGTCGGAAGTGGAGCAGTGAGGGGTCGGGGTGGAGCAGTGAGGGATCGGATGTGGAGCAGTGAGGGGTCGGGAGTGGAGCAGTGAGGGGTCGGTGTGGAACAGAGAGGGGTCGGGAGTGGAGCAGTGAGGGGTCGGGAGTGGAGCAGTGAGGGGTCGGGAGTGGAGCAGTGAGGGGTCAGGAGTGGAGCAGTGAGTGGTCGGGAGTGGCGCAGTGAGGGGTCGGGAGAGGAGCAAAGAGGGGTCCGGAGTGGAGCAGTGAAGGGTCAGGAGTGGAGCAGTAAGGGGTCAGGAGTGGCGCTGTGAGAGGTCGGGAGTGGAGCAGTGAGGGGTCAGGAGTGGAGCAGTGAGGGGTCGGAGGGGAGCAGTGACGGGTCGGAGGGGATCAGTGAGGGGTCGGGAGTGGAACAGTGAGGGGTCGGGAGTGGAGCAGTGAGGGGTCGGAGTTGAGCAGTGAGGGGTCGGGTGGAGCAGTGAGAGGTCGGGTGGAGTAGTGAGGGGTCGGGAGTGGAGCAGTGAGGGGTCGGGAGGGGAGCAGTGAGGGGTCGGGAGTGGAGCAGTGAGAGGTCGGGAGTGGAGCAGTGAGGGGTCAGGAGTGGAGCAGTGAGAGTTCGGGTGGAGTAGTGAGGAGTCGGGAGTGGGGCAGTGAGGGGTCGGGGCGGAGCAGTGAGGGATCGGGAGTGGAGCAGTGAGGGGTCGGGAGTGGACCAGTGAGTGGTCGGGAGTGGAGCAGTTAGGGGTCCGGAGTGGAGCTGTGAGAGTACGGGTGGAGTAGTGAGGGGTCAGGAGTGGAGCAGTGAGAGGTCGGGAGTGGAGCAGTGAGGGGTCCGGAGTGGAGCAGTGAGAGGTCGAATGGAGTAGTGAGGGGTCGGGAGTGGAGCAGTGAGGGGTCGGGGTGGAGCAGTGAGGGATCGGATGTGGAGCAGTGAGGGGTCGGGAGTGGAGCAGTGAGGGGTCGGTGTGGAGCAGAGAGGGGTCGGGAGTGGAGCAGTGAGGGGTCGGGAGTGGAGCAGTGAGGGGTCGGGAGTGGAGCAGTGAGGGGTCAGGAGTGGAGCAGTGAGTGGTCGGGAGTGGAGCAGTGAGGGGTCGGGAGAGGAGCAAAGAGGGGTCGGGAGTGGAGCAGTGAGAGGTCGGGAGTGGAGCAGTGAGGGGTCAGGAGTGGAGCAGTGAGGGATCGGAGGGGAGCAGTGAGGGGTCGCGGGGGAGCAGTGAGGCGTCGGGAGAGGAGCAGAGAGGGGTCGGGAGTGGAGCAGTGAGGGTCAGGAGTGGAGCAGTGAGGGGTCGGAGGGGAGCAGTGAGGGGTCGGGAGTGGAGCAGTGAGGGGTCGGGAGTGGAGCAGTGAGGGGTCGGGAGAGGAGCAGAGAGGGGTCGGGAGTGGAGCAGCGAAGGGTCAGGTGTGGAGCAGTAAGGGGTCAGGAGTGGAGCAGTGAGAGGTCGGGAGTGGAGCAGTGAGGGGTCAGGAGTGGAGCAGTGAGGGGTCGGAGGGGAGCAGTGAGGGGTCGAAGGGGAGCAGTGAGGGGTCGGGAGAGGAGCAGAGAGGGGTCGGGAGTGGAGCAGTGAGAGGTCAGGAGTGGAGCAGTGAGGGGTCGGAGGGCAGCAGTGAGGGGTCGGAGGGGAGCTGTGAGGAGTCGGGAGTGGAGAAGTGAGGGGTCGGGAGTGGAGCAGTGATGGGTCGGGGGAGGAGCAGAGAAGGGTCCGGAGTGGAGCAGTGAAGGGTCAGGAGTGGAGCAGTAAGGGGTCAGGAGTGGCGCTGTGAGAGTTCGGGTGGAGTAGTGAGGGGTCAGGAGTGGAGCAGTGAGAGGTCGGGAGTGGAGCAGTGAGGGGTCCGGAGTGGAGCAGTGAGAGGTCGAATGGAGTAGTGAGGGGTCGGGAGTGGAGCAGTGAGGGGTCGGGGTGGAGCAGTGAGGGATCGGATGTGGAGCAGTGAGGGGTCGGGAGTGGAGCAGTGAGGGGTCGGTGTGGAACAGAGAGGGGTCGGGAGTGGAGCAGTGAGGGGTCGGGAGTGGAGCAGTGAGGGGTCGGGAGTGGAGCAGTGAGGGGTCAGGAGTGGAGCAGTGAGTGGTCGGGAGTGGCGCAGTGAGGGGTCGTGAGAGGAGCAAAGAGGGGTCCGGAGTGGAGCAGTGAAGGGTCAGGAGTGGAGCAGTAAGGGGTCAGGAGTGGCGCTGTGAGAGGTCGGGAGTGGAGCAGTGAGGGGTCAGGAGTGGAGCAGTGAGGGGTCGGAGGGGAGCAGTGACGGGTCGGAGGGGATCAGTGAGGGGTCGGGAGTGGAACAGTGAGGGGTCGGGAGTGGAGCAGTGAGGGGTCGGAGTTGAGCAGTGAGGGGTCGGGTGGAGCAGTGAGAGGTCGGGTGGAGTAGTGAGGGGTCGGGAGTGGAGCAGTGAGGGGTCGGGAGGGGAGCAGTGAGGGGTCGGGAGTGGAGCAGTGAGAGGTCGGGAGTGGAGCAGTGAGGGGTCAGGAGTGGAGCAGTGAGAGTTCGGGTGGAGTAGTGAGGAGTCGGGAGTGGGGCAGTGAGGGGTCGGGGCGGAGCAGTGAGGGATCGGGAGTGGAGCAGTGAGGGGTCGGGAGTGGACCAGTGAGTGGTCGGGAGTGGAGCAGTTAGGGGTCCGGAGTGGAGCTGTGAGAGTACGGGTGGAGTAGTGAGGGGTCAGGAGTGGAGCAGTGAGAGGTCGGGAGTGGAGCAGTGAGGGGTCCGGAGTGGAGCAGTGAGAGGTCGAATGGAGTAGTGAGGGGTCGGGAGTGGAGCAGTGAGGGGTCGGGGTGGAGCAGTGAGGGATCGGATGTGGAGCAGTGAGGGGTCGGGAGTGGAGCAGTGAGGGGTCGGTGTGGAGCAGAGAGGGGTCGGGAGTGGAGCAGTGAGGGGTCGGGAGTGGAGCAGTGAGGGGTCGGGAGTGGAGCAGTGAGGGGTCAGGAGTGGAGCAGTGAGTGGTCGGGAGTGGAGCAGTGAGGGGTCGGGAGAGGAGCAAAGAGGGGTCGGGAGTGGAGCAGTGAGAGGTCGGGAGTGGAGCAGTGAGGGGTCAGGAGTGGAGCAGTGAGGGATCGGAGGGGAGCAGTGAGGGGTCGCGGGGGAGCAGTGAGGCGTCGGGAGAGGAGCAGAGAGGGGTCGGGAGTGGAGCAGTGAGGGTCAGGAGTGGAGCAGTGAGGGGTCGGAGGGGAGCAGTGACGGGTCGGAGGGGATCAGTGAGGGGTCGGGAGTGGAACAGTTAGGGGTCGGGAGTGGAGCAGTGAGGGGTCGGAGTTGAGCAGTGAGGGGTCGGGTGGAGCAGTGAGAGGTCGGGTGGAGTAGTGAGGGGTCGGGAGTGGAGCAGTGAGGGGTCGGGAGGGGAGCAGTGAGGGGTCGGGAGTGGAACAGTGAGAGGTCGGGAGTGGAGCAGTGAGGGGTCAGGAGTGGAGCAGTGAGAGTTCGGGTGGAGTAGTGAGGGGTCGGGAGTGGAGCAGTGAGGGGTCGGGGCGGAGCAGTGAGGGATCGGGAGTGGAGCAGTGAGGGGTCGGGAGTGGACCAGTGAGTGGTCGGGAGTGGAGCAGTTAGGGGTCCGGAGTGGAGCTGTGAGAGTTCGGGTGGAGTAGTGAGGGGTCAGGAGTGGAGCAGTGAGAGGTCGGGAGTGGAGCAGTGAGGGGTCCGGAGTGGAGCAGTGAGAGGTCGAATGGAGTAGTGAGGGGTCGGGAGTGGAGCAGTGAGGGGTCGGGGTGGAGCAGTGAGGGATCGGATGTGGAGCAGTGAGGGGTCGGGAGTGGAGCAGTGAGGGGTCGGTGTGGAACAGAGAGGGGTCGGGAGTGGAGCAGTGAGGGGTCGGGAGTGGAGCAGTGAGGGGTCGGGAGTGGAGCAGTGAGGGGTCAGGAGTGGAGCAGTGAGTGGTCGGGAGTGGCGCAGTGAGGGGTCGGGAGAGGAGCAAAGAGGGGTCCGGAGTGGAGCAGTGAAGGGTCAGGAGTGGAGCAGTAAGGGGTCAGGAGTGGCGCTGTGAGAGGTCGGGAGTGGAGCAGTGAGGGGTCAGGAGTGGAGCAGTGAGGGGTCGGAGGGGAGCAGTGACGGGTCGGAGGGGATCAGTGAGGGGTCGGGAGTGGAACAGTGAGGGGTCGGGAGTGGAGCAGTGAGGGGTCGGAGTTGAGCAGTGAGGGGTCGGGTGGAGCAGTGAGAGGTCGGGTGGAGTAGTGAGGGGTCGGGAGTGGAGCAGTGAGGGGTCGGGAGGGGAGCAGTGAGGGGTCGGGAGTGGAGCAGTGAGAGGTCGGGAGTGGAGCAGTGAGGGGTCAGGAGTGGAGCAGTGAGAGTTCGGGTGGAGTAGTGAGGAGTCGGGAGTGGGGCAGTGAGGGGTCGGGGCGGAGCAGTGAGGGATCGGGAGTGGAGCAGTGAGGGGTCGGGAGTGGACCAGTGAGTGGTCGGGAGTGGAGCAGTTAGGGGTCCGGAGTGGAGCTGTGAGAGTACGGGTGGAGTAGTGAGGGGTCAGGAGTGGAGCAGTGAGAGGTCGGGAGTGGAGCAGTGAGGGGTCCGGAGTGGAGCAGTGAGAGGTCGAATGGAGTAGTGAGGGGTCGGGAGTGGAGCAGTGAGGGGTCGGGGTGGAGCAGTGAGGGATCGGATGTGGAGCAGTGAGGGGTCGGGAGTGGAGCAGTGAGGGGTCGGTGTGGAGCAGAGAGGGGTCGGGAGTGGAGCAGTGAGGGGTCGGGAGTGGAGCAGTGAGGGGTCGGGAGTGGAGCAGTGAGGGGTCAGGAGTGGAGCAGTGAGTGGTCGGGAGTGGAGCAGTGAGGGGTCGGGAGAGGAGCAAAGAGGGGTCGGGAGTGGAGCAGTGAGAGGTCGGGAGTGGAGCAGTGAGGGGTCAGGAGTGGAGCAGTGAGGGATCGGAGGGGAGCAGTGAGGGGTCGCGGGGGAGCAGTGAGGCGTCGGGAGAGGAGCAGAGAGGGGTCGGGAGTGGAGCAGTGAGGGTCAGGAGTGGAGCAGTGAGGGGTCGGAGGGGAGCAGTGAGGGGTCGGGAGTGGAGCAGTGAGGGGTCGGGAGTGGAGCAGTGAGGGGTCGGGAGAGGAGCAGAGAGGGGTCGGGAGTGGAGCAGCGAAGGGTCAGGTGTGGAGCAGTAAGGGGTCAGGAGTGGAGCAGTGAGAGGTCGGGAGTGGAGCAGTGAGGGGTCAGGAGTGGAGCAGTGAGGGGTCGGAGGGGAGCAGTGAGGGGTCGAAGGGGAGCAGTGAGGGGTCGGGAGAGGAGCAGAGAGGGGTCGGGAGTGGAGCAGTGAGAGGTCAGGAGTGGAGCAGTGAGGGGTCGGAGGGCAGCAGTGAGGGGTCGGAGGGGAGCTGTGAGGAGTCGGGAGTGGAGAAGTGAGGGGTCGGGAGTGGAGCAGTGATGGGTCGGGGGAGGAGCAGAGAAGGGTCCGGAGTGGAGCAGTGAAGGGTCAGGAGTGGAGCAGTAAGGGGTCAGGAGTGGCGCTGTGAGAGTTCGGGTGGAGTAGTGAGGGGTCAGGAGTGGAGCAGTGAGAGGTCGGGAGTGGAGCAGTGAGGGGTCCGGAGTGGAGCAGTGAGAGGTCGAATGGAGTAGTGAGGGGTCGGGAGTGGAGCAGTGAGGGGTCGGGGTGGAGCAGTGAGGGATCGGATGTGGAGCAGTGAGGGGTCAGGAGTGGAGCAGTGAGGGGTCGGTGTGGAACAGAGAGGGGTCGGGAGTGGAGCAGTGAGGGGTCGGGAGTGGAGCAGTGAGGGGTCGGGAGTGGAGCAGTGAGGGGTCAGGAGTGGAGCAGTGAGTGGTCGGGAGTGGCGCAGTGAGGGGTCGTGAGAGGAGCAAAGAGGGGTCCGGAGTGGAGCAGTGAAGGGTCAGGAGTGGAGCAGTAAGGGGTCAGGAGTGGCGCTGTGAGAGGTCGGGAGTGGAGCAGTGAGGGGTCAGGAGTGGAGCAGTGAGGGGTCGGAGGGGAGCAGTGACGGGTCGGAGGGGATCAGTGAGGGGTCGGGAGTGGAACAGTGAGGGGTCGGGAGTGGAGCAGTGAGGGGTCGGAGTTGAGCAGTGAGGGGTCGGGTGGAGCAGTGAGAGGTCGGGTGGAGTAGTGAGGGGTCGGGAGTGGAGCAGTGAGGGGTCGGGAGGGGAGCAGTGAGGGGTCGGGAGTGGAGCAGTGAGAGGTCGGGAGTGGAGCAGTGAGGGGTCAGGAGTGGAGCAGTGAGAGTTCGGGTGGAGTAGTGAGGAGTCGGGAGTGGGGCAGTGAGGGGTCGGGGCGGAGCAGTGAGGGATCGGGAGTGGAGCAGTGAGGGGTCGGGAGTGGACCAGTGAGTGGTCGGGAGTGGAGCAGTTAGGGGTCCGGAGTGGAGCTGTGAGAGTACGGGTGGAGTAGTGAGGGGTCAGGAGTGGAGCAGTGAGAGGTCGGGAGTGGAGCAGTGAGGGGTCCGGAGTGGAGCAGTGAGAGGTCGAATGGAGTAGTGAGGGGTCGGGAGTGGAGCAGTGAGGGGTCGGGGTGGAGCAGTGAGGGATCGGATGTGGAGCAGTGAGGGGTCGGGAGTGGAGCAGTGAGGGGTCGGTGTGGAGCAGAGAGGGGTCGGGAGTGGAGCAGTGAGGGGTCGGGAGTGGAGCAGTGAGGGGTCGGGAGTGGAGCAGTGAGGGGTCAGGAGTGGAGCAGTGAGTGGTCGGGAGTGGAGCAGTGAGGGGTCGGGAGAGGAGCAAAGAGGGGTCGGGAGTGGAGCAGTGAGAGGTCGGGAGTGGAGCAGTGAGGGGTCAGGAGTGGAGCAGTGAGGGATCGGAGGGGAGCAGTGAGGGGTCGCGGGGGAGCAGTGAGGCGTCGGGAGAGGAGCAGAGAGGGGTCGGGAGTGGAGCAGTGAGGGTCAGGAGTGGAGCAGTGAGGGGTCGGAGGGGAGCAGTGAGGGGTCGGGAGTGGAGCAGTGAGGGGTCGGGAGTGGAGCAGTGAGGGGTCGGGAGAGGAGCAGAGAGGGGTCGGGAGTGGAGCAGCGAAGGGTCAGGTGTGGAGCAGTAAGGGGTCAGGAGTGGAGCAGTGAGAGGTCGGGAGTGGAGCAGTGAGGGGTCAGGAGTGGAGCAGTGAGGGGTCGGAGGGGAGCAGTGAGGGGTCGAAGGGGAGCAGTGAGGGGTCGGGAGAGGAGCAGAGAGGGGTCGGGAGTGGAGCAGTGAGAGGTCAGGAGTGGAGCAGTGAGGGGTCGGAGGGCAGCAGTGAGGGGTCGGAGGGGAGCTGTGAGGAGTCGGGAGTGGAGAAGTGAGGGGTCGGGAGTGGAGCAGTGATGGGTCGGGGGAGGAGCAGAGAAGGGTCCGGAGTGGAGCAGTGAAGGGTCAGGAGTGGAGCAGTAAGGGGTCAGGAGTGGCGCTGTGAGAGGTCGGGACTGGAGCTGTGAGGGGTCAGGAGTGGAGAAGTGAGGGGTCGGAGGGGAGCAGTGACGGGTCGGAGGGGATCAGTGAGGGGTCGGGAGTGGAACAGTGAGGGGTCGGGAGTGGAGCAGTGAGGGGTCGGAGTTGAGCAGTGAGGGGTCGGGTGGAGCAGTGAGAGGTCGGGTGGAGTAGTGAGGGGTCGGGAGTGGAGCAGGGAGGGGTCGGGAAGGGAGCAGTGAGGGGTCGGGAGTGGAGCAGTGAGAGGTCGGGAGTGGAGCAGTGAGGGGTCGGGAGTGGAGCAGTGAGGGGACGGGAGAGGATTAGAGAGGGGTCGGGAGTGGAGTAGTGATGGATTGGAGGGGAGCAGTGACGGGTCGGGAGTGGAGCAGTGAGGGGTCGTAAGGGAGCAGTGAGGGGTCGGGTGGAGCATTGAGGGGTCGGGAGTGGAGCAGTGAGGGGTCGGGAGGAGAGAAGTGAGGGGTCGGAAGTGAAGCAGTGAGGGGTCAGGAGTGGAGCTGCGAGGTGTCGGGAGTGGAGAAGTGAGGGGTCGAGAGTGGAGCAGTGAGGGGTCGGGAGTGGAGCAGTGAGGGGTCGGTGAGTGGAGCAGTGAGGGGTCGGGAGGGGCGCAGTGAGGTGTCGTGATGGAGCAGTGAGGGGTCGGAGGGGAGCAGTGAAGTGTCGGGATGGAGCAGTGAGGCCTCGTGGAGGGAGCTGTGAGGGGTCGGGAGTGGAGCACGAGGGGTCGGGTGGAGCAGTGAGGGGGCGGGAAGGGAGCAGTGAGGGGTCGGGATGTGAGCAGTGAGGGGTCGGGAGGGGAGAAGTGACGGGTCGGGAGTGGAGCAATGAGGGGTCGTGAGGGGAACAGTGAGGGGTCGTGAGTGGAGCAGTGAGGGGCTAGGAGTGGAGCAGTGAGGGGTCGGGAGGGGAGCAGTGAGGGGTCAGGATTGGATCAGTGAGGGGTCAGTAGTGGAGCAGTGAGGGGTCGGGAGTGGAGCAGTGAGGGGTCAGGAGTGGAGCAGTGAGGGGTCAGGAGTGGAGCAGTGAGGGGTCAGGAGTGGAGCAGTGTGGGGTCAGGAGTGGAGCAGTGAGGGGTCGGGAGGGGAGCAGCGAGGGGTCAGGAGTGGAGCAGTGAGGGGTCGGGAGGGAGCAGTGAGGGGTCAGGAGTGGAACAGTGAGGGGTCGGGAGTGGAGCAGTGAGGGGTCGGAGTTGAGCAGTGAGGGGTCGGGTGGAGCAGTGAGAGGTCGGGTGGAGTAGTGAGGGGTCGGGAGTGGAGCAGTGAGGGGTCGGGAGGGGAACAGTGAGGGGTCGGGAGTGGAACAGTGAGAGGTCGGGAGTGGAGCAGTGAGGGGTCAGGAGTGGAGCAGTGAGAGGTCGGGTGGAGTAGTGAGGGGTCGGGAGTGGAGCAGTGAGGGGTCGGGGTGGAGCAGTGGGGGATCGGGAGTGGAGCAGTGAGAGGTCGGGAGTGGAGCAGTGAGGGGTCGGTGTGGAGCAGTGAGGGGTCGGGAGTGGAGCAGTGAGTGGTCGGTCGTGGAGCAGTGAGGGGTCGGGAGAGGAGCAGAGAGGTGTCGGGAGTGGAGCAGTGAGAGGTCGGGAGTGGAGCAGTGAGGGGTCAGGAGTGGAGCAGTGAGGGGTCGGGGGGGTGCAGTGAGGGGTCAGGAGTGGAGCAGTGATGGTCAGGAGTGGAGCAGTGAGGGGTCGGAGGGGAGCAGTGAGGGATCGGGAGTGGAGCAGTGAGGGGTCGGGAGTGGAGCAGTGAGGGGTCGGGAGAGGAGCAGATAGGGGTCGGGAGTGGAGCAGCGAAGGGTCAGGTGTGGAGCAGTAAGGGGTCAGGAGTGGAGCAGTGAGAGGTCGGGAGTGGAGCAGTGAGGGGTCAGGAGTGGAGCAGTGAGGGGTCGGAGGGGAGCAGTGAGGGGTCGAAGGGGAGCAGTGAGGGGTCGGGAGAGGAGCAGAGAGGGGTCGGGAGTGGAGCAGTGAGAGGTCAGGAGTGGAGCAGTGAGGGGTCGGAGGGCAGCAGTGAGGGGTCGGAGGGGAGCTGTGAGGAGTCGGGAGTGGAGAAGTGAGGGGTCGGGAGTGGAGCAGTGATGGGTCGGGGGAGGAGCAGAGAAGGGTCCGGAGTGGAGCAGTGAAGGGTCAGGAGTGGAGCAGTAAGGGGTCAGGAGTGGCGCTGTGAGAGGTCGGGACTGGAGCTGTGAGGGGTCAGGAGTGGAGAAGTGAGGGGTCGGAGGGGAGCAGTGACGGGTCGGAGGGGATCAGTGAGGGGTCGGGAGTGGAACAGTGAGGGGTCGGGAGTGGAGCAGTGAGGGGTCGGAGTTGAGCAGTGAGGGGTCGGGTGGAGCAGTGAGAGGTCGGGTGGAGTAGTGAGGGGTCGGGAGTGGAGCAGGGAGGGGTCGGGAGGGGAGCAGTGAGGGGTCGGGAGTGGAGCAGTGAGAGGTCGGGAGTGGAGCAGTGAGGGGTCGGGAGTGGAGCAGTGAGGGGACGGGAGAGGAGCAGAGAGGGGTCGGGAGTGGAGTAGTGATGGATTGGAGGGGAGCAGTGACGGGTCGGGAGTGGAGCAGTGAGGGGTCGTAAGGGAGCAGTGAGGGGTCGGGTGGAGCATTGAGGGGTCGGGAGTGGAGCAGCGAGGTGTCGGGAGTGGAGAAGTGAGGGGTCGAGAGTGGAGCAGTGAGGGGTCGGGAGTGGAGCAGTGAGGGGTCGGTGAGTGGAGCAGTGAGGGGTCGGGAGGGGCGCAGTGAGGTGTCGGGATGGAGCAGTGAGGGGTCGGAGGGGAGCAGTGAAGTGTCGGGATGGAGCAGTGAGGCCTCGTGGAGGGAGCTGTGAGGGGTCGGGAGTGGAGCACGAGGGGTCGGGTGGAGCAGTGAGGGGTCGGGAAGGGAGCAGTGAAGGGTCGGGATGTGAGCAGTGAGGGGTCGGGAGGGGAGAAGTGACGGGTCGGGAGTGGAGCAATGAGGGGTCGTGAGGGGAACAGTGAGGGGTCGTGAGTGGAGCAGTGAGGGGCTAGGAGTGGAGCAGTGAGGGGTCGGGAGGGGAGCAGTGAGGGGTCAGGATTGGATCAGTGAGGGGTCAGTAGTGGAGCAGTGAGGGGTCGGGAGTGGAGCAGTGAGGGGTCAGGAGTGGAGCAGAGAGGGGTCAGGAGTGGAGCAGTGAGGGGTCAGGAGTGGAGCAGTGTGGGGTCAGGAGTGGAGCAGTGAGGGGTCGGGAGGGGAGCAGCGAGGGGTCAGGAGTGGAGCAGTGAGGGGTCGGGAGTGAGCAGTGAGGGGTCAGGAGTGGAACAGTGAGGGGTCGGGAGTGGAGCAGTGAGGGGTCGGAGTTGAGCAGTGAGGGGTCGGGTGGAGCAGTGAGAGGTCGGGTGGAGTAGTGAGGGGTCGGGAGTGGAGCAGTGAGGGGTCGGGAGGGGAACAGTAAGGGGTCGGGAGTGGAACAGTGAGAGGTCGGGAGTGGAGCAGTGAGGGGTCAGGAGTGGAGCAGTGAGAGGTCGGGTGGAGTAGTGAGGGGTCGGGAGTGGAGCAGTGAGGGGTCGGGGTGGAGCAGTGAGGGATCGGGAGTGGAGCAGTGAGAGGTCGGGAGTGGAGCAGTGAGGGGTCGGTGTGGAGCAGTGAGGGGTCGGGAGTGGAGCAGTGAGGGGTCGGGAGTGGAGCAGTGAGGGGTCGGGAGAGGAGCAGAGAGGTGTCGGGAGTGGAGCAGTGAGAGGTCGGGAGTGGAGCAGTGAGGGGTCAGGAGTGGAGCAGTGAGGGGTCGGGGGGGTGCAGTGAGGGGTCAGGAGTGGAGCAGTGATGGTCAGGAGTGGAGCAGTGAGGGGTCGGAGGGGAGCAGTGAGGGATCGGGAGTGGTGCGGTGAGGGGTCGGGAGTGGAGCATTGAGGGGTCGGGTGAGGAGCAGAGAGGGGTCGGGAGTGGAGCAGTGAAGGGTCTGGAGTGGAGCAGCAAGGGGTCAGGAGTGGAGCAGTGAGAGGTCGGGAGTGGAGCAGTGAGGGGTCAGGAGTGGAGCAGTGAGGGGTCGGAGGGGAGCAGTGAGGGGTCGGAGGGGAGCAGTGAGGGGTCGGGAGAGGAGCAGACAGGGGTCGAGAGTGGAGCAGTGAGGGGTCAGGAGTGGAGCAGTGAGGGGTCGGAGGGCAGCAGTGAGGGGTCGGAGGGGAGCAGTGAGGGGTCGGGAGTGGAGCAGTGAGGGGTCTGGAGTGGAGCAGTGAGGGGTCGGGAGAGGAGCAGAGAGGGGTCCGGAGTGGAGCAGTGAGTGGTCAGGAGTGGAGCAGTAAGGGGTCAGGAGTGGCGCAGTGAGAGGTCGGGAGTGGAGCAGTGAGGGGTCAGGAGTGGAGCAGTGAGGGGTCGGAGGGGAGCAGTGAGGGGTCGGAGGGGATCAGTGAGGAGTCGGGAGTGGAGCAGTGAGGGGTCGGGAGTAGAGCAGTGAGGGGACGGGAGAGGAGCAGTGAGGGGTCGGGAGTGGAGTAGTGATGGGTCGGAGGGGAGCAGTGGCGGGTCGGGAGTGGAGCAGTGAGGGGTCGGAAGGGAGCAGTGAGGGGTCAGGAGTGGAGCAGTGACGGGTCGGGAGTGGAGCAGTGAGGGGTCGGGATGTGAGCAGTGAGGGGTCGGGAGGGGAGAAGTGAGGGGTCGGAAGTGAAGCAGTGATGGGTCGTGAGTAGAGCAGCGAGGTGTCGGGAGTGGAGAAGTGAGGGGTCGTGGAGGGAGCTGTGAGGGGTCGGGAGTGGAGCAGGAGGGGTCGGGTGGAGCAGTGAGGAGTCGGGAAGGGAGCAGTGAGGGGTCGGGAGTGGAGCAGTGAGGGATCGGGAGTGGAGCAGTGAGGGGCGTGAGGGGAACAGTGAGGGGTCGTGAGTGGAGCAGTGAGGGGTCGGGAGGGGGGCAGTGAGGGATCGGGAGTGGAGCAGTGAGGGGTCAGGAGTGGAGCAGTGAGGGGTCGGGAGGGGAGCAGTGAGGGGTCAGGAGTGGATCAGTGAGGGGTCAGTAGTGGAGCAGTGAGGGGTCGGGAGTGGAGCAGTGAGGGGTCAGGAGTGGAGCAGTGAGGGGTCTGGAGTGGAGCAGTGAGGGGTCAGGAGTGGAGCAGTGAGGGGTCAGGAGTGGAGCAGTGAGGGCCGGGAGGGGAGCAGTGAGGGGTCAGGAGTGGAGCAGTGAGGGGTCGGGAGGGAGCAGTGAGGGGTCAGGAGTGGAACAGTGAGGGTTCGGGAGTGGAGCAGTGAGGGGTCGGAGTTGAGCAGTGAGGGGTCGGGTGGAGCAGTGAGAGGTCGGGTCGAGTAGTGAGGGGTCGGGAGTGGAGCAGTGAGGGGTCAGGAGTGGAGCAGTGAGGGGTCGGGGGGGTGCAGTGAGGGGTCAGGAGTGGAGCAGTGATGGTCAGGAGTGGAGCAGTGAGGGGTCGGAGGGGAGCAGTGAGGGATCGGGAGTGGTGCGGTGAGGGGTCGGGAGTGGAGCAGTGAGGGGTCGGGTGAGGAGCAGAGAGGGGTCGGGAGTGGAGCAGTGAAGGGTCTGGAGTGGAGCAGCAAGGGGTCAGGAGTGGAGCAGTGAGAGGTCGGGAGTGGAGCAGTGAGGGGTCAGGAGTGGAGCAGTGAGGGGTCGGAGGGGAGCAGTGAGGGGTCGGAGGGGAGCAGTGAGGGGTCGGGAGAGGAGCAGACAGGGGTCGAGAGTGGAGCAGTGAGGGGTCAGGAGTGGAGCAGTGAGGGGTCGGAGGGCAGCAGTGAGGGGTCGGAGGGGAGCAGTGAGGGGTCGGGAGTGGAGCAGTGAGGGGTCTGGAGTGGAGCAGTGAGGGGTCGGGAGAGGAGCAGAGAGGGGTCCGGAGTGGAGCAGTGAGTGGTCAGGAGTGGAGCAGTAAGGGGTCAGGAGTGGCGCAGTGAGAGGTCGGGAGTGGAGCAGTGAGGGGTCAGGAGTGGAGCAGTGAGGGGTCGGAGGGGAGCAGTGAGGGGTCGGAGGGGATCAGTGAGGAGTCGGGAGTGGAGCAGTGAGGGGTCGGGAGTAGAGCAGTGAGGGGACGGGAGAGGAGCAGTGAGGGGTCGGGAGTGGAGTAGTGATGGGTCGGAGGGGAGCAGTGGCGGGTCGGGAGTGGAGCAGTGAGGGGTCGGAAGGGAGCAGTGAGGGGTCAGGAGTGGAGCAGTGACGGGTCGGGAGTGGAGCAGTGAGGGGTCGGGATGTGAGCAGTGAGGGGTCGGGAGGGGAGAAGTGAGGGGTCGGAAGTGAAGCAGTGATGGGTCGTGAGTAGAGCAGCGAGGTGTCGGGAGTGGAGAAGTGAGGGGTCGTGGAGGGAGCTGTGAGGGGTCGGGAGTGGAGCAGGAGGGGTCGGGTGGAGCAGTGAGGAGTCGGGAAGGGAGCAGTGAGGGGTCGGCAGTGGAGCAGTGAGGGATCGGGAGTGGAGCAGTGAGGGGCGTGAGGGGAACAGTGAGGGGTCGTGAGTGGAGCAGTGAGGGGTCGGGAGGGGGGCAGTGAGGGATCGGGAGTGGAGCAGTGAGGGGTCAGGAGTGGAGCAGTGAGGGGTCGGGAGGGGAGCAGTGAGGGGTCAGGAGTGGATCAGTGAGGGGTCAGTAGTGGAGCAGTGAGGGGTCGGGAGTGGAGCAGTGAGGGGTCAGGAGTGGAGCAGTGAGGGGTCTGGAGTGGAGCAGTGAGGGGTCAGGAGTGGAGCAGTGAGGGGTCAGGAGTGGAGCAGTGAGGGCCGGGAGGGGAGCAGTGAGGGGTCAGGAGTGGAGCAGTGAGGGGTCGGGAGGGAGCAGTGAGGGGTCAGGAGTGGAACAGTGAGGGTTCGGGAGTGGAGCAGTGAGGGGTCGGAGTTGAGCAGTGAGGGGTCGGGTGGAGCAGTGAGAGGTCGGGTCGAGTAGTGAGGGGTCGGGAGTGGAGCAGTGAGGGGTTGGGAGGGGAGCAGTGAGGGGTCGGGAGTGGAGCAGTGAGAGGTCGGGAGTGGAGCAGTGAGGGGTCCGGAGTGGAGCAGTGAGAGGTCGAGTGGAGTAGTGAGGGGTCGGGAGTGGATCAGTGAGGGGTTGGGGTGGAGCAGTAGGGGATCGGATGTGGAGCAGTGAGGGGTCGGGAGTGGAGAAGTGAGGGGACGGTGTGGAGCAGAGAGGGGTCGGGAGTGGAGCAGTGAGGGGCCGGGAGTGGAGCAGTGAGGGGTCGGGAGTGGAGCAGTGAGGGGTCAGGAGTGGAGCAGTGAGTGGTCGGGAGTGGAGCAATGAGGGGTCGGGAGAGGAGCAGAGAGGGGTCGGCAATGGAGCAGTGAGGGGTCAGGAGTGGAGCAGTGAGGGGTTTGGAGGGGAGCAGTGAGGAATCGGGGGGGAGCAGTGAGGCGTCGGGAGAGGAGCAGAGAGGGGTCGGGAGTGGAGCAGTGAGGGCCAGGAGTGGAGCAGTGAGGGGTCGGAGGGGAGCAGTGAGGGGTCGGGAGTGGAGCAGTGAGGGGTCGGGAGTGGAGCAGTGAGGGGTCGGGAGAGGAGCAGAGAGGGGTCGGGAGTGGAGCAGTGAAGGGTCAGGAGTGGAGCAGTAAGGGGTCAGGAGTGGAGCAGTGAGAGGTCGGGAGTGGAGCAGTGAGGGGTCAGGAGTGGAGCAGTGAGGGGTCGGATAGGAGCAGTGAGGGGTCGGAGGGGAGCAGTGAGGGGTCGGGAGAGGAGCAGAGAGGGGTCGGGAGTGGAGCAGTGAGGGGTCAGGAGTGGAGCAGCAAGGGGTCAGGAGTGGAGCAGTGAGAGGTCGGGAGTGGAGCAGTGAGGGGTCAGGAGTGGAGCAGTGAGGGGTCGGAGGGGAGCAGTGAGGGGTCGGAGGGGAGCAGTGAGGGGTCGGGAGAGGAGCAGACAGGGGTCGAGAGTGGAGCAGTGAGGGGTCAGGAGTGGAGCAGTGAGGGGTCGGAGGGCAGCAGTGAGGGGTCGGAGGGGAGCAGTGAGGGGTCGGGAGTGGAGCAGTGAGGGGTCTGGAGTGGAGCAGTGAGGGGTCGGGAGAGGAGCAGAGAGGGGTCCGGAGTGGAGCAGTGAGTGGTCAGGAGTGGAGCAGTAAGGGGTCCGGAGTGGCGCAGTGAGAGGTCGGGAGTGGAGCAGTGAGGGGTCAGGAGTGGAGCAGTGAGGGGTCGGAGGGGAGCAGTGAGGGGTCGGAGGGGATCAGTGAGGAGTCGGGAGTGGAGCAGTGAGGGGTCGGGAGTAGAGCAGTGAGGGGACGGGAGAGGAGCAGTGAGGGGTCGGGAGTGGAGTAGTGATGGGTCGGAGGGGAGCAGTGGCGGGTCGGGAGTGGAGCAGTGAGGGGTCGGAAGGGAGCAGTGAGGGGTCAGGAGTGGAGCAGTGACGGGTCGGGAGTGGAGCAGTGAGGGGTCGGGATGTGAGCAGTGAGGGGTCGGGAGGGGAGAAGTGAGGGGTCGGAAGTGAAGCAGTGATGGGTCGTGAGTAGAGCAGCGAGGTGTCGGGAGTGGAGAAGTGAGGGGTCGTGGAGGGAGCTGTGAGGGGTCGGGAGTGGAGCAGGAGGGGTCGGGTGGAGCAGTGAGGAGTCGGGAAGGGAGCAGTGAGGGGTCGGGAGTGGAGCAGTGAGGGATCGGGAGTGGAGCAGTGAGGGGCGTGAGGGGAACAGTGAGGGGTCGTGAGTGGAGCAGTGAGGGGTCGGGAGGGGGGCAGTGAGGGATCGGGAGTGGAGCAGTGAGGGGTCAGGAGTGGAGCAGTGAGGGGTCGGGAGGGGAGCAGTGAGGGGTCAGGAGTGGATCAGTGAGGGGTCAGTAGTGGAGCAGTGAGGGGTCGGGAGTGGAGCAGTGAGGGGTCAGGAGTGGAGCAGTGAGGGGTCTGGAGTGGAGCAGTGAGGGGTCAGGAGTGGAGCAGTGAGGGGTCAGGAGTGGAGCAGTGAGGGCCGGGAGGGGAGCAGTGAGGGGTCAGGAGTGGAGCAGTGAGGGGTCGGGAGGGAGCAGTGAGGGGTCAGGAGTGGAACAGTGAGGGTTCGGGAGTGGAGCAGTGAGGGGTCGGAGTTGAGCAGTGAGGGGTCGGGTGGAGCAGTGAGAGGTCGGGTCGAGTAGTGAGGGGTCGGGAGTGGAGCAGTGAGGGGTTGGGAGGGGAGCAGTGAGGGGTCGGGAGTGGAGCAGTGAGAGGTCGGGAGTGGAGCAGTGAGGGGTCCGGAGTGGAGCAGTGAGAGGTCGAGTGGAGTAGTGAGGGGTCGGGAGTGGATCAGTGAGGGGTCGGGGTGGAGCAGTAGGGGATCGGATGTGGAGCAGTGAGGGGTCGGGAGTGGAGAAGTGAGGGGACGGTGTGGAGCAGAGAGGGGTCGGGAGTGGAGCAGTGAGGGGCCGGGAGTGGAGCAGTGAGGGGTCGGGAGTGGAGCAGTGAGGGGTCAGGAGTGGAGCAGTGAGTGGTCGGGAGTGGAGCAATGAGGGGTCGGGAGAGGAGCAGAGAGGGGTCGGCAATGGAGCAGTGAGGGGTCAGGAGTGGAGCAGTGAGGGGTTTGGAGGGGAGCAGTGAGGAATCGGGGGGGAGCAGTGAGGCGTCGGGAGAGGAGCAGAGAGGGGTCGGGAGTGGAGCAGTGAGGGCCAGGAGTGGAGCAGTGAGGGGTCGGAGGGGAGCAGTGAGGGGTCGGGAGTGGAGCAGTGAGGGGTCGGGAGTGGAGCAGTGAGGGGTCGGGAGAGGAGCAGAGAGGGGTCGGGAGTGGAGCAGTGAAGGGTCAGGAGTGGAGCAGTAAGGGGTCAGGAGTGGAGCAGTGAGAGGTCGGGAGTGGAGCAGTGAGGGGTCAGGAGTGGAGCAGTGAGGGGTCGGATAGGAGCAGTGAGGGGTCGGAGGGGAGCAGTGAGGGGTCGGGAGAGGAGCAGAGAGGGGTCGGGAGTGGAGCAGTGAGGGGTCAGGAGTGGAGCAGTGAGGCGTCGGAGGGCAGCAGTGAGGGATCGGAGGGGAACAGTGAGGGGTCGGGAGTGTAGAAGTGAGGGGTCGGGAGTGGAGCAGTGAGGGATCGGGAGAGGAGCAGAGAGGGGTCCGGAGTGGAGCAGTGAAGGGTCAGGAGTGGAGCAGTAAGGGGTCAGGAGTGGCGCTGTGAGAGGTCGGGAGTGGAGCAGTGAGGGGTCAGGAGTGGAGCAGTGAGGGGTCGGAGGGGAGCAGTGACGGGTCGGAGGGGATCAGTGAGGGGTCGGGAGTGGAACAGTGAGGGGTCGGGAGTGGAGCAGTGAGGGGTCGGAGTTGAGCAGTGAGGGGTCGGGTGGAGCAGTGAGAGGTCGGGTGGAGTAGTGAGGGGTCGGGAGTGGAGCAGTGAGGGGTCGGGAGGGGAGCAGTGAGGGGTCGGGAGTGGAGCAGTGAGAGGTCGGGAGTGGAGCAGTGAGGGGTCAGGAGTGGAGCAGTGAGAGTTCGGGTGGAGTAGTGAGGGGTCGGGAGTGGAGCAGTGAGGGGTCGGGGCGGAGCAGTGAGGGATCGGGAGTGGAGCAGTCAGGGGTCGGGAGTGGACCAGTGAGTGGTCGGGAGTGGAGCAGTTAGGGGTCCGGAGTGGAGCTGTGAGAGTTCGGGTGGAGTAGTGAGGGGTCAGGAGTGGAGCAGTGAGAGGTCGGGAGTGGAGCAGTGAGGGGTCCGGAGTGGAGCAGTGAGAGGTCGAATGGAGTAGTGAGGGGTCGGGAGTGGAGCAGTGAGGGGTCGGGGTGGAGCAGTGAGGGATCGGATGTGGAGCAGTGAGGGGTCGGGAGTGGAGCAGTGAGGGGTCGGTGTGGAGCAGAGAGGGGTCGGGAGTGGAGCAGTGAGGGGTCGGGAGTGGAGCAGTGAGGGGTCGGGAGTGGAGCAGTGAGGGGTCAGGAGTGGAGCAGTGAGTGGTCGGGAGTGGAGCAGCGAGGGGTCGGGAGAGGAGCAAAGAGGGGTCCGGAGTGGAGCAGTGAAGGGTCAGGAGTGGAGCAGTAAGGGGTCAGGAGTGGCGCTGTGAGAGGTCGGGAGTGGAGCAGTGAGGGGTCAGGAGTGGAGCAGTGAGGGGTCGGAGGGGAGCAGTGACGGGTCGGAGGGGATCAGTGAGGGGTCGGGAGTGGAACAGTGAGGGGTCGGGAGTGGAGCAGTGAGGGGTCGGAGTTGAGCAGTGAGGGGTCGGGTGGAGCAGTGAGAGGTCGGGTGGAGTAGTGAGGGGTCGGGAGTGGAGCAGTGAGGGGTCGGGAGGGGAGCAGTGAGGGGTCGGGAGTGGAGCAGTGAGAGGTCGGGAGTGGAGCAGTGAGGGGTCAGGAGTGGAGCAGTGAGAGTTCGGGTGGAGTAGTGAGGGGTCGGGAGTGGGGCAGTGAGGGGTCGGGGCGGAGCAGTGAGGGATCGGGAATGGAGCAGTGAGGGGTCGGGAGTGGACCAGTGAGTGGTCGGGAGTGGAGCAGTTAGGGGTCCGGAGTGGAGCTGTGAGAGTTCGGGTGGAGTAGTGAGGGGTCAGGAGTGGAGCAGTGAGAGGTCGGGAGTGGAGCAGTGAGGGATCCGGAGTGGAGCAGTGAGAGGTCGAATGGAGTAGTGAGGGGTTGGGAGTGGAGCAGTGAGGGGTCGGGGTGGAGCAGTGAGGGATCGGATGTGGAGCAGTGAGGGGTCGGGAGTGGAGCAGTGAGGGGTCGGTGTGGAGCAGAGAGGGGTCGGGAGTGGAGCAGTGAGGGGTCGGGAGTGGACCAGTGAGGGGTCGGGAGTGGAGCAGTGAGGGGTCAGGAGTGGAGCAGTGAGTGGTCGGGAGTGGAGCAGTGAGGGGTCGGGAGAGGAGCAAAGAGGGGTCGGGAGTGGAGCAGTGAGAGGTCGGGAGTGGAGCAGTGAGGGGTCAGGAGTGGAGCAGTGAGGGATCGGAGGGGAGCAGTGAGGGGTCGCGGGGGAGCAGTGAGGCCTCGGGAGAGGAGCAGAGAGGGGTCGGGAGTGGAGCAGTGAGGGTCAGGAGTGGAGCAGTGAGGGGTCGGAGGGGAGCAGTGAGGGGTCGGGAGTGGAGCAGTGAGGGGTCGGGAGTGGAGCAGTGAGGGGTCGGGAGAGGAGCAGAGAGGGGTCGGGAGTGGAGCAGCGAAGGGTCAGGTGTGGAGCAGTAAGGGGTCAGGAGTGGAGCAGTGAGAGGTCGGGAGTGGAGCAGTGAGGGGTCAGGAGTGGAGCAGTGAGGGGTCGGAGGGGAGCAGTGAGGGGTCGAAGGGGAGCAGTGAGGGGTCGGGAGAGGAGCAGAGAGGGGTCGGGAGTGGAGCAGTGAGAGGTCAGGAGTGGAGCAGTGAGGGGTCGGAGGGCAGCAGTGAGGGGTCGGAGGGGAGCTGTGAGGAGTCGGGAGTGGAGAAGTGAGGGGTCGGGAGTGGAGCAGTGATGGGTCGGGGGAGGAGCAGAGAAGGGTCCGGAGTGGAGCAGTGAAGGGTCAGGAGTGGAGCAGTAAGGGGTCAGGAGTGGCGCTGTGAGAGGTCGGGACTGGAGCTGTGAGGGGTCAGGAGTGGAGAAGTGAGGGGTCGGAGGGGAGCAGTGACGGGTCGGAGGGGATCAGTGAGGGGTCGGGAGTGGAACAGTGAGGGGTCGGGAGTGGAGCAGTGAGGGGTCGGAGTTGAGCAGTGAGGGGTCGGGTGGAGCAGTGAGAGGTCGGGTGGAGTAGTGAGGGGTCGGGTGTGGAGCAGGGAGGGGTCGGGAGGGGAGCAGTGAGGGGTCGGGAGTGGAGCAGTGAGAGGTCGGGAGTGGAGCAGTGAGGGGTCGGGAGTGGAGCAGTGAGGGGACGGGAGAGGAGCAGAGAGGGGTCGGGAGTGGAGTAGTGATGGATTGGAGGGGAGCAGTGACGGGTCGGGAGTGGAGCAGTGAGGGGTCGTAAGGGAACAGTGAGGGGTCGGGTGGAGCATTGAAGGGTCGGGAGTGGAGCAGTGAGGGGTCGGGAGGAGAGAAGTGAGTGGTCGGAAGTGAAGCAGTGAGGGGTCAGGAGTGGAGCAGCGAGGTGTCGGGAGTGGAGAAGTGAGGGGTCGAGAGTGGAGCAGTGAGGGGTCGGGAGTGGAGCAGTGAGGGGTCGGTGAGTGGAGCAGTGAGGGGTCGGGAGGGGCGCAGTGAGGTGTCGGGATGGAGCAGTGAGGGGTCGGAGGGGAGCAGTGAAGTGTCGGGATGGAGCAGTGAGCCCTCGTGGAGGGAGCTGTGAGGGGTCGGGAGTGGAGCACGAGGGGTCGGGTGGAGCAGTGAGGGGTCGGGAAGGGAGCAGTGAGGGGTCGGGATGTGAGCAGTGAGGGGTCGGGAGGGGAGAAGTGACGGGTCGGGAGTGGAGCAATGAGGGGTCGTGAGGGGAACAGTGAGGGGTCGTGAGTGGAGCAGTGAGGGGCTAGGAGTGGAGCAGTGAGGGGTCGGGAGGGGAGCAGTGAGGGGTCAGGATTGGATCAGTGAGGGGTCAGTAGTGGAGCAGTGAGGGGTCGGGAGTGGAGCAGTGAGGGGTCAGGAGTGGAGCAGTGAGGGGTCAGGAGTGGAGCAGTGAGGGGTCAGGAGTGGAGCAGTGAGGGGTCGGGAGGGGAGCAGCGAGGGGTCAGGAGTGGAGCAGTGAGGGGTCGGGAGGGAGCAGTGAGGGGTCAGGAGTGGAACAGTGAGGGGTCGGGAGTGGAGCAGTGAGGGGTCGGAGTTGAGCAGTGAGGGGTCGGGTGGAGCAGTGAGAGGTCGGGTGGAGTAGTGAGGGGTCGGGAGTGGAGCAGTGTGGGGTCGGGAGGGGAACAGTGAGGGGTCGGGAGTGGAACAGTGAGAGGTCGGGAGTGGAGCAGTGAGGGGTCAGGAGTGGAGCAGTGAGAGGTCGGGTGGAGTAGTGAGGGGTCGGGAGTGGAGCAGTGAGGGGTCGGGGTGGAGCAGTGAGGGATCGGGAGTGGAGCAGTGAGAGGTCGGGAGTGGAGCAGTGAGGGGTCGGTGTGGAGCAGTGAGGGGTCGGGAGTGGAGCAGTGAGGGGTCGGGAGTGGAGCAGTGAGGGGTCGGGAGAGGAGCAGAGAGGTGTCGGGAGTGGAGCAGTGAGAGGTCGGGAGTGGAGCAGTGAGGGGTCAGGAGTGGAGCAGTGAGGGGTCGGGGGGGTGCAGTGAGGGGTCAGGAGTGGAGCAGTGATGGTCAGGAGTGGAGCAGTGAGGGGTCGGAGGGGAGCAGTGAGGGATCGGCAGTGGAGCAGTGAGGGGTCGGGAGTGGAGCAGTGAGGGGTCGGGTGAGGAGCAGAGAGGGGTCGGGAGTGGAGCAGTGAAGGGTCTGGAGTGGAGCAGCAAGGGGTCAGGAGTGGAGCAGTGAGAGGTCGGGAGTGGAGCAGTGAGGGGTCAGGAGTGGAGCAGTGAGGGGTCGGAGGGGAGCAGTGAGTGGTCGGAGGGGAGCAGTGAGGGGTCGGGAGAGGAGCAGACAGGGGTCGAGAGTGGAGCAGTGAGGGGTCAGGAGTGGAGCAGTGAGGGGTCGGAGGGCAGCAGTGAGCGGTCGGAGGGGAGCAGTGAGGGGTCGGGAGTGGAGCAGTGAGGGGTCTGGAGTGGAGCAGTGAGGGGTCGGGAGAGGAGCAGAGAGGGGTCCGGAGTGGAGCACTGAGTGGTCAGGAGTGGAGCAGTAAGGGGTCAGGAGTGGCGCAGTGAGAGGTCGGGAGTGGAGCAGTGAGGGGTCAGGAGTGGAGCAGTGAGGGGTCGGAGGGGAGCAGTGAGGGGTCGGAGGGGATCAGTGAGGAGTCGGGAGTGGAGCAGTGAGGGGTCGGGAGTAGAGCAGTGAGGGGACGGGAGAGGAGCAGTGAGGGGTCGGGAGTGGAGTAGTGATGTGTCGGAGGGGAGCAGTGGCGGGTCGGGAGTGGAGCAGTGAGGGGTCGGAAGGGAGCAGTGAGGGGTCAGGAGTGGAGCAGTGAGTGGTCGGAGGGGAGCAGTGAGGGGTCGGAGGGGATCAGTGAGGAGTCGGGAGTGGAGCAGTGAGGGGTCTGGAGTGGAGCATTGAGGGGACGGGAGTGGAGCAGAGGGGGGTCGGGAGTGGAGTAGCGATGGGTCGGAAGGGAGCAGTGAGGGGTCGGGTGGAGCAGTGAGCGGTCGGGAGTGGAGCAGTGAGGTGTCGGGATGTGAGCAGTGAGGGGTCGGGAGGGGAGAAGTGAGGGGTTAGAAGTGAAGCAGTGAGGGGTCGGGAGTGGAGCAGCGAGGTGTCGGGAGTGGAGAAGTGAGGGGTCGGGAGTGGAGCAGTGAGGGGTCGGGAGTGGAGCAGTGAGGGGTCGGTGAGTGGAGCAGTGAGGGGTCGGGAGTGGAGCAGTGAGGGGCCGGGAAAGGAGCAGTGAGGGGTCAGGAGTGGAGCAGTGAGGGGTCGGGATGGGAGCAGTGAGGTGTCTGGAGTGGAGCAGTGAGGTGTCAGGAGGGGAGCAGTGAGGGGTCAGGAGTGGTGCAGTGAGGGGTCAGTAGTGGAGCAGTGAGGGTTCGGGAGTGGAGCAGTGAGGGGTCGGGAGGGTAGCAGCGAGGTGTCAGGAGTGGAGCAGTGAGGGGTCGTGAGTGGAGCAGTGAGGGGTCGGGTTGAGCAGTGAGGGGTCGGAAGGGGAGCAGTGAGGGGTCGGGAGTGGAGCAGAGAGAGGTCGGGTGGAGCAGTGAGGGGTCGGGAATGGAGCTGTGAGGGGTCGGGTGCGGACCAGTGAGGGGTCGGGAGTGGAGCAGTGAGGGGTCGGGAGCGGAGCAGTGAGGGGTCGGGAGGGGAGCAGTGAGGGGTTGGGAGGGGAGCAGTGAGGATTTGGGAGTGGAGCAGTGAGGAGTCGGGAGTGGAGCAGTGAGGGGTCGTTGAGGGGAGCAGTGAGGGGTTTGGAGGGGAGCAGTGAGGGGTCGGGGTGGAGCAGTGAGGGGTTGGGAGGGGAGCAGTGAGGGGTCGGCAGTGGAGCAGTGTGGGGTCGGGAGTAGAGCCGTGAGGGGTCGGGATGCTGGCCGCGAGGTTTGCTAGTGTCACACGGGAGGGTTTAAACTAGTATGGCAGGGGGGTGGGCACGGGAGCAATAGGTCAGAAGGTGAGAGCATTGAGGGAGAACTAGGGAATAGGGACAGTGTGGCTCTGAGGCAGAGCAGACGGGGAGAAGTTGCTGAACACAGCGGGTCTGGTGGCCTGAAGTGCATATGTTTTAATGCAAGGAGCATTACGGGTAAGGCAGATGAACTTAGAGCTTGGATTACTACTTGGAACTATGATGTTGTTGCCATTACAGAGACCTGGTTGAGGGAAGGGCAGGATTGGCAGCTAAACGTTCCAGGATTTAGATGTTTCAGGCGGGATAGAGGGGCATGTAAAAGGGGAGGCGGAGTTGCGCTACTTGTTCGGGAGAATATCACAGCTATACTGCGAGAGGACACCTCAGAGGGCAGTGAGGCTCTATGGGTAGAGATCAGGAATAAGAAGGGTGCAGTCACAATGTTGGGGGTATACTACAGGCCTCCCAACAGCCAGCGGGAGATAGAGGAGCAGATAGGTAGACAGATTTTGGAAAAGAGTAAAAACAACAGGGTTGTGGTGATGGGAGACTTCAACTTCCCCAATATTGACTGGGACTCACTTAGTGCCAGGGGCTTAGACGGGGCGGAGTTTGTAAGGAGCATCCAGGAGGGCTTCTTAAAACAATATGTAAACAGTCCAACTAGGGAAGGGGCGGTACTGGACCTGGTATTGGGGAATGAGCCCGGCCAGGTGGTAGATGTTTCAGTAGGGGAGCATTTCGGTAACAGTGACCACAATTCAGTAAGTTTTAAAGTACTGGTGGACAAGGATAAGAGTGGTCCGAGGATGAATGTGCTAAATTGGGGGAAGGCTAATTATAACAATATTAGGCGGGAACTGAAGAACATAGATTGGGGGCGGATGTTTGAGGGCAAATCAACATCTGACATGTGGGAGGCTTTCAAGTGTCAATTGAAAGGAATACAGGACAGGCATGTTCCTGTGAGGAAGAAAGATAAATACGGCAATTTTCGGGAACCTTGGATGACGAGTGATATTGTAGGCCTCGTCAAAAAGAAAAAGGAGGCATTTGTCAGGGCTAAAAGGCTGGGAACAGACGAAGCCTGTGTGGCATATAAGGAAAGTAGGAAGGAACTTAAGCAAGGAGTCAGGAGGGCTAGAAGGGGTCATGAAAAGTCATTGGCAAATAGGGTTAAGGAAAATCCCAAGGCTTTTTACACGTACATAAAAAGCAAGAGGGTAGCCAGGGAAAGGGTTGGCCCACTGAAGGATAGGCAAGGGAATCTATGTGTAGAGCCAGAGGAAATGGGCGAGGTACTAAATGAATACTTTGCATCAGTATTCACCAAAGAGAAGGAATTGGTAGATGTTGAGTCTGGAGAAGGGGGTGTAGATAGCCTGGGTCACATTGTGATCCAAAAAGACGAGGTGTTGGGTGTCTTAAAAAATATTAAGGTAGATAAGTCCCCAGGGCCTGATGGGATCTACCCCAGAATACTGAAGGAGGCTGGAGAGGAAATTGCTGAGGCCTTGACAGAAATCTTTGGATCCTCGCTGTCTTCAGGGGATGTCCCGGAGGACTGGAGAATAGCCAATGTTGTTCCTCTGTTTAAGAAGGGTAGCAAGGATAATCCCGGGAACTACAGGCCGGTGAGCCTTACTTCAGTGGTAGGGAAATTACTGGAGAGAATTCTTCGAGACAGGATCTACTCCCATTTGGAAGCAAATGGACGTATTAGTGAGAGGCAGCACGGTTTTGTGAAGGGGAGGTCGTGTCTCACTAACTTGATAGAGTTTTTCGAGGAGGTCACTAAGATGATTGATGCAGGTAGGGCAGTAGATGTTGTCTATATGGACTTCAGTAAGGCCTTTGACAAGGTCCCTCATGGTAGACTAGTACAAAAGGTGAAGTCACACGGGATCAGGGGTGAACTGGCAAGGTGGATACAGAACTGGCTAGGCCATAGAAGGCAGAGGGTAGCAATGGAGAGATGCTTTTCTAATTGGAGGGCTGTGACCAGTGGTGTTCCACAGGGATCAGTGCTGGGACCTTTGCTGTTTGTAGTATATATAAATGATTTGGAGGAAAATGTAACTGGTCTGATTAGTAAGTTTGCAGACGACACAAAGGTTGGTGGAATTGCGGATAGCGATGAGGACTGTCTGAGGATACAGCAGGATTTAGATTGTCTGGAGGCTTGGGCGGAGAGATGGCAGATGGAGTTTAATCCGGACAAATGTGAGGTAATGCATTTTGGAAGGTCTAATGCAGGTAGGGAATATACAGTGAATGGTAGAACCCTCAAGAGTATTGAAAGTCAAAGAGATCTAGGAGTACAGGTCCACAGGTCATTGAAAGGGGCAACACAGGTGGAGAAGGTAGTCAAGAAGGCATACGGCATGCTTGCCTTCATTGGCCGGGGCATTGAGTATAAGAATTGGCAAGTCATGTTGCAGCTGTATAGAACCTTAGTTAGGCCACACTTGGAGTATAGTGTTCAATTCTGGTCGCCACACTACCAGAAGGATGTGGAGGCTTTAGAGAGGGTGCAGAAAAGATTTACCAGAATGTTGCCTGGTATGGAGGGCATAAGCTATGAGGAGCGATTGAATAAACTCGGTTTGTTCTCACTGGAACGAAGGAGGTTGAGGGGCGACCTGATAGAGGTATACAAAATTATGAGGGGCATAGTCAGAGGCTTTTCCCCAGGGTAGAGGGGTCAATTACTAGGGGGCATAGGTTTAAGGTGAGAGGGGCAAGGTATAGAGTAGATGTACGAGGCAAGTTTTTTACGCAGAGGGTAGTGGGTGCCTGGAACTCACTACCGGAGGAGGTAGTGGAAGCAGGGACGATAGGGACATTTAAGGGGCATCTTGACAAATATATGAATAGGATGGGAATAGAAGGATACGGACCCAGGAAGTTTAGAAGATTGTAGTTTGGTCGGGCAGTTTGGTCGGCACGGGCTTGGAGGGCCGAAGGGCCTGTTCCTGTGCTGTACATTTCTTTGTTCTTTGTTCTTTGTTCTTTGATGGAGCAGTAAGGGGTCGGGGGTGGAATAGTCATGGGGCGGAGTTGGAGGAATCAGGGGTCGGGAGTGCAGCAGTGAAGGGTCGGGAATGGAGCTGTGAGGGGTCGGGGTGGTGCAATCAGGGGGAGGGGGTGTCGAAGTCATGGGTCGGGAGTGGCGTCCACTCCTGCACCCTACTGCACGCCACAGCGCGCCCCCCCTCCCTCAAACACCCCACCCATCCTGCTGCTATCCACCGGGGTGCCACCCAGGGCCACACCCAAGGCAACCCATAGTGTGGGTAGTGCTAGCCAATGATAGCAGGGACAGGCACCAGGATCGATTGCACCGGTTGTGCCGGATACCGACGGGGCAGAGGTGCAGGGGTGGGGGTGGGACATGTCTGGGCGGAGCCCGCAGTGCCAACCGGTGCTACTGTGTAGACCAAGCATCCAGCAGAAGGCAGTAGAGCGGACCTGCTGGTTGGCTGTTGCGGTGGAAATTTGCATACGTCCCGTGTGCTCATCCTAACTGGAAGATGTACCTGAGCAAGAGACCCTAGCTGTTCAAGTGAAGACAAGCATGCAGCAGAGGGCAGTAGAGTGTAGCTGCTGATTGGCTGTTGCGGGGGAAATTTGCATACGTCCCGTGTGCTCACTCTAACTTGAAGGTGTACCTGAGCAAGAGACCCTAGCTGTTCAAGTGAAGACAAGCATCCAGCAGAGTGCAGTAGGGCAGAGCTGCTGATTGGCTTTTGCGGGGGAAATTTGCATACGTCCGTGTGCTCACCCTAACTTGAAGGTGGTTTGTGGAGGAGCTGTTGTCAAGTGACACTTAAACCTAAAAAACTTCTTCAGAGTTTCCCTCCCTACCCCCTCCTCTAACCCAAAATAAAACATCTGCTGTAAAGGTCAAGAGGAAGGCTCGAGGGCAGGTAGAAGTAAAAGGAAGTTGAACCATGACGTCACAGCCTGCAGGTAAAGGATTAGCTGGTGACTGGTAAGTAGTTTTTCTTTTATTTTCCCTCAGGTGTTATCGTGCGGGGCGCAGAGGCTGCTGAGTGAGTGCTTGCTGAGAAGCGGAGTGAATAATAGGTAAGCTCTTTCCTTCTTTTTCTTTTTTTTAATCTAGAGGGGATGGCAGGGACAGTAGTGCAATGTTCCTTCTGCAGAATGTTTGAGGTGAGGGACGCCATCAGTGTCCCTGTTGATTTCATTTGTGGGAAGTGCACCCATCTCCAGCTCCTCAGAAACCGCGATAGGGAACTGAAGCTGGATGAACTTCGGATCATTCGGGAGGCAGAGGTGGTCATAGATAGAAGCTTCAGGGATGTAGTTACTCAGAAGAATAAATATAGATGGATGACGGTGCGGGGGGCTGGGAGGAAGCAGTCAGTACAGGGATCACCTGTGGTCGTTCCCCTTAGTAACAAGTATACCGCTTTGGATACTGTTGGGGGGGACGACTTACCAGGGGTAAGCCATGGGGTACAGGTCTCTGGCACAGAGTCTGTCCCTGTTGCTCAGAAGGGAAGGGGGGAGAGGAGTAGAGCATTAGTCATTGGGGACTCCATAGTTAGGGGGATAGATAGGAGATTCTGTGGGAACGAGAGAGACTCGTGGTTGGTGTGTTGCCTCCCAGGTACCAGGGTGGGTGATGTCTTGGATCGTGTTTTCGGGATCCTTAAGGGGGATGGGGAGCAGCCCCAAGTCGTGGTCCACATAGGTACCAACGACATAGGTAGGAAAAGGGATAGGGATGTCAGGCAGGAATTCAGGGAGCTAGGGTGGAAACTTAGATCTCGGACAAACAGAGTTATTGGGTTGGATGAGAATTTAGGAGGCATGGTTAGTAAGTTGCAGATGACACCAAGATTGGTGGCACAGTGGATAGTGAAGAAGGTTATCTAGGATTGCAACGGGATCTTGATCAATTAGGCCAGTGGGCCGACGAATGACAGATGGAGTTTCATAGAATTTACAGAGCAGAAGGAGGCCATTCAGCCCATCGAGTCTGCACCGGCTCTTGGAAAGAGCACCCTACCCAAGGTCAACACCGCCACCCTATCCCCATAACCCAGTAACCCCACCCAACACTAAGGGCAATTTTGGACACTAAGGGCAATTTATCATGGCCAATCCACCTAACCCGCACATCTTTGGACTGTGGGAGGAAACCGGAGCACCCGGAGGAAACCCACGCACACACGGGGAGAATGTGCAGACTCCGCACAGACAGTGACCCAAGCCAGAATCGAACCTGGGACCCTGGAGCTGTGAAGCAATTGTGCTATCCACAAGGCTACCGTGCTGCCCTCTTTAGATTAGTTTAATTTTTAGTTTAATTTAGATAAATGTGAGGTGATGCATTTTGGCAGATCGAATCAGGCCAGGACCTACTCAGTTAATGGTATGGCGTTGGGGAGAGTTATAGAACAAAGAGATCTAGGAGTACAGGTTCATAGCTCCTTGAAGGTGGAGTCGCAGGTGGACAGGGTGGTGAAGAAGGCATTCGGCATGCTTGGTTTCATTGGTCAGAACATTGAATACAGGAGTTGGGACATCTTGTTGAAGTTGTACAAGACATTGATACGGCCACACGTGGAATACTGTGTGCAGTTCTGGTCACCCTATTATAGAAAGAGTGCAGAAAAGATTTACTAGGATGTTACCGGGACTTGATGGTTCGAGTTATAAGGAGAGGCTTGATAGACTGGGACTTTTTTCCCTGGAGCGTAGGAGGCTTAGGGGTGATCTTATAGAGGTCTATAAAATAATGAGGGGCATAGATAAGGTAGATCGTCAACATCTTTTCCCAAAGGTAGGGGAGTCTAAAACTAGAGGGCATAGGTTTAAGGTGAGAGGGGAGAGATTCAGAAGGGCCCAGAGGGGCAATTTCTTCACTCAGAGGGTAGTGATTGTCTGGAATGTGCTGCCAGAGGTAGTAGTAGAGGCAGGTACAATTGTGTCTTTTAAAAAGCATTTAGATAGTTACATGGGTAAGATGGGTATAGAGGGTTATGGGCCAAGTGCGGGCAACTGGGACTAGCTTAATGGTAAAAACTGGGCGGCATGGACTGGTTGGGCCGAAGGGCCTGTTTCCATGCTGTAAACTTCTATGATTCTATGATTCTATTCTATAGCGAGAAGAGGAATAGGGAGAGAGAGGAGTTGAACACGTGGCTACAGGGATGGTGCAGGAGGGAGGGTTTCAGATTTTTGGATAATTGGGGCTCATTCTGGGGTTGGTGGGACCTCTACAAACGGGATGGTCTACACCTGGACCAGAGAGGTACCAATATCCTGGGGGGGAAATTTGCTAATGCTCTTCAGGAAGGTTTAAACTAGTTCAGCAGGGGCTTGGGAACCTGAATTGTAGCTCCAGTATACAGGAGGTTGAGAGTAGTGAGGTCATGAGTAAGGTTTCAAAGTTGCAGGAGTGTACCGGCAGGCAGGAAGGTGGTTTAATGTGTGTCTTCTTCAATGCCAGGAGCATCCGGAATAAGGTGGGTGAACTTGCGGCATGGGTTGGTACCTGGGACTTGTGGCCATTTCGGAGACATGGATAGGGCAGGGACAGGAATGGTTGTTGCAGGTGCCGGGGTTTAGATATTTCAGTAAGGTTAGGGAAGGTGGTAAAAGAGGGTGGTAAAATGTTAGTCAAGGACAGTATTACGGTGGCAGAAAGGACGTTTGATGAGGACTCGTCTACTGAGGTAGTATGGGCTGAGGTTAGAAGCAGGAAAGGAGAGGTCACCCTGTTAGGGGTTTTCTATAGGCCTCCGAAAAGTTGCAGAGATGTAGAGGAAAGGATTGCAAAGATGATTCTGGATAGGAGCGAAAGCAACAGGGTAGTTATTATGGGGGCTTTAACTTCCCAAATATTGACTGGAAACGCTATAGTTCGAGTACTTTAGATGGGTCCATTTTTGTACAATGTGTGCAGGAGGGTTTCCTGACACAGTCTGTAGATAGGCCAATGAGAGACGAGGCCATATTGGATTTGGTACTAGGTAATGAACCAGGACAGGTGTTAGATTTGGAGGTAGGTGAGCACTTTGGTGATAGTGACCACAATTCAATTACGTTTACTTTAGTGATGGAAAGGGATAGGTATACACCGCAGGGTAAGAGTTATATCTGGGGGAAAGGCAATAAAGATGCGATGAGGCAAGACTTAGAATGCATTGGATGGAGAGGAAAACTGCAGGGGATGGGCACAATGGAAATGTGGAGCTTGTTCAAGGAACAGCTACTGCGTGTTCTTGATAAGTATGTCCCTGACAGACAGGGAGGAAGTGGTCGAGCAAGGGAACCGTGGTTTACTAAAGCAGTCAAAACACTTGTCAAGAGGAAGAAGGAGGCTTATGTAAAGATGAGACATGAAGGTTCAGTTAGGGCGCTCGAGAGTTACAAGTTAGCTAGGAAGTGTGTTGTTGGGTGCTCTGATGCACAGATGAACCAACACAGTTGTATTTGGTACAACTCTATTTTATTTCAACTTCTATATACAATTCGGTCTGGATACTCTGCACGTGGTGTCTCCCTGAGTGTGTAGTGTAACAGGTCTGTCCTTGTCCTGGTCTCCAGCTAATACTGGCCACCAGGTGTCGTGTTTGTCCTTTTATACTGTCCCTGTCCTTGTCTATGATTGGTTGTGGTGTTGTGTGTTCTGATTTGTCTGTTGGTGTGTCTATCATGATGTGTGTGTTTGAATATCAAGACAGGAAGGACCTAAAGAGAGAGCTAAGAAGAGCCAGGAGGGGACATGAGAAGTCTTTGGCAGGTAGGATCAAGGATAACCCTAAAGCTTTCTATAGATATGTCAGGAATAAACAAATGACTAGGGTAAGTCAAGGACAGTAGTGGGAAGTTGTGCTTGGAGTCCGAGGAGATAGGAGAGGTGTTAAATGAATATTTTTCGTCAGTATTCACACAGGAAAAAGACAATGTTGTCGAGGAGAATACTGAGATTCAGGCTACTAGACTAGAAGGGCTTGAGGTTCATAAGGAGGAGGTGTTAGCAATTCTGGAAAGCGTGAAAATAGATAAGTCCCCAGGGCCAGATGGAATTTATCCTAGGATTCTGTGGGAAGCTAGGGAGGAGATTGCTGAGCCTTTGGCTGTGATCTTTAAGTCATCTTTGTCTACAGGAATAGTGCCAGAAGACTGGAGCATAGCAAATGTTGTCCCCTTGTTCAAGAAGGGGAGTAGAGACAACCCTGGCAACTATAGACCAGTGGGCCTTATTTCTGTTGTGGGCAAAATCTTGGCAAGGTTTATAAGAGATAGGATGTATAATCATCTGGAGAGGAATAATTTGATTAGAGATAGTCAACATGGTTTTGTGAAGGGTAGGTCGTGCCTCACAAACCTTATTGAGTTCTTTGAGAAGGTGACCAAACAGGTGGATGAGGGTAAAGCATTTGATGTGGTGTATATGGATTTCAGTAAAGCGTTTGATAAGGTTCACCACGGTAGGCTACTGCAGAAAATACGGAGGCATGGGATTCAGGGTGATTTAGCAGTTTGGATCAGACATTGGCTAGCTGGAAGAAAACAAAGGGTGGTGGTTGATGGGAAATGTTCAGACTGGAGTCCAGTTACTAGTGGTGTACCACAAGGATCTGTTTTGGGGCCACTGCTGTTTGTCATTTTTATAAATGATCTGGAGGAGGGCGTAGAAGGATGGGTGAGTAAATTTGCAGATGACACTAAAGTGGGTGGAGTTGTGGACAGTGCAGAAGGATGTTACAAGTTACAGAGGGACATAGATAAGCTGCAGCCTGGGCTGAGAGGTGGCAAATGGAGTTTAATGCAGAAAAGTGTGAGGTGATTCATTTTGGAAGGAATAACAGGAAGACAGAGTCCTGGGCTAATGGTAAGATTTTTGACAGTGTGGATGAGCAGAGAGATCTCGGTGTCCATGTACATAGATCCCTGAAAGTTGCCACCCAGGTTGAGAGGGTTGTTAACAAGGCGTACGGTGTGTTAGCTTTTATTGGTAGAGGGATTGAGTTTCGGAGCCATGAGGTCATGTTGCAGCTGTACAAAACTCTGGTGCGGCCGCATTTGGAGTATTATGTGCAATTCTGGTCGCCGCATTATAGGAAGGATATGGAAGCATTGGAAAGGGTGCAGAGGAGATTTACCAGAATGTTGCCTGGTATGGAGGGAAGATCTTATGAGGAAAGGCTGAGGGACTTGAGGCTGTTTTCGTCAGAGAGAAGAAGGTTAAGAGATTACTTAATTGAGGCATACAAGATGATCAGAGGATTGGATAGGGTGGACAGTGAGAGCCTTCTTCCTCGGATGGTGATGTCTAGCACGAGGGGACATAGCTTTAAATTGAGGGGAGATAGAAATAAGACAGATGTCAGAGGTAGGTTCTTTACTCAGAGAGTAGTAAGGGCGTGGAATGCCCTGCCTGCAACAGTAGTGGACTCGCCAACACTAAGGGCATTCAAATGGTCATTGGTTAGACATATGGACGATAAGGGAATAGTGTAGATGGGCTTTAGAGTGGTTTCACAGGTCGGCGCAACATTGAGGGCTGAAGGGCCTGTAATGCGCTGTAATGTTCTATGTTCTATTGAACCTGGTTGGGCACGGGAGTATGCACCATGCTAACATGTTGGCCTTTTACCCCATGCAGACAATGCTGTTTGGCGTTCAACCAGCAATGTTGGCTGCCGTGGTGATTTTGCAACTCATGAGATGCCCTGGGAGGAGGGGGAAGCTGCAGCAGCGAAGCGGGCAGCAGCAGAGCGGGTAGCAGAGGGCCGGACTGCAGAGGGGAAGGTGGCGGCCACAAGGCTGGAGGGCTGACCGCTCAACAGGGCGAGGGAGAGGAGGTGCGAGAGAGGTGCCTCATGAGGCCTCGTGTGTACCGGCGCCGCCTGTCATTCGAGGACCTGCCGGACCAGGCATGCTGTCGGAGACTCCGGATGAGCAGAGAGACAGTGTGACATATCTGCCAGATGATGGCACACCTGGCACTGTGGGTGTCTGGGGGAGGACACCCTCTCCCGGTGACCGTCATGGTGGCAGCTGTCCTGAAACTCTACGCGACGGGGTCCTTCCAGTCGCCAAGTGGGGACCTGACCAGGATCTCACAAATCTCGGTGCACGGGTGCATCCGCGCTGTCACGGAGGCCCTATATGCCCAGGCAGAGCAATACATCCATTTTGATGTGGACCGAGCCCACCAGGGTGCCCGGGCAGCTGGGTTCGCTGCCATTGCCGGGAAGGCCCTGGTCCAGTGGGGGTAGATGGGATGCATGTCCCCCTACGGGCACCTGCGGATAACAGGCTGCTCCATACCAACCGAAAGGAATTCCACTCAATGAGCATCCAGCTTGTCTGGGAACATCAGCTGCTCATGTACACCTCTGTGCCCGATACCCGGGCAGTGGGCATGACTCCTTCATCCTGGCACACTCAGTGATTCCTGACATGTTCAAGCAACAACCCCCCCCCCCCCCCCCCCCGGCTGAGGGGTTGACCCCTGGGTGACCGGGGTTACCCGCTGCGTCCCCGGCTAATGACACTTATCTGGAGGCCACAGACCGACGCGGAGACCCGCTACAGTGACGCCCATACAGCAACCAGGGGTGTGATCGAGCGGTGCTTTGGCGTCCTGAAGATGCACCTCAGGTGCCTGGACCTCTCTGGAGGGGCCCTGCAGTATGATGTTCAGAAGGTCGCAAACATTGTGGTGGTCTGCTGCATCCTGCACAACACCGCGCAGCAGAGGGGCGATGTGCTAGAGGAGGAGGATGAGGAGGAATTAATGAACATATGGGAAGGTGTCTATCGTGCAGATACAGAGCAAACTGAACAAAATTTACAAGATTTAAGTCGATAGATTCAGTCTTTGTGGCGGGCGACAAATTCTTGTCGATCGCCTCAGAGGTGGAGGGGGGACGCTGGCACTTGGACAGGTGGGATTGCTGCCATTTCGGTGGCCTCGTGGACAGGCGGGATCACTGCCAGATCGGTGGCCACGTGGGGCGAGATGTCCTGAGGCGGCATGATGACATGCGGAGAAGTGCGGTCAGGTGGTGGGCAGGGAACTTTACGCAGTGCCCTCCTGTTGCGCCGTAGAATGGAGCCATCAACCATTTGAACAATGAAAGACCTGGGGGCAGCCTGTCTGACGACAACAGCTGGGGCTGACCAGCCTCCCTCAGGCAACTGGACGCGGACAACATCTTCTGGAGCCAGCGCAGGTAGATCCTTGGCATGAGCATCATATGTGGTCTTCTGCTGGTCCCTGGATCGCTGCACTTTCTGCAGCACCGTGAGGTGGTCAAGGTCTGGAAAATGGATGGCTGGAACCTCAGGTTGCGGTTCATAAGCAGCTGCGCCGGAGACAAACCAGTCGACAGAGGGGTTGCCCTCTACGCCAACAGCGCCTGGTTGAAATCCGAGGCTGAGTCGGCAGCCTTGCACAGCAACCGCTTGACAATATGGATCCCTTTTTCGGCCTTCCTATTTGATTGCGGTTAATGGGGACTGAAGTGGTAGGATCGTGCAAAGTTGGACCACTCTTGGCTGTAGAATCATGGACCGTTGTCACTCATTACTGTGAGTGGTATCCCGTGCCTGGCAAACGTCTCTTTGCAGGCTTTAATCACTGACTTGGACGTGAGGTCTGACAGTTTCACCGCTTCCGGGTAGCTGGAGAAGTAGTCGACCAAGAGCACGTAATCACGCCCATTTGCGTGAAAGAGGTCTATCCCCACCTTGGACCATGGAGAAGTCATGACCTCGTGCTGTTGCAGTGTTTCCTTGGGATGAGCTGGTTGAAATTTCTGACATGTTGTGCAGTTGAGGACCATGTTGCCAATGTCCTGGCTGATGCCAGGCCAGTAGACTGCCTGCCGAGCTATGCGTCACCATTTTTCGACCCCAAGGTGAGCCTCATGGATCTGTCTGAGCACCATGGCTTGCATGCTTTGGGGAATGACGATTCTATCTAGTTTAAGAAGGATCCCCTCAACAACCGTTAACTCGTCCTTAATGTTGAAGAACTGGGGGCATTGCCCCTTTTGCCAGCCATGGGCAAGGTGTTGCATCACGTGCTGCAGTAGAGGATCTTTGGCAGTTTCTTCGCGTATTTGGACAACTCGTTCACCAGTGGCTGGGAGGTTGCTGGCACACCTGTGCCACAATGTGGTGAATGAAGTCGCCCTGTTCACACGGCGTGGTGATGGATCGGGATAGGGCATCCGCGATGATCAGCTCCTTACCCAGTGTGTAGACGAGTTCAAAGTCAGATCGGCGGAGATGAAGAAGAATTCGCTGCAGCCGAGGTGTCATGTCATTTAAATCCTTCTGGATTATGTGGACTAAAGGCCTGTGGTCTGTTTCCACCGTGAACTTTGGCGTATACATAGTCATGAAACTTGACTATTCCTGTCAGGAGACCCAAGCACTCCTTTTCGATCTGGGCATACCGTTGTTCGGTCGGAGTCACGGCCCTGGATGCATATGCCACTGGAGCCCAGGACGAGGAGTCGTCTCGCTGGAGGAGCACCGCCCCAATGCCGTCCTGGCTTGCGTCTGTGGATATCTTTGTATCCTTGGTTGGGTCAAAGAACGTCAGTACTGGGGCTGTGGTGAGCTTCACCTTCAGCTCAAGCCACTCCGCTTGATGTGCGGGAAGCCACTGGAACACTGTTGACTTTTTAACAAGATACCGGCGGGCCATAGTGTGGGATGCCATGTTGGGAATGAATTTTCCGAGAACATTTACCATCCCGAGGAAACGGAGGACCGCCTTTTTGTCCTCTGGGGTCTTCATGGCATTGATTGCCAGCACCTTGTCAGCGTCAGGTTGCGCACCTTGCTGTGAAATGTGGTCACCCAGAAACTTGATAGCAGACCGACCAAATGAGCATTTGGCCCTGTTTAGCTGGAGGCCATTTTCATGAATCCTCTGGAAAACCTGTTTGAGGCGAGCGATGTGATCCTCAGGCGTCGTGGACCAGATGATCACGTCGCCCACATAGACTTGCACCCCCTTGATGCCCTCCATCATTTGCTCCATTATGTGATGAAATACTTCGGAAGCTGAGATGATACCAAAAGGCATGCGGTTGGAGCAATACCTGCCGAACGGAGTGTTAAACGCGCACAGCCTCTGACTGGACTCGTCCAGCTCTATCTGCCAGAACCCGCGGGAGGTGTCCAGCTTGGTAAAGAATTTGGCATGAGCCATCTCACAGGTTAATTCTTCCCGCTTCGGGATCGGGTAAAGCTCTCGCATTATGTTGCGATTCAGGTCTTTGGGATCAATGCAAATGACGCAGACCATGGAGCTGACCCAGTCTGTTGGTTCCGTGACCTTTGAGATGATGCCCTGGTCTTGTAGCCCTTGCAGCTGCATTTTCAGACGATCCTTGAGAGGAGCCGGCACCCGGCGTGGTGCATGGATGACTGGGGTGGCATTCGGCTTGAGCAATATCTTGTAGCGATATGGGAGCATGCCCATCCCATCAAACACACTGTGTTATTGTGTGAGAATGTCGTCTATCTCAGCCTGGAGATTCGCAAGGTGCGGTTTCGAGGACATGGCATGAACTCGCTGTACTAGATTTAGGAGTTTGCATGCGTGAGCACCGAGCAGGGATGCCTTGTCAGGCCGGACGATCTCGAATCTTAACGTCGCTTTGATTGCCTTGTGAGAGACACCTAGCTGACAGCACCCACTGGCAGCTATGGCATTACCATTGTAGTCAAGGAGCTGGCAGGCTGGTGGAAGAATGCTAGGTTGGTCTCGGATGCTGTCGAGGTCCGACTGTGATATAAGGTTTGCAGACGCGCCAGTGTCCAATGCGAGACTGGTTGACCGTGATGACGGCACACCACTCGTCGTTAGGATCCACACTGAGGATCGAAAGGCGGTTGGCAGGCACGGTAGAGACCCACTCGCGTGTGGTGATGATGCCCACCCGATATGGAGACTCGAGGCAGTCAGCATCGGGGTCCGTTGGGCTGTCTGGATCAGAATCCTGCATGACTTGTTGTACGCAGCGGACACGTCTGCGCTGTAGCTGGGATTGCTGGCTGTTGCTAGGTGGAGCGGACCTGCAGAAGGCCGCGTAGTGGCCAGGCTTTCCACACTGTAGACACGCCTTCCTTTGGCTGGACATTGTCACTTTAAATGGGCGGAGCCACAATTTGGACACGTCATGTCGCTGACGTCAACACGTTCTGTGCGCCATCGCGCATGCGCAGTGCGGTCGGCCGACGTTCACACAAACGCATTAGGGTCTTCGGCCTCTTCGTCCACCCGGTCATGGCGCATGTGCATAGGGACCCGGGAAAAGCGCGCGAAATGGCCATTCTCCTCGATGCTCAGGCCTTGCATTTTTGCGATAGCCTACACCCTTTCTACCTCGTGGGAGGCCAGTTTTGCAGTTTCTGCTGCCCTGATGCGAGAGTAGCGATTTCTGGCATGCTCATGGACAATGCACGTTTCGATGGTGATGGAGAGGGTCAACTGTTTGATTTTGAGGAGCTGCTCCCGCAGGGAGTTGGACTGGACCTCGTAAACGATCTGATCCCGGATCATGGAATCAGCCGTCGAGTCATAATTACATGATTACGCTAGGATGCGGAGATGGGTCAAGAAGGACTGAAAAGGTTCATCCTTACCCTGAAGCCTCTGTTGGAAGTTGTACCGTTCAAAGCTCCCATTCACCTCAATTTCGCAGTGGCTGTCGAATTTCAGCAGAACTGTCTTGAACTTCGTCTTGTCTTCGCCATCGGCAAACGTAAGCGGGTTATAGATGTGGATGGCTTGATCCCCCGCAGTCAACAGGAACAGCACGATCTTTCTGGCATCCGATGCTGCCTCGAGGTCGGAGGCCTCGATATACAGGAGGAACTTTTGTTTGAAGACTTTCCAGTTGGCGCAGAGGTTGCCGGAGATCCGGAGTTGCGAAGGAGGGTGGATCTTCTCCATGCCGCTGGATGGCTGCTTGCTGGTCTTTGCAGATTCACTCGAGGTAGGGTCGTTAGAATTAATAGCTCCCTGGTACCCTGATGTGTTAAGTGAGTTGGTTCACCGTTGACTGCAACTGGATACAGTGAAACTAGAAACAGGCTTCTGACACAGGAGATGGTCCAACACTGTTTTATTGAACTTCCTGATTGCTGTACATAGTCTGCTGTGAGTTGACACTCTATCAATCTAACTGATAACCTCCTACTGGCTTGACCAGACTAACTCTCTACCTCATGGTGATAGTGCTCATTGGCTTGTGCACTCTTACTATCTCAGTAGCTGTGTCCTGTAGAGAGAGGGAGAGTCTTAATGCCCTGTGTGCTTTATAGTGGTGGTGTCCTGTCTGGTGATTGGTTGTTCTGTGTTGTGTGTGTTCATTGGTTATCCTGTGTGTCAATCACTGCCTGTCTGCATCTCATTATATACGAGTGGATATTATGACAGCCAGGGCCAGTGCGCACGGTATGCTCTGATCGCCTCCAGGCTCACCAAGTAGGAGGGAGGGGGTGGAGGGCGGATGGAGTTGGCCAGGGGCACTGACACCACACCCCAGACCCACACCCCCTCACTTCCCACACCGCCAAACCGCCCACTTGCACACCCCTCCGTTATACATACCTGCAGCGCTACGAGCTGGGGACCCTGGGTTGGCAGTGACAGCGGGTCTGGTCCATGGGATGGAGGATGATGACAACCCGCTCTGCGATGAGCTCTGGTGCTCCACATTTTATCGCAACTTCCGACTCCTGTCCCAGTGGCACCTTCCTCCTGGGTGATCCCAGCATGCAACCTGGCCAGTCCATCATGCGGTCCCGTCGAATCCCTGGGCTGGGGATGTTGGGGATGGTTAGGGCACGGTGGGGAGGGGGAAAGTGAGGAGCACGGTCCTCCCACAGGGCCTGCATTGGTCCCCCCCCCCCACCCACCGCAGCCAGCCTGGACCAGCCAACCCCCACACCCATCAGACAGAGCACCAAGGCAGGTTTAAACGCTGTTAACAGGTGGTTATTGTGCGGAAATATATACAGGCTGCGCCCTAGCCCAATAACTAAGCTGTGCCCTGCACTCATGCCAACCAAACTGGTGTCTAAACCTAACTTTCTGGCCTTACAGGGGGCTAACACTACGCCTAGGTGGTTCCCTAGATGGCACAGCAGCAGTGGAGGCGGCCTGCTGTGCCTCCTACCCTGCGACAAGGGTCCCTGTTAACGTGCGTCTCCTGGGGGGACCTGGCCTGGACGGGCCCGGCTGCTGCTCGGGTGTCCCGGGTGGCGTGGTGGCGCCCTGTTCTTCCCGCTGCCCACCAGATGCACCAGGGACAGGGTGGGAGTGAGGGGGAGTCCGAGGTGCTGCGGTGTTCCAGCACCTCCCCTGAGGGAGGCACCGGCATGGGCCCCATCGTCCCCTCCTCCCTCGGGTGCCCGATGGCCCTGGGCTACTCCATTGCACGGATGTGCGAGCTCAGCCTTCATCTGAGGGCCCCCCGCCACTTGGAGTCCTGGAGGCCCGCTCTGGTCTTGACCAGGGTCTGCACACTCGCGGTCATGGAGCACAGGGAATGGAGCCTCTGCGTCTGGGACTGCACCATGTTACGCTGCGACTATGCCCACTGTGGGTTTGGGCCACATCAGCCAGTGACTGGGTCACCTCCCTCTGGTTCTGGGCCACCTCCCTCTGGGACTGGGCTACCCCGCCCAATGTCTGTGCAACGCTGACCAGCGCCTGGGCAATGCCATCGACGTTCCCAGCCATGGCCTGCTGTGACTCGGCCATGCTGAGGAGCGCTGCTGCAATGTCCACGTGACTCTGGCACATGGCTGCTTGTGGGAGGGCAGCCCTCTAATAGGCTTCAGTCACTGCCTGCACAGAATGCTCCAGGCCTTGGACACGCTGATCTATAGCCGAAACCACCGCCCCCAATGCCTCCACCGCGGTGTTGGCCTGGGTGACACGCATGACCGGCACCACCCCCTGTTCCTGCACGTGGATGGACTCCTCCACCTGCGTCTGCAGGTGCTGGATGCTCACGGCCATCCCCTCTTGTGGTCCCTGGGTTTCTGACTGCATCTGCACTGTGGCTGGGACTGGATGTTCCAGAACCCGGGACCCGCCTGGGCGGCAGCTACTTCCTGGGTCTGGCCTGTCCTCCGACCTTCTGGCCCCTCGGCTGCTCCTACCTCCACCTGCTGTACCGGATGCGATGTGTGGTGTGCACCAGATAGTGTCCCAGGAGCATCCTCACTAATGTGCCCAATTGAGGTGATAGTCTCTGAGATGGTGGAGGGTGTAGGAGACAGCAGTGATGGAAAGTCATGACCCGAGCACCGGGATGTCCTGGGTCTCGGGCAGAGGGCTGGTGTTCGGGCTGCTCTCCCCGTCAGTGCTAAGCTCTCTGGGGGGCATCGGCTGCTCCATCGCTTGTGATTCCTCTGCAATCAACCCAGTTGAGCCTGCATTTTCCAACTATAAAACTATTCAATGCTTCAAAAACCTCTGCGCCAGTCATGTGGGTTGGTAAAGTCAGGTAGTACAGCAAATCCTCAACAAATTCATTATGCCAAACATACCTAATATGAACTAGCAAGGCTGCACAACTAAAACGTCTGTACTTTCATCCAGTTGTATTGAGAACTCCTGCACTGATTTTAAACGAGAAATAAGCTGGGCTTCTAAATTCTCAGCAATATCACAAATTCAGCGAGCCACCGTATTATCACTAACTGAGATGCATTTCACTTTTTCAATGAACCTCTCATCTAAGGCTGTATGAATGATATCTAATGCTTCAGGGAGAATTAATCTCTCTGCTACAGTGTGGGGCATTTCTGCTGAGGACTTCAGCCGACGATTTATGTTCTCGTTGAATCCTTTGAAAAAAATCAAGAGGTTTGTCCTCGAATTCGCCATGCTTAGTCTTCAAATGTCTATTAAGTTTTGAGGGTTTTAAACTTTCATTTGCCAGCACTTCCCTCCATATAAGCACGGTAGCACAGTGGTTAGCACAGTTGCTTCACAGCTCCAGGGTTCGAGGTTTGATTCCCGGCTTGGGTCACTGTCTGTGCGGAGTCTGCACGTTCTCCCCGTGTGTGCGTGGGTTTCCTCCGGGTGCTCCGGTTTCCTCCCACAGTCCAAAGATGTGCAGGTTAGGTGGATTGACCATGATAAATTGCCCTTAGTGTCCAAAAAGGTTAGGTGGGGTTACTGGGTTATGGGGATAGGGTAGCTTAAGTGGAGTGCTCTTTCCGAGGGCTGGTGCAGACTCAATGGGCCAAATGGCCTCCTTCTGCACTGTAAGTTCTATGATTCTATGATATAACACTCATGGGCTTCCCATCCTGATTTGCACTGGCACAATTAATAAAGCCATACCTTAAAAAAATCATCTTTATACTTCTTTGTTCCTTATTTCAGCTTCTTCTTATTGAGCTGTTCACCAGAGACCCTGGAGCTCACACCAGCACTGTTTTGTTCTGCTGTGGACCCTCCTGAACAGCTCACACCACTACTGTTTTGTTCTGCTGTAGACCATCCTGAATAGCTCACACCAGCACTGCTTTGTCCTGTTGTGGATTCTCCTGAGCCACTCACTCCAGCAGGTTTAGTTGTGAGATCCTGGCCTGTTTGTGTCTCTGGCCCTTTCTTCCTTATTACAAAATGATCCATTTTAAATTTTACAGACCTGTTGCTTGTTTGCTGCTGACAAAATGGTGGAATCGCAATTGTGCCCAGAGCATGTGATGCCAGTGTTCGGGGCTGTGACCTCTCTGTCGTCGCTTCAGGCAGGAAGACTGCATTGAAGTTTTAAAAATATCTTCTCCTGTGTCAGTGTGCTGGCGTCAGGAGGAGGCGGAGTTTCTCTCTGGGCTCCAGGCATGCACACTGATTGGGCACACACGTGCAGCACGCCTGCATCCTGAAAGCCGGCCACGGCTGTCATTTTTAAAAGCCGGCTGCTGCGACCATTGTGCATTAATTCCCATGATCGGGAACGCTGCAATGGATGGCTCTGCGACCCTCCCGACATCCGCCGTGGGTCGCGACCCCCACTTTGAAAATGACTGATTTAAAGCACTCCCTCTATCCAGGCCTGTGAAAGTTTAATCTCTGATTAAATGGGTGCAAGCAGTCTGTAGCACCATCAATCACACATGAGGCGAGACATAGAGAACTTCAATCGAGGCTTTATTGAGCAGACTTGTTCAGACTTGTTCCCCAGCAGCTCAGTCACAGAATGCAGCTGCGGCGAGTAAACCGGGTTCTTATACCCCGCCTATCTGGGTGGAGCCCAGTAGGCGGCGGATCCAATCGGGACCCAGCATCTGTCCTCCAATAGCTCCTCGGCATTCATGGTGTACCGTATTACCCCTAATACATACCACCACACAGTCTCTGAAGCCAGGTCTGTGAAAACCTAACCTCTGTTTGAAACACTAAGGAAGGCTCAGTGCTGAGAGAAAAGACCCCTTTTCTCTTTCTCTTCACTACAGTTAATCTTGCTCTGCAGAAAGAGCAGACAAGCATTCCAGAGGCGGAGTGGTCCGAAAATCCTCTTTTAAATTCTGCAGCAGAGAATTCTAAGATTGTCCCAGTGAAACTGAGAGACAATCTGGTGGAGGTCAGTCAAGTGAAAGTGAGTCCACAGAGGAAATTCTACAGCCTGCGGTTCTAATTGAAGGCACAAACTAGAAGGGCCGCTCCAACTGGTGGATCCTTCCCGACTCCCACTGTGTATTTGCCTTGGATGTGTGCGGGTTGAGGGTGGGATGTGTCATGATATTCAGATAAACATCATGGTGCAAACATACATACACACTGATGGACAGATCAACAGACCAATCAATACACACACAACATCACAGCCAATCACAGGCAAGAGCAGACACACTATAAAACGGGGAACACGACACTTCCCGCTCAATCCAGCAGGAGACAGCTCAGGGCACAGAGCTCACAGCAAACCACTCATCATTCAACATGTGCTGAGTGCTTCTCCAAGATAGTGTTAGGGCTAGGTCCACAGGTAAGAGGGTAATGAACGAACCACAGTAACCAGTTTACAGATGTTGGTATTGTTAATAATAAAACTGAGTTGTACCATCCGCAACCCTGTTGGTTTGTCTATGTAGCAGAGCCCCCAACACAACACAGTACCAGGTTTGGAACCCAGTAACTGTGAGACCTACCTATGCATCTTAAAGAATCCGCCATCCTGCGCCATGGACACCATCAGCCCGCCGCAGCCGCTCCAAATCGCTGGAAACCTCGGCGTCAACTGGAAGCGGTTTAAACAGCGCTTCCAGTTCTTCCTAGAAGCCACAGAAGGGGAGAATGCTTCGGACACCAGGAAAATCGCCCTCCTCCTCTCCCCAGCAGGGCAACACGCCATCCACATCTACAACTCCCTGGTGTTCGCGGAAGGTGAGGACAAGACGAAGTACAAGACAGTCCTTCTCAAACTCGAGCAACACTTCAGCGTCGAGGTAAATGAGAGTTTCGAGAGGTACCTCTTCCAGCAGCGCCTGCAGGGTAAGGATGAGCCTTTTCAATCTTTCCTAACACACATCCATATCATTGCGTAGTCCTGCGGTTACGAGGCCACCTCCGATTCCATGATTCGGGACCAGATTGTTTTTGGGGTCACCTCGGGCGCCCTACGCCAGCAGCTCCTCAAAATTAAAAGCCTCACCCTAGCCACCGCCATCGAAGCCTGCGCCCTCCATGAAAACACGACCAGCCGCTACTCCCAATTCCAGACGGCCGAATCGGCACGGCAGGGGTCCTACGAGGCCGAGTGGGTGCAGGCGATCGAGTTCCTCCCGGCGCACGGCCCGGACGAGGGCGGCCATTCCACGCGTTTTCCGTGGCCTCCCGCGCTTGTACGCGCCAAAAGAGACGTCGATGCGGAGGGACGTGACGCACAGGCGCGCTCTACGCAGGACCAAACTGCGCATGCGCGATGGCACAACGAACGCCATGACGTCACGACGTGCGGCAACTGTGGGTCCGCACATTTAAAGTGGCAATGTCCGGCAAAGAACCGACAATGCCTCCGCTGTGGCAAGATGGGCCATTACGCTGGCTGCTGTCGAGCAGCTCAACCTGCCAACGCTCCCCAATTCCGACAGCCTCGCAGGGACGTGCGGACCATTCAGCCTCCGTACTCCAAGTCATACCCGGACGATCTACAAACCGGTGATACAGACGACCGGGAAGCCTTCCGCGTTGCGGTCATTGACAGGAACCTGATGTCTCCAAGCAGGACCCACCAGCCGATGCCAGTGAACAGTGTCAATCCGGGTGATGAATGGTGTGCCACCCTAACGGTCAACCGATCACCAATAACATTCCGTTTGGACACTGGTGCCTCCGCCAACCTAATAGCATGGCCAGCCTTCTACGCCTTGAAGGTCAGACCACCAATTCGGCCATCCCGTTGTAAGATGGTCGACTACAACGGAAACCTTATCCCGGCCATGGGATCCTGCCAGCTCCAGGTGACACACAATACATACACGGCAACACTGTCCTTCGAGATAGTTGGATCATCGAAGGACTCCCTGATAGGCGCACAGGCATGCAAGGTTCTCCACCTCGTTCAGCGGGTACACGCTCTGTCTCCAGAAGGCACGTCCAACTTCCCGGATGCAGAATTTAGGGCACAGCTCCACTCGCTCCTCGCCCACAACCAGGAGGCATTCGAGGGCATGTGCACACTGCCCTATACCTACAGAATACGGCTCAAACCGGATGCCACCCCGGTCATTCACGCACCTTACAGGGTACCAGCACCACTCAAAGACCGCCTCAAGCAGCAAATGCAGGATCTCCAGGACCAAGGGGTGCTATCCCGGGTCACGGAGCCCACGCCATGGGTCAGCTCCATGGTGTGTGTTAAGAAGCCCCCTGGCGAACTCCGGATCTGCATCGACCCGAAAGACCTGAACAACACCATCATGAGGGAACACTACCCCATACCCAAACCTGAAGAGATCACGAGCGAAATGGCCTGGGCTAAAATTTTTACAAAGCTTGATGCCTCGAAGGGTTTTTGACAGATCCAACTGGATCAGTCCAGCCGAAAGCTGTGCACCTTCAACACTCCTTTCGGCAGGTTCTGCTATAACAGAATGCCGTTTGGCATCCGAGGTATTTCACAGAATATTGGAACAGATGATGGAGGGCATCGAAGGGGTGCGCGTCTATGTTGACGATGTCATCATCTGGTCCACCACACCACAGGAGCATATCAGTCGTCTCCAGCGTGTCTTTGCGCGGATACGGGAACACGGCCTGCGCCTCAACCGAGCCAAGTGTTCTTTCGGCCAAACTGAGCTAAAGTTTCTGGGGGACCACATATCGTGGTCAGGAGTGCGTCCGGATGCAGACAAGGTGAGCGCCATTACAGCCATGTCGCAGCCAGCAGACAAGAAAGCAGTGCTACGCTTTCTCGGGATGGTCAACTTCCTGGGGAAGTTCATTCCCAACTTTGCCTCCCGCACAACGGCTCTTCGCCACCTAGTAAAGAAGTCCACGGAGTTCCAGTGGCTGCCCGCACACCAGAAGGAATGGGAGAAACTCAAAATTAAGCTCACCTCAGCCCCGGTATTTGCGTTCTTCGACACCTCTCGTGATACGAAGATCTCGACTCATGCCAGCCAGTCCGGCATTGGGGTGGTACTCCTGCAACGGGATGACACTGCATCATGGGCCCCGGTCACCTATGCCTCGCGGGCCATGACCCCCACAGAACAGCGCTATGCGCAAATCGAGAAGGAGTGCCTGGGTTTGTTAACCGGCATAAACAAGTTCCACGACTACGTGTATGGTCTCCCCCAGTTCACCGTGGAAACTGACCATCGCCCCCTGGTCAGCATCATACATAAGGACCTGAATGAGATGACCCCTCGCCTCCAGCGCATCCTGCTCACGCTCCGGAGGTACGATTCCCAACTGGTCTACACCCCGGGAAAGGGCCTCATCATTGCGGATGCCTTATCCAGAGCAGTGAGCACAGCGCCCGACTCGGAGGGGTTCGTATGTCAGGTTGAAGTGCATGCGGCCTTCACATCGGCAAATCTGCCAGCTGATGATTCAAGTCTGGTCCGTATTCGCCGGGAGACTGCGGCTGACCCCCTTCTACAACGTGTGATGCGCCACATGATGGGAGGGTGGCTCAAAGGACAGTGCCCACAATTCTACAATGTCCGGGACAACTTGGCCGTCATTGACGGTGTCCTCCTGAAGCTGGACCGGATTGTGATTCCACACAGCATGCACAAGCTGGTCCTCGACCAACTGCACGAAGGCCATCTGGGGGTTGAGAAGTGCAGGCGGAGGGCCCGAGAAGCTGTATACTGGCCGGGCATCAGCGATGACGTTGCCAACATGGTGCTCAACTGCCCCACCTGCCATAGGTTTCAGCCGGCGCAACCCTCTGAGACGCTTCAGCCCCATGAGTTGGTGACGTCCCCCTGGGCGAAGGTGGGTGTGGACCTTTTTCATGCGCTTGGCAGGGACTACGTCATCATCATAGATTACTTTTTGAATTATCCAGAGGACATACGCCTGCACGATTTGACATCATCTGCTGTCATCAGGGCATGCAAAGACACCTTTGCTCGCAATGGCATTCCGCTTACTGTCATGTCGGACAATGGGCCCTGTTTTGCAAGCCAAGAATGGTCTTCTTTTGCTGCTCGTATGGCTTCACACACGTGACATCCAGCCCTCTGCATCCCCAGTCAAATGGCAAGGCGGAAAAGGGCGTTCACATCGTCAAGCGGCTCCTCTGCAACGCTGCTGATGCCGGATCAGATTTGTGCTTCGCCCTGCTGGCCTATCGCTCGGCCCCACTCGCCACTGGCCTCTCACCAGCCCAGCTGTTGATGGGTCGCGCCCTCAGGACCATTGTGCCATCCATTCTGGTCCCTACACCCAACTATGCTCCAGTACTGCAAAGGATGCGTCAGTAGAAGTTGGCACATGACACTCGGGCAACTGATCTTCCTGCCCTGGCATCTGGAGACAACGTCCGCATCCACCTACCAGATGGTGGCTGGTCGGCAACTGCCGAAGTTCTCTGACGCGTGGCTCCCCGCTCGTTCTTGGTTCGCATGCCTGATGGCTCCATTCGCAGGCGCAATCGCTGGGCTCTGCGCCTGCTTCCGCGCTCGCTACGTGATCATACACCGGTGCCACGCCCTCCTGGTGTTCCTGATGTCGACTTTGTGGAGCTTCCTGCCACCATGCCCATTCCTCTGTCGCCTGTGGCCAGGCCCATTCCTCAGCCGGTGGATCCTGACCCACCCTTGAGGCGGTCAACCCGAGTTCGTCGCCCACCTACTAGGCTGGACTTATGAGCCTGTTTGAACAATTAACTCACTGGCGTATCATGCCACAATGTTAATATGTTTCTCTTTTTGTCATTACAGGAGTTCGTTTTGATGCTTGATGTTTACACGTGTTTTGTTTATGGTACAACCTCGTTGCTATGTTGCACCTGACACCTTCCTATGTATATAGTTTAGCCTCATGTACATGTTGTAGATATTGCACACACACATTCAGCTGCACTCAGTACACATCTATATTTATTACCACATAGGCACATATTCTTGTAAAAAAGGAGGGATGTCATGATATTCAGATAAACATCATGGTGCAAACATACATACACACTGATGGACAGATCAACGGACCAATCAATACACACACAACATCACAGTCAATCACAGGCAAGAGCATACACATTATAAAACGGGGAACACGACACTTCCCGCTCATTTCGGCAGGAGACAGCTCAGGGCACAGAGCTCACAGCAAACCACTCAGACATTCACCATGTGCTGAGTGCCTCTCCAAGATATGAACGAACCACAGTAACCAGTTTACAGATGTTGTTATTGTTAGTAATAAAACTGAGTTGTACCATCCGCAACCGTGTTGGTTCATCTATGTAGCAGAGCACCCAACACGACAGGATGGTGTTAGGGAATAATTGGATTAGCAGGCTGTTGTTCTTTAATTACCATTACAGGCTCATCTCTTCTCTTGATATAAGGAAACAGTTTTTAAAATTATTTTATTTCCAAATCTGCTGCCTGTATGTCTTTGGAGCAGTCAACGGTCAAAGATCTCAGGAGAATAGGCAAATTATTGTTTAATTCACTTGTGTTGGGACTCCGAGGTCTGTGGGGCTGGGATTGACCTCGCACTCGCCCAGGGTGTCGTAACAGTTAGTTCTGGGAACTTGAAAGAAAACGTCATCAGCTCTCCTGGAAGCTATTGCCGTCCAACACCAGCTGATGCATCATAGCCAGCACAGGATTGGTCTGTGTCCATTTGAGGACACTGGAAGCAATCACAGACAAGAGTCCGTAAGGTTAAGGACCGCAAGGACTTTGGCCACCATTGACGGATTAGCGGCCACGACCGGCAGAGGAAGACGACTCAATGCGTCCGCATTCCCAATTTGTGTCCCTGGACGTAATCATACGTGGCGAACAATAATGCCCAGCACAGGATCTGGGTGGACCCTATCGGCGGAACTGCCTTCTCCTCATGAAAGAGGCCAAGTAGCGGCTTATAGTCATTTCTGATGACAAAATGATGACTGTAGACATATTGGTGACAACGTTTGACGCCAAAAACAACAGCCAGGCCCTCCTTCTCAATGTGCGTCTTCTCGGCTACCTTCAGTATCCGGGAAGCAAGCGCGATCAGGCGGTCAAGACCGTCACCCAGACAATGAGACAGGACACCTTCTATGCCATTTGGCAAGGCATCGCATGCTACATACATTGGTTTTGACAAATGAAAATGAGTCAGCAGTTTCAAAAAGGATGAGGCTCTTTACCGCCTTAAAGGCCGTCACCTGGGCTGCATGCCAAGCCCAGCGGTGGCGTTTCTTCAACAACAAATGAAAGGGGGCCATGACGGTAGCCAGGTACGGAATGAACTGCCCGTAATAATTTGAGACCTAAAAAAGAACGGAGCTCCATGGTGCCTTGTGGTGCGGGAGCCATCTTTATCCCCTGTACCTTATCCGCTACCAGGTGTAGACCTTCGCGATCGACCTGGTAGCCCAAATACACAACCTTCTTGGCATGAAAGATGTATTTCTCACTGCACAGGAGCCCTCCATGCTCGGAGATCCTCTGTAGCACAACCTGAGGTTCCGCAAATGCTCCTCCTCCGTGGCCTCCATGAGCAGGATGTCATCTAAATTGACAGCAGCACGTGGGAAACCGTGCAAGATGCCCTCCATCACGCATTGAAACACAACACACACAGGTTATAATAATAATAAGCCCACTAGAGTAGTCATTAGTGTAAATTTCATATGATTAGCTGTAGTGCAAAAACTAATAATGATAATCTTTATTAGTGTCACAAGTAGGCTTACATTAACACTGCAATAAAGTTACTGTGAAAATCGCCTAGTTGCCACATTCCGGGTCTGTTCAGGGACATTGAGGGAGAATTCAGAATGTCCAAATTACCCAACAGCACATCTTTTGGGACTTGTGGGAGGAAACCGGAGCACCCAGAGAAAACCCACGCAAACACAGGGAGAACGTGCAGACTCCACACAGACAGTGACCCGAGCCGGGAATTGAACCAGGGACCCTGGCGCTGTGAAACAACAGTGTGAACCACTATGCTACCGTGCCGCTCATTATTGCTGAGTAAGTGCCATCTGATAGCACTGTTGATGACTCCTTCCGTCACTTTGCTGATGATGCAGAGTAGACTGATAGGGCGGTAATTGGCATGGTTGCATTTATCCTGTTTCTTGTGTACAGGACACAGCTGGGCAATTTCATTGCCAGGTAGATGCCAGTGTTGCAGCTGTATAGGACAGATCTGTCTTTCCCTCTGTCCCTTCCCAAGTCTTGTTTTCCTGTTGGATGAGGTTTTCTGTGAGCCTATGAAGGTTCGAGCATCAATGGAATTATTGACCAGGATAAAACGTGACCTTAGTAAAGGAGGAATAAGGGGAGCAAAATCAAAAGATAGCCCAGAAGAAAGAGCTAACAGACTCAGATTATGCATGAGGAAAGATCAAACAGAGCAACACAAATCCAAAACTCTATTGTGTTTAGGAAGGAAATCACCCACAATTGCTGTGAATTTGCAGTATGAGTGAAAATGATAGGAATTACACAGGTTTTCTGCCACTTATGAAGAAAATATATTTTTTAAAGTGGTGACAGCTGTGGCTTTGTGCTTACACTCTCACTTCAGAGCCAGAAGGTTGAGCACAAGGTATATGTTAACACATTTGTGCAGTACTTCAGGAGTGCCGTGTGTTGAAGGTGCTCAGCGGAATTCTCCGTCGGTGGGAACCTCCGCTCCACAGGCAACGCACTCACGCCCATGGGTTTCCTGATGGCGTGGGGTGTCCACAATGGGAAATCCCATTGACCGGCTGCTGGAACGGAGGATCCCGCTGCCGGCGGAGATGAGCCGCCCAGGAAAATTAGGTTGGCGGACTGGAGAATGCCGCCCGTTGTCTTTTGAACAAAGTTTTGAATTTTCTCAGAGGGACGTAAAGGTCCCATGACACTAATTCCAAGTTGAGTAAGGGAGTTCTTCCTGGTGTCCTGGTCAATATTTATCCCTCAATCAACATCACTAAATGAAACAACTTATTTGGTTGTCATCAAATTGCCGTTTGTTCAATTTTGCTGTCTGCAAATTAACTGCTGTACCAATTGTGATTATGCTTTTAGAGCAGTTACACGGCTGTGAAGTGCGTTATGATGTCCTGAGGTGCTATGCAAGTACACAGTCTTCCTTTCATAGAATAGAATCATAGAATCCCTACTGTAGAAAAAGAGGCCATTTGGCCCATCAAGGCTGCACCGACCCTTTGAAAGACCACCCTACCTAGGTCCAATCCCCTTCCCTGTAACCTCACTGTAAGGGGCAATTTAGCATGCCCAATCCCACTAACCTGCACATCTTTGGATTGTGGGAGGAAACTGGAGCACCCGGAGGAAACCCACTCAGACATGGAGAGAAAGCGCAAATTCCACACAGTTACCCAAGGTGGTAATTGAACCCGGATCCCTTGTGCTGTGAGACAGCAGTGCTAACCACTGTGCCACCCACTTCAACATATGGGAAAATAGTAAAGGAAATTATCAACAGATAAAAGGAACAGATAAAGAAAAGCATTGGGCAAATAGGTGAGGAAAGGTTGGTGCAGTAGTAAATGAACACTTTGCCTTGTTTTTCGCAGAAAGGTATCATTGTGAGAATGAAAAGGAGGAGAATGGTCAGACAACAAAACAGTACTTGCAAACTGTAAAGTTGCAAAGGCACTGGATCTGAGAATTCTGAAGGAAGTCAAACAGGAAATAGCAGAGATTTGTATCACAATCATTCAAAGATCATTGAATATGGAAGTTGTGCCTGAGGACTGAAGGATTACCAATGTTCCCACCCTGTTCAAAATGGGAAACAGGAATGAGTTAGAAAACTACATACCAGTCAACTTAACATTGCTATCGAGCAAACTTCTCGGCCATAATCCTGACCACAGTGGATAATTACTTGGAACGACACAGGTTAAGGATAGCCAGCATAAACTTGTGAAAGTTTGACAACTTCAATAGAATTCCTGAATAAATACTAAGTAAGTTTCCTCCTGGTGAGTTTTGCTACTGTTGCATCGATGAAAAAATATTTATAAATGGCCTAGACAGGTTGGGTAGGTTTATTTACAAGCCCACTAGAACATACAGTGCAGAAGGTGGCCATTCAGCCCATCAAGTCTGCACCGACCCACTTAAGCCCTCACTTCCACCTTATCCCCGTAACCCAATAACCCCTCCTAACCTTTTTGGTCACTAAGGGCAATTTATCATGGCCAATTCACCTAACCTGCACGTCTTTGGTCTGTGGGAGGAAACCAGAGGAAACCCACACAGACATGGGGAGAATGTGTAGACTCCGCACAGACAGTGACCCAGCAGGGAATCGAACCTGGGACCCTGACGCTGTAAAGTCACAGTGCTATCCACTTGTGCTACCATGCTACCCCGTACGCTAATGACTAGAGTAGTCATTAGCGTACATTTATATGATTAGCTGTAGTGTAAAAACTAATAATGATAATCTTTATTAGTGTCACAAGTAGGCTTACATTAACACTGCAATGAGGTTACTGTGAAAAGCCCCTAGTCGCCACATTCCAGCGCCTGTTCGGGAACACTGAGGGAGAATTCAGAATGTCCAATTCACCTAACAGGCAAGTCTTTGGGATTTGTGGGAGGAAACCAGAGCACCCGGAGGAAACCCATGCAGACATGGAGAGAACTTTCAGGCTCCGCGCAGACAGTGACCCAAGCTGGAATCGAACCCAGCTCCCTGCCGCGGTGAAGTAACAGTGCTAACCACTGTGCTACTGTGCCGCCCAGGCAGGCACTAGAGTGCGGCCCGGTCAGCTCAGCAGCAAACCAGGGACAACAAGGTAGGGAAGGAACATTGTTTAACTTATTTAATTTTCAGATATTGTCAACAAAAGCTGGAAATGTGAAATTAAAACAGAAACCACTGGAAATACTTGGCAGATCTGGCAGTGTCTGTGCAGAGAGTTAACATTTCAAGTCGACGGCCTTTCATCAGAACTGGGAAAAGTTAGAAATGTTAGAGCTTTTAGGCATGGTGGCACAGTGGTTAGCACAGTGCCGTACTGCGCCAGGGTCCTGGGGTCAATCCCGGCCTTGGGTGACTGTGTTAAGTTTGCACATTCTCCCCGTGTGTGCGTGGGTTTCTTTTGGATGCTCCGGATTCCTCCCACAGTCCAAATATGTGCAGGTTAGGTGGATTGGCCATGCTAAATTGCTCCTTAATTCTCTGCCTTACTTTGGCACTGACTTCTCTGTCCTTGGACTCTTAAGATGTTCCAGTGTAGTGGAACATAAGCTCAAGAGACAGCACCCTATCTTTCCATTATTCACTGCCCAACCTTCTGACCCAAGTGTTCAGGAATGTGCAGGTTAAGTTACGGGGATTGGGCAAGGTGGCTGGGGGAGTGGACCTGGTTAGAGTGCTCTTTCGGAGGGTTGGTGCAAAGTCGATGAGTCAGAGGACCTCCTTCTGCACTGTTGGGATTGTATGATTGGAAAGGCAGGAGGGTGGGAAAAAGACCTAAGGGTATATGGTATAAAAGAGGAGAGGCCACACAGCTGAAGGCTATCGCTAATGGCGAGCGCTTCACAACTCCCAAGTGACTGTGCAGGGTGTGTGAACTGTGAGCTCCTGCTTTTTGCTGTACAACTGCCTGAAGGCTTGTTTTTCTGTTTGTTCCTGTTCCTTTGGCTCATGCCATTACTTTTGGTTGTTTGCTGACTGACATCGCCTGGAGGAAAGGAAGGAAGGTAGGTCCCTGCTGCCTGGAAGAGGGGAGAGGGATATTGTTATAACCTGCCTACTGACGATTGGCTGGGGACTAATGACTATCCCACAATCCTATGGGAGTATGAACTTCCCCAATGAGGGGGGCGGAGAAACTCCTAGTATAAATAAGCTGGCCAGTCCAGGAACCAGGAGGAAGGAGAAGGTAGCAATGGAAGTTACTGCTACTGTTATGTATATATTGTTATAGTAAATAAACGTTATTACTTTGTATCCTTAAAACTCGTGCTGCATTCTTTGTGGCCCTTACAAAACTGGCGACGAAGGTAAAAGTGAATAGCTGTCTACACTGCTGAAGCCACCTCCCTGGATTTTTGTTGGATACAGGTTGGAAGTTGTTTTCTATTATACCATGCCTCTGTACGGACGTTTGGATGTTTTTGATGCTGCGCTGGAAAGCTGGAACCAGTACGCACAACGTATGCGTTACTATTTCCGGGCAAACAATATCACCGAAAACGAGCGCCAGGTGGTCATATTGCTCACCGCCTGCGGGCCGCATATGTTTGGGGTGATTAGGAGCCTTACGTACCCAGCTGCGCCGGACACCAAAACGTTTGACGAACTTGTGAATATAGTGGGGCAACACTTTAACCCAACCCCGTCCACGATAGTCCAGCGTTACCAGTTTAATACCGCTGAGAGGACCCCTGGAGAATCCCTTGCCGATTTTTTTTATCCAGGCTACGCGGGATTGCGGAATACTGTGACTATGGTGAGACCTTGTCAGAAATGTTACGCGACCGTTTGGTTTGCGGTATTAACAATGCGGCCACCCAGAGAAAGTTGTTAGCAGAGCCAACATTGACTTTTCAACAGGCAATACAAATAGTCTTTACCAAGAGAGCACAGAGCGAGGAGTACAGGAGCTACAGGGAATGGAAGTGCATGCCTTGGGGCGCAACCCTTTCCACCCAAAAACGTCCCCCCGCACTCCTGTGGTACCTTGGGCGAGGCAACGACCAGACCGACGCCAGTGGCCATCGGACATTCCTCCCCGAAGGGAGCCTTCTCCAGAGCCAATGGATGAGGAGCCATGTCCGTGTCAGACTTGTAGGCGCCGACCCCGTCGCGGACGGCGGTCCTGGGGACGCCAGAGGTGCCGTCGTTCCGACCAAAACTGGGACCAGCCCAGGGACAGTAACTGGGACCAGCCCAGAGGCCGTACCTTCCATGTGGATGAACCTGCGGCGACCACTCCTGAGGACGTGGAGACGGAGGACGACTGCCTGCAGCTGCATTGTGTGGCAGCTCCCCGTGTGGCCCCCATTAAGGTGACAGTACGGGTCAATGGCCACCCACTGGAGATGGAGTTGGATACTGGCGCAGTGGTCTCCGTGATCGCCCAGAGGACATTCGACCGCATCAAGCAGGGTATACAGACCCTTACATTAACTGACTCACAGGCCAGGTTGGCCACCTACACGGGGGAACCACTGGACATTGCAGGAACTACAATGACCCCTGTTGTCTATGGACGCCAGGAGGGGCGTTTCCCACTTATCGTAGTGCGTGGCCATGGGCCCAGCCTGTTGGGTCGGGACTGGTTGCGCCATTTGCGGTTGCAATGGCAGCACATCCTCCAAACAGTTTCTGGAGGGTTGACTGAGGTGCTAGGACGATACCCAGAGGTATTCCAGCCTGGTTTGGGGAAAATAAAAGTGGCCGTAGCCCGTATCCAAGTTGAACCAGGAGCCACGCCGCGCTATTTCCGGGCGCGCCCAGTGCCTTACGTTTTGCTCGAGAAGGTAGAAGGGGAGCTCACTCGTTTGGAGAGTTTGGGTATTATCAGGCCCGTCCGCTTTGCTGACTGGGCAGCACCAATTGTACCAGTAATGAAGCCAGATGCCACAGTTCGCTTGTGTGGCGACTATAAACTTAAAGTGAATACAGTTTCCCGACTCGACCGATACCCAATGCCTCGCATAGAGGATCTCTACGCGAAACTTGCAGGCGGACTCTCATTCACAAAATTAGATATGAGTCACGCCTACCTGCAGTTGGAGCTGGACCCTGCCTCCCGACCATATGTAACAATTAACACACACCGGGGCCTGTATGAATATACACGGTTGCCCTTTGGAGTATCCTCTGCCTGCGCAATTTTTCAACGTGTTATGGAGGGCATTTTGAGAGGTTTACCACGTGTGGCTGTCTACCTAGATGACTTGTTGATTACAGGGACGTCGCAGCAAGAGCATTTGGAAAATCTGGAGGCTGTCCTTAGACGCCTTTCGGAGGCTGGAGTCCGTTTACGTCTCACACAGTGCGTATTTCAGGCAAAAGAAGTAGTCTACCTAGGTTATCGGGTGGACCGCGAGGGTCTGCACCCCGTCGCAGAGAAGGTGCGTGCAATTCAACATGCCCCCACCCCGACTGACACTTCGCATCTTCGTTCTTTTCTCGGTCTCGTAAACTATTACGGGAAGTTCCTCCCCAATCTGGCAACTATGCTGGCCCCTTTGCACCTTCTGCTAAAGAAAAATCACACCTGGGTTTGGGGTCAGCCGCAAGAAACCGCTTTCCGGCGGGTAAAGCAACAATTGTCGTCGTCTGGGTTACTAACCCACTATGATCCGGGAAAGCCTTTGCTCGTCACATGTGATGCATTCCCGTATGGTATTGGGGCTGTCCTGTCCCACAAGATGGAGAACGTGGCCGAGCGACTGATACCTTTCGCCTCCCGCACACTGACTGCAGCGGAGAAAAAGTACGCGCAGATCGAGAAGGAGGGCCTGGCAGTGGTTTTCGCGGTGAAACGCTTCCACCAGTATGTGTACGGCCGCCATTTCACTATCGTGACTGATCATAAGCCCCTGCTGGGACTCTTCAGAGAGGATAAGCCAATACCGCCCATTGCTTCTGCACGGATCCAGCGCTGGGCTTTGTTGCTCGCTGCATACGAGTATTCTCTGGAGCACAAACCAGGTACGCAGATAGCAAATGCCGACGCACTGAGCCGATTGCCTTTATCGACCGGCCCCATGTCGACCCCCACGACCGGTGAGGTGGTCGCAACCCTAGATTTTATGGACACCTTGCCTGTCACGGCATCACAGATCCGTGAGTGGACCCAGACGGAGCCAGTCTTGTCAAAGGTTCGGCACATAGTCCTGTATGGTGGGCAGCATAGACAGCTCCCAGGCGAGTTGCGGGCATTTTCCTCCAAGCTGTCAGAGTTCAGCGTGGAAGACGGCATCCTCTTGTGGGGGACGCGTGTGATTGTCCCGGAAAAAGGCCAGGAGCTGATATTATCAGACTTGCACAATGGGCATCCGGGCGTGACCAAGATAAAAATGTTGGCCCGGAGTTATGTCTGGTGGCCAGGCCTCGACACCGACATTGAGAAGGTGGCCCAAAACTGTTCCATTTGCCAGGAGCATCAGAAGCTTCCACCGGCCGCGCCCCTACATCACTGGGAATGGCCAGGGCGGCCTTGGGCACGCTTACATGCAGATTTCGCAGGCCCTTTTCAGGGATCCATGTTCCTTCTGCTAATTGACGCCCAGTCCAAATGGCTGGAGGTTCATAAGATGCAGGGGACAACGTCCTGCGCAACAATTGAAAAAATGCGTTTATCATTTAGTACGCATGGCCTCCCCGAGGTGCTGGTCACGGATAATGGCACTCCATTCACGAGTGAGGAGTTTTCCAGGTTTACAAAGGTGAACGGCATCCGCCATATCCGCACTGCCCCTTACCACCCGGCTTCAAATGGGTTGGCAGAGCGTGCAGTGCAAACATTCAAAAGAGGCCTAAAGAAGCAGTCTTCCGGATCAATGGACACGAGACTGGCTCGCTTTTTGTTTACGTATAGGACCACCCCCCATGCGGTGACTGGGGTAGCTCCTGCAGAACTCCTAATGGGCCGGAGACTTCGCACCCGCCTTAGTATGGTCTTCCCGGACATTGGCCCAAAAGTACGCCGCACACAAGAACGGCAGGGACCGGGATTGTCTCTGCATCGTCCGATTCGGCAGTTTGCGCCCGGTGACCCAGTATTCGTGCGGAATTTTGCTGGTGGTGCCCAATGGGTTCCTGGTGTAATCTTTCGCCAAACGGGCCCTATATCATACCAAGTGCAAGCCCAGGGTCGTCTCCAGCGAAAACATGTAGACCACGTCCGGTCCAGAAGATCATCCCCGCAAAAGATTCCCCGCCCTCGGAGCTCAGTTCAACAGCGGCAAAGACCAGAAACAAGGGAAAGTAGTCCTCCAAATCTTCCATTGGTGCCTCACTCGAACCCTGCGCAGGTCGTGACGGGACCGAATGGGGATAGAGATGCTGACATGACGGAGGCAGCAGACTCTGACTCCGAGATGGAGACACAGGATGAATCAGAGGGGGAATCCTCGGGTCCACAGGCCGTGGATGTACAACCGCGCCGTTCATCACGGAAGCGCCGGTCTCCGTCTCGTTATACGCCGCCAGATCCAGCGCCGCGTGCAAATGGCGTCCGGCCTGCGGCCAAACGTGTTCGACACCTTCCTTCGCCAGGGTCTTCGGTGGATTCCTTGGACTTTGGGGGGGAGGGATGTTATAACCTGCCTCCTGACGATTGGCTGGGGACTAATGACTATCCCACAATCCTATGGGAGTATGAACTTCCCCAATGAGGGGGGTGGAGAAACTCCTACTATAAATAAGCTGGCCAGTCCAGGAACCAGGAGGAAGGAGAAGGTAGCAAGGGAAGTTCCTGCTACTGTTATGTATATATTGTTATAGTAAATAAACGTTATTGTTTTGTATCCTTAAAACTCGTGCTGGATTCTTCGGGGCCCTTACAAAAAATATCAAATCCCTCAGCTATGGCCCTCACGGACAGAGAAACACCTTGGGCACCACCACCCATGCTGCTGACATTGCGACAATGTGGCCTACTTTACACTGGGGAGAAAGACGGCAGATTGGCTGATTGCTTTGTGGAATGTCTCTGCTCAGTCCACTGGCGGGCAGCTTTGTCCAGGATGGTGTCAAGCCTTTTGAGCGTCGTTGGAGCTGCACTCACCCAGGCAAGAGGAGAGCATTCCATCACATTCTTGACTTGAGCCTTGTAGATGGTGGACAGGCTTTGGGGATTCAGGAGCTGAGTTACTCTCCACAGAAGTCTCAGTCTCTGACCTGCTCTTGCAGCAACAGTATTTATATGACTGGTTCAGTTCAGATTCTGGTCAATGGTAACCCCCAGGATTTTGATAGTGGGGGACTCAGTAATGGTAATGCCATTGAATGTTGTTACGACACCCTTTTCAGAATCCTTCCGAACCCCCCACAAGTCCCGTGGGCTTTCCAAGCTGAATGAATATGTTCCACCTGATTGGTGGTGGTGTAGTGGTACTGTCGCTGGACTAATAATCCAGAGACACAGGGTAAATCCCTGGGGTGCCAGGTTCAAATCCTACCACAGCAGATGATGAAATTTGAATTCAAATTAAAAACCTGTAATTAAAAGTCTAATGATGACCATTGCCAATTGTCATAAAACCCCATCTAGTTCACTCATGTCCTTCAGGAAAGTAAATCTACTATCCCTACCCGGTCTGGCCTACATATGACTCCAGACCCACAGTGATGCGGTTGACATTTAACTGCCCCCCACTGAACCACTAAGGGCAATTAGGGATGGGCAACAAGTGCTGGTGCAGCCAGCGATTCCCACAGCCCAAGAAAGATTTGTTTTTAAATTACAATCGTAACATTAGGCTTCCAGGTCTCAGCTCCACCCCTAGTACTTTCCTTACCTTGGCTACCTGTCTTCCCCTCACTCTCCTACTTCCTATCCTATTCAAAATTATGGAGATCATGAAACAAAGGTTTAAATTTATGGATTAGCACATTATCATCTGCCATAATTGCTGCCTGCCTAGCAATTTGCCCCCTCTGGTTTCAACATGGGTTCTTATTATCGAAGGTAAGGAATTCTCAACCTTCTCTAAGAGCCTCATAGTTAGTCTCAACGCCCAAAGCTCGTACCCACCGATAAAATTGTTCTGTTTCCCCCTTTCGAATTCTGCATAGGTCTGTCCTGGCTGTCTCATCAAATTCAAAAATCTGCCGATATGCTTCGGGAAAGAGTTTGTACGCATCTATTCTGTTTGAGCGTGTTATTATCCCTAAACTCCTGTGACAAGGCGGCATAAATTCCTGTGCCCTTTCTGTCAACATACTCTGCAAGGATAATGTTTTGGCCACTCCATTTGGGTTGCTATTTTCTCACAAACCCTAAAGAGTTTTTCTACTTCTCTTCAAATTTTGGGAACGCCTGTATAAATGTAAAAAGATCACCACTGTGGTCCATTCTAGGATTAGGCTCCCCTCTATGTTCTGACAGCTTCCCACTGCATTCCAGAACCTTATGATGGAACTCTCTCTACCTTTTTCTTTCTCTTCTCTCACGTTCTTTGCCCTCTCTCTCTTTCCCGTTCTCTTTCTCCTTCTTTCCCTCATTTTCTCTTCCATCTCCATTTCTTTCTGCATCCATTTAAATTCATATGTTTTCCTGAGATCTTTGACCCTCCACAGCTCCAATGACTTACAGGCACCAATTTGTAAGTAAACCATTTTTAAAACTGTTTATTTATAATAAGAGAAGAGATAAACATGTAATGGTAATAACCGAACAATGCTCTGCTAATCTAATGATTTCCCAAACCCCGTCTAACCCTCCACCCAGACACACACAAGGCAGACACATGGAGGGGGAGGGAAAGGAACAAAAATAACAGTAAAAGAGCGTGAGATGAAGCTTTGCTGCTGGGTTTGTAGACTTTGTAGGTGGCAATCTTGAAATCATCGGATGATTTGGATATCTTAGGATTTACCTTCAATTATTTTTTATGTGTACCTGGTGCTGCTCCTGGAATGCCCTCTTGCACCCTTCATGCAACCAGAGTTGATCGCCTGGCTTTGTGATAATGGTAGAGCCAGGGATATGCTGGGTCAGAGGTTACAGATTGTGGTTGTGTACATTCTGCTTCTGCTGATGGCCCACAACATTTCATGGATGCACAGTCTTGAGTTTCTAGATCTGTTCTAAATCTATCCACTTGGCATGATGGCAGTGCCAAACAACATGATGGTGGGTATCCACAAGGACTGTGCGGTGATGACTTGTATCAATGCTGTTATGGACCGATGCATCTATGGCAACTAGCTTGGTGACAATGAAGTCAAGAATGTTTTTCCCTCTTGCTGGTTCCCTCACCATTTGCCACAGACGCAGTCTTTGTTATGTCCTTAGGACTTGGCCAGCTCGGTTAGTAGTGGTGTTACTGAGACACTCTTGGTGATGGATATTGAAATTCCCACTCAGTGTATGGTCTGTGCTTTTGCCACCCTCCGTGCTTCTTCCAAGTTGTGTTCAATATGGAGGAGTACTGTTTCATCAGCTGAGAGCAGGGGAGGAGGTAATAGATGATAACTAGCAGGAAGTTTTCTTGCCCATGTTTGACCTGACGCCTTGAGGCTTCATGGAGTCTGGAGTACATTTTGAGGACTCTCAGGGCTACTCGCTATTGACTGTACACCACCGTGCCACCACTTCTGGTGGGTCTGTCCTGGACAGGTCATACTCGGGAATGGTGATGGTGGTGTGTGGGACATTGTAAGATACATTCTGTGAGTACAACAATGTCAGTCTGTTGCTTGACTAGTCTGTGGGACAACACTCCCAAGTATTAGAAAGGAGGACTTTGCAGTGTCAAGAGAGTTGTGTTTGTCATTGTTTCCAGTGCCAAGTTTGATGCTGCATAATCCTTCCAGACTCATTTGTTTGTGTAAATCCCGTAGCTTTTAATACAACTCAGTGGCTTGCTAGGCCATTTTAGAGTGAAGTTACAAGACAACCATATTGCTATGGATTTGGAGTCACACATAGACCAGAACAGGTAAGGACGGTAAATTTCCTTCCCTAAAGGACACTAGTGATCTACATGGGTTTTTAAGACAATTGGCAATAGTTTCACAATCACCATTATTGAGACTAGCTTTTAATTGCAGATTTTTATCAAATTAATTTACATTCCATCAGCTACTATGGTGGAATTTGAATCCCAGTTTCCAGCGTATTAACCTGAGCCACTGGATTACTCTTTTAGTCACATTACTACTATGCCACTTCCTGCCCCTAATCTACGACCCTCAACACATACCATACCCTTCCCCCCTCAGTCATGCCAACCTCTGCCCCCAACTTATCCTGATGGCTCTTATAGCCTCTATGCCAAATTAGTGACAACTCATGCCAACACATATCCTCCTCATCACCCTTACACCCTCTATAAAGCTCACCCAGTCGCACCACAGATGGACCTTTGGAGCTATGGCAAGAAATAAAAAAAATAGGTTTCAGGTATCTAATTCATAAAAGCCAATCGATATATTTAACTCCATTCATGTACGTAACACCTAATAAAAGCAAGCAGTTTATTCAAGTATCAAATCCCTTATAAAATGAATATTTGTATTCATAATCTCAGTTCAAAGACAACTAGTCCCTTAAAAAATATGTGGAACTGTCAATCAAATTGTGAACCTACTGGACCCCCACTATTATAATGATAGGATCAGAATGCAGGCAAGCAGAAATAATACAATACTGAGAGCTTAGGCTTATGTCAACAAACATTGAGTGAAATTGTAAGCACTGATTTTGTTTCAACTTCAGTCTAGCTGTTTTATTTTATACAAACTTTAAAGGGCAGGAGATTTAAATGACTCAACAGCTTGACAGTTCCACAGAGCTTAGCAGAGCTTCTATACTGATAATGCGCATTCATGTTCTCTTAACAATCACAAAGGATACCTGACCTCTCCCAAAGGGGCAATTGACCAATCTCAAAAGGGTACCATGCCTTCCGGTAAGTTGAGACCTTTTCCTCCAATGTCTAAAGCCTATAAATCCAAAATTGCTTCTGTTTGATGCCAGTTGCACTTTTAAATCTGCAATTGCCTCTGTGAATTCTGAATGGGCAAACAACATCTTGCTCCAGCAGCAGAAATGGTGGTTGTTGGGTTTGGTGGCTGGGCCTCCAGGTTCCTGGCTCCAACGTCATTTTGGCTCAGGTGCGAAGCAGCCCTTCTTCCTTTATCATTCCAGGTTACCACTTCCCTTCGTGTGAAAAGTACTTCCTGAGTTCATTTGCAAATGGCCATGAAGTTCACTAAAGGAAACTGTCTGAATAAAAAGAGATAAAATCATACAACACAGAAGAGGGCCATAAGACCTATTATACTGGGCTTGCTCTCTGTTAAAGCTCCCAATTAGTCCTCTACCCCCACCTCCTACACCACTCCCTCATAGCCTTGTATTTTCTTTCCTTAAGTATACAAGTGATTTAAATACAATTTTGCTTTGAAAGTTGCTAATTAACGTGCTTGCACCACCCTTTCAGGCAATACATTCCATAATAACCTAGATCATAATAGCACTCTGAGTAAATAAAATTCTCATCTCCCCCGGCTTGTTTTCACCAATTATGTTAAGCCTGTGCCCTCTGTGATCTTCCTGCAAGCTGACCTTCTCCCCGATCTACCAAGGCCTTTCATGGTAAAGCAAAAGGAGAAAACACTGGAACTATTTGGCAGGTCAATGAACACCTGTGGAGAGAATGAGTGAGTTTGCACGATTAGGTCCTTTGAAGATTTCCAACAACTGCAACCTTGGTATCGCATTGATCTCAAGATGAGTTTCTGACCTCATATATGCACCACCACTAAGACCTCCTTTTTCCACCTCCACAACTTTCCCCAGTTTTGCCCCATCTCAGCTCATCGACTGCTGAAACCCTCATCTATGTCTTTTTTACTGCTAGGTATGACAATTTCAATGCACTCCTGACTAATCTCTCACATTCTACCCTCCATAAACTTGATATCTGCTCCCAGTGTCTGAACTCACAGCAAGGGCTAATGGAACTGGGTGGGCCCTAAAATACTTTGGTTGGTTTCCGGGTCCACATACATTTTGGCCATGGCTCCCTTTATTTTCCCCAATCCATCTTGGAAAACCTCAGAATATTTTCCCAGGACCTTGTACAATCCACCTGTATCCATTTAAATCTTTTTAAAGTATATTTATTAAAGTTTTACACAATAACAATCAACAGGAATACAAGAATCAAGTACTACTAACAAAGAAAAAGTTAAACACTATACCTAAAACCCCTAACAGCTGGATTGTAATGGCTGGATTCTCCGATTTGAGGCTATGTCCGGAGCATGTGTCCAGTCTTATGACCAAAAGGTCAGTGCCGCCCCTGCACCGATGCTCCTCCTGGTGAGGGACTAGCAGCCACGCCACGTAAATCTCCCGGCATTACCTGCAGATACGGACGGAGAATTATCGGGTCCGTGGACGCGCAGGCGCACGGCGGTGACCTGCAGTAGTCGCGACATACAACATGGCGCCAGCCGCGTCCGGACCCGGCCTGCCAGATATTGCCCACCTGTAACCCTTCTCATCACCCCCTGGACCACCCCCACCAGTCGTCCCAGCCTCCACCAAAGGCCCCCCTGGCCAGCGGAGCGGCTCCACCCCGACTATGGCGGTGCTGGACACAGTCCGCAGCCGCCACGCGAGATTGATGAAAACTCAGAGCAAAAGTGATCCACGCTGTCGGGAAGTCGGACCATCGGTGCGGAGGGTCGGGGGATGACCTTCAAGCGATGTCCTGAGGCCGTCCCAACGGCATGCAGCATACTCAGCAATGCCACCATTTTGAAGGGGGCAGAGCATCTGAAAAACAGCATCAAAATGGATTCTCCGGCCAATCGCCGGATGCGATTTCGGCGTCGACAATCGGAGAATCCAGCCCGAGATCTTTGAAAATGAGATGAATAGTTGGAATCTCAGGTAGAATCTCTCCATTGAACCTCTGATGGTGTGTTTAAATTTCTCTAAGTGCAAAAAGGACATTAAATTGCCCAACCAGCCAGAGTCACTAGGCGGAGCAGGAGACCTCCAACCCAACAGTAGCCGCATCCAGGTATCAGTGAGGCAAAGGTGACAACGTTCACCTCTACCCCAGAGTGAACTGCCGGTGAATCCCAAATCCCAAATATGGCTACCAATGGACATGGGAGTAAATCCAAACGGTGTGTCTCCGGCATGGTGTTAAAAAAGCCCAGAAGTTGGCGAGTTTGGGGCAGGACCAAAACATAAGCGTATGTTTAGCTAGGGCAAGCGAACAATGGTCACATCTATTCTCATCCTTGTCTTGATCAAGTACAATCTACGTAGCACCTTGAACTGAATTAGGCTCAATCGGGCACCTGAGGACCTGGAGTTGACTCTGCATCGGGCCTCTCTACAAGCATGCCAGTGAGTATAGGGCCCAGTTCGCCCTTGCCCTGTCTAGTGGGGAGGGATCAGACGAGAGAATGTGGCCATATAGGCCTGAAATCGGCTCCCTTCCAGGCAGAGCCGAGGATAGAATCCTCTTAAGCAAGGAGGAAGTTGGAGCCAGAGGAAAGGATGAGAAATGTATGAGAGAAATACCCAAATTGAAAGTGAATAAAAAGACTAGAATTGGTTGCTGAAGTCCCTGAACCTCCCTTCCACAAACTGGTTACCAAAGTGGCAAGTCCCTTCAATTTTCAGGAGTTAAATGTTGAGTCTAGCCCATAAGGTAAGAAAAGGTGATTGTTACAGATAGGGACCTGTGAAGATAGGGAAAGGAGTTTACAATGTTGTCGAAACTGTTTCCAAATCCTAAGAGAGGAGACTGCCACCGGATTTGAGGTAAATCTAGCAGGAGAAAAGGTCACTTGGCCTCAAATTGAATCAGGATTGCTGATCTACAATAAGATCTTTTGGACATTAGTGGCCCAGTAATAAAACATTAAGTTTGGGAGGGCCAAGACCCCTTTCTCTATCCATCTGCAGTAGACCCCTGCCGGGATAGTCAGCATGGCTTTGTGAAGGGTAGGTCATGCCTCACAAGCCTTATTGAGTTCTTTGAGAAGGTGACTGAACAGGTAGACGAGGGTAGAGCAGTTGATGTGGTGTATATGGATTTCAGTAAAGCGTTTGATAAGGTTCCCCAGGGTAGGCTATTGCAGAAAATATGGAGGCTGGGGATTGAGGGTGATTTAGAGATGTGGATCAGAAATTGGCTAGCTGAAAGAAGACAGAGGGTGGTGGTTGATGGGAAATGTTCAGAATGGAGTTCAGTTACAAGTGGCGTACCACAAGGATCTGTTCTGGGGCCGTTGCTGTTTGTCATTTTTATCAATGACCTAGAGGAAGGCGCAGAAGGGTGGGTGAGTAAATTTGCAGATGACACTAAAGTCGGTGGTGTTGTCGACAGTGTGGAAGGATGTAGCAGGTTACAGAGGGACATAGATAAGCTGCAGAGCTGGGCTGAGAGGTGGCAAATGGAGTTTACTGTAGAGAAGTGTGAGGTGATTCACTTTGGAAGGAATAACAGGAATGCTGAATATTTGGTTAATGGTAAAGTTCTTGGAAGTGTGGATGAGCAGAGGGATCTAGGTGTCCATGTACATAGATCCCGGAAAGTTGCCACCCAGGTTGATAGGGTTGTGAAGAAGGCCTATGGAGTGTTGGCCTTTATTGGTAGAGGGATTGAGTTCCGGAGTCAGGAGGTCATGTTGCAGCTGTACAAAACTCTGGTACGGCCGCATTTGGAGTATTGCGTACAGTTCTGGTCACCGCATTATAGGAAGGACGTGGAGGCTTTGGAGCGGGTGCAGAGGAGATTTACCAGGATGTTGCCTGGTATGGAGGGATAATCTTATGAGGAAAGGCTGATGGACTTGAGGTTATTTTCGTTGGAGAGAAGAAGGTTAAGAGGAGACTTCATAGAGGCATACAAAATGATCAGGGGGTTAGATAGGGTGGACAGTGAGAGCCTTCTCCCGCGGATGGAAATGGCTGGCACGAGGGGACATAGCTTTAAACTGAGGGGTAATAGATATAGGACAGAGGTCACAGGTAGGTTCTTTTTGCAAAGAGTGGTGAGGCCGTGGAATGCCCTACCTGCAACAGTAGTGAACTCGGCACCATTGAGGGCATTTAAAAACTTATTGGATAAGCATATGGATGATAATGGTATAGTGTAGGTTAGATGGCTTTCGTTTCGGTGCAACATCGTGGGCCGAAGGGCCTGTACTGCGCTGTATCGTTCTATGTTCTATGATTCTGGGATTTCTGCTTTTGGTTCTGAAACTGGAAGATGCATCTCTGATTTCCTCTCTCTGCTATGATGAGATCTCTCTAAAAAATAAATCCAATGTAAGAATTCTTCTTTTTCCTCAGTGAGGCTGGATGACATTTTAGTGAAATTGCAAAGGATTGAGATTAAAACTCAGGATGGTAGCTGGGTTTGATGCAAGACAAAGAGCCATAAGAGAGGAGTAGACTCAAAGGTGGACCTTTGGGTTGAAGGCCCAGTTTAATTAAGGTTAAAGTGTCTCTCTAGAAGAAATCCTACGCCTGTGAGTACTGAATGAATGTATCTGCCGAAGACCATCACCAACTGTACACCGGTGGCTTTAGTCAGTCAGCATACTGGGAGGAAAGCCTGTGGCAAAGAATTCAACATCGAAAGCAGGGACTTTTATTGTTTTTACCTTAACCCTTATTATTTTACCCCTTTCCACTCATCTGTGTTTATTTGTCTTGTGTGTGTGTGTGTGGGTAGAGGGTGGGACAGTAAAATGGGGGACAGTAGGTTATTCTGTTGGAATTACTGTATGTTTCATCGTTATTTCTGTTATAAATAAACAATAATTGTGTTTTAATTTACAAACCTGGTGACTGTAATTATTGGATCGTCAAGCGCCAAAGATTTCGCGGATTTTTATATGAATTGTTGGCAACTAAAGCTGCACCAAATGTTAATAACAACAAAAAACGAAAGGGACAAAAATAGGTTAATGTCAGGAACAAACAGAAGAAATCTCTCAGATCTCAGTAAAGGCGATAAGAATACACCCAAACCACGAACGTGAAAAGAAACAAAATACAAAGTGTTTATATACAGAGCCATATGACAATTTAAACCGAGCACAACTTGTGCCTCTGGACAAAGGAGCCAGCTTCTTCCGATGAGCCAGAAAAATGATATTTTTCTTGTAACTTTGCCCGAAGGCGAGTTGGATAGATCAGCCTGAACTTGACCCCACTCTTGAACAGGACGCGTTGCACTTTATTAAAAGCAGCTCTTTTTTTAGCTTGATTTGTACTCATGTCCTGGTGCAGCCTAATAGAGGTGCCCTCCCACTTAAAATCCCGGTGCTCCCTTGCCTATCAAAGAACAAACTCCTTCTCTTCGAAACTGTGATATTTTGCGATCCCCGGGGCGAGTCTTAGTTCGAAACAAGTGATGGGCCTGGTCTAATTCTGGGAAGTATGTCTCCATGCAACATTTTGTGGAACATATCTGAGAAATACTCAGTAGGTGTGTGACTCTTGATCTCCTCGTGGATCTCCACAATACAAATATTCTGTCTTCCAGATCTATTCTCCAGTTGTTAATGCTTCGTTATCTTTGACCCAAAAACAAGGTCAGACTCCAGGGAGCCGTCCTATCACTATGATCTGACAAAACCATATCCATGTCTTTAATTGTGGCTCCATGAGCTTCGACAGTTTGGCTGGTGGTTTCAAGAAGCAAACAAATGGGGCCAACACCTCTTCAATTGATCTTTTAAATCCACCGATATGTTTTGTCGGTGTTTATCGAGCTCTATCACCAAACATTTGGTGAAAGCTTCAGCCGTTAGCGGAGTGGTTGCTGAATCCACCATCTTACCTCCAGTAAATCTCTGAGAGGCTTCAAAGTCAGTCGACATGTTTCAGACCAATTACTTTTTGGCTCTGCCTCCCTTGGGCATCTCAAAGAAGAAAGAATTCTACACAACCAAATTTCAGGATTTGTCCTAGAAGTTGAAGACTCGTGGCACCAGGAAAAAAGGGTACAAAAGTCATGTTTCCCATGGGAGCCATCTTGTGCGAGTCTTCCCCTCACATCGCGCCATCGGAACACCTGATTCCATTTTAAAGATCTGCTGCCAATCTAGGCAGAGTTTCTGCACCCAGTCACAGCCCAACAGATTTGGTCCGGGCACCTGAACCACAACTAGTGCAGGCGAACTGATTGCTGCCCGTAGACAACCGGAGTCATCGTTGTTCCAATGATGGACAATGGCTCTCCGGTATACGTTGCCAATCGTGCCTTAGTGTCCCTTAGGTCCAGGTGTTGGATCCCTGTACAGACTTTCTGGGACGTTTGTTGTCCAACGACTGAGACAGCAGCCCCTGTATCTATTTCCCTGTGTCTAAATGGGTGGCCTTATACATGGATGGTGATCTTGATGGGGCTACATTTGGTGCCATAATGCAATTTAGTTGCATGAACTTATCCTCCTCAGTTTGTGCTAAGTTTAAAGCTCTGGGTAGACGTATCCCCCAACCAGGGTGACCCACTCGCTGATGGTTCTGACGTTCCTGGTTCCCATGGTTCTGTGACCAAGGGACATAGAAACATCGGAATTAGGAGCAGAAGTGGGCAATTCAGCCCCTCGAGCCTGCTCCGTCATTCAATCAGATCATGGCCGATCTCTACCTGGTCTCAAATCCACCTCACTGCCTGTTCCCCATATCCCTTTAACCCGTTTTTTAAAATCAGAAATATATCTGTCTCTGTTATATCTGTTAATGACTCAGACTCCACCGCACTGCGGGGCAGCAAGTTCCACAAATTCACCACCCTCTGCGAGTAGTGCCTCCTCATCTCAATTTTAAATCTACCGCCTCTCAACCTGTATCTGTGACCTCTTGTTCTAGATTGCCCACAAGGGGGATCATTTGGTTTACATTTGCTTGATTAATCATTTTAGTATTTTATATACATCGATCAGATCCTCTCTCATCCTTCTAAACTCCAGCGAGTATAAGCCCAAACTCTTTAATCTCTTCTCATACATCAACCCCTTCCTCCCGGAATCAATCTGCTGAACCGCCTCTGAACTGCTTCCAATGCCACCACATCCTTCCTCAGATAAGGAGATCAAAATTCAACACAATACTCCAGATGTGATCTCACCAACACCCTATACAATTACAAAAATACTTTTCTACTTTTATACTCCAGTCCTTTTGCAATAAACACTAACATTCCTTTGCCTTTCTTATTACATTTTGTACCAGCATAGAGACTTTCTGTGATTCATGAACAAAGATACCCAGATCCCTCTGCCCAGATGCATTTTGAATCTGCTTTCCATTTAGATAATAATTTGCCTGACTATTTTTTTGGCCAAAATGGATGCCTCACACTTATCCACATTAAACTCCATCTGCTGAATTTTGGTCCAATCTCCTAGCCTATCTGTCTGTAAAATCTGTTTTTCCTCTTCACTGCCTGCTTTCCCACCTATTTTGGTATCATCTGAAAATTTTGCTATGTTACACTCTGTCCCTGCTTGCAGATTATTTATACAGATTGTAAACAGTTGAGGTCGGAGGACTGACCCCTGCGGCACCCCACTAGTTACAGTTCGCCAGCCAGAGAAGGACTCATTTAACCTGGCCCTCTGCTTTCTGTCAGTCAGCCAATCCTCAATCCAATCCAGTATTCTACCCCAATTCCCTGTGATCTCACTTCTGGATCAATCTTTTATGCGGCACTGGAGCTCAGGAGAGATGTCTTGTTTTTTAAAATAAATTTAGTGTACCCAATTATTTTTGTTCCAATTAAGGGGCAATTTAGTGTGGCCAATCCACCTAACGTGCACATCTTTGGGTTGTGGGGGTGAAACCCCGTAGACACAAAGAGAATGTGCAAACTCTACACGGACAGTGGCCCGGGGCCAGGATTCGAACCCAGGTCCTCAGCGCCATAGGCAGCAGTGCTAACCACTGTGCGGCGTGTTGCCCCTGGGAGAGATGTATTGTTGGGCTGCAGTGGCCCATGGCCGATGGGTAAGACCATGATATCGCTCAGGTGTGACTGGGCCCCATGGGCTCTGTTCTTGGGGGGACTTTACTTGTGGGAGGGGGGGGGGGGGGGGGGCGGCCAATGCTATTTATCTCCATATCCATGGAGCCCTGGAGTTCTTGGACTGCCTTCTCCACATTTTCATGAGAGAGGCTGCTTTTTAAATCCAAAGAAGGTTCTGCCAACAACTTATGTTTGGTTGCCCTGTTGTTTATGGCACACATGAGGCAGTCCCTCAGCATCTCTGGAAGTGATGGCCCATAGCTGCAATGCCCAGCCAGCCTGCGTAGGCACATCAGGAATTCCGTGATTGATTGTCCCAGGGTACACCTGGCCTTGTTGAACTGGTACCTCTGCACTTCACCAACATTTTGGGTTGTGATGGTTTGCCACAAGTTATGCCAGCTCATCAAAGGGCTTCGAATCTGGGGCCACCAGGTAGGTAAGGTTTTTGATTACACTAAAAGTTGGGGCTCCGCAGGCAGCCAAACAGACACCGGAATGTGGCGACTAGAGGCTTTTCACGGTAACTTCATTGCAGTGTTAATGTAAGCCTACTTGTGACAATGAAGGTTATTTATTTATTTATTTACCTTTTGACTGTCGTCTCCTGTAATTGCATTCGCCTGAAAGAAATACCGCATCCATTCAGCATATTTGGCCTAATCTTCTATGCCTGCGTCAAAATCCTCAAGTATCCCAAAAGGAGGCATTTTTAAACTTGCTTTGACCTTGTTCTTGTGATGAGCAATTCAAACGTGGTCTGGATGTCCAGAATCGCACCTGTAGTTTTTATCCTCGTTGCCAGTATAATAGCTTCAGGAGTCCTGAGAAGGTTAAACAATAAAAGGTTTATTTAGGCGAACAAAAGTACAGATCGCAACGCAGCATATAGCACAGAAGACCCCATCTGGGACTACTGATCATGCCGGTCACAATCCGAGCCTGCTTTTAAGTACCTGGTTCACATGAGTCCCAGCTGCTAGGATTCCGCCCCTCAGTGGGGGAGCTCGTATCCCACATGACCCACGGGGTGATCGATCAAGTCACCCACTGTGAGCCTCTTGAGGGTTATTACATGGATGGTTATTGAAACCCAGCCCTAAAAATAAACATCATTCTGTGCTCCCATTCTTGATCTGATAAAAGTCTATGATCGATGGTCTCTGCCATATTTGTTTCATGGGCCATTCCCTCTGAGTAAAAGTGGATTTAGTGAGGGGTGGGTGGAGGGTGGAGGTGGGTGGGGGTGGGTGGGGGGGGGGTGGGGGTGGTGGGGGGGGGGGGGGGGGGTGGTGGGGGGGGGGGGGGGGGGGTGGGGGGGGGGGATAATCAGGAGGAGTTCTCCCGAGCTATATTTGATGTGTCAAACCTGTGTGAAAACAGACTCAGAACTCAGTGTGCTCTGAGTTTAGTTATTTTCGCTCAGGCAGAAGCAGCTATACAGCTGTCCCACAGTGTATTGCATTCTTTGACAGCACCATTTTGGATCCAGTATTATTTTCACTTGTTTCCAACAGTTAATGTACTGGAAAATGGGAATGAAAGGTTTTGCTCTTTAAACGGATAGAATGGAACACATCACACCTCATTACATCTTCTAATCAGTGATAGGTCTGATATTGATCAATTTTAAAAAAAAATGAATGCAGTGGATGAATAGGTAATACAGATGATTAAGAATTAGCCGTAATCGGTTGAACATCGGTCTGCTAAATCTGTGAAGTGTTTTCAATTAACTTTGCTATTTATTTAAATGATTGAGTGAGAAGTGATAATGGTACAATTGAGCCTGATTTGATTAAAAAGGGTAGTTGTTGTTAAATCTGTCATTCTATTTATCCTGAGAACTGCATTTCGATGTGCAACAGTATCGCATATAAGTGTTCCTAACATACTCTTCCTGGGCCTTCTCTTGTATCCAGAATGCAGGATTGTAGGCTGCGTTCTCCTGATCACTATTCATGGCTGGAAAGTGTGTCTGAATTTCAAGTGCAAACAGGGTAAGGGAGCAGTAATGATTTTCTCCCCACTTCCTCACCTGGTTAAATATCCTGCCAACATTTACTGTCTGGTCTCTAGCACATGGATGTTCGATGGGCCACTGGAGGACTGCAGATGCTGGCGGCTGTGGAAGCGTGCCTTAGGATGAGACAATCCCAGGAGAGGAGGGGAGAAAACTTGGAAAAGTATCAATGCATCTATCATAGTCTCGCTTCAAAACTAGGCTTCATCCCAGTGGAAAAAAAAAGTCTCCCTCAATATTATTTGAGAACAATGTGCAGTCACAGTTTCCATTTCAAAGGCCATGCCATTTAGAAACTCCGATCACATTTCCATATGAGTAGTTTTCCAGTTTCACCCTCAAATTCCATAACATTATTCAAAAGGCAGATTAATGAGTTGCAGGTAAGCTGTCAGCTTCTTTTGATTCCACTATTTTCTTTCAAAACGCTGTTTTTGTCGTTCTTAGCTCAATTTAAATGCCCACTGTTGATTCCTTTTGTCAACTTGTTTATAATAATGCTTATCATACAAAGGCACAAAGGAAGCTGCCGCCATAAATCATCCAAATCAATGCATGCGATGGTAGAAAATGATCGCAGCAATTTCTTCTGCAATGGTTCACTCAAACTCAAATTTTTTTTTTTATCAGCCACTATTGGATGCATTCCCGGAGGTTTCATTACATCACCTCCAACCTCCAGCCACCCGTCTCAGTCAAGTCTATTTTTTCACTTCATCTGCACCATAAGCAAAAGTGTTTCAAAGAAACTGAGGAAAATTGACCTTTTTTAATTCCCCTGAATGTGCCGGACATTTATCCTTAATTCCTGGAGATGCCATAATGGTTGGTGACCCTAGGTCTGGTGCACTGAATTTCGTCAGAAACTATAACCATTGTGGTTTGGATATTTCTGCCGCTAGCCCAGGATGTTCCTCACCCTGTTGGAATTTGTAGGGCTATATATTCAACGTGGCTCAATGCCCGTAGACAGCAGATAATAAAGAAAGTGAATGGAATGTTGGCATTTATAGCTAAAGGAATAGAGTATAAAGGTAAGGAAGTGTTGTTAGAACTATACAAGGCATTGGTGAGACCACACCTCGAATATTGTACTATTTTGGTCCCCTTATTTGAGAAAAGATGTAGTGGCTTTGGAGGCAGTTCAGAGGAGGTTCACTAGGTTGATTCCAGAGATGAGAGGTTGAACAGTTTAGGCCTATACTCTCTAGTGTGTAGAAGAATGAGGAGAGGTCAAATTGAGGTATACAAGATGATAAAGATGTGGGGCAAGATTCGCTGTTGCCCGACGTCGATATCATAATCGGCGATTGAGCGGAGAATCCCTTCCGACACCCAAATTGGGGACGGTTCCAGTTTGACGCTGGTTTTGGAGTCTCCACCCCCTCCGAAATGGCCTCATCGAGCCGCGTACCGCACGCCGTTGGGGCATCATTGGAAGACCCTCCCCCGATGCTCCGTCCCCGAAGGGCCGAGTTCCCGACCGCAAAGTTGACGTGTTGTTGAGCGGTCGGGAACCTGGCCAGAGGAGGGGCAATATTGGATTTAGTACTGGGTAATGAACCAGGGCAAGTGATAGATTTGTTAGTGGGGGAGCATTTTGGAGATAGTGACCACAATTCTGTGACTTTCACTTTAGTAATGGAGAGGGATAGGTACGTGCAACAGGGCAAGGTTTACAATTGGGGGAAGGGTAAATACGATGTTGTCAGACAAGAATTGAAGTGCATAAGTTGGGAACATAGGCTGGCAGGGAAGGACACAAGTGAAATGTGGAACTTGTTCAAGGAACAGGTGCTACGTGTCCTTGATATGTATGTCCCGGTCAGGCAGGGAAGAGATAGTAGAGTGAGGGAACCATGGATGACAAGAGAGGTTGAATGTCTTGTTAAGAGGAAAAAGGTGACTTATGTAAGGCTGAGGAAACAAGGTTCAGACAGGGCATTGGAGGGATACAAGATAGCCAGAAGGGAACTGAAGAAAGGGATTAGGAGAGCTAAGAGAGGGCATGAACAATCTTTGGCGGGTAGGATCAAGGAAAACCCCAAGGCCTTTTACACATATGTGAGAAATATGAGAATGACTAGAGCGAGGGTAGGTCCGATCAAGGACAGTAGCGGGAGATTGTGTATTGAGTCTGAAGAGATAGGAGAGGTCTTGAACGAGTACTTTTCTTCTGTATTTACAAATGAGAGGGGCGATATTGTTGGAGAGGACAGTGTGAAACAGATTGGTAAGCTCGAGGAAATACTTGTTAGGAAGGAAGATGTGTTGGGCTTTTGAAAAACTTGAGGATAGACAAGTCCCCCGGGCCTGACGGGATATATCCAAGGATTCTATGGGAAGCAAGAGATGAAATTGCAGAGCCGTTGGCAATGATCTTTTCATCCTCACTGTCAACAGGGGTGGTACCAGGGGATTGGAGAGTGGCGAATGTCGTGCCCCTGTTCAAAAAAGGGACTAGGGATAACCCTGGGAATTACAGGCCAGTTAGTCTTACTTCGGTGGTAGGCAAAGTAATGGAAAGGGTACTGAAGGATAGGATTTCTGAGCATCTGGAAAGACACTGCTTGATTAGGGATAGTCAGCACGGATTTGTGAGGGGTAGGTCTTGCCTTACAAGTCTTATTGAATTCTTTGAGGAGGTGACCAAGCATGTGGATGAAGGTAAAGCAGTGGATGTAGTGTACATGGATTTGTATTTGATAAGGCATTTGATAAAGTTCCCCATGGTAGGCTTATGCAGAAAGTAAGGAGGCATGGGATTGTGGGAAATTTGGCCAGTTGGATAACGAACTGGCTAACCGATAGAAGTCAGAGAGTGGTGGTGGATGGCAAATATTCAACCTGGATCCCAGTTACCAGTGGCGTACCGCAGGGATCAGTTCTGGGTCCTCTGCTGTTTGTGATTTTCATTAGTGACTTGGATGAGGGAGTTGAACATAGAACATAGAACATAGAAAATACAGCACAGAACAGGCCCTTCGGCCCACGATGTTGTGCCGATATTGAAGGGTGGGTCAGTAAATTTGCAGACGATACGAAGATTGGTGGAGTTGTGGATAGTAAGGAGGGCTGTTGTCGGCTGCAAAGAGACATAGATAGGATGCAGAGCTGGGCTGAGAAGTGGCAGATGGAGTTTAACCCTGAAAAGTGTGAGGTTGTCCATTTTGGAAGGACAAATATGAATGCGGAATACAGGGTTAACGGTAGAGTTCTTGGCAATGTGGAGGAGCAGAGAGATCTTGGGGTCTATGTTCATACATCTTTGAAAGTTGCCACTCAAGTGGATAGAGCTGTGAAGAAGGCCTATGGTGTGCTCGCGTTCATTAACAGAGGGATTGAATTTAAGAGCCGTGAGGTGATGATGCAGCTGTACAAAACTTTGGTAAGGCCACATTTGGAGTACTGTGTACAGTTCTGGTCGCCTCATTTTAGGAAGGATGTGGAAGCTCTGGAAAAGGTGCAAAGAAGATTTACCAGGATGTTGCCTGGAATGGAGAGTAGGTCTTACGAGGAAAGGTTGAGGGTGCTAGGCCTTTTCTCATTAGAGCGGAGAAGGATGAGGGGCGACTTGATAGAGGTTTATAAGATGATCAGGGGAATAGATAGAGTAGACAGTCAGAGACTTTTTCCCCGGGTGGAACAAACCATTACAAGAGGACATAAATTTAAGGTGAAAGGTGGAAGATATAGGAGGGATATCAGAGGTAGGTTCTTTACCCAGAGAGTAGTGGGGGCATGGAATGCACTGCCTGTGGAAGTAGTTGAGTCGGAAACATTAGGGACCTTCAAGCAGCTATTGGATAGGTACATGGATTACGGTAAAATGATATAGTGTAGATTTATTTGTTCTTAAGGGCAGCACGGTAGCATTGTGGATAGCACAATTGCTTCACAGCTCCATGGTCCCAGGTTCGATTCCGGCTTGGGTCATTGTCTGTGCGGAGTCTGCACGTCCTCCCCGTGTCTGCGTGGGTTTCCTCCGGGTGCTCCGGTTTCCTCCCACAGTCCAAAGATGTGCGGGTTAGGTGAATTGGCCAATGATAAATTGCCCTTAATGTCCAAATTGCCCTTGGTGTTGGGTGGAGGTGTTGAGTTTGGGTAGGGTGCTCTTTCCAAGAGCCGGTGCAGACTCAAAGGGCCGAATGGCCTCCTTCTACACTGTAAATTCAATGATAATCTATGATTAATCTAGGACAAAGGTTCGGCACAACATCGTGGGCCGAAGGGCCTGTTCTGTGCTGTATTTTCTATTTTCTATGTTCTATGTTCTGGCGTAGCGGTCGTGGACTGTGTCCAGCACTGCCACAGTCGATCGGGAGCCGTGCCGCTGGCCGGGGGTCTTATGCTTGGGCTGTGGGGACTGGTGGGAGTGGCAAGGGGGTGGCCAGATGTTGTCCTGTGGGGCTGTAATTGGCATGTCTGGTCTGCGCATGGCCGGCGCTATGTTGCACGTGCGACAGCTGCAGGTCGTCGGCATGCACATGTGCAGCCATGGACCCGGCCATTCTCCGGCCGTTTTTGGCACCGGACCCAGGTGTTTTCCCCTCGCCACTGCTAGCCCCTCACCAGTCCCAGGTTCGGTGAGGGTTCGGCGCCGATTTTAGCGTCGTAAAACGCCTGAGGTTTCTCCGTTTCAGACGGCACTTAGCCGCTGAAAGGAAGAATCCAGTCCACGGATCAAGTAGATGTGGAGCAGATGCTTCTTCTTGTGGGGCATTCTAGAACGAGAAATCAGCGTCTTAGGATAAGAGGTATCAATTTTAAAACAGAGATGAGGAGAAACTATTTCTCCCAAAGGGTTGTGAATCTGTGGAATTCGCTACCCCAGAGTATATAGAACATAGAGCATACAGTGCAGAAGGAGGCCATTCAGCCCATCGAATCTGCACCGATCCACTTAAGCCCTCACTTCCACCCTATCCCCGTAATCCAATAACCCCTCCTAACCTTTTTGGTCACTAAGGGCAATTTATCATGGCCAATCCACCTAACCTGCACGTCTTTGGACCGTGGGAGGAATCCGGAGAGCCCGGAGCAAACCCACGCAGATACGGGGAGAATGAATATGGTGGATGCTGGGACAGTGACTAGATTTAAGGAGGAGTTAGACAGATTTTTAATTGGTGATGGGTTGAAGGGTTATGGCGAATGGGCAGGAAGATGGAGTTAAGGCCAGGATGAGATCAGCCATGGTCGAATGACGGAGCAAACCAAATGGCCTAATTATTCTCCTATATCTTATGAACTTATGGACAAAGTTAAGGCACTTAGACCGGTGGGAATGAAGGTAATAGCAACATGGACTAATTGTTGGCCTTGAAACTGGTCGGTCCAGGCTGTCAAGAACTGGCCCTTTTTAAGAAGGCTGCTCTCCTTCCTAATTGATGGCCACAAAGATGCCCACATTTGCTGACCCTCACTTCTGCACAGGAGAAAATCATCTGGGGCACTGGAGGTGGAGCTGGTGGGAGTTTCACTGTACAGCATCGCTTTGTCTGCCTGACATCTTTCCCTGACAGCAGAAGAGGTTAGATGCAAGAACCACCTGTCCCCTACTCTTCAACGAAGCTTTGGTGCAGTCAAAACATAATGGGAAACTTGTATTCACTGCCCCCTACCAGGAAATCCAGACCCTGTATGTGCTTATCGAGCCACGGAACGTTTTATATGCCCAATATTTATCAGAAAATGGATACTTATTCTCCAGAATTGACCTTAACTTTCTATAACCTGGCTAGAGTCCAAGTGGTTTGTAGCCTATGTATTAACGAGACTGATAAGGGGGCCGTAACTGGATTTTAGGAAGGATATAAACAACTTGATATTTTATTATTAGGATTTAGCATGGCTACTGGTCTGGGCACAAAGTCAGCATTCCTTTTTATTGTTGTCACTGACAACAGATGGAAACAGATGGATCTGGCATGGGGTGCTACAGTGAAAATATTTTACGAATTGTGTTTTTAACTGAGAAGGCGAGCAATAAGTGGAAGAGAGTTGCTGGTTATGTGTTCATTAAAAATAAGTTAACGTTGGAGATAACTTTCCTGCCAAGATAAGGAACATCCGCCACTGACCCCAGTGACCATCTGATATCAGGGGAGGTTTTCTCCTGAGGAAATATTGGGAGCCTCCGACATTTTGGATGCACCTAGGTAGGGTACCTGCCTGCCAAAGTGGCTGGGATGCCCAGGTGACAAAGTTCCTGGGTTTAATGCCAGCTCTTAATTCCTCCCCGCCCATCCCACCACCCTTGTCATCCCAAACAAAGCCTTCTCCATTGGCCCAATTGGAGGAAAGGTATTGAAAGGGCCAACGACTTTTCGGGCCATTGTTTTTTATTTAACCTGTAATATAGTCATTGCATCGAACAAACTGTTTGATCTCACTAACTAAACATGTCATTTCAAAAAAAAAATCACAGATAATGAGACATTTAAACTTGACTTCACTTTTTGGAATGCAGGTTTAAGTTACAGACTGTACTTTTACTTGTCATAAACAAAGAGATGTGGGAGTTATAGCTGTTAAAGGTACAGTTGTTGGGAGACCACCAAATGTCAGGCCCTAAATAAATCAATAAATCTAATTTAAACTTCAGTTAGGGAGCCACCTGTTTGTGAAGAACAGCTGAGCTCATTCCCAAAAAATATCGGTGTTTATAGGATGCTGCTAACACTCCAAATCAAACTGTATGGGCAGGCCAATGAAGCACATAAATAATTTGTTTTCCAAATTTTTCAGAATGCATGGAAGACATTTACTATTATACTTGACGTAGGCATCAGGAAAGGCCTAACGTATCATGGCAAACACCGTCGGGATAGACTTCTCCAATCTTTCTCCAGCCGTGCACACTGTCTCCAGAAACACAATTTCTTCTGCAGCTGCTGAATAGTTCCCTTCGTCAATGACCCCTGAAGCTTAGCATCTGTGAGCAGCTGGACAGAGCTTGGAAAATCCTACACCAACAGCTTGGACACTCTCTGCTGCTGTCCCTGTCTCCACCACCTGCTTCTTCTCACTTATGATGTGACACACCAAACACGTGTTTTGGTGGACCTACCAAGGTGTGTGCATTGGAGCTGTTGGAAGGTGCTTATGAGTGATGTGACAGTGCTTCCTCAGAATGCATGGCTTCCCCCTCCTGCAGCACTAGGTCCTGACAGACACTTGCAGGATCTGTAGCAGATTTTTAAAAAACATTCATTAGAACTGGCAAAGTGAGAGATTTGCAGTTGATAATATCTCAGTGGCTGCTGAGATCAGAACAATTTGAGAGAATGTCATCTACCAAGTGCCAGTCACTCCCATTTCTCAATCTCCGATGGCCAGCTATTCCAAGTCCTGGCTTCTTTCCATCTCCTACTCCTCTGCAGATGTCAATATGATGGTGACTGGAGGACCACCTCCCTGCTGTGTCGTGCTCTCTTCTGCAAGGAGGGAAAGAAGATACTAATGAATGTGCGAAGTGGAGTGTTTTAGGAGAGTGGATGCTCAGCACTTGTGGAAGGTCACTATTACAGATGATTATGATGGCTATGAAGTGTCCGTCAGTAGTGACTGATCAATTGGGGATGTAAGCAGATACCTCGAGTAAGAAGTTGGGTTCAGATGTGGTCTGAGGAGTGATGTGTAGGAGTAGATTGAGGAAGGCAGAGTGGGAGTGGGGTGGGGTGTACTTGAATGTGCCATTCCACTCACCGTTCCTACTCTGAACAGGCCATTACAAGTCTTGTGGCATTGTATCCATGAATGACGCACAACACATCGGTTGCTGACCTGCCCAGTAACCTCCAGCCATTCGTGTTTGCCTCTGCGGCAGGCGACTTCCTTCCATCCATTGGGAAAAGTATCTCCCAGCCTGCCCTCCCAGCGTGCCCTCACAGAGGGCCCTTATAGCCTGCCCGCCCAGCCTGCCCTCCCAGCGGGCCCTCCCAGTCTGCCCTCCCAGCGGGTCCTCCCAGCGAGTCTGCACATTGGTCCATCGCAATGGGCCCTCCTAGCCCACTTTCCCAGTGGGCCCTACCAACCCGCCCTCGCAGCGGGCCCTCACAGTCCACCCTCACAGCCTGCTGTATATTAATCCAGGAGGCATTTGAAAACCTTTCCATGTTGACACATCTAGTTGCTGGTTCTGTTCGAAGACCTCCAGAAAATCTCCATGCTGAATGTCACAGGTTTCCTTTGTTGGAGTTAAAATAAGTTGATGCAGGCTATGATTGCACCCACCCACTCTAATTGTTTGGGAAACACAAAATGAGATGCAAATGTAGTGGCTGATTGCAAAGACACTCTCAAATGTGCGACTGAAAACACAGCAGGTTCCCATTGCATAGCTAGTCTCCCCTGCTGTGAGCAGATCTGATAGTTAAAATCAACCCATGGAGAATTCACCAGACCAGCTCATTCCCGTTCAAACTGCTTGAAAAGAAACGCTGCTGAGACCAAAGAAATCTTCTTACAATAAGTGGTTTGTAATAAAATGTCGATGTAGCCACAGTTCCAGAAGCTGCTCCCCCTTTTTGAGAGCTGACTGGTGGTAATTTAACCTGAGGGTCACCACACCTCAGGCGAGGGGCAAGATTGAGGCCAGAGCCTTCATGAGTAACCTCAGTACGAGAATTGAACCCACGTTGTTGGAGTCACTCCGCATCACAAATCAGCAATCAAAATTCAGATCATGCAAATAGGCCAGCACACTGGCCACATGCAGCCCAAGGCATTCCCGGCCCCACTGCCGTCTGATTCGCCGGGGTTGGGATTTGCGTTAAAGAGCCTTATAAGCTACTTCTAAGGATTCCCATCAACACCAACTGTCATTCCAGGCAAGACGATGGCTGCACAGAGACCTGCCCCCTGATTCCGGGGGTCCGAATTTAACTGAATGCTGGATGCCATCGAGGAGAGGAGGGACACCCTCTTCCCCAGGGTGGGGAAGAGACTCAAGCCTGCCCTGCTCAACAGGGCCTGGGATGAAGTGGCAGGAGGACCGGCACCCAATGCTGGAAGAAGACCAATGACCTCCTTCGGGCAACTCGGGTGGGTCACTATGCCCCTGACATCACTCCCATCCCTCACTCCTCACATCAGCCCCCAATCCCCTGAGGCCAACAACACCCCACCTGCCTGTGCCTGGCTTACAGCCCACCCTCCACCAAACCTCAACACAACCTCTTTGGCCAGGAGCCTTGCATCAGCTACAAACCCCCTGCAGAACAGCAGCTCACTATGTCCTTTCAGTGTCCCCAAGGATAAGGTGGCCCATAATGAGCTCGATTTCCAAAGACATGAGGGGGAATTCTCAAACATTCAGGTCCACACCCTAGCAGAGAGGGCCATGTAACTCCCAGAGCAGGCTGAGGAGAGGGCAGTGGCAGTGATGGAAGTCAGAATGCTGCAAACAATTGAGAGCCCAATGCAATGCTGATGTCCCTATAGCAGATGAGTCACCCATTTCCCACAGATCATTCCATCCCAGGATCTCACCATGTCTTTTATCTTGCAGGATCACCATCAGACCAGGCCTAGCCGTCCAGGGTCACTGTTCCCCCCCACCCGCAACCTCATCCCCAGCACATCCCAGAGCACCCGTCCAGCGAAAACACCGAAGTTTCGACACTGCTGTCAGCTGCACCCTCCACCATCGCAGAGACTATCGCCTCAGTGGATAGTGTTAGTGATCAGGCTCCTGGGTCACCTTCTGGTGCGCACATCACACACGCTGCAGTACATCAGGTGGGGCCTGGGACTCCCAAGGGAGCAGGTGGTCGGAGGGATGCCCAATCCCAGGAAACAGCTGTCGTCCAGACAGTGTCACATCTCTGGATAATATGATCCCATCACTGGTGGAGATGCAGACGCAGAGCCAGAACTTCCAGGAGGGGGTGTGAGGAACTTTCCAGTGCCTGCAAGTACAGCTGGAGGAGTCCAACTGCCTTCAGGTGCCGACAGTGCGCAGTACCCAGGCCAACACTGGGCGGGCTGCGTCCACTGTGGAAGGTCTGGGGCAAGCCATGGTTCAAGATATCCAAAGCCTGGATCACACTGTTCTGTCCATGGCTGAGGTACAGGACAGGGGAGCCCAATCACAGGTGCATATGTCGTAGCCGCACATGGACATGGATGTGGCGCGCCAAAGCTTGGCCCAGTCACAAAGAGTCACGGCTGAAGTCATTGACTGGGTGCTGACTGACCTTGCCCAGCCACAGAGGGTCATGTCTCAAGCACAGAGGGACATGACCAAGACAGTGAGGGGCATGACCGAGGCAGTGAGGGACATGTCTCATTCACTGAGGGATGTGTCCCAGTCTCAGTACTCCATGGTTGAGGGCCATCGAAACCATGGCTCAGACAAGGGAAGGCCTCCAGGACTTGAAGCGCCAGGTGATGTTGACGCCTCTGGAGCTCTGGCCTCAGCTCCGTCACATGGAGTAGCCCGGGGGCATTTACGCACCCTGAGGGGGGAGGCAATGATGGGGCCCATGCTGGCGCTTCCCACAGGGGAGGTGTTGGAACACCTCAGCCCTTCTGAATCCACCCCCTACCTGCCACTGTGCATCTCATGGACAGCGGGTAGAACAGGGTCACCTGTGACAACCAAAAGTCAACTGGGCGCATCCAGGTCCAGGCCCTACAGAGAACGGCTGCCAAGGATATCACAGGGCAGCAGGCCACCTCCAACTCTGATGAACTGTCTGAGGAAACACGTGGAAGGAGTGGTGGTGCACCTAAGATAAGGAAGGTAGATGATACTTCAGTAGGCACAGGTATGGTAGAGAGAAGATAGTTAGGGGCTAGGGCACACCATTGTTCATAATCACCATTAAACATGTGTACACCACCAGTCTGGCCTGCCTCCAACCTCTGTCAGACGGGTTTTAAGGGTGAGCTGGGGCAGGGTGATGTGTATCTGCCTTGTGGGAAAGCGGGGTGAGTGGTGGAGGTTGCTGCAGGGTGCCCATGCACATGAACATCCCACATGGTGACACCCTCAGTGAGAGGGGGCAGGGCATGGGGGCAGCCTGCCTTTTACGACAGCATCCCCAGTGAGTGAGCCCTAACCGTTCACCATCTCTCGCAAATCAGCCACACCTTCCCTCCTCCCCCCACCCCCTCCAAGGTATATGGGCCCGTGAGATGGAATGGCCAGCCCACATGTAGGGATCGCCCGGGCAGACAGTGGAATGTTATTCTAAAGGCAGGAGTCAGGCTTTGTCAAACAATGAGGAGCACCAGAGCTCATCTTACAGTGGTGAATCGTCATCACCCTCTGTCCCATGGACAAGACCCACTGATACTGCCCATCCATGGCCAACACCCTGTGGTGATGTTGGTAAGACCATTGGAGGGGGAAGGGGTGGCTGTGGTAGTGGGAAGGAGTGGAAGGTTAGGGTAGGTGTAGAGCGAAGGGCTGAGGGAGAGGGAAAAGGTGAGACCTTCAGGGGAAAGGGAATTCTGTGTGGGGTGGAGGGGGGCGGTGAAGTTGTGGGGATGTGGGATAGGGCGGCGGAGCTGCCGGTGGCCTGGCCTCTGAGTTAGCAAATCGGGAAGCGCTGGCCCTTGGATCACACGTTGGGCAGCCTGCCATGTCAGCTCTGGCTCCACGCCCGGTTCCTCGTGGACATCGTCCTCATCCTCCTCACCTGCTGTTCTTCCTCATCCTCCAGCATGTCGCCCCTCTGCTGCATGATGTTATGATGGGCACAGCAGACCACCACAATGCTCAAGACCGCCCTGGGGCTATATTAGAGAGACCCACCTGAGCGGTTCAGGCATCCGAAGTGCCTCTTGAGGATGTTGATGCACCGCTCAATGAAGCTCCTGGATGCTGCATGGTCATCGTTGCAATGGCTTTCCGTGTCAGTCTCGGGCTCCTGAACAGGTATCATTAGCCATGACCTCAGTGGGTAACTCGTGTCACCCAAGAACCAACCCCTCAACTGAGGGACCGCCTCGAAGGTGCCGTGAACCAATGAGTTTGCCAGGATGTATACATCATGCACTTACGTTGCCACTGCCTTTCTGAATTGTGCTCCTCTGCTTCCTCCAAGCTCTGGTGTGCTGATGGACCGGTTTAAGTCAGGTTATTGATGATCCCAAGCAACCCCAGCCTACTTCTCTTCCATTTCACCCTTGAGATCACTATAATTGAATTTTTCCTTTTGCGCAGGTCTCCAACTTCCTGCCGCAGGACAGTTGAGATAGAATCATAGAGGAGGCCATTCGACCCATCAAGTCTGCACTGACCCCCCCAAAAGAGCACCTACCCAGGCCCCCGACCCAGCCCTATCCCTATCACCCCAGCTAACCTTTGGACAGTAAGGGGAATCTACCATGGCCAATCCACCTCACTTGCACATCTTTGGACTGTGGGATGAAACCAGAGCACCCGGAGGAAACCCACGCAGACACAGGGAGAAAGTGCAAACTCCACACAGTCACCCAAGGTTGGAATCGAACCCGGGTCCTTGGAGCTGTGAGGCAGCAGTGCTCACCACTGTGCCACCGTGCCGCCCTCAAACTCTACAATCAGCATTTTCTAATATTTGTTTCTGCGTTGCACAGTGCCTCAACAGCGATTTATTTGCATCATATTGCTTAAGGTCCTCCGTCCCGGCAGCCAGCCAATGGTGTTTTCCATTGTGGCCACCCCCACGCCGCTGGGAAATCCGTGGGCGTGAGTGCGCTGCCGGCGAAGTGGAATATCCCGCCGAAGGAGAATCCTGCCCCTTATCTGTCCTATCAGGCTGCTTCCTTTTAGAGGCTTGTGCAATGCAATTCAATAGTAAGGGATTGCTACACTGCAGAGGTGCTGTCTTTCGGATGAAACAATATCATCTCACATGACCTCTTGAGAATTAAAAGATGCCACAGCACCATTGGAAGATGTGGGCAGTTCTTCTCAGTGTCATAGCTAAAATCCTTCAACCAACATCATTAAAATAGATTATCTGGTCATTCTCGTATTGCTGATTGTGAGAGATGGCTGTGCCTAAAAGAGCAAACACTCAAATCTAGGGCCCGTAACATCCGAGTTCCAGGGGGGGCTTCACACCAAGGCAAAGATGCCGGGACAACCCCCACGCCTGGAATCCCAGCGTAAGGACTGCACAGCGATTGTCCAGGGAATTCAAACTTCTGTTGGATAATCACCCTGCAACCGGATCAATCCAAAATTTAAATTTGTAATTTGGATAGTTCTGACCATCTTACAGAAACAGTTAGAAGAATTAAAACTACTGCTAACTCTTGTGTAACTATAACACTCACCCCGTCCAACCTCTACAGGACCGGCCAGTTACCCCTCACACCACCCACAACTACCCCTCAACCCCCCCACTGGAGACCCCGGCTACCCCCACCATCTCCTAAACCCCGGCCCAGTATACTCCCCCGAAACACCCCTTTTGGCCCTCACTACCTCCTGACTACCGTCACTACCTTCAATACTCCCCAACTACACTCCCACTCCCTGACCAACCACACAACTCCCTAGTACACTCCTCAAACCTCACCAACATCCCAAACCCACAACAGGCCATCTCCAGACCACCAGACCTTGCCACTGATCATGCAATCCCCCCTACTGACCCCTCCCCATTGACTACCCACCCGATTCACCCCCCCCCCCCCCCTCCACCACCACTGACCACCTCCCTGATCCTCTGACAGATTGTAATGCCTGCAAGAACTCTAAGGCCCAAAACGTTATGGTTCCCCAACATCGCATTTAGGTGGTACCCCAGTGATGCACTGGGGAATGTTCGCACACAAGGTTTTATCCGGCAATTGTCCAGAAGGGCTAACTTATAGAATAGAATAGAATGATACAAGAACAGGCCCTTCGACCCATCTATCCTGCACCAACAAAAAAATACTCTAAACTACACTAATCCCACTTCCCAGCACTTGGCTCATGGTCTTGCGTGTTATGACATATCAAGTGCTCATCCAAGTACTTTTTAAAGATTGTGAGGTTTCCTGTATCGACTACCCCCCCCCCCCCACCTCCCCCCACTGTGCATTCCAGATTCCACCACCCTTTTGGCGAAAACATTTTTCCTCAAATCCCCTCTGAACCTTAAATTTATGCCCCCTTGTTACTGACCCTTCAATAAGGGGTACAGCTGCTTTCTTTCCACCCTGTCCTTGCTCCTCATAATCCTATACACCTTAATCAGGTCCCCTCTCGCCCCTCATAATCCTACACACCTTAATCAGGTCCCCTCTCACCCCTCATAATCCTATACACCTTAATCAGGTCCCCTCTCACCCCTCATAATCCTACACACCTTAATCAGGTCCCCTCTCGCCCCTCATAATCCTTTCCACCTTAATCAGGTCCCCTCTCGCCCCTCATAATCCTATACACCTTAATCAGGTCCCCTCTCACCCCTCATAATCCTTTCCACCTTAATCAGGTCCCCTCTCGCCCCTCATAATCCTTTCCACCTTAATCAGGTCCCCTCTCGCCCCTCATAATCCTATACACCTTAATCAGGTCCCCTCTCACCCCTCATAATCCTATACACCTTAATCAGGTCCCCTCTCACCCCTCATAATCCTACACACCTTAATCAGGTCCCCTCTCGCCCCTCATAATCCTTTCCACCTTAATCAGGTCCCCTCTCGCCCCTCATAATCCTATACACCTTAATCAGGTCCCCTCTCGCCCCTCATAATCCTATACACCTTAATCAGGTCCCCTCTCACCCCTCATAATCCTATACACCTTAATCAGGTCCCCTCTCACCCCTCATAATCCTACACACCTTAATCAGGTCCCCTCTCGCCCCTCATAATCCTATACACCTTAATCAGGTCCCCTCTCACCCCTCATAATCCTACACACCTTAATCAGGTCCCCTCTCGCCCCTCATAATCCTTTCCACCTTAATCAGGTCCCCTCTCGCCCCTCATAATCCTGTACAACTTAATCAGGTCCCCTCTCGCCCCTCATAATCCTTTCCACCTTAATCAGGTCCCCTCTCGCCCCTCATAATCCTGTACAACTTAATCAGGTCCCCTCTCGCCCCTCATAATCCTATACACCTTAATCAGGTCCCCTCTCGCCCCTCATAATCCTATACACCTTAATCAGGTCCCCTCTCAGCCTTCTCTGCTCCAAAGAAAACAACCCAAGCTTATTCAGCCTCTCTTCACAGCTAGAATCAGTAGCATAGTGGTTAGCACTGTTACTTCACAGCGCAATGGTCCAGTGTTCAATTCCCGATGGGTCACTGTATGTGGTCTGCACGTTCTTCCTGTCTATGTGGGTTTCCTCCGGGTGCTCCCGAAAGACGTGCTGTTAGGTGAATTGGACATTGTGAATTCTCCCTCAGTGTACCCAAACAGGTGCCGGAAGGTGGCGGCTAGGGGACCCCCACACCATTCCAACCAAGCACACACCCCGACACAACCCAGCACCAGACATCCACTTCTCCTGAATCCGGCTCCCCCAAACTTCTCTGCACTCTACCGGCATGATTGATTGATTCATATTTATTGTCACATGTACCGAAGTACAGTGAAAAATGTTTTTCTGCGGCCAAGGGAACGTACACAGTACGTACATAGCAGACAAAAGAATAATCGATAGAGAACATTGACAAATGGTACATCGACAAACAGTGATTGGAACAAGGCCAAACAAGAGCAGCATAGGATGTTGTGAGGGTCTGACAGGGAACAGGTCAGTCTAAGGAAGGGTCGTTGAGGAGTCTAGTAGCTGTGGGGAAGAAGCTGTTCCTATGTCTGGATGTGCGGGTCTTCAGACTTCTGTATCTTCTGCCTAATGGAAGGATCTGGAAGAAGGCAATGCCTGGGTGTGAGGGGTCTCTGACAATGCTGTCTGCCTTCCTGAGGCAGCGGGAGATGTATACAGAATCAATGTGGGGGTGGCAAGCTTGTGTGACGCGTTGGGCTGAGTTCACCACGCTCTGCAGTTTCTTGTGATCTTGGACTGAGCAGTTGTCATACTAAACTGTAATGCAGCTGGATAGTATGCTCTCTATGACACATCTGCAGAAGTTTGTGAGAGTCAATGCAGACATGCCAAATTTCTTTAGCTTCCGTAGGAAGTAGAGACGTTGTTGGGCTTTCTTGACAGTTGCATCAACGTGGCTGGACCAGGACAGACTGTTGGTGATGGTGACCCCCAGGAACCATCTCTACTTCCGAGCCATTGATGCAGACGGGAGTGTGTCATGCTACGCTTCCTGAAGTTGATGATCAGTTCCTTGGTCTTTCCAGCATTTAGAGAGAGGTTGTTTTCGGTACACCATGCAACCAAGTGATCTATCTCCCTTCTGTAGTCTGATTTGTTATTGTTTGAGATATGACCCACCACAGTCGTATCATCTGCAAACTTATAGATTGAATTGGAGTTGAATCTCGCCACACAGTCGTGTGTGTACAGGGAGTACAGTAGATGACTAAGCACACATCTTGCGGGGCTCCGGTGTTAAGGACTATTGTGAAGGAGGTGTTGTTACCTATCCTGACAGATTGCGGTCTGTTGGTGAGGAAGTCAAGGCCCCCTTACCCTACCTCTCTCCCGGACTGACCCTTTGAACCCCCTGATTTTCCCTGGTGTTCTGACTCTCACCCCACTAGGTCTCCCCACTGTTCTGACTCTCGCCCCCTCCGCTCTCTACCAGATCTCCCTCAATGTCCGAGCCACCACTCACCTTTCAAACATAGCATCTTCCTTTAAATTGTCCCTTTAAGCACCTTTGTTAAGGCAGCTGCTGCCATAAAAACAGGCTTGCCTTTCTTCTCTCCTCTCAGTTACTCCACACCGATGCAGCCCGAGGACACACTTCGCTGCTCCTGTCTCATGCAGCCTGAGGGAGGAAGGTTGGCCGAGACAGGGCCTTTGGAATTTCGACATAGGTAAGTACATTCAGATTGGCAATCTGCCGGTGATTGTCACTCCGAGGAAGTTATGGGCCCAAGTCTGTTACATTCCACATGTCACATGCTATCCCAATCCAGCTTCTGTGTCACAATGGGAAAGAAGTATTAAGGTTAAAAAGACAACAATTTGGAGACTGCAGCATTCCTATCAGAGCTGTAATCTTGACAGATGGCTAATTGATCTGTGTTTGAGTTCAACCAATGTTTGCTTAATTACATTTATTTTCTTTAAGAGTACACAATACTACCTTTGTAGCAGAACACAAATAAGGTCAGATGTGTGGACTCACACCTGTACTTTAGCAGCTCAGTAATATGTTGGTATAATGTTCCTATCCTTGTGTCATGAGAATGTCACTTTAAGAAATGTTTGGCTGCTCATGTTACTGCAGTGATGTCAGAGTGTGTGGAGCTGAGCTCTGGCTCTGCTTTTTAGTTTCACTTTGAGAAAAGCTTGGGTGTGTCTGTGTTTTTTGGTTTCGTTTTTCAGTGTTGGAGCTGAAGCCAGACAAAGCAGGTGTACTGCTGTTCTCTCTGCCATGAAAAGACTATCTCTTGATCATTTGGTGAATTCAGAATTATAAATGTTCTCAGTAGTGAATGTAAACCTGATGTGCTTCTGTTAAAAGGTGTTTCTTTTGTCTTCTGGATGTTGTTTGGGAAGTTATTAAGGATTACTTAGTGTTGTATTCTTTGGGGTTGTATTTGAATTGATGGTTGCTAAGATGTTCACTGTATGTTTTAAAAAGGTTAACGAGTTCATAGAATAAACATTGTTTTGCTTTAAAAAATACTTTTCCATTTCTGCTGTACCACACCTGTAGCATGGGCCGTGTGCTCCCCATACCACAATCTATTAAAAGCTGTGGGTCAGGTGAACTCCATGATATACTTTGGGGTTCTCTAAACCCTGGCCCATAACAAATCGGGGGCTCGAGGGGGATAAAAGTCTATATATTGGATTGGCTTAGTGAACTTAAAAACAGTGAGGGGTGAGCATATTGTGGTTGCTTTTCAGATGTGGTATTCTAGTTTAAGAAGGGAGTGTGTTGTGGACAATGCCTCTAAGTTTTTGGGGGTGGAGACTGTCACATGCAGTACCTTACGGACAGAGACTAAAAGGAGACTGTTAGATTTGGCAAAAACATTGCAGTTAACTTACCTGACAAAATGCAAAAGATGAGGTAATTATGGTGGTGGCTAAGCATTTACAGTTGCCTGAGATACAGTTTGACTCATTGGAAATAGCAAAAATTCAGTTACAAATTAAACAAATGGAACATGAGAAAGAATTAAAGCAGCTTGAATACAAAAGAGAGAGAGAGGAAAATGAAAGAGAAAGTGAGATACAGATCAGGGAAAAAGATAAAGAGAGAGAGTTTGAACTTCAGTAAGTGGCCATGAAACATGACAGTCAGTTAAAATTGGCAGGCATAAAGGGAAACGTACAGTTGGATGATAGTTATGAGGACAGTGAGAAAGAGCATCATAGTCGAAGGCTTGGTGGGGATCTATTTAAGGGCTTTGAAAATAGACCAAACATATGAAGCTCTCAGAGAAATTATACTTTTGGAGGAGATAAAAATTCAATTCCTGATGTAGTGAGAACTCATGTGGAAGAGCAGAGGGTTAAAACTGTGAGGTTAGCAGTGGAAATGGCATTTGATTATGAATTAGTTAATAAATCAAAGTTTGGTTTCCAACATCAGTTTCAGCTTGTGAGGGATAGAAACTGGGGACATGAGAAATACTCAAGTGGTAAAGATAAAGGTGATCTGTTGGTAGATAATAAGGAGAGTGTACCTCAGATTAAAAAAGAAATCCAGGAGGATGGAAAATAAATGAAAATTTCAAATGTTTTCACTGTAATAAACTAGGCCATTTAGTCACAGTGTTGGTGGTTGAAGAAAAGCACTGGGAAGGCTGATGTGGTAAAACAGGATAAGACAATGGGGTTTGTTAAAGTGGTAAAGGAAAGCCCAAGTGAAGTGAAGGAGGTGCAAAAGATTTTACAGCCTGATCAAGAGGTGATTGATAAGAAGGCGCCAGATCTCTTTAAAGAATTTACTTGTGTGGGTAAAGTTTACTCATGTGTATCAGGAGGAGCAGGTAAAGAAGTCACAATTTTGATAGATACAGGAGCGAGTCAATCTTTAATGGTAAGAGATGAGGAGTTATGTAGTTTGGGAAGAATGTTACCAGAAAAGGTGGTAATATGTGGAATTCAGGGTGAGAGGAGTAGTGTTCCATTATATAAGGTAAGGTTGGAAAGTCCAGTGAAGAGTGGTGAAGTGATAGTAGGAGTAATAGTGAAACTATCTTGTCCAGGAATACAGTTTATCTTGGGTAATGATATAGCTGGATCGCAGGTGGGAGTGATGCCTACTGTGGTAGATACGCCAGTGGAAAATCAGACAACTGAAGTGTTGAAGGACGAATATCCTGGGATTTTTCCAGATTGTGTAGTAACAAGGTCGCAAAGTCACAGGTTAAGACAAGAGGAGAAATCAAAGAGTGAAGATGAAGTTGAAGTGCAATTATCAGAAATGATTTTTGATCAGATAGTTGAAAAAGAACAAGAACAGGTGGAGGATGAGGTGGATATTTTTAGTTCAGGAAAATTGGCAGAGTTACAACAGAAAGATGTAGAAATAAAACGGATGTATCAGAAAGCATACACAGAAGAGGAATCTGAGTGTATACAAGAGTGTTATTACCGTAAAAGTGATGTCTTGATGAGAAAATGGAGACCTTTACATATGCAGGCGGATGAAAAGGGGGCAGAAGTTCATCAAGTAGTATTGCCGGTAGGATATAGAAAGGAAGTGTTGCGAGTTGCACACGAGGTATCAGTGGGAGGTCATTTGGGAATAAGGAAAACTCAAGCTAAAATCCAAAAACATTTTTATTGGCCTGGACTACATAAAGATGTAGTTAAATTTTGTCAATCATGTCACACATGTCAAGTGACAGGGAAACCTCAAGCAGTGATAAAACCAGCACCCTTAATACCCATTCTAGCATTTGAGGAACCTTTTACAAGGGTCCTAATTAATTGCGTAGGACCGCTTCCTAAAACAAAAAGTGGGAATCAATATCTTTTGACTATAATCTCCAGTACGTAATATTACAGCTAAAAAGATTGTGGAGCAGTTACTTAAATTCTTTACTCGATATGGACTACCCACAGAAATACAATAGGATCAAGGATCAAATCTTACCTCCAGGTTATTCAAAGAAGTTATGGATAGCTTAGGAATAAAACTATTTAAATCAACTGCAAACCATCCAGAATCGCAGGGAGCGTTAGAAAGGTGGCATCAGACATTAAAGACAATGTTGAGGGCTTATTGTCATCATTATCCAGAGGATTGGGATAAAGGAATTCCATTTGTACTGTTTGCAATTAAGGATGCACCTAATGAGTCAACCAAATTCAGTCCTTTTGAACTAATTTTTGGTTATGAGGTCATTAGGGCAGCACGGTAGCATTGTGGATAGCACAATTGCTTCACAGCTCCAGGGTCCCAGGTTCGATTCCGGCTTGGGTCACTGTCTGTGTGGAGTCTGCACATCCTCCCCGTGTGTGCGTGGGTTTCCTCTGGGTGCTTCGGTTTCCTCCCACAGTCCAAAGGTGTGCAGGTTAGGTGGATTGGCCATGATAAATTGCCCTTAGTGTCCAAAATTACCCTTAGTGTTGGGTGGGGTTACTGGGTTATGGGGATAGGGTGGAGGTGTGGACCTTGAGTAGGGTGCTCTTTCCAAGAGCTGGTGCAGACTCGATGGGCCGAATGGCCTCCTTCTGCACTGTAAATTCTATGAGGTTACTCTATGAAGAGGACCACTTAAATTGATTAAGGAAACATTGGTGAGTGAGAAATCGGAAATTACATTATTGGATTACGTGTCAAATTTTAGGGAACGATTAAATAGAGCAGGTGTATTGGCTAGACAACACTTAAAAGTTGCACAAAATGTGATGAAACGGGTCGCGGACAAGAAATCCAAAGTTCGTAGTTTTGCCAGTGAAGATAAAGTTTTAGTGTTGTTACTAGTGGTAGGTGAACCTTTAAAAGCTAGGTTTTGTGGACCTTATCAGATTGAAAGGAAATTAAGTGAGGTGAATTATGTGGTAAAAACGTCAGATAGAAGGAAAACTCACCACGTGTGTCATGTGAATATGCTTAAAACGTACTTTGAAAGGGAAGGAGAGAAAAAGGAGGAGGTTTTAATGATTCTAACTCAAAGTGGTGAAACAAATCCAGATGACTGTGAATTTAACATACCTCAAATTAAATTGGAAAATGAGGATGTACTTAAAAATTGGGATAAATTGTTGAGTTACCTTCCAGAGGAAAAACGGACTGACCTGAAAGAGTTATTGATATCACGTGGGCAAGTTTGTAGAGATAAATTGGGAAGTACTAAAATGGCTTTACATGATGTAGATGTGGGAAATACTGTTCCAATCAAACAACATACTAACTTAACCCTTTAAAATTGGCACAGGTTAACAAAGAGATTGAGAGTATACTTAAAAATGGCATCATTGAAGTGGGGTGCAGCCAATGGAGCTCACCCATAGTGATGGTACCTAAACCAGACGATACCCAACAGTTGTGTGTGGACTATAGAAAGGTTAATGCAGTTACAAGAACGGACTCTTATCCTATCCCACGTTTGGAGGATTGCATTGAGAAAGTGGGACAATCAGCTTTTATTTCCAAACTGGATTTACTTAAAGGTTACTGGCAGGTACCTTTGTCCGAAAGGGTGAAGGAGATTTCAGCTTTTGTGACTCCAGATGGTATCCACCAATTCACAGTTATGCCATTTGGCATGAAAAACGCCCCAGCCACATTTCAACTGTTAACTAACAAAGTTGTTTCAGGATTACCCAATTGTGTGGTATACATCGACGATCTAGTAATTTTCAGCCAGACATGGAAAGAACATTTAAAACATCTGATGGAGTTATTCGATTGACTTCAGGAGGCGGGTATGATGATAAACCTAACCAAAAGTGAATTTGGAAAAACCCAAGTGACTTTCCTTGAGGAGTTTCCGGTACCCTCGAGACAAAGGGAAATAATGCGATTTCTTGGCATGAGTGGATTTGATCGAACATTTGTGAAAACTTTTTGTCGCGTGGTTGTTCCATTGATAGACTTGCTGAAGAAACGTCAAAAAATTCAGTGGACAGCGGACTTTCAACAGGCATTTGACGGCCTGAAGGCTGTGTTAACCACTGCTCCTGTACTAGTCATCCCAAATTATACCAGACCACTCAAAGTGGTGGTTGATGCGAGTGATGTGCGTGTAGGTACGGTGCTTCTACAAGATGATGACGAAGGGCTGGAGCGGCCTATTGGTTATTTTTCAAAGAAATTGAATTCTCACCAGAAAAAGTATTCAACGATTGAGAAGGAGACGTTGAGTTTGGTGCTGGCTTTGCAACATTTTCACATTTATGTGACCAGCAATCCGTCTGACACCATTATATATACTGATCATAATCCGTTGACGTTTCTGAAGCGATTCGGGAATAACAATGCAAGGCTGTTTCGCTGGAGTTTATTGTTACAGCCATTTCATTTTAAAATAGTACATGTGGCAGGACGAGAAAACGTGATAGCCGATGCTTTGTCACGAATGTGATGAGCGGAAGCAGTTTCAGTTGGAGGAAGAAGACTGAAAAAGAAATGGACTATATTATTATACCTGTTTGCGTGTGTTGTTTTTTTGAAACAAAAAAAGTATATTTACTGTGTGCATTTCTTGAAGGATAGTGAAAAGGTGAAAAATGAAACCATCTTGAAGTTGATGGGTTGTTTTATTTCTTGGAGGAGGTGTCATGAGAATGTCACTTTAAGAAATGTTTGGCTGCTCATGTTACTGCAGTGATGTCAGAGTGTGGGTGGAGCTGAGCTCTGGCTCTACTTTTATTTTCACTTTGAGAAAAGCTTTGGTGTGTCTGTGTTTTTTTGGTTTCGTTTTCCAGTGTTGGAGCTGAAGCCAGACAAAGCAGGTGCACTGCTGTTCTCTCTGCCATGAAAAGACTATCTCTTGATCATTTGGTGAATTCAGGATTATAAATGTTCTCAGTAGTGAATGTAAACCTGATGTGCTTCTGTTAAAAGGTGTTTCTTTTGTCTTCTGGATGTTGTTTGGGAAGTTATTAAGGATTACTTAGTGTATTCTGTGGTCGTTGTATTTGAATTGATGGTTGCTAAGATGTTCACTGTACGTTTTAAAAAGGTTAACTTGAGTTCATAGAATAAACATTGTTTTGCTTTAAAAAATACTTTTCCATTTCTGCTGTATCACACCTGTAGAGTGGGCCGTGTGCTCCCCCTACCACAATCTATTAAAAGTTGTGGGTCAGGTGAACTCCATGATACACTTGGGGTTCTTTAAACCCTGGCCCATAACACTTGTAAGAATGCAACCTGTGACTTCTTGTGAACAATACACAGACTCCTATATAAAAATTGTGTTTTGTATAATATAACACCAGCCAAATGGAAGTAAAACTTTAAATGTGAAATTTATGCACAGGAGGACTGGTGGCTAGGACCGGGGGTGGGGGGTTCTCTACTAATTTCTCATCGCGTCAATGTCAGGAGACCAGCAGAACCTTCACGGAAATAGCAGAAATGACTGATAATAGCCACTATGGAATTTCAGGGCCTAAATATAAACGGGTGAGAAAGCTAAATCTTTCCCTGACCCCCAGATGACCTGGTTAAGTCGCCTGACTTAGCAGCTGCCAATCTCAAGAAATTTCCCAAAGCAACAGCAATTATGCTCTAACTGTCCCAACTATCTCTTTACTGGTTTTAGCACTGGTTTTAGCAGCAAAACATGACAAACGTTCCTCAAGCCTTAGAATACCTATTGGCAATGCCAGAGGAAATGACCAAATATGTAACATAATCCAGCCTATGCCATGGTTAAAATATAATCACTGTTAGGTGTGCATCGTAGGAAAGTGAGACAGTGGAGCGATTTAACAGAAACATTTTAAAGTGTGATTTTAGGGGCCTCTGGCGGAGTGTTTCTCGACAGCCGCACTGGCAAGATCGCGGCTCGTATTTAACGGCACTTAGTGCTGGAAATGAGCCCCCAAGGGCTTACAAGTAGTGTAAAAACTAATAATAATAATCTTTATTAGTGTCACAAGTAGGAGGTGCTGGAAGTCTTAAAGCGCATCAAGGTAGATAAATCCCCGGGACCTGATGAAATGTATCCCAGGATGTTGTGGGAGGCTAGGGAGGAAATTGCGGGTCCCCTAACAGAGATATTTGAATCATCGGCAGCCACAGGTGAGGTGCCTGAAGATTGGAGAGTAGCGAATGTTGTGCCCTTGTTTAAGAAGGGCAGCAGGGAAAAGCCTGGGAACTACAGACCGGTGAGCCTAACGTCTGTAGTAGGTAAGTTGCTAGAAGGTATTCTGAGAGACAGGATCTACAAGCATTTAGAGAGGCAAGGACTGATTCGGGGCAGTCAGCATGGCTTTGTGCGTGGAAAATCATGTCTCACAAATTTGATTGAGTTTTTTGAGGGGGTGACCAAGAAGGTAAATGAGGGCAGTGCAGTAGACGTTGTCTACATGGACTTTAGCAAAGCCTTTGACAAGGTACCGCACGGTAGGTTGTTGCAGAAGGTTAAAGCTCACGGGATCCAGGGTGAGGTTGCCAATTGGATTCAAAATTGGCTGGACGACAGAAGACAGAGGGTGGTTGTAGAGGGTTGTTTTTCAAACTGGAGGCCTGTGACCAGTGGTGTGCCTCAGGGATCGGTGCTGGGTCCACTGTTATTTGTGATTTATATTAATGATTTGGATGAGAATTTAGGAGGCGTGGTTAGTAAGTTTGCAGATGACACCAAGATTGGTGGCACAGTGGATAGTGAAGAAGGTTATCTAGGATTGCAACGGGATCTTGATCAATTAGGCCAGTGGGCCGATGAATGGCAGATGGAGTTTAATTTAGATAAATGTGAGGTGATGCATTTTGGCAGATCGAATCAGGCCAGGACCTACTCAGTTAATGGTATGGCGTTGGGGAGAGTTATAGAACAAAGAGATCTAGGAGTACAGGTTCATAGCTCCTTGAAGGTGGAGTCGCAGGTGGACAGGGTGGTGAAGAAGGCATTCAGCATGCTTGGTTTCATTGGTCAGAACATTGAATACATGAGTTGGGACGTCTTGTTGAAGTTGTACAAGACATTGGTATGGCCACACGTGGAATACTGTGTGCAGTTCTGGTCACCCTATTATAGAAAGGATATTATTAAACTAGAAAGAGTGCAGAAAAGATTTACTAGGATGTTACCGGGACTTGATGGTTCGAGTTATAAGGAGAGGCTGGATAGACTGGGACTTTTTTCCCTGGAGCGTAGGAGGCTTAGGGGTGATCTTATAGAGGTCTATAAAATAATGAGGGGCATAGATAAGGTAGATAGTCAACATCTTTTCCCAAAGGTAGGGGAGTCTAGAACTAGAGGGCATAGGTTTAAGGTGAGAGATTCAGAAGGGCCCAGAGGGGCAATTTCTTCACTCAGAGGGTAGTGAGTGTCTGGAATGTGCTGCCAGAGGTAGTAGTAGAGGCGGGTACAATTGTGTCTTTTAAAAAGCATTTAGATAGTTACATGGGTAAGATGGGTATAGAGGGTTATGGGCCAAGTGCGGGCAACTGGGACTAGCTTAATGGTAAAAACTGGGCGGCATGGACTGGTTGGGCCGAAGGGCCTGTTTCCATGCTGTAAACGTCTATGATTCTATGATTCTAAGTAGGCTTACATTAACAATGCAATGAAGTTACTGCGAAAATCGCCGAGTTGCCAAACTCCGGCGCCTGTTCAAGTACACAGAGGGAGAATTCAGAATGTCCAATTCACCTAACAAGCACATCTTTCGGGACTTATGGGAGGAAACCGGAGCACCCGGAGGAAACCCACGCAGACAAGGGGAGAATGTGCAAACTACTCACAGACAGTGACCCAAGCCAGGAATCGAACCTGGGACTCTGGCGCTGTAAAGGAACACTGCTAACCACTGTGCTACCGTGCGAGCCATGGGGCTGGATTCTCCGCACCCCAATGCCAAAATCGCGTTCAGCGACGGGGCAGCATATCCGTTTTCCCGCAGGAAATTGGGACCGCTGTGGTTCCGCTATGCTCCGCCCCCCGAACAGCGGCATACTCCTCTGAGTACGCCTCAGGCCTTTGCCTGAGGCCCGCCCCGCTCTTCTCCGACCCCGACCGGCCGAATTGACGACGGTGTGGTTCTAACATCTTCCTGCCATTCGGGAACCTCGCATGGTGGCTGCGGACTCAGTCTGGCGCCGCCAAAGTCGGGGGAGGGCCGATCGGAGGACAGGGGGGCCTCATTCGGGACTTGGGAGTCTGTGTGTGGGCGGTTCGGGCGAGTGGCCGATGCTGGGCACTATTTCGGTGGTCCAGTTTTCCTGGCGTAAAAGACCAGTTTTCACAACGCCGTGGGGACATAGTCCCAAAACGGAAAATCTAACCCATGGTACGTGTACCCATGAGAAGCCAGTTGAGAATATTTTGTTTATTAAATGGTCAACAGTAAAATAGATTTGAAAATCAACTACGTAACATTCCACACATCATACAAACCATTTAATAACACCGTTCCACATTGGGACCAATGCAAAGCTCAGTTTCACAAAAAAAACAATGCACAGTATCACGCCTCACAGGTTCCTCAACAGAAATGGAGGATAAACCTGAGAATGTGTTATCTTGCCCAGAGCTTTCCGACCTGTCCATCAATACGTTACTTGTTGGTTGTTCCATGTATCAGTGCCATTCTCCAACCAGGAGTTGTAGCTGTGCAGGCGTTCCCACATGGCCCAATCTCACTGGAACCAAATCCTGGCATCCACATATTCCGCTGACGTTCAAGGTGCTGTTGAACATCCTTGACTTCCAGTGTGTTGAACCTGCAGTTACGTGTCAGCTACATGCAGCACTCACCACACCAGCAACAAAAGCATCAGCAATCTGCAAAAACATTTCTTTTCGCTACAGAATATCAGTACAGACATAAAGATACAACAGTTCATATGTACAAAGAAATACAAACACACTGCATCACTCCTCACAGGTCCTCAAAAGAATGGAGGATCCTTACTGTTTGGTCATTTTATGTATCAGTCTCTATCCATGAGCCTCCGTTGTATAGGCCTAATTTCAACAGAACCAATGCTCGGTATCCACATTTTCCACTGACGTTCAAGGTTCAATAAAACAGCTTTGACGTGTTTGACCCGAGGCAATGTGCCAGTCGACATGCATCATGCTTAGAATAAAATCACCAGCAATCTGCAGAAGCATTTCTTCAACATTTTCATCAAATTGCTTATTCAGATCAATCCGCCTCTCTCTCTCTCCCTCCTGCAGCTCCCAGCAGCAGACTCCTCAGCAGGGAAAAATCACACAGACACAGAGCACAGCAGAAACCAGAAAGAGCTCCCCTTCCCCTTTTCTGGCAGCAGGTAATGTTGCCAGCTTCCCTTTCCTTACTCCAGGCCACAAAAGCAAAGGGGCACCAGCAAGGAAACACACAGCTTCCGGGCATTAAACAGTCATGGTACAATATCAATGCTATCAAGTGGCACTTACTTAGCAATGACTTGCTGCACCTGCATACTCAGCTCACTGATGCTTAGCTTGGGTTCCACCAGGGTCACTCAGGTCCTGATCTTATTAAAGCCTTGGTTCAAACATGGACAAAAGAGTTCAATTTCAGAAGTGAGGTGAGAGTGACATCAAGGCAATATTTGATCGAGTATGGCATCAGGCAGCCCGAGCAAAACTGGAGCAAATGGGAATTAGGGGGAAAACTCTTTGCTGGTTGGAGTAATACCTGGCACAAAGAAAGATGGTTGTGGTAGTTGGAGGTCAGTCATCTCAGATCCAGGACATCACTGCAGGTGTTCCTCAGGGTAGTGTCCTAGACCCAACCATCTTCAGCTACTTCATCAATGACCTACCTGCCAACGTAAGGTCAGATGTGGGGATGTTCACTGAGGATTGAGCACCATTCACAGCAAGATCTGGACAAAATCCAGCCTTGGGCTGACAAGTGGCAAGTAACATTTGCGCCATTCAAATGCTAGGCAATGACCATCTCCAATAAGAGAGAATCGCCTCTTTATATCCAAAAGCATTACCATCGCTGAATCCCCCACAATCAACATCCTGGGGGTTACCATTGACCACAAACTGAACTGGACTAGCCATATTAATACTGTGGCTGCAAGTGCAAGTCAGAGTCTAGGAATCCTGCGGCGAGTATCTCACCTCCTGACTCCTCAAAGCCTGTCCTCCATCTACAAAGTACAAGTCAGGAATGTAATGGAATACTCTCCACTTCCTTGATGAGTGCAGCTTCAATGACACTCACGAAGCTCGACACCATACAGGACAAAGCAGCCCGCTTGATTGTTCCCCCTTACGTAACATTCACTTTCTTCACCACCGACGCACTGTAGCAACCATGTGTACCATCTACAAGATGCACTGCAGAAACTCGCCAAGGCTCCTTAGGCAGCACCTTCCAAATCCATGACCATTACAATCCAGGAACTCCCTCCCTAACATCACAGTGGGTGCATCTACACCACATGACTGCAGCGGTTCAATAAGGCAACTCACCACTACCTTCTTGTAGCACCATCGATCACACACGAGGCGAGACGTAGAGAACTTCAATCGAGGCTTCATTGAGCAGACTTGTTCAGACTTGTTCCCCAGCAGCTCAGTCACAGAATGCAGCTGCGGAGGTAAACCGGGTTCTTAAACCCCGCCTATCTGGGTGGAGCCCAGTAGGCGGCAGATCCAATCGGGACCCAGCATCTGTCCTCCAATAGCTCCTCGGCATTCATGGTGTACCGTATTACCCCTAATACATACCACCACACTTCTCAAGGGCAATTAGGGATGGACAACAACACTGGCCTAGTAAACAAAGCCCACAACCCGTAAAAAATGAATTAAAAGAAATTGGAATTCGATCATAGATAATAAATGTAAAAATGAAACTTGTAAGTTCTGTGATTTAGTTACAGTATATGACAGTTAACACAGAAATGGTATGAGACAGTGAAAGATATTCGTGTCAGGTCTGTTCACAGACGGTACAAAAGACAGTGGCTTGTATTCATCCGCTCCAATAAAAAGAGGTCACAGGGTCCCAGTCACTGTATTGTTCTCAGTCCATTCATTGGATTTGGGGGGAAGGCTGTAAGTGGCAGGGCTCACGTACCACATTTCGTGCTGTAACAAAGTGCATGTTTTGTAAAGGAGACCTTACTTTGAAATAAACCACAAAAAACTTTCTTCACTTCTGTCTGTTGCTTGCAATACACCACTTGAAACTTTTTCTTTCCTCTTTCCCAAATGGTGCCTCAGATGGCAGGCGTGAACTTCTTTATGGGTCCAGGAAGGTTAAACATTTTTTGGGCAGCATTCTGAGTGGAAAGCAACTGTCCTTCTAAGGGTCGTAGGTTAAACTGTTCACTGCCTGGTGCAAATAGGGGGAATGTGCATGGCACATCCTTATTTTTACCTAACAACTACAATTGTTATTGTTGTAGACAAAGGCAAGGGGTCCATGAGAGACCAGGCTGACAGGGTACAACTCACTTTATTCCACACTAGTCACAATAATCACTCCTCTCCGCTTTCCGCAGCATCTCCTTCCCCAAACTGCTTCCAGGTCGATGTTTATATTCTGTGGGGAGCTCCTCCAATTAGGAGGGCGCTCCGCCCCCTAGTCATTTGAGTAGCTCATTCTCAGGTGTGTCGGAGGGGAAGCGGATGCTATACCGCTCTGTCCCTGTAGGGGGTCATAATAGTTATTCTACAATTGGTGTAGAAACCCAATTGTACCCAGAAGCAGTCTCTGCCTGTTTCAGGTGGGTGAGTTTCTTGCTGAGTAACACATCTGCCTCAAAATCTTGTCAGGCAGGCATTGGATATCAACAAGGAAGCTTTCGTTCTCACATCCTCAATTTTCAACCGCTCGCCACCCATCTTCAGGTGAGAAATGAATAGTTAGCTGTTGAAAATTGCCCACCATTTTGATGGAAATTAAAATTGGGAGAGATATATAAATGGCAGCTGACCTAACATCACCTGTTTTACACAATCATCCTATGTCAAAATTACCCAAATTAAAGGGTTTAAAATAGGTACTGAATTGTGTCTGCATTGTACAATGTTGAGGAGAGTGATTACGAATTGATCTCCAATGACATTGAATCACAGAATGCTTACAGCACAGAAGGAAGCCATTTGCTTCTTTACATCTGTGCCAACGTTCAGCGAGAGAAACTGTAGCCACGTAAAATGGCTGCTTCCCGATTAAATTGATCAAACCCCAATCCAAAATGGCGAACGGAAGAGGCTGATGGGAAAATCAGCCAACAGGACTCAAACGGAAGGCTGCAGGTAAAACAGTGTATTCGCCTCTGGGGGAAGCCAGACTGATCAAATCATGCAGCCATTAACATCACAACAATCCAGCCATCTGCATAGTGAACAGCCATCCCCGGGAACAATTGCTATACATTAGCAACATAAAGCTACTCTAGACCTCTCGGCACCAAGAGAGGCTAACACAAAGAAAGGTGGGCAACCACCCCCCGATCAAGGAATGCCCCATTATTGGAGCATATCGAACCGAGTGATTGGGACCAAGTCCAATCACTTGGAACCAGGGTCAAGGTCCGCCCCGAGAGGCGGGAAGACCCTAGCTAACGATAAGAGTAAGGGGCCAAGTTCAGATCGACCCTTCTCTTCCTGCTCGCAACCTTCGCAAGAACCTTCGACAAAGAAACAGTAAGTTTGACTCCAGCGATCGCTACCCGATAGACACTCCTAACCATCGACCTTTATCAGCCTTTGAATCCCACGGGCTCAGGACCAATTTGGAAAAACCATTCGTTTCCCTGACCTGGTGGGCCATTCCTAAAGTTAAGTATTGGCCTGTTAGTTGTAGGTATTAGTCTAGAAGTAGCATTATTGTATAAGTATTAATTGCTGTATATAATAAATGACCGTTGATTTAATTCTTACTAAGCGGTGTGCTGCATTATTAATCATAACTTGAACTTGAACCACGTGGCGGTATCAGAAAGATACCTGGCGACTCGTGAGCAAAGGTGACAGAATTAGAGCTAATAAAACTAAGGCTAATAAGAGCAACAAAACTCAGTTCTTCTCACTTCACTGCCTTTTCCCGACAGACCAGCAAATCTTTTCTCCTCAGATAGTTATCCAATACCCTCTTGAAAACCCCCAATTGAATCTGTTTACACCACACTCTCAGACAGTGCGTTCCAGATTCAAATCACCCATTGCCTAAAAAGAGTTTTCCTCATGTTATCTCTGGTTCTTCTCACCAATCATTCGAAATTGGTGCCTCCAGTACTCAACTCATCCACTGATAGAAACAGCTTATCCCTGTTGTAGCCATGTAAAATGGCTGCGTTCCGATTAATCTGACCAAAACCCAGTTTAAAACGGCTAACCCGAAAGACTGCTGGGAAAAGCAGCCAAGAAGACACAAGCAGGCAGCTGCAGACAGGTTTGCAGCTTCAGCTCTGGGAACGTAGCCCAGAGCGATACTCAGGGCTATCAACAGCCCATCAACCCAGGTATCCGCAGTTGCATTCAGGGCTGTTTACACCTAATCTACTCAGACATCCACAGTTAAATCGGCTATCCCCGGGAACAATTGCAACATATTAGCAATTGAATACCGGGCCAGACCTGTCGGCGCCTGCAGTGGCCGAAACAAAGACAGGTGAGCGACCACCCCCCGATCGAGGAATCGCCTCACCATTGGACACATCGACCCCAGAGACTGGGGACAGAATCCAATCACTTGGGACATCTGTCAAGGGCCGCCCCGGGAGGCGGGAAGCCCCTGGGCCCTATAAAAGTAAAGGTCCAAGTTCAGATCTCGCTCTCTCTCATCTTCGCCTGCACAAGACCTTCGCAAGACCAGCCACCGTGTATCGTAAGTTTGAATCCAACGATCGCTATCCGGTAGAGACACCTAGCCACCGACCTGTAGCAGCCTTTTGAATCCCGCCGGCCAGATTTGATTGGACAAGCCATTCGTTTCCCTGACCTGGTGGGCTCTTCCTAAGTTAAGTATTGGCCAGTAGTGATAGGTTTGTTATATAGAAAGTAGTATTAGGGTATTAATATTGCTTGTTGTATATAATAAATGACCGTTGTTTTAATCCTTACTAAGCGGTGTGCTGTGTTATTAATCATAACCTGAACTCGAACCACGTGACGGTATCATAAAGATACCTGGCGATTCATGAGCAAAGATGACCTAAACAGAGCAAATAGACTAAATCTAGAAAGAGCAACACTGTCAACTCTATGCAAACCCCTCATGTCTTTGGCTGCCTCTGTCAATTCTTTTTGCAACATCATCTTCCCTGAGGAAAATAATCCCAGCTTTTCCAATCTATCCACATAACTGAAGTCTCTCATCCCTGTGATCACTCTCGTAAATCTTTTCTGCGCCATCTCCAATGTCTTCAATTTGTTCCTGAAGTATGGGCTGGATTCTCTGTTTGGGAGACTAAGTCCCCACACCGGCGTGAAAACGGTGGTGTTTTACGCCAGGAAAACTGGCGCAAAATGGCCACCGATTCCCCGTTATGCTGGGGGATAGCAGGGAGGCAGCGTAGAAATGAAATGAAAAAAATGAAAATCGCTTATTGTCACAAGTAGGCTTCAAATGAAGTTACTGTGAAAAGCCCCTAGTCGCCACATTCCAGCGCCAGTTCGGGGAGACTGGTACGGGAATTGAACCGTGCTGCTGGTCTGCCTTGGTCTGCTTTAAAATCCCGCTATTTAGCCCAGTGCTAAACCAGCCCCTCTAGCTCCTGGCTCTAGCTGCTTATATGGCCCTGAGCATTTCCGGTTCCACGGCCGCGCACGTGCACAGCGGCGGCCTGCGCCATGTTTCATGGCGGACTCAGCCCAAACCGCAAAAGTAATGCCCCCCTTCGGCCGCTTGCGCAGCCTGGACCGCCTGCCCACAGTGCCCCCATGCCCGAATAATGCCTCCCCCTGCCCGCGGATCGGCCCTCCCCCGACTGTGGCACCGCTGGACTGAGTCCACAGCTGCCGCGCTAAGTTCACGATGGAAGAGACCACACGAGTCCCACGCCGCCGGGAACGTGGCGGGTCAGGGACGGAGCATTGCGGGCATTGCCTGAGGCCGTGGATACATGGCGTGGCATACTCCTAGAGTACACTGCATTTTAGGGGGCGGAAAACCAGCGCCGCCCCCGATATTGGCGTCAAAACGGATACTGCACCTCGTTGCTGAACGCGATTTTGGCGTCGGAGAGCGGAGAATCCAGCCCAAGATGTCCAAATGTTTATCATAACATGCGGACTTTGTGGTGTATTCCTTTATTTAGAAAGTCCAGGGTCCGTATGCCTTAATAGCGCTATCACAACCACCCTTGGTGCCTCTAACAATTTGTTCAAATTGACCCCCAGTTCCCTTTGCTCCTTCACCACCTTTGAAATTGTATCCTTCAATTATATTGCTTTTCCTCACTCTTCCTGCAAAAATGCAATACTTCACACTTTTCTGCATTATATTTCATCTGCCACATGTTTGCTCATTCCACCAACCTATATATTTCCCCCGAAATTCTATCTCTAACCTCACAGTTGACAATAATTCAAAGTTTTGTGCCACCTGCAAACTTTGAAATTGTTCCCTGCACTTCTTGGTCATTACCGGAGAACAAGAAAAGCAGTGGCCCTAAAACCAACTCCTGGAGAACCCCATAATATATCATCCTCCAATCCAAAAAGCAAACAATCACCATTACTCTCTGTCCTGTCACACAACCAGCTTGTACCAATCCTACCACTGTCCATTATATTCCATGGGTTTCGACTTTGTTGACAAGCCTTTTATGGGGCACTTTATCAAACAGATTTGGAAGTCTATGTACACATTATCAACTGTATTACCCTTATCAACCCCCTCTGTTAGCTCATCAAAAATCAATTAAATAAGTTCAACACAATTTGACCTTGACAAAACTTTATTTCCATACTTACTGCATATTTGTTCAAGTGGCTGTTCATTTTGTCCTGGGTTATCATTTCTCGAAATGTATCAACCACCGAGGTTAAACTAAAGCAAAGTTTTGTGGCTGTTGAAAATGTGCAATAGGAAAGAAAATGCTGTAAATGTTCTGTAGATCTGGCAGCATCTGTGGAAAGAGGAAGAGTTCATCTTTTAGGTCAAGGACCTTTCATTTGAGCTTCAGGAAGATCTTGGCCTGAAAAATCCCCTCTTTGGTCCCTAATCAGTTTTGCTCCCCCTTTGACCAACCTTTTACTATTTATAAGTCCAGAGAAGACTTTTGGATTCCCTTTTATATTGGTTTCCTGTTTCATCTCATACTCTCTCAAATTGATCTTTTCACTTCCCCTCTGAACTTCCTATATATAACTTGGTTTTTACTTGTATTATGATCCACCCTCTCTGCCTCTCCCTGCTTCACTTTACTCTCTTCTGTTTCTTTGGTCATGTAGGATGCTCTGGTTTAGTTTGTCCCACCTTTCCCCTTTCGCGAATGCACTTTGATTGTAACGGAAAGACGGTCCATTGTTCCCTTCCGGTTTTTGTCATGATATTCAAGTGAACATCACAGCACATACACACATACACAGTGATGGACAGATCAACGGACCAATTAGCACACACAACACGACAGCCAATCACAGACAAGAGCATACACAGTACAAAACAAGGAACACAACACTTCCTGGGCAGTGCAGAAGGAGACGGCTCAGGGCAAGGACCTCCAAGCCAGACACTCAGACAGTCACAATGTGCTGAGTACCAGAGTTTGTTACATAAATAGTTAAAAGAAATAAAACTGCGTTGTACCAATCGCAACCGTGTTGGTTTGACAGTGTCTCAGAGTACCCAACACTTCCTGGTACCAGAAGTGAATTAAAACCTACCCACAAATCTGCCATCCTGTGCCATGGACACCGTCAACACACCGCAGCCGTTGCAAGTCGCTGGGAACCTTGGCGTAAATTGGACGCTGTTCAAACAGCGCTTCGAACTCTTTTTGGAAGCCAACGAAAAACAGAGCGCCTCGGACAAAAGAAAGATCGCCATCCTCCTCACCACCGCAGGTCAGCACGCCATCCATGTCTACAACTCCCTGGTGTTCGCGGAAGGCGAGGACAAATCTAAATACGACACAGTCCTCCTCAAGCTCGACCAACACTTCAACGTTGAGGTCAACGAGAGCTTTGAGAGGTATGTCTTCCAGCAGCGCATGCAAGGTAAGGATGAGGTCTTTCAGTCATTCCTGATGCATCACCGCATACTCGCGCAGTCCTGCAGTTACGACACGACCTCAGAGTCCATGATCCGGGACCAGATCATTTTTGGGGTTGCCTCGGACAGCCTACGCCAGCAGCTTTTAAAAATAAAAGGCCTAACCTTAGCATCTGCAGTTGAAGCCTGTGTCCTGCACGAGAACGCGACTAGCCACTATGCCCAATTTCAGGTGACCGAATCGGCGCGGAGGGGGTCCTACGCGACGGATCGGCGAGCCAGGTGCCCCACGAGGCTGAACGGGTCCAGGCGATCGAGTTTCTCCCGGCTCGCGGCCCGGACGAAGGCGGCCGTTTCGCGCGCTTTTCGAGGCCTCCCGCGCTTGTGCGCGCCAAAACCTATGGCAGCACTGAGGGACGTGATACGCAGGTGCGCTCGACGCAAGACCGACCTGCGCATGCGCAGTGGCGCAACGAACGCCATGACGTCACGACGTGCGGCAACTGTGGAGCTGCACATTTAAAAGGGCAATGTCCCGCAAAAACCCAACAATGCCGACGCTGTGGCAAGGTGGGCCACTACGCTGCTTACTGTCAAGCAGCTCAACCTGTTGATCTTCCACATCTCCAACAACCTCGCAGGAACGTGCGGACCAATCAGCCTCCACATTACAACATCCAGACCGATGACACAGCTGACCGAGACACCTTCCAGGTTGCGGTCATTGATGTGAACCGAGTCAACAGAATCAATCCACGTGATGAATGGTGTGCCACCCTGACGGTCAACCGATCGCCGATCACTTTCCGCCTGGACACTGGCGCCTCCGCCAACCTCATAGCACGGTCAGCCTTCTACGCCATGAAGGTCTGACCACCAATCCGGCCGTCCCGGTGCAGAATGGTCGTCTACTACGGGAACGTTATCCTGGCCATGGGATACTGCCAGCTCCAGGTGACAGACAACACACTCACGGCCACACTCTCTTTTGAGATAGTCGGCTCATCGAAGGACTCCCTGCTAGGCGCACAGGCATGCAAGGCTCTCCACCTCGTGCAACGAGTCCACTCTCTCTCTCCAGACAGAACGTCTGACTTCCCGGATGCAGAGTTCTAAGCACAGCTCCAATCGCTCCTCGCCCACAACCAGGAGGCATTCGAGGGCATGGGAACACTGCCATACACCTACCGAATTCGCCTCAAACTGGACGCCATCCCGGTCATTCACGCACCTCGCCGAGTCCCTGCGCCACTCAAAGACCGCCTCAAGCAGCAGCTGCAGGATCTCCAGGACTAAGGGGTCCTATCCAGGGTCACGGAGCCCACGCCGTGGGTCAGCTCCATGGTGTGTGTCAAGAAGCCCTCCGGCGAGCTCCGCATATGTATTGACCCAAAAGACCTCAATAACAATATCACGAGGGAACATTATCCCATACCCAAATGGGAGGAGATCACCAGTGAAATGGCCCAGGCGAAAATATTTATGAAACTAAGTGGTTTTGGCAGATCCAACTCGATCTGTCCAGCCGAAAGCACATCGGCAAATCTGCCAGCTGACGACTCCAGTCCGGCCCGTATTCACCGAGAGACTGCGGCCGACCCCCTTCTACAATGTGTGATGCGCCACATGATGGGAGGGTGGCACAAAGGGCAGTGCCTGCAGTTCTTCAATACCCCTTTCGGCAGGTTCTGCTACAACCGGATGCCATTTGGCATCATCTCGGCATCCGAGGTCTTTCATAGAATCATGGAGCAGTTGATGGAAGGCATCGAAGGGGTGCGCGTATACGTGGACGACATCATCATCTGGTCCACCACACGACAGGAGCACATATATCGTCTCCAACGCGTTTTTGCCGGCATACGGGAAAACGGCCGGCACCTCAACCGAGCCAAGTGTTCCTTTGGCCAAACCGAGCTGAAGTTCCTGGGGGACCATATCTCCCAGTCAGGGGTCCGTCCGGATGCAGACAAGGTGAGCGCCATCACAGCCATGCCTCAGCCGGCAAACAAGAAAGTGTCATGATATTCAAACACACACATCATGATAGACACACCAACAGACAAATCAGAACACACAACACCACAACCAATGACAGAAAGATATAAAAGCACAGACACGACCCCCGGTGGTCAGTATTAGCTGCAGAGGAGAACCAGGACACATCTGTTGCCAAACACACTCAGGAAGACAGCACGTGCAGAGTATCCAGAACGAACTGTATTATAAGAGTTAAAATAAAATAGAGTTGTACCACATACAACTGTGTTGGCTCATCTGTGCACCAGAGAACCCAACACCACATGGTACAGGAGTGGATCGATACCTGCCGGCATACCTCAGTGTACACAGACAACCAGCAGTGTCCAGGCAAAATGATAGAGCTCCCGGTTCCGCAGCCGCTCCAGTGCTACGGCGATCTCCGCGAAAACTGGCGGCGATTCCGGCAAGTGTTCGAATTGTTCCTGGTGGCAGCTGAACTCCAAGACCTGGATGGTAGCGAAAAAATTGAATTTCTCCTCACCATCGCCGGTGCAAGGGCAAGAGAAATATTCACAAGGTTCAGGTTCTTCAGGAGGCAGCAAAGGTACGATTACCAGGCAGTCCTGGACAAATTCTCCAAGTACTGTGAAGAAAACGCAATCCAATCGGCAAGTAAAGGTAAGAAAAGCTGCAGTACTCACCTCGTGGCTGGGATCCCGGAGCCCGAATTCCCAGAGGCCGAAATCCCGGGCCTGAGAGAGGGCTGGGTCGAGGTCGGCGGCCATCTTGCTAAAGGTATCACGCTAGCACAGTTGCGCGAGCAGTGCGCAGAACCGGAAGTTTCGTTTGCGCATGCGCGAGATGTTGCGCATGCGCAGTCAAGAAAACGGCCATCGGTAAAGGAACAGCGATCTGAGCATGCGCAGTCGCTTCCTACGTGCTACATACCGAGCGTCAGGATGTCAGAGGCCCCAGACTGCACCAATTTAAAGGGGAAACGTCCCAAACCCAATTTAAAAGGGAAACGTCCCAAATCAAAAAAACAAAAATCTGTTAAAGCTGTAAAACAACCTTCCCTCACCTGGAATGACAGCACATTGCCGCAAATTGACCCAGGAGATGAATTTGACCTCCGAAGAACCCTCCGACAAGCAGTTACCTACGCACAAGCCGATGATTCCGACCTCGAATACTTCGATGACGATCTTTACAGTGTTTCCGGACCTCGCGAGCCCAATGATAGCTCCGTGGTCCTATACGACTATGACTCGGACGAACCTTTTGTGTTGCACATTGGCGGCCCCCACATTGAATCCGACGCAGATGCGGATTCATTTTTCGGATTTGAGGATCTTCAATCCAGCAGATATGACGTCCCAACTTATCAGTACCGGATGATGCTGCAGCCTGACATTAACAGACAGGGAGCGCTGCAAGCACACGGAGAGCGCCCTGCTGCCACACAGAGCGTGGTTCACGTCCCGCTCAATGTTCCCGACTCTATGAAAGAAGACATGCAAGACTCCAGAGCGCAGTCCTCGCATGAACCAGAAGTGACTCCAGTGTCACAAGCCTCCACAGCAAGCTCGTGGACAGACTCCACAATTGTAGACACGCAAGACTCCAGAGCGCAGTCCTTGCACGAACAAGAAGTGACTCCAGTGTCACAAGCCTCCACAGAGAGCTCGTGGACAGCCTCCACGATAGAAGCAACGCAAGACTCCAGAGCGCAGTCCTTGCATGAACAAGAAGTGACTCCAGAGTCACAAGCCTCCACAGGGAGCTCGTGGACAGCCTCCACGATAGAAGCAACGCAAGACTCCAGAGCGCAGTCCTTGCACGAACAAGAAGTGACTCCAGTGTCACAAGCCTCCACAGAGAGCTCGTGGACAGCCTCCACGATAGAAGCAACGCAAGACTCCAATGTGCAGTCCTTGCAGGAACAAGACCATGAGGGTCTAGCAACCTCTCCTGACCAACCAGCGGCAGACGATGCAAGTCTGCCATGCTCACGTGAACAGCAAGAAGGCTATAACAGCCTACCATGCTCCACTACACAGCAGCATGACCATGACGGTCTCTCATGCTACAATGAAGGGCACAGCGCTGAAGACTGTTCAAGCCCAACTGAAGACAAGCCAAAGGAATCGCCTCGTCCAAGCCCGAAGAAAAAAGATTTATGTGCTGACCTTCAGGATCATTATAGCTGAACAGAGATTAATAATGCTGCACGGCCACAGAAGGATGCTGAGGATTTGCTAAAGAAATTAATTGAATGTTTAACTTGCAAGGAGCAGACTGAGAATTGCCAGTGTTTTAGTACGGATCGAAAAAATGGACAAGACATTGATCCTCAGGTAATGGAAATAACACAACCTGAATCATATCTACAGCAGGGACAAATGTCTCCCTTCAACACAACGCCGCAAAGTCCCAACTTCGGAGACCAGCAGTTAGTCAGTAATGACTCTTCAAACCTTGAGGGGAACATTAATTGCATTGAACCTATACACACTCCACTGATTATTGAGCAGAACATTGGAGCAAGAATCCTGAGGACACCGACATCGAGTAGCCAGATAACGAATTTAAAACCCACAGCAGTTTCAAGTGAACCAAGTGTGCTTTCCACTAATGGTGAAGATGCAGATAAGGTCGACCCGATTATCCATTGTACCACACTAACCCCAGTGATTAAGCAGTTATGTATGGGGAGTATAATGTGGGCAATTGAGAACAGTAAAAGAGAGACTGTGACCATGCCAGTCCCAGCAAAATCAGACCCAGAGGCCATGAAGGCATGTACATTAGACAAAGATACATATGAGGTACCTGAGAAGAAAAGTGAAACGGAATGTTCTTTGGAAAATAGTACAATGTCGATAGAAACATTGGATCCTATATTCGAGACCATACATATGGGAGAATTTGGGGGTAATAAACAAGGTTCTGCAATGTCTGGGGGAAGATTTAAAATTCCAAAGAAGAAAATCCCAAATGAAGGACAACGGCAAGGCAATGACAGTCCACCGACATGGTGTGCACCACCAGATGAAAACTCTGACAATTTACCCAACCCTAGTGAACAGCAAGCTGCTAATGAGGATCTATCCACGGGATGTGAGGCGAGTGACGACAGCATCCCACTTCCCATGCAAAAGGTGCAAGGTGACAGACCTCGCCTAGTGCGTACCGAGGCACTCGACGATCACGGTGGGACCACTGACGACTGCGGTGGCGGCGCACCGCTTCCACCCTCGATGGCTCGAGCCTCTCCACTGGTTGGTGCATTCCTGCATGTTCCGACTCCAGAAGTACAGCTTCAGGGAATCTCGGCTGCCTCCAGTGAACCTGTTGGGACTCCGGACGGGGGGCATCGACGGAAGGCAGACCGGACTCCAGATGGGGAGCGGCCAAGCGCCGACTCTGATTCGCGCACGCCAGACCTTGCTCCGGACGGGCGGTGTCGCGGCCTCGGTGATGGCACGCTCAGGGTGACGGCGGATGCCACGGCGACAGGGAATGGATCGCGTGGCAGTCCCACTGGGTCGGCAGTGGTGACCAGCACCAGCGATCCAAGATGGACACACCAATTCGCGCCATCGCCAGACGTTGATGCGAGCAACAATTCTCTCTCCAAGGCGACATGCTTCGACGTTTCTCTGCGGAGTCGCCCTTCCGGCACAGCAGGTGGCCGGAACCAGCGTGCACGGTCTCGGCCAACTTCCACATCTGGCACAGTCATCGCCTTGCATGATATTAGTGATGGTGCTACTTCGATGGCAACGACCCATCGGCTACAAGATGCCGTCCACCACAAACATAAAAAGAAAAAAGACTCCACCTTGTTCCTGGCATGCAGGGCGGATGGATTGGTGCGTAGGCGCAATCAGCGAGCTCTGCGCCGCCTTCCACGCTCGCAACTGAACCGTACGCACACGCCGGATCCTCCACTGGTTCCCAAGGATGACTTCGTGGAGATGCCACGGATCATGCCCCTTCCATCGCCACCAGAACCAAACCACAGCCAAGGCAACACTAACAAAGATGTTGAATGTTATATTTGCACGAATGAAAAACCAAGCACTGCACGAAGTACAACAAATGGTAAAGTAGAGACTTCGGCAACAGCATCACCTCCAACAGTCCAAGGTGAACCAGTGTGACCACAAATCTCCACAGCTGAACTGGCTTGAGGACCAGCCCATTCTTGAGGCGGTCACCCATTAGACTGGACTTATAACGCGGTTCATACGTTCATAAAGTCAAACACTTCTGTATTATAACCTGTTGTTGTTTATTGTTCCAGATATCGTCCGACCGGACCACTGTTCAAGCTTTTTTTTCTCTCGCATCCATGTTTTGTTATGGTACAACCTTGTTAGTGTGACGCACCCGACATCGCCCCATGTAAATAGTTACGTCGTATACACACGCTGTACACAACACACACACACACACTCTTAGATGCACTCACGACACAATTATATTTATAACCACGTAGGCACATATCTTTGTAAAAAGGGGGGATGTCATGATATTCAAACACACACATCATGATAGACACACCAACAGACAAATCAGAACACACAACACCACAACCAATGACAGAAAGATATAAAAGCACAGACACGACCCCCGGTGGTCAGTATTAGCTGCAGAGGAGGACCACGACTGACCTACTACACGACACACTCAGGGAGACAGCACGTGCAGAGTATCCAGAACGAACTGTATTATAAGAGTTAAAATAAAATAGAGTTGTACCACATACAACTGTGTTGGCTCATCTGTGCACCAGAGAACCCAACACCACAGAAAGCAGTGCTATGCTTCCTTGGCATGGTCAACTTCCTGGGGAAGTTCATTCCCAACCTTGCCTCCCACACGACGACTCTGCGCCACCTCGTCAAAAAGTCCACAGAGTTCCAGTGGCTACACACACACCAGCTGGAATGGGAGAAGCTCAAACGCAAACTCACCACTGCACCGGTATTGGCGTTCTTTGACATGTCTCGTGCCACCAAAATCTCGACTGATGCCAGCCAATCCGGCATTGGAGCAGTGCTCCTGCAGCAGGATGACACGGCATCATGGGCCCCAGTGGCCTGTGCATCGCGGGCCATGGCCCCCACAGAGCAGCGCTACGCGCAGATCGCAAAGGAGTGCCTGGGCTTGCTAACCGGTTTAGACAAGTTCCATGATCCCGGTTCACTGTCGAAACTGACCACCGGCCCCTGGTCAGCATCATAAACAAGGACCTGAACGAGATGACCCCTCACCTCCAGCGCATCCTACTTAAACTCAGGAGGTACGACTTCCAACTGGTCTACACCCCAGAGAAGGAACTCATCGTTGCGGATGCCCTATCCAGAGCAGTGAGCACGCCGCCAGATTCGGAGGGTTCATATGTCAGGTTGAGGCGCAGGTGGCCTTCACATCGGCAAATCTGCCAGCTGACGACTCCAGTCTGGCCCGTATTCGCCGAGAGACTGCGGCCGACCCCCCTTCTACAATGTGTGATGCGCCACATGACGGGAGGGTGGCACAAAGGGCAGTGCCCGCAGTTCTACAATGTCCGAGATGACCTGGCCGTCATTGATGGTGTCCTTCTGAAGCTGGACCTGATTGTGATTCCGCACAGCATCCACAAGCTGGTTCTCGACCAACTACACGAAGGCCACTTGGGGGTCGAGAAGTGCAGACTGAGGGCCCGAGAGGCGGTATACTGGCCGGGCATCAGTGACGATATTGCCAACATGGTGCTCAACTGTCCCACCTGCCAAAGGTTTCAGCCGGCGCAACCTCCTGAAACGCTTCTGCCCCATGACCTGGTGACGTCCCCCTGGGCGAAGGTGCGTGTGGACCTATTTCACGCGCTCGGCAGGGACTATGTCATCATCGTTGGCTACTTCTCCAACTACCCAGAAGTCATACGCCTGCACAATTTGACGTCGTCTGCTGTCATCAGGGCTTGCAAAGACACCTTTGCGCGCCACGGCATTCCGATGACTGTCATGTCGGACAATGGGCCCTGTTTTGCCAGCCAGGAATGGTCATCGTTTGCTGCCTTGTATGTCTCAACACACGTGACGTCCAGCCCTCTGCACCCCCAGTCCAATGGAAAGGCGGAGAAGGGCATTCACATTGTCAAGCGACTCCTCTGTAAGGCTGCAGCTGCCGGATTGGATTTCTGCCTCGCCTTGCTGGCCTATCGCTCGGCCCCACTAGCCATTGGTCTCTCACCAGCCCAGCTGCTGATGGGTCGTGCCCTCAGGACCACTGTGCCTTCCATCCTGGCACCCACAATAGACCATGCTCCGGTACTGCACAGGATGCAACTGCAGCGCGGTCGCCAGAAGGGGTCATATGACACACGGGCAACTGATCTTCCCGCCCTGGCCCCTGGAGACGACGTCCGCATCCACCTACCAGAAGGTGGCTGGTCAGCACCTGTCAAAGTTCTCCGACGCGTGGCTCCCCGCTCCTTCCTGGTTTGCATGCCTGATGGATCCGTGCGTAGGCGCAATCGCCGGGCTCTTCGCCTACTTCCACGCTCGCAACTAGACCTTACACTGACACCGTGTCCTCCTGTGGTTCCTGATAGCGACTTCATGGAGCTGCCTGCTACCATGCCCCTTCCATCGCCACCCGTGGCCAGGCCCGCACCTCAGCCGGTGGTTCCAGACCCACCCTTGAGGCGGTCAATCCGAATTCGTCGCCCACCTACTAGACTGGACTTATGAGACTGTTTACATGTTGAACTCATGCAACCACTGTTTTAACATGTTTATGTTCTTATCGTTACAGGAATTCGTTTTATCGTTCCACATTTCCACGTTCTTTATTATGGTACAACCTCGTTATTATGTCACACATCGCCCCTTGTATATAGTTAAACCCCATGTACATGCTGTAAATATTACACACTCACATTTAGCTGCACTCAGTACACATCTCTATTTATAACCACGTAGGCACATAATCTTGTAAAAAAGGGGGATGTCATGATATTCAAGTGAACATCACAGCACATACACACATACATAGTGATGGACAGATCAATGAACCAATTAGCACACACAACACGACAGCCAATCACAGACAAGAGCATACACAGTACAAAACAAGGAACATGACACTTCCTGGGCAGTGCAGCAGGAGACGGCTCAGGGCAAGGACCTCCAAGCCAGACACTCAGACAGTCACCATGTGCTGAGTACCAGAGTTTGTTGTATAAATAGTTAAAAGAAATAAAACTGCGTTGTACCAATCGCAACTGTGTTGGTTCATCTGTGTCTCAGAGTACCCAACACTTCAGTTTTGTCTGCCAACCGTGATTCCAATTTATCTTGTCTGGATCTACCCTCACCCGAATGAAATTGGATTTCACCCAATTAATTATTTTTATCCTGGATTCTTCGTTCATTTCCATATATACTGGTGACACAGTGGTTGGCACTGCTACCTCACAGCATCAGGAACCCGGGGTTGATTCCGACTTTAGGTGACTGTCTATGTGGAGTTTGCATGTTACATAGAAACTGTGGAAGGGAAATTAATGAGTTGCCCACTAAGAAGCATGCTGGGAAATGCTTGACTATAGTTTAACACTGCTTTTGAATGAAAATAAGTAGGTCAGGTAACATAAACAAATTACTGCTTAATATTTTGGACTCGGCATTATTAGTTGTTCTGGCTATGCAGGCAGACCACTCCCCACTCCGCAAATATTTGTGTCAAATACATTTCCTTAAATTGAACCTCGAAGAATTTGGCTTTATTATAATTTCCACAACAGAAACATAGAATTCATACTGTGCAGCAGGAGGCTGTTCAGCCCATTATGTCTGCACCAACACTCTGAAAGAGCAGCTACCTAGATCCACTCCCCTGTCCTATCGCCCGTAACCCCACCTAACCTGCACATATTTGGACACTCAGGGCAATTTAGCATGGCCACCTGCATCCGGACCCACCTGGAGGAAATCCACGCAGACACGGGGAGAAAGTGCAAACTCCACACAGACAATCACCCAAGGACAGAATTGAACCCGGGTCCCTTGCACGGTGAGGCAGCCGTGCTAACCACTGTGCCACCATACCCGTGTTTGCGTGGGTTTCCTCAGAGTGCTCCAGTTTCCTCCCACAGTCCAAGATGTGCAGGTTAGGTGGATTGGTCATGTTAAATTGTCCCATGGTGTCCAAAGTTGCGCAGATTAGGATGGGTTATGGGGTTACGGGATAGGGCAGGGGAGTGAGCCTGTTTCTGAGGGTCAGTGCAGGCTCGATGAGCCGAATAGCCTCCTTCAGCACTGTAGGGATTCTATGGCTTCTAACCCCAAACATCTGGAACTGTGATCCCTTTAGTCTAAATATTCCCCAACTGAAACATGATCCACTTGACACACTTCATTCCCTAGAACCAATGCCTCCTTCCTCAGTGGACCTGAAACATACCAATCTTGAAATTTCTTCTGAATACACTTCAGGAACTCTTCCTCTTTTCTGCTCTTTGGACAATTACTACCCCAGTCCATATCCACAGTAAACTACTCAACAGTTTGTTAATTGCACTGTAACTTTCCTGCAAATTTTATTCTTCTATATCTTTCCCATGAGTTGATCATCTCTCGAATGCACCCAGAAATGTAATGGGGCCTCTATTGTTTCTTAGGTCTAACCAAACAGATTATTTCCTTAACCCTTGAGGACAGCCTCTGTCTCTGGCACTGTAATACTATAGAATCATAGACTTTACAGTGCAGAAAGAGGCCATTTGGCCCATCAAGTCTACACCGGCCCTTGGAAAGAGCACCCTACCCAAGCCTACACCTCTATACTATTCCCGTAACACAGTAACCCCACTTAATCTTTTTTTTTGGACACTAAGGACAATTTAGCATGGCCAATCCACCTAACCTGCACATCTTTGGACTGTGGGAGGAAACCGGAGAACCCGGAGGAAACCCACGCAGACACGGCGAGAACGTGCAGACCCCGCACAGACAGTGACCCGAACGGGAACCAAACCTGGGACCCTGGAGCTGTGAAGCAACAGTGCTAACCACTGTGCTACCATGTCACCCTCTGCTTAATATCATGTTTCATTAATATTGTCACTTTCTTTCCTTCTTTATTTTATTCCTTTACTTTTTACTCTTTTACTTCTTAACATATAAACTTACCAGTTCGGAATAGGAGTAAGTGTTTGACCCCTCGAGCCTGCTCCACCATTCATTAAGATGATGGATGATCTGAGTGTGACGTCAACACCCCTTTACAATCTACCCCTAATACTCTTTGATCCCCATGTGTAGGTTAAGAATCTATCTACCTCTGCCTTAAAAACGTATTGAATGACCCTGCCTCCGCTGCTCTATGGGGAAGAGAGATTCCCCAGATTCATGGCATTCTGAGAAAGACCCTCCTCACCTTTATCTTAAATGGGAGATCCTTTCATTCAAATTGTGTCCCTTGTTTTTTACTCCTTCTTTCCTTTCCTATCTTTCCTGAACACCTTTTATCCAGGAATATTTAGTACCCTGTCCGGTACTTTTTGGTAGCTCTCTGTTAATAGCATGACTCCATGGGTTGGATTTCATTCCCTGCATGGAGATGGGTATGGGGTCGAGAATGGCAGGCATTTTGTGTTTTCAAGGGGCTTTTGAATTTCCGATGTCTTCCTGACTCCAGTACAGTTCTGTATGGCCATTTAACAGGTTGGGAACGTCTTCAGTCACATGACCACTGACATAGGCATCACCATTGACAGGGGAATTGTGTTTCTCTTGTCCCACAATACTTTCGTTAGATTGGGTGGGTTTTGGAATGCTTCTGAATGCCTTGAAAATATTAAATGACCCAACCTCCAGCATTCTCCATGGAAGAGAGTTCCAAAGACTCGCAAACATCTGAGAGTAAAAAGTTCTCCTCATCTCAGTCTTAACTGGGAGACTCCTTATTTTTAAACTGTGTTCACTAGTTCTAGTCTCATCCGCAAGTGGAAACAGCCTCTTAGCATCCACCCTGTCAAGTCCACTCGGATGTATGTTTCAATAAGATTACCTTTCATTTTTCTGTGTCACTTTATTCTTTGATAGGATGTGGGTGTCACTGGCAAGGCCAGCACTTGTTGCCCATCCTAATTGCCTTTGAACTGAGGGGCTTACTGGGCCATTTCAGAGGGGAGTTAAGAGTCAAATGTAAGCCAGACCAGTTAAGGACGGCAGATTTCCTCATCCAAAGAACATTATTGAATCAAATGTCTTTTACAACAATTATCATGGTCACCAATACTGAGTCTAGCATTCAATTCCAGATTTTATCAATTGGATTTCAATTCCACCAACTGCCATCTTAGGATTTGAACTCATGTCGGCAGAGCACTGATTTGGACCTCCAGATCAGTGTTTTTTCCTGGGATCTACTTTTACCAACTGATCGACCCTCGGGGCCCACACAGACCACATTCACGACCCACGCCGGTCGACCTTCGCAACACATCATTTTTGCTTACCTTTAATGCGATAGGTAATCTTGTTTAGTCCTCACGGTCTCACTCCAATCAGGTTCACAGGAGGAGAGGGCTATGTGCATATCAGGTGCAGAGTTCAGTTGGTTCCTTTGTGCTGTCTTCACCTCTATGAGGACGGAAATTCCAACCTCGCACATGTAGGTCATTGTGAAGGGCAACAGCAATAAAATGCTTGTTTTACTCAGCATTGGATACTCCTCGGAGACACAACACGAGATTGCTGACAGCCTCATGGAGTTGTGCCGTGTTTTTAATGTCCTGTCATAGGTGAGGCACAGAAGCTCAGTCTCTTCATTTAGAATCAGCTGTAAGTTAATAATCGATTCTGGGTTCCCAAACTCAAAGAATGTTTCACCCACATCTTCTTTTTCAAAATCTGAAACTTCTCCTCTGGAAAGAAGTGACAAGAACGGTTGATCAGCGCAGCCAGATGTGACTGAATAAGGCTTGTCATTCTATTGACAGTTCCCTTGCTAACATTGTCCATCGTATTTTCTGTTCCTGGCACTGAGTGTTGACGCTGGGGCAGGATTAATGGAGTTCAAAACTGTTGCTGCACCTGGACCAATTCACAGGCCGTTGAGGGGCTAGCACCAGTGCCATGTGGCACATGCTCGATTCCAATGGAAAACAGTGTTGGATTAGCAGGGGTCGGGAGTGGCACTCAAAGAACAAAGAAGAACAAAGAAAAGTACAGCACAGGAACAGGCCCTTTGGCCCTCCAAGCCTGTGCCGACCATGCTGCCCGTCTAAACTAAAATCTTCTGCACTTCCGGGGTCCGTATCCCTCTATTCCCATCCTATTCATGTATTTGTCAAGATGTCCCTTAAATGTCACTATCGTCTCTGCTTCCACTACCTCCTCCGGTAGCGAGTTCCAGGCACCCACTACCCTCTGTGTAGAAACCTTGCCTCGTACATCTCCTCTAAACCTTGCCCCTCACACCTTAAACCTATGCCCTCTAGTAATTCACCCCTCTACCCTGGGAAAAAGCCTCTGACTATCCACTCTGTCTATGCCCCTCATAATTTTGTAGACCTCTATCAGGTCACCCCTCAACCTCCGTCATTCCAGTGAGAACAAACCGAGTTTATTCAACCTCTCCTAATAACTAATGCCCTCCATACCAGGCAACATTCTGGTAAATCTCTTCTGCACCCACTCTAAAGCTTCCACATCCTTCTGGTAGTGTGGCGACCAGAATTGAACACTATACTCCAAGTGTGGCCTAACTAAGGTTCTATACAGCTTCAGCATGACTTGCCAATTTTTATACTCAATGCCCCGGCCAATGAAGGCAAGCATGCCGTATGCCTTCTTGACTACCTTCTCCATCTGTGATGCCCCTTTCAGTGACCTGTGGACCTGTACACCTAGATCTCTCTGACTGTCAATACTCTTGAGGGTTCTACCATTCATTGTATATTCCCTACCTACATTAGACCTTCCAAAATGCATTACCTCACATTTGTCCGGATTAAACTCCATCTGCCATCTCTCCGCCCAAGTCTCCAAACGAACTAAATCCTGCTGTATCCTCTGACAGTCCTCATCGCTATCCGCAATTCCACCAACCTTTGTGTCGTCTGCAAACTTACTAATCAGACCAGTTAAATTTTCCTCAAAATCGAACTGCAAAGGTCCCAGCACTGATCCCTGCGGAACTCGTCACAGCCCCCTAATCAGAAAAGCACCCCTCCATTGCAACTCTCTGCCTTCTGTAACCTAGCCAGTTCTGAATCCAACCTGCCAGCTCACCCCTGATCCCGTGTGACTTCACCTTTTGTGCCAGTCTGCCATGAGGGACCTTGTCAAAGGCCTTACTGAAGTCCATATGGACAACATCCGCTGCCCTACCTGCATCAATCATCTTTGCGACCTCCTCCAAAAACTCTATTAAGTTAGTGAGACACGACCTCCCCTTCACAAAACCGTGCTGCCTCTCTCTAATACGTCCATTTGTTTCCAACTGGGAGTAGATCCTGTCTCGAAGAATTCTCTCCAGTAATTTCCCTACCACTGACATAAGGCTCACCGGCCTGTAGTTCCCTGGATTACCTTTGCAACTCTTCTTAAACAAAGGAACAACATTGGCTATTCTCCAGTCCTCCGGGACATCACCTCAAGATAGTGAGGATCCAAAGATTTCTGTCAAGGCCTCAGCAATTTCCTCTCTAGCCCCCTACAGTATTCTGAGGTAGATCCCATCAGGCCCTGGGGACTTATCTACCTTAATATTTTTCAAGACACCCAACACCTTGTCTTTTTGGGTCTCAATGTGACCCAGGCTAACTACACACCCTTCTCCAGATTCAACATCCACCAATTCCTTCTCTTTGGTGAATACTGATGCAAAGTATTCATTTAGTACCTCGCCCATTTCCTCTGGCTCCACACATAGATTCCCTTGCCTATCCTTCGGTGGGCCAACCCTTTCCCTGGCTACCCTCTTGCTTTTTATGTACGTGTAAAAAGCCTTGGGGTTTTCCTTAACCCTATTTGCCAATGACTTTTCATGACCCCTTTTAGCCCTCCTGACTCCTTGCTTAAGATCCTTCCTACTTTCCTTATATTCCACACAGGCTTCGTCTGTTCTCAGCCTTCTAGCCCTGACAAATGCCTTCTTTTTCTTTAAAAAAAAAATATATTTATTCAAATTTTTCAACAAATTTTCAACAAAACCCCCCACCCAACAAGAAACAAAACAAGAACACAACAAGCAGAAATTATACATTGGATTTCTCCCATATACAATAAACCCCCATATAACATTTAAAAACACAAATAGGGAAAATCCCCCACCTTCACCCAAACGCCACCCCAAAAGAACCCCCCCCCTCCCTCCCCCACCGCCCCTGGGCTGCTGCTGCTGACCTCCTCCTAACGCTCCGCGAGACAGTCTAGGAACGGTTGCCACCGCCTGAGGAACCCTTGCACAGACCCTTGCAAGGCAAGCTTTATCCTCTCCAGCTTAATGAACCCTGCCATATCATTGATCCAGGATTCCACGCTTGGGGGCCTCACATCCTTCCACTGACGAAGAATCCTTCGCCGGGCTACCAGGGACGCAAAGGCCAGAATACCGGCCTCTTTCGCCTCCTGCACTCCCGGCTCGTCCGATACCCCAAATAATGCCAATCCCCAGCCCGGCTTGACCCGGACGTTCACCACCTTGGACATAGTTCTCGCAAAACCCCTCCAAAACCCATCCAGCGCCGGGCACGACCAGAACATATGGACGTGATTTGCCGGGCTCCCCGAGCACCTCCCACATCTGTCCTCCACCCCAAAGAACCTACTCAACCTCGCCCCTGTCATATGCGCTCTGTGAGTAACTTTGAACTGTATTAGGCTGAGCCTGGCGCTAGAGGAGGAAGAATTAACCCTACTCAGGGCATCAGCCCACAGACCCTCATCTATCTCCTCCCCAAGCTCCTCCTCCCACTTGCCTTTTAACTCCTCCATCGAGACCGCCTCCTCTTCCTTCAGCTCCTGGTAAATCGCCAAAACCTTGCCTTCTCCAACCCATACACCCGAAATCACCCTGTCCCGAATCACACGTGCCGGAAGCAGCGGGAATTCCCTCACCTGCCGCATCACAAACGCCTCACTTGCATGTACCTGAAAGCATTTCCCAGGGGTATCCCAAACTTCTCCAGCGCCCCTAGGCTCGCAAACGTCCCGTCGATGAACAGGTCCCCCATTCTTCTAATCCCTGCCCGATGCCAGCTCCAAAACCCCCCATCCATCCTTCCCGGGACGAACCGATGGTTCTCCCGAATCGGGGACCAAACCGAGGCTCCCACCTCGCTCCTGTGTCGTCTTCACTGCCCCCAGATCTTCAACGTCGCCGCCACTACCGGACTTGTGGTGTACCTTGTTGGCGAGAGCAGCAGTGGTGCCGTCGCCAGCGCCCTCAGGCTTGTGCCCACACAGGACGCCATCTCTAGCCTCTTCCACACCGCCCCCTCTCCCTCCATTACCCACTTACGGATCATCGCCACATTGGCTGCCCAGTAATAGCCACACAAATTCGGCAGCGCCAGCCCCCCACTGTCCCTGCTACGCTCCAGAAACACTCTCTTCGCCGTCGGGGTCTTATTCGCCCACACAAATCCCATGATGCTCCTGCTTACCCATTTGAAAAAGGCCTTGGGGATCATAATGGGAAGGCACGGGAACACAGAGAAACCTCGGGAGGACTGTCATTTTGACCGACTATACCCTACCCGCTAGTGAGAGTGGCAGCATATCCCATCTTTTAAAAACTGCCTCCATCTGCTCCACCAACCACGCCAAATTGAGCTAGAGCAGGGCCCCTCCAACTCCTAGCTACTTGGATCCCTAGGTACCGAAAGCTCCTTTCCGCCCTCTTCAGCGGTAGCTCATCTATCCCCCTTCCCTGGTCCTCTGAATGGACCACAAAGAGCTCACTCTTCCCTACGTTGAGTTTATACCCCAAAAAGTCCCCAAACTCCCTTAGGATCCGCATGACCGCCGCCATCCCCTCCACTGGATCCGCAACATACACCAACAGGTCAACGGGATACAACGACACTTGGTGTTCCTCTCCCCCCCGGACCAATCCCCTCCATTTCCTGGACTCCTTCAGTGCCATGGCCAGCGGCTCAATTGCCAACGCAAACAACAAGGGGGATAAGGGGCACCCCTGCCTCGTCCCCCGGTACAGCCGAAAGTACTCCGACCTCCGCCGGTTCGTAGCCACACTTGCCACCGGGGCTCTATATAGCAGCCTGACCCAACTGATGAACCCCTCCCCGAACCCAAACCTCCGCAACACTTCCCAAAGATACTCCCACTCCACTCGATCAAAGGCCTTCTCCGCGTCCATGGCTGCCACTACCTCCGCTTCTCCCTCCACCGAAGGCATCATAATCACATTGAGGAGCCTCCGCACATTTGTATTTAGCTGCCTACCCTTCACAAATCCCGTCTGGTCCTCATGAATCACCCCTGGGACACAGTCCTCAATTCTCGTAGCCAGCACTTTTGACAGCAACTTAGCATCCACATTGAGGAGCGAGATCGGTCTATTCGACCCACACTGCAGTGGGTCCTTGTCCCGCTTCAGGATCAGAGAGATCAGCTCCCCGGACATTGTCGGGGGCAAGGTCCCCCCGCTCCCTCGCCTTATTAAAAGTTCTCACTAGCAACGGGCCCAGCAGGTCCACGTATTTCCTGTAGAATTCAACCGGGAACCCATCCGGCCCCGGGGCCTTCTCCGCCTGCATGCTCCCCAATCCTTTAACCAGCTCCTCCAGCCCAATCGGCTGCCCCAAACCAACCACCTCCTCCTCCTCCACCCTCGGGAACCTCAGCTGATCTAGGAATCGTCACATACCCTCCTCTCCCGCTGGGGGTTCAGACCTGTGCAGATCCCCATAGAAGTCCCTAAATACCTTGTTTATTCTCACCGCACTCCGCACCGTATTCCCCCCTCTATCCTTAACTCCACCAATTTCCCTCGCTGCCTCCCTCTTACGAAGCTGCTGTGCCAGCATCCGACTCGCCTTCTCCCCATACTCATACGCCGCCCCCTGCACTTTCCTCCACTGTGCCTCTGCTTTCCCCGTGGTCATCAGGTCGAATTCCGTCTGGAGGTTCCGTCGCTCCCTAAGTAGCCCCTCCTCGGGGGCCTCTGCATAACTCCTGTCCACCCTTAAAATCTCCCCCACCAACCTCTCCCTCTCCCTCCTCTCTCTCTTCTCCCTGTGGGCCCTAATGGAGATTAGCTCTCCCCTGACCACCGCCTTCAGCGCCTCCCAGACTGCCCCCACCTGCACCTCCCCGTTGTCGTTGGCCTCCAAGTATCTTTCAATACACCCTCGCACCCGCCCGCACACCCCCTCATCCGCCAACAGTCCCACATCGAGGCGCCGCAGCGGGCGAAGGCCCCTCTCCTCCCCCAACTCCAGCTCCACCCAATGCGGGGCGTGGTCCAAGATGGCTATGGCCGAATATTCCGTTCCCTCCACTTTCGGGATTAGCGCCCTACGCAAAATGAAAAAATCTGTCCGGGAGTAGGATCCATGGACGTGGGAAAGGAAGGAAAATTCCTTGGCCAGCGGCCTGGCAAACCTCCATGGATCCACTCCCCCCATCTGGTCCATAAACCCCCTGAGCACCTTGGCCGCAGCCGGCCTCTTACCCGTCCTGGACTTAGAACAGTCCAGTGCTGGGTCCAGCACCGTGTTGAAGTCCCCCCCCATTATCAAGCTTCCTACCTCCAGATCCGGAATCCGACCCAGCATGCGTTTCATAAATCCGGCATCATCCCAATTCGGGGCATATACGTTCACCAGTACCACCCGCACCCTCTGCAACCTACCGCTCACCATCACATGTCGACCTCCATTATCCGCTACAATATTCAGTGCCTCGAATGACACCCGCTTCCCCACTAGTATTGAAACCCCTCTGTTCTTCGCATCCAGCCCTGAATGAAAGACCTGCCCTACACATCCCTTTCTCAGCCTAACCTGATCTGCCACCTTCAGATGTGTCTCCTGGAGCATAACCACGTCTCCCTTCAGTCCCTTTAAGTGCGCGAACACCCGGGCCCTCTTGACCGGCCCGTTCAGGCCCCTCACATTCCAAGTTATCAGCCGGATCGGGGGGCTCCTCCCCTGCCGACTAGCCATCACCTTTTCTAGGCCAGCCACGTGCCCGCGCCTCCCGCACCCTCCAGTCCCCCAGACGGCGGACCCCCGCCCCGACTACCTCTCATACTTCCAGCTCCCCTTTGGCCAATGCAGCAGCAACCCAGTTCCCCCCCTCTCCCCCGCTAGATCCTCATCTAGCCATTTTGCTCCCCCATGACACTCCCATAAGTCAGCTGACTCCTGCTGAACCCGTCCTCTCCCGCCATTCCATAGATCCCCCAGTGTGAGAATCCCCCCACCCCTTGGCAGTCAGTGTGCGTTCCTCTCCAGCACCGCCCTCACCCCCCCGGCCCCGCCCCCATCCTTCCCTAACGTGGGAAAAAGCCCGCGCTTTCCAGAGCCGGCCCCGGCCCCACTGGCGCTGCTCCTTTTTCCGGCCTTACCCCAACTCCCCATCCCCGGGCCTCCACCCCTCCTCTTCCTCCACGGGGCCCTGCCCCTCCAACACCGACGCCCACACTCTCCCACAGCCCCCATATCAAATCCATTCACCCATCCCCGCCCAGCACCAAAACAAAAAGAACATTCCCCAAATGCAGTAAACACAGTAAACATGCCCCCACGACAGACCCTCAGTTTGAGTCCAACTTTTCATTCTGGATAAAGTTCCATGCCTCATCATGCATTTCAAAATAGTGGTGCCGATCCATGAACGTGACCCACAATCGCGCTGGCTGCAGCATCCCGAACTTCACCCCCTTCCGATGGAGCACCACCTTAGCCCGGTTAAAACCAGCCCTCTTCTTAGCCACCTCCGCACTCCAGTCCTGATAAATTCGGATCTCCGTGTTCTCCCACCTGCTGCTCCGCTCTTTTTTGGCCCATCTCAGGACACAATCTCTGTCCATAAAGCAGTGGAACCTCACCACGACAGCCCTTGGCGGCTCGTTGGCTTTGGGTCTTCTTGCCAGGACCCGATGAGCCCCATCCAGCTGCAGGGGCCTCGGGAAAGCTCCCGCGCCCATCAGCGAATTGAGCATCATGCTCATATATGTCCGGCATCGGGCCCCTCTGATAATTAATAAATTCTTTACCCGTCAGTCTGGCCTCAATAAAACTCGAGATGGATTTGTAGGCAGAGCATTAGTTATTTTTATTTGACTTGCAAGTCTGACTCGTTTCACAAAAACCCAGGACGCAAGCTGCCTCCTGGGTCTCCAGAATCGAGTGATTCTGTAGAACAAAGAAATCTCTACCAACACATTCCAATGGCATCAAGTTTCACACACACGATTCCCATAGGTCATTCTATACCCCTCCTGACCTGGCCATACATCCTAATTGGCTCACTTCTCATCCCTTCCCCTGGCCTCTTATTACCCAGCATCCTTTTCTCCTCATACTTTAAACACTCCTTTGCCATGCTCTCTGAAATCCTTTGTCTGTGAACTGACATGAATTAGACCGGCCTATATCTACATTACAGTAACTAATATCTTTAAAGTAACTATTTTATATCACATTCGTCACCTCCACTCCTTCCGGGAGACCCAGAATCCGAAGATTCTTCCTCCTCGACCTATTCTCCAGGTCCTCAAATTTTTCCACCCACCTCTTGTGCAGCGCCTCGTGCGCCTCCACCTTCACCGCCAGGCCCAAGATCTCGTCCTCGTTCTCCGAGGCTTTTTGCCGCACCTCCCAGATGGGGCTTCTGGATCTCCACAAGCTTCTCAATCGCCGCCTTCATTGGCGCCAGCATTTCTGTCCTCAGCTCTGCAAAGCAGCGTTTAAGAAACTCCTGCTGCTCCTGCGACCACTGCTCCCACGCTGCTTGGTCTCCACCCGCCGCCATCTTGCTTTTCCTCCCTTGCACTTTGCGCTGCAGCAGGATCACTTTTTTAACCGCTCCACTCCTGGTCCAATCCATATAGTGTTGGGGAACCTTGCTGTCACCTTCCCACACTGGAAGCCGTCGAACAATTGCCGTTGGGGCCCCTCTGGAGAGCCCAAAAGTCCGTTCCCGACGGGAGCTGCCGAACGTGCGACCTACCTAGGCATAGCCGCAACCGGAAGTCCTCCTTTTTCTTTTTGACGAGGCCTACAATATATCTCATTATCCAAGGTTCCCGAAATTTGCCGTATTTATCATTCTTCTGCACAGGAACATGCCGCTCCTGAATTCCTTTCAACAGACACTTGAAAGCCTCCCACATGTCAGATGTTGATTTACCCTCAAACATCCGCCCCCAATCTAGGTTCTTCAGTTCCTGCCTGATATTGTTATAATTAGCCTTCCCCCAATGTAGCACATTCACCCTAGGACCACTCTTATCCTTGTCCACCAGCACTTTAAAACATACTGAATTGTGGTCACCGTTCCCTAAATGCTCCCCTACTGAAACTTCTACCCCCTGGCCAGGCTCATTCCCCAATACCAGGTCCAGTATAGCCCCTTCCCTAGTTGGACTATCTACATATTGTTTTAAGAAGCCCTCCTGGATGCTCCTTACAAACTCGGCCTGTCCAAGCCCCTAGCACTAAGTGAATTCCAGTCAATATTGGGGAAGTTAAAGTCTCCCATCACAACAACCCTGTTGCTTTTACTCCTTTCCAAAATCTGTCTACCAATCTGCTCCTCTATCTCCCGCTGGCTGTTGGGTGGCCTGTAGTAAAACCCCAACATTGTGACTGCACCCTTCTTATTCCTCATCTCTACCCGTATAGCCTCGCTGCCCTCTGCGGTGTCCTCCCGCAGTACAGCTGTGATATTCTCCCAAACCAGTAGCGCAACTCCTCCGCCCCTTTTACATCCCCCCCTATTCCGCCTGAAACATCTAAATCCTGGAATGTGTAGCTGCCAATCTTGTCCTTTCCTCAACCAGGTCTCTATAATGGCAACAACATCATAGTTCCAAGTACTAACCCAAGCTCTAAGTTCATCTGCCTTACCTGTTATACTTCTTGCATTAAAACATATGCACTTCAGGGCACCAGTCCCGCTGTTTTCAGCAACACCTCCCTGTCTGGTCTTCCTCAGAGCCATACTGGCCCGATTCCCTAGTTCTCCCTCAATGTTTTCACCTTCTGACCTAATGCTCCGGTACCCACTCCCCTGCCGTACTAGTTTAAACCCTCCCGTGTGACACTAGCAAACCTCGCAGCCAGGATATTTATGCCTCTCCAGTTTAGATGCAGCACGGTAGCATTGTGGATAGCACAATTGCTTCACAGCTCCAGGGTTCCAGGTTCGATTCCGGCTTGGGTCAGTGTCTGTGCGGAGTCTGCACATCCTCCCCGTGTGTGCGTGGGTTTCCTCCGGGTGCTCCGGTTTCCTCCCACAGTCCAAAGATGTGCAGGGTAGGTGGATTGGCCATGATAAATTGCCCTTAGTGTCCAAAATTGCCCTTAGTGTTGGGTGGGGTTGCTGGATTATGGGGATAGGGTGGATGTGTTGACCTTGGGTAGGGTGCTCTTTCCAAGAGCCGGTGCAGACTCGATGGGCCGAATGGCCTCCTTCTGCACTGTAAATTCTATGATTCTATGATTCTTCTAATACAGGTCATACCTGCCCCGGAAGAGCTCCCAGTGGTCCAGATAACGGAAACCCTCCCTCCTACACCAGCTGTTTAGCCACGTGTTTAGCTGCTCTATCTTCTTATTTCTAGCCTCACTGGCACGTGGCACAGGAAGTAATCACAAGATTACAACCCTCGAGGTCCTGTCTTTTAACTTTCTGTCTAGCTCCCTGAACTCCTGCTGCAGGACCTCATGCCCCTTCCTGCCTATGGCATTGGTACTAATGTGTACAACGACCTCTGCCTGTTTGCCCTCCGCCTTCAAGATGCCCGCTACCCGTTCGGAGACATCCTGAACCCTGACACCAGGGAGGCAACATACCATCCTGCAGTCTCTTTCACGTCCACAGAAGCACCTATCTGTGCCCCTGACTATAGAGTCCCCTATGACTATTGCTCTTCTGTGCTTTGACCCTCCCTGCTGAACATCAGAGCCAGCCATGGTGCCACTGCTCTGGCTGCTGCTGTTTCCCCCTGATAGGCTATTCCCCCCAACAGTATCCAAAGTGGCATATCTGTTCGAGAGGGGGACAACCACAGGGGATTCCTGCACTGACTGCCTGCCCCTTCTGGTGGTCACCCATCTCTCTGCCTGCACCTTGGGTGTGACCACGTCTCTATAACTCCTATCTATGATGCTTTTTGCCACCTGCATGCTCCTAGGTGCATCCAACTGCTGCTCCAACCGAACCAAGCGCCTGTGAGGAGCTGCCACTTACTGCAGATGTAGCCACAGATCTGCCACATCTCACAGTTGGAGCACTGCACCCCGCTGAGTGACATTTAAGCACGAGTTAATTAATTTAAAATAAACACTTGAATTATTGTTAGATTGAGTTACAATTAACTATATGGCCCTGATGCTAGATGATTTTTACTGTAAAATTAAATGCTAAATACCGATCTCTGCCCTCAGGTTTAGTTACTCCACTATCTAGTTGATCAATTAGATTTTTTTTTGCAATATAATATTTTTTCAAATTTAACAGATTGCCAACCAGCCAATCAGGTCACAGCTTTACTGTTATGTCACTTACAGCCCCCCCCCCCCCCCCCCCCACACACACACAATTTGAAAGGGTAATAAAAATAAATAAATCACTTACCTTCCCAGCATGCTCTCTGGTTCTCTCCCTTGCAGATTAACAGTTACAGGCCAGAAGAAAGAGAACAAAACGGTAGGGAAAAAGCACCTTCTCCCACTCTGCACTGAATTACCTCACTGCACCAAATTACCAAGTTCCAATTCCCACTCTGGATGTGTCTCACTCACTCAGGATGTGTCTCCTTCACCTGCGCAAAGCTTCGAGAGACTGACAAGCTGCAGCCACATATTAGCACTCCACTCCCCACTCACACTCATCCCAGCCAACAAGATGGCACTGGTTGTGCTAAAGCATGACCATCCCATTGATGGGTGGGCTGGGGCTAGAGGGTACCTAGGGGGGTGGCCTGGGGTGGCACCAATATGTCCTGTGGCACTAAGTTCACAGTGGTCAGTCAGCGGTGTGTGCGGCTGCATGGCTGCCTGGCAGGCTGCGGCAATGGTGTTATGTGCCCGTCCACTCCTATCCCACAGCCCACCTCCTGACCACCTCCCGCTGCTACTCCCCCCCCCCCGGCCCTGGAAGAAGCCCCCCTACCAGTGGCATAACTGTCAGCACACTATGGCAATTTTGGGCACATTCCATACCCCCTCTCTCCGCCTCAGCAGCCACGGCATCTGTTTTACTATTTTTGAAAGAGCAAGTGAATCTTGCCGTTGGGAATTGCCCCTGGTGGAGGCGAAGGTCCCAGAGAATACCGGGTCAGGCCCGCTAATGATATGCCAATGATGTTTACTGTACGTGTGGAGTGGAACGCATTAATGGCGCAGTTGAGGCACAGGAGAATTGCGATTTGGGGTGCACTTGGCACCCGCCACGATTCCGGCATCAAAACTGATTCTTGCCCAATCGCATAGCACGATTCCGGCATCAGCCGACGGAGAAACCTGCCCTGTTTTCTTCAATATGTCGTAGCAGTGCGGGGAGCATGTAGGAGTTTTGACTTTGTACTCGCACTTGCCAAACTTTCAATTACTTTTGGAAAGCATCTATTTCTTCACGGTACCGAAAGCAATCATCATCCTTCCCTTGCAATTTAAGGTTCAGTTCATTTAGAATTGAAAAGATGTCTGCAAGGTAAGATAGCTGGCATTCAACTCTCATTTGCCAGTACATCACTGCAGATAACACACATGGGCTTTGCATCTTGATTTGCATTGGCACAATTAACAAAGCCATACCTCCATAAATCATCTTTATACTGCTTCATTCCCGATTTTAGTTTCTTCTTAATGGGAAGTTCACCAGAGGCCCTGGAGCTCTGTCTCCAATCCACACCAGCACTGCTTTGTCCTGCAGTGGACTCTTCTGGGCAGCTTCCTCCAGTAGATTCAGTTGTGAAATGCTGGTCTGTTTGTGTCTCTGGCCCTCTCTTCCTTATTACAAAATTACCCATCTTCAGCTCTTCACAGTCCTTCACAGTTGCTTGCATTCTGGCAGCTAGAGAATGGATGAACCTCTCCTCCATGATTCTGTGCACAAAGCACACACGTACAGTGGCATCAGTGCATGTACCGGGTGCGTGATCTGTTCTCTGCCACCACTTCTAGTGGGAAGACTCCAGTGTTTGCATTTAAAGGCCAGTCACAAGCAGCATTCTCAACTTAAACGTCGGTCACGCTGGGCGCTTCTCCCGCAATCGGGAACGTCGCGACTGATCACTTGCCGACCTTCCTGACACTCGCCTGCGACCCACCCTGTACCAGATTACGAATTCATGGCATTACCACAATCTCCCTCAATTATAAGCTCTCATGGATACAGGCCCAACCTTTCCATACTTTCCTCATAAGGTAAACCCAGGTAGTAATCGAGTGAACCTTCTCTGAACATATCTTCCTTAAATAAGGAGACAAAAACTGTACACAGTACTCCAGATGTGATCTCACCAATTCTCTGCAGCAAAAGAAATGACTGTAGCAAAACATCTCTACTTTTCTATTCCATTCCACTTGCAATAAAAGAGAACATTCCATTTACCTTGAAAATCACCTGCAAATCACCTGCCTACTAACATTTTACGACTCATGTATCAGGCCACCCAGATCCATGTATATTTCAGAGTTCTGCAGTCTCTCCCTATTTAAACAATATTCTGTGTTTTCTATTCTTCCTGCCAAAGTGGACAAGTTCACATTTTCCCACATGGTACTCCAGCACGGTAGCACAGTGGTTAGCACAGTTGCTTCACAAATCCAGGGTCCCAGGTTCAATTCCCGGCTTGGGTCACTGTCTGTGCGGAGTCTGCACGTTCTCCCCATGTCTGTGTGGGTTTCCTCCGGTTTCCTCCCACAGTCCAAAGATGTGCAGGTTAGGTGGATTGGCCATGCTAAGTTGCCCAAAAAAGGTTGGGTGGGGTTACTGGATTACGGGGGTAAATTGGAAGTGTGGACTTAAATGGGGTGTTCTTTCCAAGGGCCGGTGCAGACTCGATGGGCACCTTCTGCACTGTAAATTCTAGGATTATCTATGATTGCCTGACAAATTTTGCCCACTCACTTAACCTGTCTATTACAGTTCAAAGGAGGGTCACCAGGTTGGTTCCGGGGATGAAGGGGTTAGTGTATGAGGAGAGATTAAACAGTTTGGGCTTATACTCGCTGGAGTTCAGAAGTTCAGAGAGTTCAGAGAGTTCAGGAGTTCAGAGAGAGGATCTGATCGACATATATAAAATACTAAAAGGGATTGACAAAGAAAAAAAGAGGCAGGGAGAGGGCAACAGAAAAGAGAAAGTCTAATAAAACAGCAGCAGAGACTGAGAAAAGAAAATTAATTCTCTAATTTATCATATGCAGAAGTGGATAGCATTTAGCATGGATGGAGGATTGGTTGGCTAACAGGAAACAGAGAGTAGGGATAAATTGGTAATTTTTTGGTTGACAAATGTAACAAGTAGAGTGCTACGGGGATCAGCGCTGGGGCCTCAACTGTTTGCAGTTTATATAAATAGCTTGGATGAGGAGATCCAAATGTATGGTTAATAAATCTACTGATGACGCACAAATTGTTCAAAAAGTAAGTTCTCAGTCTCTGACACTGACCTGCTGCTGTTTTATTAGACTTTCTCTTTTCTGGTGCCCTCTCCCTGCCTCTTTTTTCTTCTCTCACTCTTTTTTTATTCCTCATGTGAATGGAATGAGAGTTTGTGGCAGGGAAAGAGGTCACAAACCTGGAGGTTCTACTTGGTGTGCGGCGGTGAGAAAATAAATGTAGCCTTTAATGATTCCCTTTCCCAATCACTTGTGATTTTGTTGCTCCCTCACTCCCATGTCATCCCACACCCCTTCATTTCCACACTCCCTCGCTCTGTTCCCACCACCCTTTTGGCTCCATCATTACCCACATCCTGACCTGCTCCCTTTTAAACTATCTGCTCAAAGTACTTTCCTGCTATCTAGCTTGCTCTTTTATCACTTAACCTTTTATCCACTTTGTGCAACTTCCACATAGTCTACTAGGGCAGTTAGTAAGATGCCAGAGGCCTTCTCATGTTTATTCTCTTCCTTCCTTGCTCTCTTTCTAAACATTTTCCTCAGGGAAATTTGCTTTTCCTTTCAACATTCAATACTGGTATGTGTATATTTAAGCAAACTTTGGGTACAGTCCGCTGGACGGTATGTTTAGTGGGGTGTTTGCTTGCAGAGCTGAGAAACATCACAAAATTCAATGGCACTTTGCCGTTTTTTATTATCCCGGGGTGATTCTCTCTGCCAGGGCCACACTTAGAAGAATTTCCTGCTGCCGAGCCTTTCTTCTCCCACCCCCTTCTTTTAGGCCTCCCCTGTTTTTGTGACCCTTCCTCACTGACCAATCTTGGGGAGGTCACTGGGAACCCCCCCTCACCCCCAACTTTACCTGGCAAGCCACCCCTGGCCCAAGCCCTGGCAGTGCCAACCTGGAACCCAAGCACCCTGGCACTGGCAGCCTGGCATTGCAGAGGTTTCCAGGAGACAGTGCCAGGGTGCCAGACTGGCAGTGCCAAGGTGCCTGGGTGCCAAGGTGCCTGGGTGCCAAGGTGCCTGGGTGCCAGGGGGCACCAGAGTGCCACCCTATCCTGACCCTGACCACCCGGGGGTCTCGAATGGCCTGGAAGACACCCCCCCACTCCCCCGTGTGCCGTTACATCTGGTTCACGTTTGTGTGCACTACTAAACCCCTGGCGAGGTCTCCCAGGTGTAGCTGGTGAATCTGAGGTTCATGGTGAATCTTGCGAATGCATATTTAACCCAGTGAGAGCCAGATCCAGATTGCGAAGTCATGCAAAATTCATCTGAATTTTGCTGGACATTTCGAGCGTCGTGAATTTCAGGAATGGCCTCTCGCAAAATTGAACGGCCTTGTCCCAACACCAAGTCAGGTGCGCCAAGGCCGCTGAATCGCTCCCTATAGCTTTAAAGCAATCAGATTAGAATGAGAAATAACACAGTCTGATTCTTCTCTGCATTTCTCACAATCTCTGCCTTTCTCTCCCTCTCTTTCTTATAGGGATATTGTGGTGAATGTATTCACCATAATGCATGACACTGTAACCATTGTATCCACCAAATGTAACCTTTGACCTGGAAGTGGTGATAATTTGATTAGAGATCGTCAACATGGTTTTGTGAAGGGTAGGTCGTGCCTCACAAACCTTATAGAGTTCTTTGAGAAGGTGACCAAACAGGTGGATGAGGGTAAAGCAGTTGATGTGGTGTATATGGATTTCAGTAAAGCGTTTGATAAGGTTCCCCATGGTAGGCTACTGCAGAAAATACAGAGGCATGGGATTCAGGGTGATTTAGCAGTTTGGATCAGAAATTGGCTAGCTGGAAGAAGACAAAGGGTGGTGGTTGATGGGAAATATTCAGACTGGAGTCCAGTTACTAGTGGTGTACCACAAGGATCTGTTTTGGGGCCACTGCTGTTTGTCATTTTTATAAATGACCTGGAGGAGGGTGTAGAAGGATGGGTGAGTAAATTTGCAGATGACACTAAAGTCGGTGAAGTTGTGGACAGTGCGGAAGGATGTTACAAGTTACAGAGGGACATAGATAAGCTGCAGCGCTGGGCTGAGAGGTGGCAAATGGAGTTTAATGCAGAAAAGTGTGAGGTGATTCATTTTGGAAGGAATAACAAGAAGACTGAGTACTGGGCTAATGGTAAGATTCTTGGCAGTGTGGATGAGCAGAGAGATCTCGGTGTCCATGTACATAGATCCCTGAAAGTTGCCACCCAGGTTGAGAGGGTTGTTAAGAAGGCGTACAGTGTGTTAGCTTTTATTGGTAGAGGGATTGAGTTTCAGAGCCATGAGGTCATGTTGCAGCTATACAAAACTCTGGTGCGGCCGCATTTGGAGTATTGCGTGCAATTCTGGTCGCCGCATTATAGGAAGGATGTGGAAGCATTGGAAAGGGTGCAGAGGAGATTTACCAGAATGTTGCCTGGTATGGAGGGAAGATCTTATGAGGAAAGGCTGAGGGACTTGAGGCTGTTTTTGTTAGAGAGAAGAAGGTTAAGAGGTGACTTAATTGAGGTATACAAGATGATCAGAGGATTGGATAGGGTGGACAGTGAGAGCCTTTTTCCTCGGATGGTGATGTCTAGCACGAGGGGACATACCTTTAAATTGAGGGGAGATAGATATAAGACAGATGTCAGAGGTAGGCTCATTACTCAGAGAGTAGTAAGGGCGTGGAATGCCCTGCCTGCAACAGTAGTGGACTCGCCAACACTAAGGACATTCAAATGGTCATTGGATAGACATATGGACAGTAAGGGAATAGTGTAGATGGGCTTTCGAGTGGTTTCACTGATCGGCGCAACATCGAGGGCCGAAGGGCCTGTACTGCGCTGTAATGTTCTATGTTCTATGTTCTATACGAGCTGCTTCCAGGTACTGTACTGTAACCCCGGTGGGCTCCGCCTGTGGCTCCGCCCTTACCGGGACCATATATAACCAGGCCACCTGCGGGTGGCACTCATCTGCACAACCGATTCTGGCGAGGCAAGTTCACGACTAAAAAAGCCTCATGTTCACTCGCTCTCTCGGCCTCTTGGTGAATTGAAGATATAGCTCGTCCGAAGCCAAGGAAATATTTGAACATTGGCTTTGATGCTTCGAGGCCTACATCGACTCCTCCACAACGGCTCCCTCGGAGACCCTCAAACTGCAACTCCTCCACGCACGGGTGAGCCATCGAATCTCGATAATGATTGAGAAAGCGGCCACGTACGAGGAGGCAGTCGCAACCCTGAAGATGCACTTCGTGAAGCCCGTAAATGAGGTGTTCGCTCGTCACCTCCTCACTACTCACCGTCAACGTGCCAGAGAATCGCTGGACGAGTATCTGGAAACCCTGACTCTACTCGCGAGAAATTGCAGCTATCGAGATGTGACGGCGGAGGAGCATATGAACTCACAGATTCGGGACACCTGCGTGGCGGGGATCCGCTCAAACTATATCAGGCAGAGCTTGTTGGAAAACGGGACCTCCAACCTGCGGGACACGGTAAAGCTAGCTACCTCGCTAGAGGTGGCCTAGCAGAACCTTAGCGTGTTCCCTGCGGGCCCGACGAACCCCTTGTGGACACTATCATCCTGGCCCCCGTCGGACCCACCTACGTCGCAGGCCTGCGCCGCAGTCTGCCAGCCCAGCCCGGAGAACCGAAATGCTACTTCTGCGGCCAGGGCCAACACCCCCGGCGTCGTTGCCCAGCCCGCTCAGCGACGTGCAGCGACTGCGGGAAAAAGGGACACTACGCTGGGCCGACCTAAGGTCCAGAAATCGAAAACGCACCAGGCCCGACCTATGGACTCGCAGCCCCACAGACCCCGCAATGTGGCTGCGTGCCTGGCCGGAACGCCCTCTCCAGATGGGTCATCGGCATCGTATGAATCTTAGATACCGCCATCTTGGCCGCCGGCCCCAACACCGACCGACACCTGCGACTCATGGGGGCCGCCATCTTGGCCGCCGGCCCCGGCACCGACTGACACGTGCGACCGATGGGGGCAGCCATCTTGGTCGCCATCTTCGATCCCGTCCGACACATGCGACACATGGGGGCCGCCATCTTGTGACTCCACCGACCACGCAGGCTACCCACAGCTGGGCGCGGTGACCCTTGACCAGTCGCAGCCGAAACCGCTAAAGAACTCCATGATGGGCGTCCGGGTCAACGGGCATGAGACCCCCTGCCTCTTCGACTCCGGGAGCACGGAGAGCTTTTCCACCCCGACATGGTAAGGCGTGGCTCCCTCCACACCTCACAAACAATCTCCCTTGCCTCCGGGTTTCATTCGGTCCCGATCCGGAGGTACAGTATTGCCAATCTCGCGATGCAGGGCGCGGAGTATACCCGCTTTAAGCTCTATGTCCTCCCCCACCTCTGTGCCTACTGCTCGGATTGGATTTTCAGTGTAATCCCTGAAGCCTAACCTTACAGTTCGGCGGACCCTTGCCCCCCCTCACGGTGTGCAGCCTCGCGACCCTCAAGGTCTCCCCCCCTTCACTCTTTGTGAATCTCACGCCTGATTGTAAGCCCATTGCCACCAGGAGCAGGCGGTACAGCTCGCTAGACATGGTATTTATCAAGTTGGAGGTCCAACGATTGTTGAGTGAAGGGATCATAGAGGCCAGCAACAGCCCCTGGAGAGCGCAGGTGGTGGTCGTCCGGACCGGGGAAAAGAACCGGATGGTTGTGGACTACAGGCAGACAAATAACCGGTTCACGCAACTGGATGCGTACCCCCTCCCAAACATAGCGGAGATGGTCAACCAGCTCACGCAGTATCGTGTGTTCTGCACGGTCGATCTGAAGTCGGCCTACCACCAGCTCCCGATCCGCCCGGAAGAGCGCAACTACACTGCTTTTGAAGCAGCCGGCCAACTCTTCCACTTCCTCAGAGTTCCCTTCGGCGTCACTAATGGGGTCTTGGTCTTTCAGAGAATGATGGACCGAATGGTGGACCAGTATGGTTTGCGGGCGACATACCCGTACCTGGATAACGTGACCATCTGCGGCCATGATCAGCAGTGTCGTAATATACACCAGTATATCATGGTGCAGACACACACTCTGATGGACACACAGCAAGACCAATCAACACACACAACACCGCAGCCAATCGCCAATTAGAGCACACTCACTATAAAGACAGAGGGCATCAGTCTTCCCGCTCATTCGGGATGCAGCCTCTCAGAAGGACAGAGCTTACAGCTTACAGCACAGATGTTCACCATGTGCTGAGTGCATAGACTGGTTAGGATAGGCATAGGTCTTTAGTTTAATCTAACATTGTGTTAACCCACAGTGAAAGTATGTTCAACTGCTTCTAGCTTAATAAAATAGTGTTGTTCTATTTTAAGTGTTGGTAGCCTGTATGTGTTCCACGGATCCAAAGCACCCAACACATCAAGCAGGACCATGACGTCAACTTTCAGAGGTTTCTCCAGGCCACCCAATCCCTCAATCTTACATACAACAAAGAAAAGTGTGTCTTCCGTACTACCCGACTGGCCATCCTCGGCTACGTCGTGGAAAACGGAGCCCTAGGGCCCGACCCCGACTGTATGCGCCCCCTCACAGAACTCCCTCCTCCCCACAGCCTCAAGGCCCGAAAACGATGCCTGGGGCTGTTCTCCTACTACGCCCAGTGGGTCCCCAACTACGCGGACAAAGCTCGCCCACTGATTCAAACCACCAGTTTCCCCCTGATGGATGAAGCCCGCTCGGCCTTCAGCTGCATCAAGGCTGACATCACCAAGGCCCGCAATGCACATGGTGGACGAGTCCGTCCTCTTCCAGGTAGACAGCGATGTGTCAGACGTCGCCCTAGACGCCACCCTCAACCAGGTGGGCAGGCCGGTAGCATTCTTCTCTAGGACCCTCCACGCTTACGAAATCCGACATTCATCGGTCGAGAAGGAAGCACAAGCCACAGTGGAAACCGTGCGGCACTGGAGGCACTAACTAGCCGGTAGGAGGTTCACCCTCATCGTCGACCAGCGGTCGGTCGCCTTAGAACATAGAACATAGAACGATACAGCGCAGTACAGGCCCTTCGGCCCACGATGTTGCACCGAAACAAAAGCCATCTAATCTACACTATGCCATTATCATCCATATGCTTATCCAATAAACGTTTAAATGCCCTCAATGTTGGCGAGTTCACTACTGTTGCAGGTAGGGCATTCCACGGCCTCACCACTCTTTGCGTAAAGAACCTACCTCTGACCTCTGACCTATATCTATTACCCCTCAGTTTAAAGCTATGTCCCCTCGTGCTAGCCATTTCCATCCGTGGGAGAAGGCTCTCACTGTCCACCCTATTTAACCCCCTGATCATTTTGTATGCCTCTATGAAGTGTCCTCTTAACCTTCTTCTCTCTAACGAAAACAACCTCAAGTCCATCAGCCTTTTCTCGTAAGATTTTCCCTCCATACCAGGCAACATCCTGGTAAATCTCCTCTGCACCCGCTCCAAAGCTTCCACATCCTTCCTATAATGCGGTGACCAGAACTGTACGCAATACTCCAAATGCGGCCGTACCAGAGTTTTGTACAGCTGCAACATGACCTCATGACTCCGGAATTCAATCCCTCTACCAATAAAGGCCAACACTCCATAGGCCTTCTTCACAACCCTATCAACCTGGGTGGCAACTTTCAGGGATCTATGTACATGGACACCTAGATCCCTCTGCTCATCCACACTTTACCATTAGCCAAATATTCCGCATTCCTGTTATTCCTTCCAAAGTGAATCACCTCACACTTCTCTACATTAAACTCCATTTGCCACCTCTCAGCCCAGCTCTGCAGCTTATCTATGTCCCTCTATGTAACCTGCTACATCCTTCCGCACTGTCGACAACACCACCGACTTTAGTGTCGTCTGCAAATTTACTCACCCACCCTTCTGCGCCCTCCTCTAGGTCGTTGATAAAAATGACAAACAGCAACAGCCCCAGAACAGACAATGCACAATGGGGCAAAATAAAAAATGACAAAATCCTGAGGTGGAGGATCGAACTCTCCACCTACAATTACAATATCAAGTATCATCCTGGGAAGCTCAACGAGCCCCCAGATGCCCTGTCCCACGGCACATGCACCAGCGCGCAAGATGACCAACTTCGGGCTATTCACAATGACCTCTGTCACCCGGGGGTCACCCGGCTTACCCACTTCATTAAGGCCCGCAATCTGCCCTTTTCCACCGAGGAGGTCAAGGTAATGACCAGGGATTGCCAGACAAAGCCCGCCTGGTAAAGGCCCCCGGGCCCTTTGAGCGTCTCAGCAGTGATTTCAAAGGGCCCCTCCCCTCCACCGACCATAATATATATTTTCTCACCGTCATCGATGAGTACTCCCGCTTCCCCTTTGCTGTCCCCTGCCCCGACATGACCTCAGCCACTGTAATAAAGGAACTGCACAGCATCTTCACACTGTTCGGTTTCCCTGCCTACATCCACAGCGACTGGGGTACATCATTCATGAGCGATGAGCTACGCCAGTACCTGCTCAGCAAAGGCATCGCCTCGAGTAGGACTATGAGCTATAACCCGCAGCGAAACGGACAGGTGGAGAGGGAGGACGCGACGGTATGGAAGGCCGTCCTTCTGACGCTCAGGTCTAGATATCTCCCAATCCCCCGCTGGCAGGAGGTCCTCCCCGACACCCTCCATTCCATCAGAACGCTCCTCTGCACAGCCACGAACTAGACCCCTCGCAATCGTTTGTTTATCTTCCCCAGGAAGTCCATCTCCGGGGTCTCGCTTCCACCTTGGCTGTGAATTCCGGGACCTGTCCTTCTCCGGAGGCACATGAGCCATAAGACCGACCCGCTGGTCGAGAGAGTCCAGCTGGTCCACGCCAACGCCAGTACGCCTACATCGCGCACCAGGACGGACAGCAAGATACGGTCTCCCTACGAGACCTGGCACCAGCTGGTTCCCCGGCCAACGCCCCCCCCCCCCCCCCCCCGCTACACGCCCCCATCCCCAGCGCCCCGTATGCCCCTCTGGGTCTCCTGTACTGTCCCGCGCTGACACTGCTGCTACCCACCACCCCCCTGCCTACCCCCATACCCCAACCGTCTACGACTTGCCGGACTGAGGCTCCAGCTCCAGACACAACGCCCCTGGAGTCACCACCTGCAACAACCGTGCCCCCCGCACCACCAGAGCTGAGAAGGTCGAAGAGTATGATCCGGCCTCCAGAGAGATGAATATGTAATGACCCCATGTCACCCCCGCTGGACTTGATTTTTTAAAAGAGGGTGAATGTGGTGAATGTATTCACCATAAAGCATGACACTGT